>NC_134689.1:176203594-176835261 GCF_050947455.1 Rhinoderma darwinii | reverse complement strand
CATGTACAGAACATAGAATAAAAAAAATCTACAATCAAAAACGGATTAGAAAAAAATATTATGTTTCACTATCTGGTTTTTATTAGTAAAAAAAATATAGGTGATAAATTTCCTTTAAAGCTAATTATTCTAATTCAGTCTAAAAGTGTTGTGCTGTGAATTACAATGCTAAAACATATAAGCCTATGAAGACATGACAGAGTTAATATAGTAGTTCAAATATGTCAAAGGTGGGATGTAGTTAGTAACTGAAGTTTGTATGTCAAGTTGTAAGAGGCTTACAATATTTAATATTCTAACCTGAAGGGCCACACGTATTTGGGGCAAGGAGATTATCAGCTGCTAAAAAATTCAATTCAGTCTTTGAGATTGTTTAGCTGGTATGTCTCAAAATCTAGATTTGTTAAAGTGTAGTATATGTGACTAGTGTCACTGCTGTACATGAAACATTACATTGTAACCACATTCAGTTCATAAGGATAATGTTTATTATTTCTGATCCCTTAAAATGACTATTCATATTTGTTGGATAAAAAAAGGTAATGTGTTATCATTAGGGTTTAATAAAATGTGAAGGATAGCACTGCCTATTCCCATTGTTTAACGTAATTGTTGACATGGTAGAATAATTCTCAAACTATTTTTATCTATGGATGTGGTCGTGGCCGGCATTGGCAGTGTGTGACCTGTTCGGTTGCACATTGTGCATCAGTAGTCCCTGCTAAAGGGGCGCCAGCAATGACCTGGTCTGAAGCTTATGTGACCACCACAAAACTTACTATTAATTGTATAACAATGTTATTTACACATTGCATAGCACGGTTATTTGGTCACTGTGTGCTGCTCGGCAGCGATGGTGGTATTTACTTGTGTGGCACTGCACTGTTCATAATTTTTGCAGTCCATAATTGTTACGGCACTGTTTAGCATTGATATTTAGACAACTGAACGGAAGTGTTATTTGGCCAATGTATGGCACTTTTTTATTTGGGTACCATACTTAAAGGGAACCTGTGTCCAGCATTTCACCTATTGAACTTTACTTATCCCTCACTGCCTGCTGCTATCAAAAGTTCATTACCATTAGCCCCTCTCCTAAACTCCTCCTCCGACTGTAAATAATGGTCTGCAAACATTTTGCGCCTTTTATCGTAATAAACCGGTTTCTCTTTGTGCGCACACACGAGAAAAGGACATCAATACATAAGTGTGGGATTTTGTGTGCTGGGGAAGGCGAGGAGCTGTCAATCAAAAGTAAGGAGGCGGGGTAAACTCGGAAAGACTTGATCGAAGATTTGACTCTTTTCAAACGAAGATCTGACTCTTTTATGCTCATTAGCATATGGTGTGGGAACACTAAAAAATTTAATACTAAAGCTACAGAGCCAACTAAGAAGACAATTATAGGTTAAACAAATCATTTTTCACCCACTACCACCAGGTATTGCTGGTTTAATAGGTGAAATGCTGGTGACAGGTTCCCTTTAATGCCTGTAATTAGTATATGGTATTGTTATTTATACACTGTATGTCAGTACACCATATGGGGGGAGGCACCAACAGAAGGTACCGCACGTGGCACCATCCAACATTCGGCTGATCCTGGATGTGATTTACTGGGACGAACGAGGCTAATGTCATTGGTGTTGGTTTATGATATCAGAAAAGGGTTGACTTACTCAGAATAATCTTTATATAGGGCCAGCTAGGGCTGGGCAATTAATCGAAAAATAACCGAAACCGAAATTCAGCGTAATTAACCAATGTAATTTTGTGCATTTCGGTTTCTTCAATTATTTTTCCCCGGTTTCATCTGTATCTGCGTCCTCAGGATGCAGCTGTAGTTGAATCCAATGGTAGAGCATGGAGCCGTAAATCCCTGCTCTACCATTCACTATTAATCGCTATACGCTCACGGCTCAGCGCAGACAGGCACGAGGCAGTGATATCATCACGCCTCTCTGCGCCAAGCCACACAGCCCGGAGGGGCAAAGGGATCTCCTCTACTCTTTGTTAGAACGGGGTTAGGTGAGTATGTGTTTTATTGGGACTGTCTAGGGGAAGCTATGGGGGCATTATACAGCTTGAGGGCAGCCATGGGGGACTTTATACCATATGGGGGCAGTTGTGGGGGTATTATACTGTGTGGAGGGCAGTTGTGGAGGCAACTATACTGTGCAGAGGCAACTATGGGGGCATTATACTGTGTGGAAGGCAGCTATAGGGGTATTATACTGTGTAGAAGGCAGTTATAGGGGCCTTGTACTGTGTAGAGGCAACTATGAGGGCATTATACTATGTGGAGAGCAGTTATGGGGCAGAAGACTGTGTGGAGGGCAGTTATGGGGCAATATACTGTGTGGGGGCAGCTTTAGGCCATTATACTGTGTGGGGGCAGTGTCGGGGTATATTATATACAGTAGTTTACAGCAGGCTCAGGGGATAAATATTAATTCAATGGCGTAGCATGCAAATAGGGGGCATGGTATGCAAAAAGATGTGTGGCCTAAATAATCATTCATTAATCCTAATCAAGGTTACATGACCAAATCGTGATTTTGATTTAGATCATAATCGCCCAACCCTAGGGCCAACGCTTTACAGTTGAGGGAACAACAAACTAGCAAAATGACAAGTAATAAGAACAATTGAGTATCATAATGAATAGAGCGGATTTCCCTTTTGAGATACTTATAATCTGGTAATCTTACTCAGGTCAGTTTGTAGTACTTCAAAATGTATTTCTTTGGTCACATTTTAACTAGCCAATATAACTAGTGCTATTCACAGACTGTGTTTGCATCACTTTTCAGCTATTTGTTTGATGTATATGCTTGTATAATTAAAAAAAAGGCAAATAATTATAGGGTATGTCTATCAGGATTAAGTACTCATCTAGGTAGTGTAAATGATGTTCCCATAGTTAGCCTCTGCATAGGTATTAGACTAGCGAACTTGGTTATATTATTGGTTCAACCAACACATTTCTGATATTTCACCTGGTTTATGGTTCACTAACAATTTATAAGATCTACTGCTCGCCAGGGGTGTGCATAATTACAACTTTGTCTTTTCGAAAATATTAAGAAGTATCTACAGCTTCTCACAAAGTTCCTGGAATATACGAATTATATGCCAACCTATTTCACTTTTGTACATTGCTGTAATATCCTGAATCAATACATGTATAAATTTTTGTTTTATGGACAAGGATCCCCGAGGATTAGTGCTATCTTCTCTCTTGAAGAATGGCATGGCAATGTAAAGAGCCAGCTTGTGTGATGTAAGGGCTGCATATTATTTTCCCTTTTGTTACGGTGGTAGGATCTTCATCATCAATAGTGTGCCCCTTGACATTCTTTGCGTTATATGCATTTTCTTTCATGTACTTCAGCAGCAATTGTAACTACCACAATTGCCCATAATGCTTGATTTAACATCACTATTCCTTTCATTCATTTTTTTGTTGAAATGTTTCTTCCCTTTAGCACTGACTGTGCGCTCAGACTCCTGAGAGCCTCTTTGTCCAAATATCATTCAAAAAGATTGAATATTTCCAGTACTGTTTTCATTGCCACTGCTTTTTCCCTTATGGATACGCAGGAAGTGATGAGGTTTATTTGATAAAGCTTTGATAGCGTCCCACTAGGATTTTAAAAACCCATACTTTATTATAAGCAGTGCCGGAGGTATTTAGAAATCTTGGAAAAGAAGAAAATCCTTCCAGAACTTAATACTTCAATTTTAAATGGGCATAATTAATTTGTTGTGTATTTCCCCAAAAAATAATGAATATTCCAGCTACGCAAAGCATTGTATTTCTATTCAGATTCATGCTTACATTTTATGTTCTTTTTTAAGGAGAAAATGAATGTTGACATAAGAGCTTTTGATGGCGTACAAGCTATAGAAAAAGCAAATGTTTATGACCCTCTGTCCAATTTTCTCAACTGACACCTGTTCTGAAAATAACTCATTAGGCACCAGTTCAGACACATTTACATATCCACATGGGATGGTGATGGTAAAATAGCAGACTATATAGTCCAGTCACACCTGCTTACTGTTAGCAGTGCTTATGGGTGAGTAAGAGAATTGATGAGATAAATACATAAAGAAGAACTTACATCTGCCGAACATTATATCATATATGGCAAATGAATAATAATATGCTAGACCAAAAAAAAAGAATTGATGACATTAAATAGATAAATTATGTGATCATTTATATTGAGATTTGCTTGATAAAAGACTAAAATGATAAAATGTGCCCATTTCTTCCGATGTTAACATGGTACATTTGTGCCGATTAACCTTTGTTTTACATCTGAATATACGGAATTTATGGATACATGCATTTGTAATGGTAGTTTGGTGCATAGTCAAATACAGCGAGGAATTTCCTTGAAATTCGTGGTAAAACCACAAGCGTTTTCTCTGCTAGGTTTTTGACCATTTCGCAAACAACCACTACAGGTGAATGCACCCTCAAACTGACAAAGGATCTTGTATGTCGCTTGGTCCTTGAGATGTTGTTTGTCGATAATACCTATATGTCTCACTTGCTCTGATCTCAAACCTATAAGATTAGTGCAATAAAAGGAAGGTGGTCTGCGTACAATGTTTACATGCAGTGGTGCCCAGGTCAGTGGATTGGATGGAACAGATTTATGTTTACAACATGTAATTGGAAAGACCGCTAGATAAAAATGATCAAATAAAGCCTGGAAAATTCAGTCTAATACAAAATTGATAATCAGGGTCTGAGACAATTAGACTTTGTAGGAAATATAATTTGACTACAGTATTTTTCGGACTATAAGACGCACACAGGTTTTAGACAACAAAAATAGGGGGAATAAAATCATATTTTACTACTTTTACAAAGAAAAAACTATTTGTTTAAAAAAACTATTTGTTGTTTCATCACATTCTGAGAGCCATAACTCTTGTATTTTTTCATCGTTTGAGGACTTATTTTTGCAAAACGAGCTGTAGTTTTTATTGGCAGCATTTTTTGGTACATAAGATTTTTAGATCACTTTTTATTTCATTCTTTTTAGCGCTAAGGTGACCAAAAAACAAAGATTCTGAGGTTTTAAATATTCTTTGTTACGGCGTTCACCATGTGAGTCAAATAATGGTATAATTTAATAGTTTGGACTTTAACGGACGCAGCGATACCTGTCTTTTTATTTTTTTTGTATTTTTTTTACACCCTCTAAATGGGGAGGGTGCAGCTTTGCTGGGGAAAGAATGGTTAGACACCTGGAGGGGCTTTTAAACTAGGATCTAGGGGAGGGAGGGTGGGGATACACAAACTGGGTTAGAGTATATAGGGAGTGGGGCACAGATGCGGGATAATGGTGATTTAGTGGGGACTGGGGTTAGCAATCCGAGTAGGGAGGTGACTAGGGATAAATACAGACCTAAGAATATTAAAGATGTCGGTAACATTAAATGTATGCTGGTGAACTCAAGGAGTCATGCAAGTAAAATGGACGAGTTGGAGATTCTAATGACTGACATGGATTAAGAGAAACCTGGCTGGAAGACGGCCATGACTGGGTAACAAATTTCTTAGTGGTGGTCATATGATATGCCATAAATGTCTGCGATGAGAGTACCCCTTTAACTTACAGATATGTAACTTTTATTCTATTTTATTCTAAATAAATCTCCCTAAAATAATGGCCTCTTCCCGATGACGCTATTAAAATAACACACACCTAATTATAACCGCTAGATCAGAACTACCCTCTGGTTTAACGTTCTCATCTAGTTTTTTTTGCAAAAGGATTCTGACTATTTTATATTTAGACTGATATGATCAATCTTTAGCATTTTAGAGCCGACGACTAGGGTACCAAATACATAGAATGTTTCTGTATATTCCACAGCTGCCGCTTGGAAGATCATTTTACATCAATGGATTTACTTAAAAGCAGTTAAATCTTTCACTGTGCAATAATAGATATACATGGGGTTTCCCTTGAGTAATATATGTGTTTCACTGGATAAATACCAATGGGAATTTTTGGGTTAGAACCTAACCTTTATTGTGAGATTTGTTTCACTTTTTAGCAATTTAAGATAGTGGTACAATTGTATCCATAAAGTTTGTTCACTAGTGCTTGCACACTTTACATTGACATATGTAATAAATTCGGATAGGACAAGGATGCGTAATGAGATTTAAATGGTTAACACCATCACACTCTAATATTTATATTTTATTTTAGAATTTTCCTGGTTTTTATTTTTATATATTTGTTAAAAATTATTATATTTGAATGTTTTAGTTCCAAGTTGGGACCGGTACCCTCCTTGTCACAAAGTGTGTGTCAGGAACTGATGCAACATGAGCAGCTGCTCTATGAGTTCCTCTATACTGTGCTTGATAAAGCAGCTGATCTGCTACTAAAAGAGCTGCACAGAGATATCTAAAGCAGCAGTGGCTGGAATACAAGAGATTCATATAGAGGAACTCCTAGAGCAGCTGCTGATGTTGCATCAGTTCCTGACACACACTTTGTGACAAGGAGGGTACCGGTCCCAACTTGGAACTAAAATATTCAAATATAATAATTTTTAAAAAATAAATAAAAACCAGGAAAATTCTAAAATAAAATATAAATATTAGAGTGTGATGGCATTAACCATTTAAATCTCATTACGCATCCTTGTCCTATCCGAATATATTACATATGTCAATGTAAAGTGCGCAAGCACTAGTGAACAAACTTTATGGATACAATTGTACCACTATCTTAAATTGCTAAAAAGTTAAACAAATCTCACATTAAAGGTTAGGTTCTAACCAAAAAATTCCCATTGGTATTTATCCAGTTAAACACAAACCAGTTAAAACTGTATCACCAGTCATAACTAGGCTACCGTATGCTTTCTGCAATAATTATAATGAGTATTACCTGACTATTACTGGGTAATACCCCACCTTTGTTTTATTGTCCGACATAGGTTAGCCAGGGAAGGATAGGTGTTTATGAAATGTTTGCTACCAGAATGTACTATATATACATATGTCATTAAGAAATATGGACTTCGTGCTACTTCATACCATGTAATATGCCGTATAACTCTAAGCCCCCCAAAAATGCCTTTACAGAATACACCTTGTATACAACTTGTATCTACTACTAGACACCAATAAAAGAAAACAAATATTGGAGATGTTACTGAGCGGTGAATCCAGTTTTTGCAATCTAATTTTTTTTCTGTATCGCATTTCATTTTTCTTTACTCTCCTTCATGTGATAATGTCCAATGTGTCTTTTTCTGTCTTAGGATCTTTTTACGGGTCTTGGCAGCTCTTTCCCTTTGGGTTTTCTAATTAGAGTGTATTTTTCACTACGTCTGTGATAACCGATTTGTTCAGCAGATCATCCGTAATAGCTTTCAGTAATGTGGAGATAGCTAAGGACGTTTCGAGTGAATGTGCTTTATGATGAAAATACTGTATAATGTGCTCCACCTTAATTATCTATCTTGACATGGTTGCAAGTTGGCTGCTATTGTTTCATAGAATTCATTCCAATTCACATTGCATATTAACAATTTTCCTTATTATCCTAAACTCTTGATCCCAAAAAGATGTTATACTGTTGATAGAAGAGAGAGATTCTTAATCACTACTCAATGACTCCAAGGAAATATTCCTAATGGAATCTAAATCAGAAATTACACATTTTACCCATATAAATCAAGTGTTAAATGACACATAGCTTTAAAATCCCACTTGGCAGTATTGAAAAAAGGCACTCTTCACTATTTATATCAGCGCTCCATTTCAGCAAAAGCAGAGAATAAAATGAGCAATGTATCACACAAAAAGATGATTAATTTAATGAGACAGCCGCATTAACGTCTGTGTCACTTTTCTGATGCAAGCCTTTGAATATTATTTTTTAACCATAAGTGAACTCCAAGAAGGTTAGATTTTGTTTGTCCTTTTTTTGTATGCAAAATTCTTGGTATATATTGTAAGGCCAGAGCGACATGGAGGCTTTGTAGCACTACCGATCGATTTTAACTATTAAGCTACAGCTGCACACATTAAGTATAAAGATATAATTTATACATCTCATATAGTACAGAGCCCAGCATACAGCACCAACCAGTATTATTAGAGAAGTGGCATAAATTTGGGCTTCAGGGCAAACATGGCAATAACGCACAGCTGCCGGCAAAGCCCTTTTTTGCCAGACATTTACCCTGTGACGGCAGCTTATGGGGAAATGTGTTATTAAATTGTGACAATTCAGATGAATGGCTGTCCATGTAATACATGTAGGGCTTATGCCCGCCAGACCAGGAGCCGCTCCTACTGAATGGCTCTCCATTTTGACTCAGAGAAGGGGGTCCTCTCGCTATGACCTCCAAATTCCATAATAGGACCTATGGATATCATATTTCTAGTTAGTTATGCTTTTAAAGTGAATGTCCACCGTTTTGAATCTTCACAGCATTATACTGTACTTTCACCACTAGTATAAATGGCGCCACAGTTGTTTTACAGAGACTTCGTACAGCTGGTGTGGCCAAGGAGATGATCAGTTGGAATTTGTTATGTCACCAGTGCAGTAGTTCTGTGCCGGTGTCCGAAAATTACTGAACCCAGTTTTCCCTACATGCCCAATGTTCTGGGTATTTCCTTTCATTATATGTGCTGACATTAATTGGAACTAAAGTGTATTTGGTGACAGGTGAACTGGTCATAAGATTTACTATAGGGGCGCTAGAACTGTATATATAGTGGCAATTCACAATGTTTTGTGGAGACTGTCTTGAGGCAATGAGTGTGCTTTTGAGGATTTTTAACAAGTCTGTCATGAAATTGGGATATTCTGCTCAATGGGTGTAGCTCTATTTACTGTTATTCTTTTGGATTGGAATTAATGCTTGCTATTCAGCAGGGAAGGACCCCACTGGGATATACTATTGAACTCTGTGTCGGAGAACAGTTTGAATGCAACAGCAAGGCCCCAAGACACAGCTGAGACTGAGATAGCAGCTTGATATTATCACTTGTCACAGGACACTTTGCTAAGCGGTGTACAGATACATGGATGTTTTATTTCTTTATTCTTTATGATTTGTTGCAGATCCTAAGGTTTGATTTCTACCTACTATTGCAGTATGTCTTCCAAAATCCCTCAAACCTTATCTAGCCACAGCTGAACAAATCTGGAAGCTGTATCCAAATATAAAAGCTTGCAAGAATGGTTTGGCACATTAATTCTACCGTGTTTTAAAACGTGGCTCATTTTGCATAGTGAAAGTTGGACATTCAAGTAATATATGTTATAAACGATATTGTTTTGTCATGCTGAGAAAATGTATGCGGGAAGAGACGAATCAGTGTTCCAATAGTTTTTCATATTTTTCTCATGGAATAGAACACTCCAAGAAAAACTGTTACTGTGTTGTGCCTTGTGCAGAGACTGAAGGGGGCAATGCTTGACTCCTATGTATGATGGACTTCGACTCTGAGTTATGCAGCGCCCCTTACAGGCCCTGTACTAGGTATAACACAGTATGTCAATTTTTCCTGGAGTGTTTCTTGAGGATTTTCAGCCAAACTCCGAAAACTATTATTGTGTTTTTATTTTAGTTTCTTTACTTTTACATACAGAGATATGGGCATTGTTGTGGTTATGTTGCGGAAGAGACTTTTGCAAAAAGTGACAACAGGATGTACAGCCATATTGGTATTCACCTTTGAATTCGCTCATGCTGTGGGCCCAGTTGCAGCCTCTTTGGCTGCTATAGTGGTAATTCCGCCTCTGGCGGCAGCTGTACCAGCGGCACCTGGTTAGTAGCGGCGCTGCAGCGCCCCCACGACCGGCCCTCTTCTAGCTATGCCCCTGACCTAGTGGCAGTGACTTGACCAAATTTTCATGGATAAAACAACTGTGTTTTAACAGTAAGTAAGTTACAAAGTTGTTTTATATCCGTTATACTATTAGATACGTATAAGTTGTTTGAAAAGTTAGAGTCCATTTAAGACCAACATTAGCTCGGTTGAGCTGTTAAAAATACTGACCTAGATAGAAAAAGATTGTAGGTCAGATGTAACTTAAGAAATTAATTTATTCTTAGTTTTACCTGCTTATGTAAGTAATGCTTTCTTGGTGTGCCATTATCTCAAAACCGCAAGGACTGTAAGCCTACGCTTGTGTTTAAAACCATAAGCATTGTGTAGTTATCCTTTCACTGTCTACAAGAACATGCACGTCAATGATAATTCTACAGAGATACCATGCTACTTCTATGTAACTGAATTATTGGATAAGGTGTAACTTTGGGGGTACTTGTAATAAAATTCCCTAATACTTCAATGCAAGTAGGAGCAATGTGCACAGAGAGCTGGACAGTCATGGTTACCAAAATGCCTCACCGCTTCCCTGCAGACTTAGATCTCTCTAAATATTGCTCTCTAGGCTGTTGATCGGTTTCAACTGCGACAACATAGATATTTTTTCCTGAAGCTGCTTTAGGTTGCTTCATTTTGCAGTGTGAGCAACTACCCTATATGTTTGTGAAATTACTGCCAAACCAAATGTGCACTTTGTATCAAACATTAACCTATTTATTTATTTTTTTAACATGAACCAGCTAGTAACTCATTTAAATGCCCTATTTTCAATAGGTAAAATGTATCAAGACCGGTTCAAAAGAAACGTGCTGCAGTTTCTCAGTGCAACCGACCAGGTTTGCTGTTTTAATTTTCCAAAGCATTTTAAAAAATGAGCGCTGGAATCTGACTTTTGCCCATGGAAAGCTTTTCTCCTTTTCATTTGTACTAGTTTTGCTACATCTGTGTACAGTGGCGTAACGATTGGACACGGAGGGGGAAGAGGACTGAATCCCCGAATCCCCTTCAAACTGCCAGATCAGGCCCTGCCAAAGGTCTGCGCCACAGTGCATACAAGGTACTGACGCCAAGCAGCATCCGGACGTATGCGACACAGCACACAACGTCCTGCATCAGGGCATTGTATGCTGTTCTGCATATATGGGGTCATGGCCATGTATGATTAGACACTATTTTTGAGTAAAAGAAATGTTGAATTACATGTGGGCCATAGAGTTTTTGTTCATGCTTTTGCATACCTATTATTGCTACTATATATATATATATATATATATATATATATATATATATATATATATATATATATATATATATATATATATATATATATTTCTACATATTTGTCCTCGTGCAAAGAACTGTAATAAGAAACAGTGTCAGCATTGCTCACATGAATCAATCAGATAATTTAATTTCTTTTCCAACCCTGCCCTGAAAAAAAAAACTGAAATGTAATTACTTGTAATAGGCATCTTTAGCATTTTTGGTAGAACCGTTTTTATTCTTTATCTTTGTCCATTTGAATTACAAGTTTGTTTTTTGCATATGCTTTCTTAGTGCTAACAGGTTCAGGCGCACATTTATAGGTATAGTAAATATAGCAGTGTCCATAGTACAATCAGACAATTAGAATAATTGAGTCCAATTAACATACAGTGAATATAGCTCATAATAAATTTCAATATCGGACCCCTCGTATGGTGCATATAAGTAATACAGTGGCAGTATACAAACTTTAAAACATCTAGTGCTATACAACAGTGTACATAAAGGGTGAAACCACACTAATAAGAATCAAAGTGGCATGGGTATCAGTGGCATGAGTATTGTACACCTCCAAGAAGATTTAAACAAATACACGTGTCATCCATAAATTCAAATGCATATGTGAAACCAAGCAACAGCTCAGCGGTGTAAAAAGACCATTGCGCATGCGCTAAAACATGATCCAATTCAATGACGTTTAGTCACAAGGTAAAAACCCATGACATGATCATGCACTCAGCATGCGTATCTGGTATCTCCGGCGCTAGAAGTGCCATCTTTAGTAATGGTATTACTAACTCAAATTGAGGTACAGCACCTATCAAAAATTAAACTATTAGTGCATACGCCCCATTTAATAGAAATATAAACTCAGGGATAATTAAGTTTCCAGTAAACCTACATCATAAATAGCCACACAATAGGATCTAAGTTGGCCAGGCGGAGACTGGCTCCTGATTTATAGGAACCAGAATCAACCCAAGATCATCACACAATTGAATTAGAGCATAAAAACCGCTTAATCCAATTGAGATGAGATACATACAGCTCTCAAGACCACTAGTTGTATCATGAAATATGTAATATGTGAGAACATCAGGGAATACCCGAGCAATGTCACAGAAAAACACAATCTCAACAATGTTACTACATAGAGAATTATGGCACATTACAAACATGTAGAATAAGGCATTGTCTCGGTTAGTGAGTGCACAGCTGTCGTCCGATTATTATCTGTGAAAAAGATACAAGTGAAAATATAATTACATTTTTTTTTAAATAAAATATTCAGATAACAGAATAAATATTGAGCGTAAAATATATTACAGATTTATCCTTCAAGTAGCCTAAATATTTTGACAGTCACCTACAGGGGTAAAAAGAGGGACAAATAGCTACTCGTATCAAAGGAAAAGGTAAGGAAATGGGACTACTTTTCTAAATAAATTCAGTGGGTAATCAATATTTAGACAATGTGGGCTCAATGTATTTAGCCAATGGATCCATCTAGCTTTACATGGATTGAGGGATAGTTCCCTGACTCCCCCCCCCCCCCCCCCGTGTCATAGGGGTTATGTCAACAATAATCATAAATCTGAGAGCATTTACAGGATGACCAGTTTCCGAAAATGTAGCAGAACAGGGAGTTCAGTTTTTTGCTAGTTCCAATACTGGATCTATGATTATTGAGTATTAGACGACACTCTGTGGTGGTCTACCCTACCTACAATAAATTGCATGGGCACTGAAGGACGTAAACAACATACTCATGCCTACAGTTTAAAGTGAATTTTATGTCAAACTTTTTGGATGTCCGAGGATGTATAAAAGTACAGCCTTTTAGCATCAGAGAACAATTGTCACAGGACATGCAAGGATAACTTCTTTTTTATCTAAATCCTACCCTGTCCTCTTTCACATATCAACCTGGGTATCTGGATATCTGTTTTAACAATCCTATCTTTGATATTAATCGGACTCCAATTTGAAAACAGGGGAGGGGAAGTAAACTCCAGTATATGCTTATAAAATTTACCCAAATATAGGCCAATGACAGTGTATGATCTTTCTAGATTTGGGGGCTGTATTGGCTGTACATACTAACCATTGCCAACCTCTTAGGCATACCAACCAGGTTTTTTTGGGGGGTAATCTCTTTTAATGAATTTCCTGGACATTTCAAATAGGCGAGAGTCAAGTTTTTCGGGATCCTCAACTATTCTCTTCAACCGAAGAAGTTGGCTCAAAGGTAATGAGCCAACCATCTTATTCGGATGGAAACTTTCATACAGAAGAAGATTGTTACAGTCTGTCGGCTTAGTGTAGAAGTCCGTGCATAGTCTGTCAATTAACAGACAAACCGTAGTGGATGGAGAAGTTGGATTGCACCATAGTGAATTTAATATCTTGATCAATGGAGTTTAGAAAATCAAGAAAGTGTTCCATTTGAATTTATGGATGACACGTGTATTTGTTTACATCTTCTCGGAGGTGAGTGCCAGCTGATACCCATAGCACTTTGATTCCTATTAGTGTGGTTTCGTCACTTATGTTGACTGATGTATAACACTTGATGTTTTAAAGTTTGTACGCTGCCACTGTATTACTTATATGCACCATACGAGGGTGCCAATATTGCAATTTATTATGATCTATATTCGCTGCATGTTAATTGGACCTAATTATACTAGTTGTCTGATTGTACTTTTGAGACACTATTTAAATGTTGAACACAAATGTATTCATTGCTTGAAAATACCTTCAATGAGAAGGTGAAATATGGCCTGCATACTGGGTGAATGAACACCGGTTTTTGTACTATACATTGATGTGTTGCCTTCCTTCCTGGATTTATTCCTTGGTATTTGTATAGGCTTGACTGGTGGGATCTTTAGTCCAGGTCCCCTGAGGTTCAGCACCAAGCATTACATTTTACTGTGCAGCTACTACTCTGCTCTGTTTTGGACTGTGGTGCAAAAGCAGGGGTGCAATTTAAAATAAAAACAATGAATCTGAAAGGGCCTGTTCACATCACGTTTTTTACTACCATCGGAGGTATACGTCGTGAGGAGTCCCGATGTATACCTTCAATGGAAGGCACCTACGTATCCCACTGTATAGGCATACAATAGGATATGTCGCTGGGCACATCGCTACTTTAAGCATGTCCATGTATGGACAGTAACGTCAGGGGCTTTTAACTATGGAGTCTTTGGCCTAAGCATTGCATTGCAGGCGCTCTGGCCAGGAACTCCTGTCTTGGAAAAGCCCTCAACGTCACAGTCCATATATGGACAGTGAGGTTAGGGGCATTGTAATGCAAGAATCCCCAGACAGAGCATCAGCAATTGTCTGGCCAGGCATTCTGCTCCTAGAGGGATCCCCTGACATCACTGTCCAAATATGGACAGTGACGTTAGGGGCTTTGACATGCCGGTATTCCCAGACAGAGCATTGGTAATCTTTGGCTGGGGACTTCGCTCCTGGAGGAGGTCCTGACGTCACTATCGATATATGGACAGTAATGTCAGGGGTTTCTCCATGCCCAAAGTCCTCAGCCAGAGCACTACCGATGCTTGGACAGTGTCCTCAGGGGCTTCTCCAGGGTGGGAATCCGCAGGCCGAGCGCCACCTGCTGCTTTTCCCAGGGATTACGGCTCTGGGAAAGATCCCTTAGGTATACGTTTAACATATACCTGTGACGGATGCCATGCAGTGGCATCCGGCACTCATAGGCTCCCATGTAAAGAAAACTTTAAAAAAAAAGCATAACAGCCTGACGGAGGCCAAAAGGACACTCTTTTGGGTTCCATTGGTCTAATGGAAGTCTGTACGTTCGGAGCTTTCCCAACGTGCACAATAAACGTATGGCCAAAAGGTGATGTGAACACTGCCTAACTTGCTGCAGCATAATATCACACAGCAAAAGTCGTTGAAAAGGTCAACTTAAAGAGGCTCTGTCACCAGTTTATAAGTGCCTTATCTCCTACCTAATCTGATAGTCACTGTAATGTAGATAACAAAAGTTTTTAGTTTTTAAAAAAAACGAACATTTATTTTGGACGGAGTTATGACTATTTTTCATTTTATGCTAATTTGTTCTAAATGCCCTTATGGGCATTTTTTTTTACTTTTGAGCAAGTGGGCGTTGTAAAGAGAAGTGTATGACGCTGACCAATCAATGTCATACACTTCTCATTTATGTTCAGCTGCATTCACAGCACAGTGTGTTATCACTAGATCATGCTGTGCTGTCACTCCCACAGTAACTTTCCCAGACTTTGCTCGGAGATGCTGGCTAACTTTGTATTGTACTTTTGTTGCGCACTCCCCCCACCTCTCCAAGGCTGATTTTAATTAGTATAGAATAAAGCTGTTTCCTACCTATCCTTAATACATTTTGTAGGTCTAGGCCCGAGAAAGAGGTAAATCTCCTGTTCTTCAAGTATAGGGGAAATTCATCCCAAAAAATATCTGCTCCAATTTTCAGGTGTAGAAAAGTTGCATTTCGTGCAAAAATTTAGCAACTTTTCTATTTTTACGCTGCCCCTGTCACTTTTAACCCCTTAAAGACCAAGCCAACTTGAGTTTTCCCAAAAGCCATAACTTTTATATGTCTTCGTCGACATAAGCATGTTTAATATATATATTTTTTCACTGCATTTACCAAGCGGGTTAAACAATGATATATTGTGATCGTTCGGACTTTTACGGGTGCAGCGATACCAGTTATGCTAACTTTGATTTTTTTTAAACATTCCTGTAGGGAAAAAAATGTGAAAAGGTTTTTTTTTTTAATATATATATTTTTGGAACATTATACAAAACTTTATTTGACTGTTTTTTACTTTTCTTTATTAGTCCCTCTGGGGACCTTGAACCAGTGATCGTTGAATCACTTGCATGATATACTGCAATACTAATGTATTGCAGGGCTTCAAAGGAGTACAAAGATGGAAGACCTGGGGGCCTTCATTAGGCCCCCAGGCTACCATGACAACCGTCTTCACCGGCCGATCTTGTTGCGGGGGGGGGGCGTGATGGCGTGTTTGAGGCGGCACGGCATTTAAGGTGTTAAACGGGAGGAATAAAAGTGATCTTTGATTCTGCCCGCTGCAGTGAGGTGTCGGCTATATAACAAATCCGTCACCTGCTGAGTATGGAGCGAGCTCAGCCCGTGAGCCCGCTCCATACTTCCTCTTAACGGCTGTCACGTACATATGTGACATGTCGTTAAGGGGTTAAAAAAGAAAGTGGACGAAGCTTAGTGAAAAAGGGCAGGACCATTGTGACCCGATAAATTTGCTATATGTTACACCAGAAAACTGGCGTTCTTTTTTTGCGCAAGATATTTTATTTTCTGGGGCACGGACAGCAAGGGATGCGCTTAATTCATTAAGAGGCGTGCGCCTCTTTACAAATTAGGCGCATCTTACTTTAAATTTCTTTAGATTTAGACTGGTGTATGAAATGCCAGTCTTAATAATTTCCGCGCATAATGTTTAGTTTAGGGACCCTATCTGAATGAGGTCGCTTCATCGTGGCAAGTGGCCCCCACAATTTGAACAAAAAGAATCTCACATTTATTAGTATACTAAATATAGCCGTAATTGAATTAAAAAAAAGAGAAAAGTTAAATGCAGGCATAGATCTTAGGCCTAGTTCACATCTCGTTTTAGCCCTATGTCTAGCATGTACGTCGGGAAAGCTCACAACGAACACGCTGAATGTGTCCAAAAAAGTATACTGTATGGTATAGGTTATTTTTTTTTTAACATGGGAGCCCATGTGCATTGAACTTTTACCTCGCAGAGCCCCTGCGAAGTGCATCAGGTAGCGCTCTAGACCCAGGAAATCCGGCCCATGTGAAGCCCCTGACGTCACTGTCCATATATCAGCAGTGATGTTATATAGTGAAATCCCCAGCCGGAGCGGTGCCGACTAAGTTCCTGACTTCATTGTTCATAAATGGACGTTGATGTTAGGGGCTCCTCGAGAAGTGAACAACCCAGACATAGCATTGCTGACGCTCTGACTGGAGATTCCGGCATCTTAAAGCCTCCAAAGGAGTTCCCTGATCTGGAGTGCGAACACAGCGTTTGTGAAGCTCTGGCCGGGGAATCCGGCATTGTAGCTCCTGACATCGCTGTCCACATATGGAGATTGATGTCAGGTGCTTCCTCCGGGCACAGGGCTTCAAGTAGCGCTCTGCCCGAGTAGTTCCGGCGACTCATCCCACTATATACCTATCGTTACCTTCCTGCGGAAATATACGGCGACACTTCTTCTGACTGAGTTATACGTTGGAAGTAAGCTCAATGTGAATGAGGCCTTGTCACCTGCAGGGTACTGCATCTTTGTGTTTGTTGGATATTGCATTGGAGTAATACAGATTAGCACTTTCCTATTTATTTGATTTTGTTAAAAGGTGCTGACTATGCTGATTAATTTAACCTTTTGCTAACAAGTCTTTTTCCATACAGTACAACTCTTCTCTAGATTTTAACGTATACCCTACCTTTTTTAATCTGCACATGGTCATATGTAATGTGAAAGTCATCTTTCTGGGATGGTCATGACTGCGTGTGTTTTCTTTTATTCTTCAGAACTTTTATCAATATTGGTCTTCTGTAAAGAAAGTATATGCTGATATAATTTATACTTTGCATTCAATATTATAAGATATTCTTCTTATTTGTATATGTCACTATCATTCGTCTAAGGGATTGCAGATCCAATGTGATAGATTGCTGTGTTTTCTAGTTGGATTTGGAAATGAAGTCGGGACATAGATTGTTGTTTTGAGCTTCCCAGTGTGCTTTCTTCTTTTAATGCCTGAATGCTGCTCTTGCTTTTATGGTTTTGATAGCTGAACTCCTCTGGGGAGCATAACACTGCATTGCTTGTTCATTCGATTTGAGAGGTGTCATTATTCGTCTTGATAGTTTTGAGAATACATACAAGAAAGTGTTTGCCAATAAAGCGTTATTTTTTTTCTTCTGCTTTTGTAAGAAACATAGCATAGCAGTTACGTAGTGCATTGCTTAAGAAATGTAAAATAAAGACATCTGAACAATATACCGTAATCAATTACTATACTATAACCAATGTATGTCACACTAAATAACACACCATCAGGCCCAGTCCACACTTTTTCAGTTTCAAGCAGTTTTTATGGAAGTTTTTTCACAAATAAGGGCTTGTCCACACGTAGCAGAAGTGCTCTGTATTTTTCGTCCGGAATTGCGGATGGAAAATATGCAGCAGAATACGGTAGCAACAAAGTGGGTGAGATTTCACAAATGCCATCCACACGTTGCGTAAAAATTCCAACCAGAAATTGACCTGCGGTGTGTATTTTTTGCTGCGGAAAGTGGACTGAATAGCGTTTTTCAGAGGAGATGTCACCATCCCTAGCATTGAGAAATGGCAAAATACGCACCATTTTCTGCAGGAAAAGATGCAAGGAAATGGTGAGTTTCTTCCGAAGTGAAATGTCTGCTACTTTAAATAGAATTGCTGCAGAAATTTTCAGCAGCAATTCCGTTACGTGTGGACAAGCCCTAAGGGTGGAGCATACAGGGTGACATATAATTTGAAAACTTTTCTTATTCTTTCTGGCCTAGAAAAGTCGCAAATGCCTAGAAAGTTGCAATTTACACAAAAATGTTTTTGACTTTTGAGGCATTTGCGGTGCTCTAGCCACTTTATTGAAACATGGACATCAACATGGCTTAGCGGACAAGACCCTCATTGACCCGACAAATTTAGTATAATTTACGCCAGAAACTGTTCAATTATAGCGGAAAGCTACTCTAACTCGTAATTGGAATAGATTTGACTTTCTGGTGCACATACGGCAGAGATGCACCTAATTTTTAAGAGGTCTGTGTCTCCATAAATTAAGCACATCTTACTCCATCACTCTTTAGATTATGACTGGAGTCTGCAGTGCCAGTCTTAATAAATTCTCCCTTTGTCTTCCCTCTAAATACGTAATATTAATACCCCAAGAACACCAATAGGGAATTTAGATTGTGAGCCCCAATGGGGGCAGTATGTAAGGATCTCTGTACAGCGCTGCAGAATATGTTGGCGCTATATAAGTAACAGAAATAAATAAATACCCCAATAGGCATTACCCAAAGCAGGAGAAGTGAGCAGAGAGAGAAAGAGACACAGACATGCTGTCCATATAAGTCTATTGAAAAGGGAGGACAGAGTAGGAGCAGAGTGGGAAAGACACAGACAGACGTGTTACAGCTTCCTGGTAAGTGTTACTTTCTCACCCAAGCGCTGCATTCTCAGCTAAATTGCTCATTACATATGATGTCCTCCATGGTGCTGCAGCTTTATATATGTGACAGAGATAGGAAAGCAGGACTCTCCTCTTCTATGTATGCTGTGTATAGAAGACATGATACCCAATAGGCTCTGCTCACTATCTCAGAGACGAATGATAATTAGAGATAAAGTCTACAGAGGGGAAAACTGCTAAAAAAATGCAGAATATAAATCCTACAATGACCAGAGAGTGTTGTTCCACATGTACTCAGATGACCGCTTATTCTGAGAAGTTAGGTACGCTTAAACATATCCTGCTCCCAGGGCCGGCCTTAGGTAGGATGGTGCCCTGTGCAAGACTCTCTATTGCTGCCCTCCACAAATAAAAAATTAATCACACACAAACACATGTGTATGTGTATATATATATATATGTGTGTGTGTGTATATATGTATATATATATATATATACACTACCGTTCAAAAGTTTAGGGTCACTTAGAAATTTCCTTATTTTTGAAAGAAAAGCACAGTTTTTTTCAATGAAGATAACATTAAATTAATCAGAAATACACTCTATACATTGTTAATGTGCTAAATGACTATTCTAGCTGCAAACGTCTGGTTTTTAATGCAATATCTACATAGGTGTATAGAGGCCCATTTCCAGCAACCATCACTCCAGGGTTCTAATGGTACATTGTGTTTGCTAACTGTGTTAGAAGGCTAATGGATGATTAGAAAACACTTGAAAACCCTTGTGCAATTAAGTTAGCACCGCTAAGAGGAGCTATAAAACTAACCTTCCTTTGAGCTAGTTGAGAATCTGGAGCATTACATTTGTGGGTTCGATTAAACTCTCAAAATGGCTAGAAAAAGAGAGCTTTCATGTGAAACTCGACAGTCTATTCTTGTTCTTAGAAATGAAGGCTATTCAATGCGAGAAATTGCCAAGAAACTGAAGATATCCTACAACGGTGTGTACTACTCCCTTCAGAGGACAGCACACACAGACTCTAACCAAAGTAGAAAGAGAACTGGGAGGCCCCGCTGCACAACTGAGCAACAAGACCAGTACATTAGAATCTCTAGTTTGAGAAATCGACGCCTCACAGGTCCTCAACTGGCAGCTTCATTAAATAGTACCCGCAAAACGCCAGTGTCAACGTCTACAGTGAAGAGGCAACTCCGGGATGCTGGCCTTCAGGGCAGAGTGGCAAAGAAAAAGCCATATCTAAGACTGGCTAATAAAAGGAAAAGATTAATATTGGCAAAAGCACACAGACATTGGACAGAGGAAGATTGGAAAAAAGTGTTATGGACAGACGAATCGAAGTTTGAGGTGTTTGGATCACACAGAAGAACATTTGTGAGATGCAGAACAACTGAAAAGATGCTGGAAGAGTGCTTGACGCCATCTGTCAAGCATGGTGGAGGTAATGTGATGGTCTGGGGTTGCTTTGGTGCTGTTAAAGTGGGAGATTTGTACAAGGTAAAAGGGATTTTGAATAAGGAAGGCTATCACTCCATTTTGCAACGCCATGCCATACCCTGTGGACAGCGCTTGATTGGAGCCAATTTCACCCTACAACAGGACAATGACCCAAAGCACACCTCCAAATTATGAAAGAACTATTTAGGGAAGAAGCAGGCAGCTGGTATTCTATCTGTAATGGAGTGGCCAGCGCAGTCACCAGATCTTAACCCCATAGAGCTGTTGTGGGAGCAGCTTGACCGTATGGTACGCAAGAAGTTCCCGTCAAGCCATTCCAACTTGTGGGAGGGCCTTCTGGAAGCATGGGGTGAAATTTCTCCCGATTACCTCAGCAAATTAACAGCTAGAATGCCAAAGGTCTGCAATGCTGTAATTGCTGCAAATGGAGCATTCTTTGACGAAAGCAAAGTTTGAAGGAGAAAATTATTATTTCAAATAAAAATCATTATTTCTAACCTTGTCAATGTCTTGACTATATTTTCTAGTCATTTTGCAACTCATTTGATAAATATAAGTGTGATTTTTCATGGAAAACACAAAATTGTCTGGGTGACCCCAAACTTTTGAACGGTAGTGTGTGTATATATATATATAATCTATCCTCTCTCTCTCTCTCTCTCTCTCTCTCTCTCTCTCTCTCTCTCTCTATATATATATATATATATATATATATATATATATATATATATATATATATATATATATATACAGTGAAGGAAATAAGTATTTGATCCCTTGCTGATTTTGTAAGTTTGCCCACTGTCAAAGTCATGAACAGTCTAGAATTTTTAGGCTAGGTTAATTTTACCAGTGAGAGATAGATTATATATTAAAAAAAAAAAAAAAAGAAAATCACATAGTCAAAATTACATATATTTATTTGCATTGTGCACAGAGAAATAAGTATTTGATCCCCTACCAACCATTAAGTGTTCAGCGTCCTCCAGACCAGTTACACGCTCAACATCAACTTGGTGCCTGCATTATAGACAGCTGTCTTAAATTGTCACCTGTATAAAAGACTCCTGTCCACAGACTCAATTAATCAGTCTGACTCTAACCTCTACAACATGGGCAAGACCAAAGAGCTTTCTAAGGATGTCAGGGACAAGATCATAGACCTGCACAAGGCTGGAATGGGCTACAAAACCATAAGTAAGACGCTGGGTGAGAAGGAGACAACTGTTTGTGCAATAGTAAGAAAATGAAAGACATACAAAATGACTGTCAATCGACATCGATCTGGGGCTCCATGCAAAATCTCACCTCGTGGGGTATCCTTGATCCTGAGGAAGGTGAGAGCTCAGCCGAAAACTACACGGGGGAACTTGTTAATGATCTCAAGGCAGCTGGGACCACAGTCACCAAGAAAACCATTGGTAACACATTACGCCGTAATGGATTAAAATCCTGCAGTGCCCGCAAGGTCCCCCTGCTCAAGAAGGCACATGTACAGGCCCGTCTGAAGTTTGCAAATGAACATCTGGATGATTCTGAGAGTGATTGGGAGAAGGTACTGTGGTCAGATGAGACTAAAATTGAGCTCTTTGGCATTAACTCAACTCGCCGTGTTTGGAGGAAGAGAAATGCTGCCTATGACCCAAAGAACATCGTCCCCACTGTCAAGCATGAAGGTGGAAACATTCTGTTTTGGGGGTGTTCCTCTGCTAACGGCACAGGACTACTTCACCGCATCAATGGGAGAATGGATGGAGCCATGTACCGTCAAATCCTGAGTGACAACCTCCTTCCCTCCACCAGGACATTAAAAATGGCTTGTGGCTGGGATTTCCAGCACGACAATGACCCGAAACATACAGCCAAGACAACAAAGGAGTGGCTCAAAAAGAAGCATATTAAGGTCATGGAGTGGCCTAGCCAGTCTCCAGACCCTAATTCCATCGAAAACTTATGGAGGGAGCTGAAGATCCGAGTTGCCAAGCGACGGCCTCGAAATCTTAATGATTTACATATGATCTGCAAAGAGGAGTGGGCCAAAATTCCATCTAACATGTGTGCAAACCTCATCATCAACTACAAAAAACGTTTGACTGCTGTGCTTGCCAACAAGAGTTTTGCCACCAAGTATTAAGTCTTGTTTGCCAAAGGGATCAAATACTTATTTCTCTGTGCACAATGCAAATAAATATATATAATTTTGACTATGTGATTTTCTGTTTTTTTTAAAAATATAATCTATCTCTCACTGGTAAAATTAACCTAGCCTAAAAATTCTAGACTGTTCATGTCTTTGACAGTGGGCAAACTTACAAAATTATCAAGGCATCAAATACTTATTTTCTTCACTGTATATATATATATATATATATATATATATATATATATATATACAATAGATCCAGAGATAGGAGCAGCACTGTGTCGATGGCCAAAAACGGTTGGTGCTAGCTTCAAATATCAAGGAGTGACGTGCTCCTCATACATATATCCAAGAAAAGAGACTGGGAGCAGCACTCAGCAAAAAAAGTATGAATTCATGCTGTGTTGGGTGAATAAATTCATACTTTAAAAATAAAGGTATAAATAATTCCTCAATATCTCAACGTCCTTTATCCTTAAAGGGATACTAGGAACAAATTCCCGTTAAAAAATACTTTATTAAGATGTTTAGGACAAAACTCGAAACACAACAATGTGTGTTATCGGAGTACCAAATTAATTACTGATAGATATCACATGCAAGAGATCCTGAAGTTCTGTTGAGAGTGTTGTTTGGATCTATAAAAATACAAAAATTCAGTGTTAATAAGAAATAAACATAAAAACAAAATATGTCACAAATCATCGCCATTGAGAACATAGGAGAACCTCAAAATGGAGAAGAGAAATAGACATCACATAACAATCCTGTCTACATTGAATTCAACGTTGAGACCATCTGGTCTCAATGAATTTAGTAAAAATATCCATTTCAATTCTCTCTTATGTAATGCCATATGCCTATCACCGCCGTACTGTAGTGGAGGGATATGATCAAGGATCCTAAATTTTAAATCTCTTTCATTATGACCCTGTTCCGAGAAGTGTTTCGCTACAGGCAAATCAAGTTTCTTTTTTCGGATAGAAAAACGGTGGTTATTTAGATGCTTATTAAAGGCACATATTTTTATATACTGTATTTTTTGGGAGGTACATTAGCAGGTCTACTATATGTGGTAACAATAAAGATTGATTACCACTCTCCACTCTGTTTACAGTGTTGGGTTAAGTACAATGGGGGAGTGTGGAGCTATTTACAAGGGGGGGGGGGGAGTGTGCCGCTATCTACAATGGGGGCAGTGTGGCACTATCTACAAGGGGGCTGTGTGGCGTTAGGTCCACACATAGCCCCCTCTTGTAGTTATCTACAGGTGGCTGTGTGGCATTATATACAAGAGAGGGGCTGTGCAAGGAGCTACGTACAGGGGGCTTTGTGGCGTTATATACAAGAGGGGGGCTGTAAGTGACTATCTACAGGGGGCTGTGTGTGGCCTCTTTAATTTATTTTCTTTTAATTTATTTTTATGTTAGCTACCTTATATTACTATATCACTTGTAAAATGGGAGATGGTTTTATGCTCGATTTACATTTAATTAAATTGTGAGAAAAAATTACACCTCATTGATTGGTAGAGAAAGCAAACATGGCGCGTGGGAAGGAGATGTCAGGAAATAAGTTGGGGGGCGCCAATCTGAATCTTTGCCCCGGTTGCAGGCTTGTACCACACAGAGGCTTGTATACATATACACACACACACACACACACACACACACACACACCATGTATATACATATATATATATATATATATATATATATATACACACACGAGGCATGTAGACACGCACAGGAGACGTGTGTGTGTGTGTGTGTGTGTGTGTGTAATATATATATATACACACACACACGGCATGTCTACATATACATACACACACACACACACACACGGCATGTCTACATATACATACACACACACACACACACACAAACACACACACACGGCATGTCTACATACACACACACACACACACGTATATACATATATAAATATATATATATACTCCGCATAGATAATGTAGATGTTACCTGCAGACATATGTAATACGACAGATAACACACAGGGATAGCTCTCGGAGTACAGATAATGTTATAATGTTAACTGTACTTCTATGTAACATCTCAAATAAAACACCGTGATACACACACACACACACACACACACACACACACACGCACACGCACGCACACACACAAAGGAATTTACCATCTCTCCTTGCTGCACTGTTTATTTTGCAGGATGGACTGTGGGTGGAGCTTCCTCCTCTGCTCTGCCTCTGCATCCTCAGTGTGTGTAATAAGGAGCAGAGAATATAGAGTTTAAATGGCTTACGCAGTGGCGCCCCCTACATGCCTGGAGGCTGCAGTGCCCTGTGCACCCGCACATGTTGCAAACCCCTAAGGTCGTCTCTGCCTGCACCTGTTGGACATAATAATTTGCACATAACCCCTTAACGTCATGTGACGGCTATATCCGTCACAAGCAGGTGCTAGTTCCCGCTTCGTGATTGATATATCAGTCACACTGATCTCGTGAGTACTGCCAGTGTACCCACGAAATCAGCAGCGGAAGCGCGACACTTATACACAGCCAGAAGCCTGTCGCGATCGCAGAGCTCTCTGATTCCGGCAGTTTAACACCTTCGATGCTGCTGTGAATAGTGACCGTTGCATTTAAGGTGGTTAACAGAGGGAGGGAGCTCACTCTATCACCCCATCGGCACACCTGCGACGCGATCGCGGGGCGCTTATGGGTTTCCATAGCAGCCGGGGGCCTAACAAAGGCCCGCAGGTCTGCCTTCCGCAACTGCCTATTAGGCCATACCAGAGGCATGGTCTAACGCCTCATGCACACGAATGGTGTGCCGTCTGAGTCCCCTCCGTGATCCGAGGAAAGATAGGACATGTCCTATCTTTCCTCAGGTCGGAGACTTGGACCATTTTTCACAGTCTCGATTCACCCGCTAAAGTGAATGTGTCCGTGAAGACTATCGGGTGCCACTCGGATGCCGTCAAAAACGGCTCGAGTGGCACAACGGTCGTGTGCATGAGGCATAACAGATTGCCTATCAGTGTTCCAAAGCATTATTGCCTATCCGTGTAAAACTAAGGGCTCATTCAGGCAAGTGTGGATCTCGTCCGTGTGGCAGCCGTTGAAACAACGGCCGTCACACGGACTCATGTATTTTAATGGAGCCATTAAAATTACCGTTTTTTCAACAGAGCCTGTGAAGGGTCCGTGAAAACATAGGACATGTCTTACATTCCTGTGTGTCACTCATCCCTCCATAGACTCTAGTCCATTAGGGATCTGTGACAACGTGTCCCGCACGAGTGGACGTGAAAAACTGCAAAATGGCAAAATTCATTTTTTTCCCATTTCCCCCACAAAATGTAAAATAAAATTTCATCAATGAGTCCCGTGTACCCCAAAATAGTACCAATGAAAACTACACCTTGTCCCGCAAAAAAAACCCCACATATGGCTACACCAACGGAAAAATAAAAAAATTACGGCTCTTGGATTCCGGCGATGCAAAAGCAAGCAATTTTTTTTTTTAAAGTGTTTTTATTGTGCAAAAGTAGGAAAACAATGTTAACCTTTACATATTTGGTATCCCAGTAATCAAGCCGACCCATAGAATAAAGGTAAAATGTTATTTACGCCGCATAGTGAACGGCCTAAATTTTTAACCCAAAAAACAATGCTAGAATAGCGGTTTCTTTTTTTTAACGCTCTCCTAAACTAAAGTTAATAAAAGTTAATATATTATATGCATTCAAAAATGATGCAATTGAAAAATACAACCTGTCCTTCAAAAACAAACCCTTATACGGCTATGTCGACGGAATAAAAAAAAGTTAGGACTCTTGGAATGCGACCGTGAAAAAACAAAACATAATCCTTTGTCATGAAGGCCAAAGAAGGCCTGGTTAATAAGGGGTTAATACAGGTTCATACAGGTTTTTACCCTCTAAACGTAAACAAGAATGTCTTCATACACAGACCGAAAATAGATTTCTTCAAAATGGAAAGGAATTGCAACAAATAAGATACATAAGTTGTAGAACTGTTCATTACACACAGATTTAAGCTTTTTTTGTTTATAAAACTCTTAACCCCTTAACAACATGTGATGTCACTGTACATCACAGCCGCCAAGGGAGAGTATGGAGCAGGTTCACGGGCCAAGCCCGCTCCATACTCAGCGGGTGTCAGCTGTAATATCCAGCCAACACATCACTGCAACGGCTGGGATCGGAATTCTGATCCTAGCCGATTACCAACTAAAATGCTGCGGTCAATAGTGAACATGGCATCTAAGCCATTAGAAAAATGGGAGAGGCCCCCTCCGTCCGCTTATAGACCTCCCTGCGACGCAATAGCAAGGTTGTCATGGCAGCCTGGGGACTTAATCTTTCTGTGCTCTATCAGGTTCAAGGGGGACTACAAAAAAAAAAGTGTAAATAAAAAGGAAAATAAAATTTTTAATGATGTACAAAAAATGTTTAAATATTAAAAGTTCAAAACGCTTCTCCCATTTTTTCCTCTAAAGTAATGTAAAAAATAAACACAATTGGTATTGCCATGTCTGTAAAAGTCTGTTCTATTAGACTATCACTTTATTTAATCTGCCGGATGAACGTTGTAGGAAAAAAAAAAATTCTCAATACCATAATTGATGTTCCTTTTTTTCCCCCCCAAAAAATGTAAGAAAAGTGTTCAAAAAGCCGTATGTATCCCACAATGGTACAAATAAAAACTACAACATGCCCATCATAAAACAATTCCTCACACTGCTCCATCGGCAGAAAAATAAGTGTTATTGGTCTTTAGAACATAGCAACACAAAATCATTTTTAATTAGCAAAGAGTTTTTTCCATTGTAAAAGTAGTCCATCATAAAAAAAACTATATATATATATATATATATATATATATATATATATATATATATATTGGTATTGCCATAATTAAACAAAGGGGTCACAGTTTTATTCCAATTCCACCCCACAAATAATATATTTTTTTTGTTTCCCAGTACATTACATTGTACTTTAAGTGGTAACATTAAAAACTACAAGTCCTGCAAAAAATAAACCCTCATGTCAACAGAATAATAAAAAAGTAATGGTTTTTGGAAAGCAGGGAGAAAAAATAAATAAATGAAAAACCGAAAAATGGATTAACATTATCAGTTATGGCTGGGCATTTGTATAATGAAAATATACAAATGTTTTTGACATCCTAATTCAATTCTTCACATCAAATTTTTAATACCTCATCCTAACTTTTTTTTATCCACAAAAGCATGTTGTAATGTATCAATATTTCAAACTAGCTCAATTATAGTAATATAAATTTGTGTAAGATCAGGTATATACTTAGGGTGTGGTGTATTTCTAGTACCTTAAAAGCTAGAAGCAATTAAGGAAAAAAACACAGGCTCAAAATCCGTCAGGTCAGCGGCACTGACGGCCTCAGTGGCAGCGGGTCAGGATCGAGCTATTACCGATCACGTCTAAGTTCATAACTTAGATGTGACAGATAACAGGTGGATACTGCGTGTCAGCGACACGCGGGACAAGCTTTCACTGAACCCGTCAGCGCCGCTGACCTGATGGATTCAGGTCTCAGCGCAAGATACAGCTGCTTTGTATACCGGCTTGAAAATGCCTTCAATGGGAAGGTGAAACTTTGCCTGTATGTTGGGTGAATAAATTTTGGATTTTCTATATCATTGGAGTTCTGCCTCTTCTTTTGGATTGTGGTCTATTTTCGGTTTGAGGTCTTTTGTCAAGATTCCTCTGAGGATAGCACCCACTATATGCTACAGTGCAGCTCCTATATCTCGTTTGTTCCTTGGATACAAAGCAGCTGTATCTCAAAAAGTAAAAAATTTTTTTATTTAAAAGTATTTAGAATTTGCGCCAAACACACTAATAATAATTTATATTAAAAAGAAAATTCAAAGGTGTACATAGCCTTTAATTTACAACCGTGAAGAAATTTAGGATCCTAACATTTCTTCATGGGTATGGCTTAGATAAGTTAAAGAACTGCTCATACCAGATATCAAGCTCTTTGCTTTAGATCCAGGGTAATGACCTCACCTATCATATTATTCTAGTACAGGGTGAAACAATACATTTTAATAGGACCTGAAACATCATTAAGTGTAATATATTTGTCTGAACATGAGAATTCCTGTACCCTCTAAATAATGAGCTTTGACGCTGCTTTGGCCTCATCTCTTATATTGATTGTAAATCTACATTAGACGCATCTACATTTTCTGTTCATTTTAATGGCTGGAAGGAAGGTTAATGTTGCTTTCCAGCAGATACTTACAGAAAGTCCATATAAATATCTGTCACCATGATCGCTCACTTATCCCAAATATCTCCAATTCCTACAACCTGTGACACATTTAATTACATATTAATAAATTATATGAGCAGTCATCAGAAGAATAACAAAATATGAAATTAAGATTACTTGGATTTTTTAAACTAAGGCTGTGTTATGCTTCTGGTGAGGCCCAAGACCGCATTACCAGACAATCACTATCACATGTGTGAAGCATGTATCAATACTGACAGAAAATAAAAGGCAAAAGTTACTCACTAGTGGATGAGTGGAACCAAATACTGAAGGTAGAAGAAGATGGAGGCAATGCATAATGCATAAATGGAGTGGATGACAGATGAATAGACAGTGGACAATAATTAACAGCAATCACTGACTCTATCTAAATACTATCTCACATTAGGGTAAGACAACAGCTTGACAGCAGACCAAACGTACAGGAAAGGCAAACAACCCAGTGGAACTATTGATCCCAGCATACACACAAAACCACTATACAAAAACTAGATCTCTCAGAGGACCAACAGTACAAACAAACACATAGTCAAAAACATAGTCACCAACCAGAATCTGGAAAGAGTTTAGCATATGCAGAAAGTATTCTAATCAGCAGCCTGAAGTATATATAAGCCACAAAAAAGTACTCCATCCTAATTAACCAGGCAAAGCTAAATGATGACCAAATCTAGACTCGGACCAAAGACCTTGCCTAGCAACACCAAAACACAGAGATAACAGAAATAATTTCATGATTAGCTAAACAGCCCTGCTGCTAATCATATCAGGCGGCCATATATATTGAGACTCCTGTTCTGTCACTTCTATTAGAAAATCTAAAAATCTTATGTTTGGCAAGAGATTTTGAGTGCAATTCACATGGGCTCATGCACGTTTTTTGGCTATTTAATAGTTGTGCGGAGCCTAAATACTGCACCCAGGGAAATCTGTGGGACCTGACTGTACTTTCTTATGCCTCCAAATTCATACATAAACATACAGGTTTTTTTTTCTGTTGGATTAATATGGAATAATAAATCTTCAAACTCTTATGGTCAGCTTGAGTCGCATGTGTCATTTCTGTAAAACCCCTAAACAACCCATTTTCATCTTTTTTAGCATTAGCACATTAATTGGTCACTGAACTAGTTTTTCATGAATCCCCTCATCTCTAAATTTTATGTTATGTCAGAATATATAGCATTTTCTAAAGAACAAAAATACATCTAAAATTTATAAACATTATTCAAAATGTATAAGGCTCCTAACACATCTAGGTCCACAGAATTTGTTTTCTGTTGGATTCATATGTAATTTGTAAATAATGAAAAAAAAAAAAGGCTTGACATGCTCTACCTCCATGCTATGGTGCTACATGTAAGTAGTATGCAGTGGCACACAAAGTGTCTATGGCTTTGTAGTATGGGCCTGTAGTGACTTCATGTGCTGCCGTGAAGGTTCAAAGCACACGTCTCTGCTGTATGCCCGCAGCCATAGAATCTTAATAGAATTGATTGTCTGAGATTCTTAATAAATCCCTTCAACCATAGAGATTCTCAAGTGTTTCTTTCTTTTGTTTGGGACCAAACTGTTGCACCTTGTCTGGCCAGCTCGAGATGTATGAAATAAATTCAGTAAAACCTGGAAACTCCCCATTGTCATTTTATTTAGCAATAAGCACTTTAATTGGTCACTGAAATACTTTTTCAAATATCCCCTCACCTCCAATTTGATATTATGTCAGAATGAGTAGTGTTATATAAAATATCTAAAATGTATAAAAAAATTAAAAGCCTTCTCACGCATCTAGATCCACAAACCGCTTAATTAAGGCAGATACCAACTGCAGTGCATCATGACAAGCATTTTGCTTGTTATGTTCCTCCCATTGTGTTATTTCACATTAACGTGTGATGAGTATTGGCACAGTATCCTCTAAGGCTGGGTTCACACAGAGTTTTTTGCAGGAGGAAAATTCCTCCTGCAAAAACTGCTCCAGTAGGTTTTTGCTCAGTGGTTTGACAAAAACTCGTCAAAACACTCGTCGAGGTTTTTTTTTCCTCTTTCTGACTGATTGAAATGGGGTTTTGGAGGAGGAAACCGCCTCAAGATGGGTCATGTTGCTTCTTTTTACCACGAGGAGTTTTTTTTACTCGTGGTAAAAAAACTCGTCCAACTCCCATTGAAATCAATGGGAGGCATTTTCAGGCGGTTTTTGAGGAGTTTTTTGGTGCGGTTTCCATGTCAAAAAACTCGTCAAAAAACAATCTGTTATGTTTATTGTATTCTATTCTTGCTTGCACTGTGGATTATGTTGGTGTGTTATAAATAAAGGATAATAAATAACAGAGCTTTCTGTTTATCAAACATCAAAGCTTTCATTATATTTTACTTGAAGGGTCGTTCAAACTAGCAGAGGACGTCTTACTGATTTTGCTCAGTAGGTAAGAAGCGGTGAATTAAAGTAAGTGGAATAAAATACAACTAGAGGGTAGGATAAAAAGAACTATATTTGATAATGCAACAGGGTATCTATAAATTTACTTTATACATGTGGAGACAATATGTGAAAAAGTTTTGCCGTTCTACATTATAAAAAAACATTAGAGCCAGGGAGAACATGTTGACTACAGGTATTTTTGATCTTCAGAAGTTTTGAACACAACGTGGGGCTGATAGTTATTTCAAAGACCAATGTCTTTGATTTTTATTGAATGTTATTTCTTATTCCTATCTCGACATTCAGTATTTGTACTTGTCAACTTGGGCTAAAAATATTAAGATATACTGGATGCAATAAAGGTGAAATTCCCAGATTCAAAACAACGGGCTGGTTCCCGTTATTCCTCCCAATTTCTCAAATTGAATTGTTGTAAGGAAAGAGGAATTATAAAACTTAGCCTTTAAAGAGCTGATAAAACATGGATTAACACACATTTACATAAATATATTGACATACAACATATAAGTATCTCTTTTGAGTATTAGGATTTTATTCCCTTTGATTCACTGCTGGTATTAAGATCAGTATACGTTCAGTATATGTTCCCAGACGAACGCACAGTGGTGCTTCACAATTACTCAAATTGAATTCCATCCCCTATGGCTAGGCTGAACTGTCCATGTATTGGGTAATACTGCTGGTCACCCGTTCTGAAAAGAACACTATTACTGCCGGAAGCTCTCCCTAATAACTTGCAATAATGCAGCAAAACAAAAAGAAAAGTTTAATGAGAGATGGAATCGAACTGCAAAAATTATATTTTCCTCTCAAGAATGTGATATATTATTTAAAGAGTATAAATATAGTAAAAAAATAGACATGGTCTTGGAGGGAGGAAGGGTGGATGGTAAAGAGAAGTGGGGTGGAAGGGTAGAATGAGAACTTTTTGTTTTCTTTTTCTGCCGCTCCTATTTTTTATTTGTATTTAAAAACATGTTATTATTATGATATTATGTATGTTTATTAATATGAAATACACTACCGTTCAAAAGTTTAGGGTCACTTGTAAATTTCCTTATTTTTGAAAGAAAAGCACAGTTTTTTTCAATGAAGAGAACATTAAATTAATCAGAAATACACTCTAAACATTGTTAATGTGCTAAATGACTATTCTAGCTGCAAACGTCTGGTTTTTAATGCAATATCTACATAGGTGTATAGCGGCCCATTTCCAGCAACCATCACTCCAGTGTTCTAATGGTACATTGTGTTTGCTAACTGTGTTAGAAGGCTAATGGATGATTAGAAAACACTTGAAAACCCTTGTGCAATTATGCTAGCACCGCTGTAAACAGTTTTGCTGTTTAGAGGAGCTATAAAACTGACCTTCCTTTGAGCTAGTTGAGAATCTGGAGCATTACATTTGTGGGTTCGATTAAACTCTTAAAATGGCTAGAAAGAGAGAGCTTTCATGTGAAACTCGACAGTCTATTCTTGTTCTTAGAAATGAAGGCTATTCCATGCGAGAAACTGCCAAGAAACTGAAGATTTCCTACAACGGTGTGTACTACTCCCTTCAGAGGACAGCACATACAGGCTCTAACTAGGGTAGAAAGAGAAGTGGGAGGCCCCGCTGCACAACTGAGCAACAAGACACGTACATTAGAGTCTCTAGTTTGAGAAATGGACGCCTCACAGGTCCTCAACTGGCAGCTTCATTAAATAGTACCCACAAAACGCCAGTGTCAACGTCTACAGTGAAGAGGCGACTCCGGGATGCTGGCCTTGAGGGCAGAGTGGCAAAGAAAACGCCATGTCTGAGTGGCTAATAAAAGGAAAAGATTAATATGGGCAAAAGCACACAGACATTGGACAGAGGAAGATTGGAAGAAAGTGTTATGGATAGACGAATCGAAGTTTGAGGTGTTTGGATCACACAGAAGAACATTTGTGAGACGCAGAACAACTGAAAAGATGCTGGAAGAGTGCCTGACGCCAACTGTCAAGCATGGTGGAGGTAATGTGATGGTCTGGGGTTGCTTTGGTGCTGTTAAAGTGGGAGATTTGTACAAGGTAAAAGGGATTTTGAATAAGGAAGGCTATCACTCCATTTTGCAACGCCATGCCATACCCTGTGGACAGCGCTTGATTGGAGCCAATTTCATCCTACAACAGGACAATGACCCAAAGCACACCTCCAAATTATGCAAGAACTATTTAGGGAAGAAGCAGGTAGCTGGTATACTATCTGTAATGGAGTGGCCAGCACAGTCACCAGATCTCAACCCCATAGATCTGTTGTGGGAGCAGCTTGACCGTATGGTACGCAAGAAGTGCCCATCAAGCCAATCCAACTTGTGGGAGGGCCTTCTGGAAGCATGGGGTGAAATTTCTCCCGATTACCTCAGCAAATTAACATCTAGAATGCCAAAGGTCTGCAATGCTGTAATTGCTGCAAATGGAGCATTCTTTGACAAAAGCAAAGTTTGAAGGAGAAAATTATTATTTCAAATAAAAATCATTATTTCTAACCTTGTCAATGTCTTGACTATATTTTCTAGTCATTTTGCAACTCATTTGATAAATATAAGTGTGAGTTTTCATGGAAAGCACAAAATTGTCTGGGTGATCCCAAACTTTTGAACTGGAGTGTATATGAATATGATGTAAAGCCCCTGTAAAATAAAAATAATAAGAATCATGGTAGCATCTTTTTTCAGAAGGGGAGTGTTAGAGTTTGGTGAATCATTATTAAATAAGTGGGGACAATAGCAGCTTAAGAAAAATATTTTTTCCTAACGGACTATTTTTTTTAATGGGGGTTCTCTTGTACTGTAATGTACTGTTGATTCCCAGTGTGGTTAGTCTTGTGTGCATTACGATCAGCGACTTTTCAATAGTGCCACTAGACGTAAGCCACAGACTTATGCAACTATTTGCCTATACTACAATATTTAGAAGCATAGTAGACTATGGTTTTCAGTAAAGTAGAAAAAAGTTACACTTACGCCTGCCAAATGTATGTTAAAATGACACCCTTTTGGCATTTGTCTGGCAAATAGAACTCTATGGGCATGTTAGAATACATTGAGAGCATTTCCTAACATATACACCAAAGAAAGCAACCAAAATTGATGTAATTTTGTGTAGCCTCAAAACTAGGTTACACAAATTTTAGTATTTTAAAATGCTTGGCGCTTGTAGTTTTGGTGACTCAAATACAATACGCAAGAGTTATTAGTGGTGCAACATTCATATGTGAGCAATTTAGAATCTTATGTGGGAATGTACATCCAAAGTTGCATAGGCTTTAGATTTTTCATTGTGCACATCTTACATCTCCAGTCATCATACGCCTTTAATTTACTATATGAATGAAAAAAATATATATATTTTACATGTCAATATAAACAATTTTACATAAACTGCTAAGAAGATGTTTAGTCCTATGCAGTATTCTATGACTGAACCTTAGTGAAGTAAAAATTAAGGAAATCTTAAGTGTATTGCAGCAGATTATTTCAGATGAATAGTTTGTATTCTGCAACACAATAAATAGCAATTCTAGAAAAGATGAGTGGAGTTATGTTTTATACAATAAAAAATTTTCATAGTCTACTATGCTCTTTGCTATGCTTAACCACAAGCACACATTTAGGTATTGTATTCTTTCAATGTAATTCAATATAACTTGGCGCATAGACAACATGTTTAGTCACTAAAAAACAATGCCAGGTACATTTAAGTTAATTATACTTGTTTGTCTCCAGGTCAACATCTATTAACTTTTCTGAACTCCCTCGTCTAAAGCGAAATTGCCTTATGTTTCTCTTGAGGCAGATTTAGCATATGAAAAATGAAGCCATGGCATTGACATCATTTATTATAAGAAATGTTTTTCTATGCAGTTATTTGTCGTGAAATATGCCTTGTATGTTGGGAGTCAACTTTGCCATTGCTCTGTGCCTTCTCGCTTAATTTAAAGGGTTGTCTCGCCACAGACACCCTCTTTAATTATCCTCTGTTCATAGAAATAATAATCTTAAACACATTTACTTTCTGAAAATTTAGTGTAATGTACAATGCAGATTCACAGTTCTTAATCTGTTGTCAATAGTTACGTCCACCGATGAAACACCTCTATGGTGGATGTGCATGTGCAGATCGGGCTGCTTCCCTGGCTTTACTAATCTAATAATAGCGTACTTTGATCTATTTCTATTATTCTCCCCTGCGGTCCAGCTGAGTGAATGTGAATCAGGATGGTGGGGAAAAATCACAGCAGATTAGAGCTCTCCTGCTGCACTGTAGCTTGATCCTTGAGTTGAGGAATAGAATTTGATAGGAGCAGGACAGCTTCTAGCTTCTGCTCTAGCCAGTATTAGTCCTGCCCGTAACTAATGGCCTTATATAACCTTTCTCTCTGAGCTTGTCTGGGACAGATGAAAATCTCTCATTTATTTGTTCCAGGTAGTGCTAAGAGTTTGTAGTTGATCGCTTTAGAGCGATCTTTGGAAAATCACTGCAAAAACGCTGAGTTTTTTTTAGAAAGCCATGGCATAACTCGTGAAAGTACTGCTATATGTGGTACCGTAAATAAGCACAATCCAATATTTACTACCCATGAAAGAAGTTTGAAGAGCAGGTAAAGTAGTTCCATGGGACCAGAAAGGCTGCCTGGTGTAGGGAGACTGCAGAAGACGGTTTATCCCACCCATGGTCCAGGAAGAAGCAATGAAAGGAATGAAGGCTTACAGGGCTCAAGTGAATTATATTAAAAACAGATAAAAATTCAATGCATGGTGATATACGGGCGGAATCAAAGATAACCGATAGGTGTCAGAACACACAGTGCATCATGGCTTACTGCGTTTTGGGCTGCATAGCCGTAGACTGATCAGAGTACCAATGCTGATCCATATCTACCATCGAAAGTGCCTACAATGCTCACATGAGCATCAGAACTGGACCATGGAGCAATAGAAGAAGGTGGACTGGTATGATAAATCACTTTATTTTTTTTAAATCATTTGGGGAGCTAAGTGTTTGTGCCTCGCTTACCCAGGGATGAGATTGTTATGATCTCCACTGGCAGTAATTTAATTAAGAACATTCATTGTTTACTTTCAGGTGATAAAATCTGTCCTGACCATGTGATGGACACACGGGAGCTCAGCTCATTACAAGACACAGCTCTGATACACATACTGTAACTTGAATCAGTCCTGCACATGTGTGTCCGTCACGTGACCACCACAGATTTATGTCCTTTCTAATTGATACAGGAAACATATTGGGAAATTTTATTTATTTTCATTATTCAAAGAATACAATTTATTTGCTGTTTATCTTTTTTTAATATATGTTGTAAGACTGTAAATAATACAGTTTGGATTTTTTTAGCCTCAGTTGTGCAGAGTTCGGCTTTGTTCCATCAGGTTTCCGTCTTTTTGCCAGTAAACTATAGCGTAGTCTGCTGTCGTTTTACAAAAACTAGTTGGAAAGGAGCTTTCAGTTTGTTTTTGTTTTTTTGTTTTTTTCATTGAGTTACCGTCAAAGGAGCAGAGCAATGAAAATACTGGAGGCATCGCATCCGTTGCATGACGGACAGCGGCGCCTGATGGAACTCATTGCATTTACTGGGTTCAGTCGAGTTTCCGCCAAGGTGTCTGTCATTTTAACATGCTACGCTATTTTGTCCGGCATTTTTGACCGGATCTGTGACGGAGGCCCCTAATGGAGCCTCCAGAGCCTCCAATGTTTCGAGGAGCAGAACAACGAAAATACCGGAAGCGCTGGTTCCGTTGTACGATGGACACCACCGGTGGCCGACAGAACCCATTGACTTTTTTGGGTTCTGTTGTGTTTCCGTCGGGGTGTCTGTGGTTTTACTAGAAACAATTGCGCTGCATGCTGCGCTACGATGTCTGGTATTTTGTGCCACATTGCAGATGTGAGCTATTTATTTTGTTTAACAGACCAGGTTTTGGATACTGTGCATGATCATCACTTTCTACATCCAAAGTCGCAAAAAAAAAAAAAAAAATACAGAAAAGGACGGATCCATTAAAAACTGAGAATATAACGTTTTTGCATTCGTTTCTGTTAAATTTGATGAACCCATTAAAAATGGAGGAGCCAATACAGGTGAGAACAGAGCCTAAAGGATAGGGACAGCTTGCCACACACACTATGGAAATGCTACGATCATGCTGAAAGGTTAATTAAATACATAATTGAAAAATATTTATAGTCTATACCTCCAATATAAATCAATGCTTAAATGTCGGAAGACTTATTGAAAATCCATTATTTTTGTTTCCATTCGACAATTTTTCAGTAAGCATCAACCTAGCTTTCTCGCTGCCAAGGGGGTTCGGTAATGAAAGCACATATATGCTGAAAGAGCTAATGTTATTGCTTATAACATTACTGCACCTAGTTATTGTTTTAGAATACATTTACACTGCCCTGTGGCATATGGAGAGATTGCGTTTATCTGATTGTATTGCAGGGTACGGGTCGATCTGTACTTATTGTTTTCAATATGCAAATAACTAAATTCTCTTGTAAAAAGAAATCAGGCCTGCCTTAGCGATCATTTGTCCAAATGTATAGAAATGAAATGTTATGTCTCTAGTGAGGCAGTATTCTCTTCCTGGCTCGCCATGAAAACTGGATTCATTTATTGTTTAGATGAAATGAAATGACTGCAATTCAGTAAACAAATTGGGACTCTGTTAGCTGCTCTTTGTCATAAATAATCGCAGAGGAGATTGGATTCTCAAGATTTATTGCTGAATTAAATGATCACTGAGCAATATGCACCTGTCCTTGTCCCCTTCCGTTATTGCTATCTATATTTCCCAAAAGTTTATAGTTCTCCTCTTTCTTTGCCGCTTTTCTGTTTATATGATCCATGACCCTCTGAGTATAAAAATTGTCTTTATCTGCGTAGAGAAAGTTATTTCTTGGTTTGGTTCAAGGCACTTCCTGTGGTCAGGTCAAATGGCTCTCATATTTCATATCAACACTGACTGATGTCTTTTTAAAGGTTGTTTGCTATATAAATACCCTCACATATTTCAACAGTTTCTCATAGGGCTTGGGGCTGAGTTGGGTGCCCAAATCCTGGACATGTGACTAACAGCCACCTCTGTATTTTGCCTTGAAGGCACAGAACTGGACTGTAGATTAGAAAATAGAAATGAAAAATAGATCTTAAAGAAGCACTCAGGCAATTTTTTTTTTTCAAATCATGCCAACACCAGCCAGAAATTTTCTAGCAGTGTCATTTTGTTTTTTTGTCTCTTCCCAGATAACTTGCATCTATACATTTTTAATCCCTTTCATTATGGGCAATTATGCCATGTGATCTCAGTCTGACCAGCAGAATAGACCATGCCGTCATGTGTAGACAGGAGGTCAGTTTCTCCTTTGTGGAGGACTTCTGGTGAACTAAAGGATTACACCTCTCCTCCCCACCCAGCTACATCCTCCTTGTTTTTCTGTATGTCCCCCCATGTATATAGTGCTGCTAAAGAGATTATTTCTGCCCGATCTAAGGGAGCAGGAGAGCAGTGATATAATAGGTGAGTCCATACAATGATTAGCTGCAGTTCTATAACTCCCCTGACTCACACTAACTGTCTTTTCTATCTGTGGGTGCTGTGTGCGGAGAGTCCAGTGTATTCCTATACTACTCACTGTCTCCTGCTTGTAAGATCTGAAAGAAAAATCTATCATTAGCAGGAGGCAGGGAGACTGAAGCTGCATCACATAGTAGTCACTGAGGCTCTGCATTGTTAGTTAGGGGACCGCAGTTTTATGTCACTGATCTATCACTTGCTGCACTTCGATAAGACTCCGAACAAAGCAAGTGCAGTGTGATGAGACTCCGCCCCAGGTAGGCTGCATTAGGGGAACCATATCAGAGGGGAAGAAGGAATCAAGATGGCAGACAACCCATAAATAAAAACAAAAATAGGGATACCCATTAGCCTTTACATTATTCTTTAGTAATAGCCTATGCTGCACTATATAGGCAAAAAAAAATAATTGCTAGAGTGCTTCTTTAAAAACGGTGGTGGCATAGCTCTAGGGTTTGCAGTGGGTATAACTGGGAACCTATGTCCGGGGCTCCACTGGCCCTCTATCATGTAACAAACTGGATTTGCTAAAGGGCAGTGGTGCAATCTAAAGTTACAAACTTAAAATGGATAATATTGTATCTTTCATACTTTTTTACCTAAATCCAGTTGCTTAAATAAAGCATCTTCTTTTTCTGCTGTCCCAAGGAAACAGCCTCTGTTGGATTTCTAAAGTGCTGTTTTCTCTACTGTTGAGATCACCTATAGAAAACCAGAGAATAATATCTGTGTCTGAGGTCACCTCGCTTTCATATTGTGCTTTAATTCAAACCTGTCACCTTGAAAATGCAGTCCCATCTGCGGGCAGCTTGATGAGCTGAGCAGTTTGATATATATATGGTTGTGTTCAGATGGCACTGGTTTCTTTGGGTGCTCGAGGTAGGGTCCCAACCCGGGTATAGGTTAAGAATTTGTAGTCGGCACACCTTGCTTGTGTTACAAAAATATATATATTTTTATTGGATGGATGCCAGAGGCACATGTAGCCTCTGGCATCCATCCAATAAAAATATATATATTTTTGTAACACAAGCAAGGTGTGCCGACTAAAAATTCTTAACCAGTTTGATATATAGTTTTGTGGGAAAAGATTAATTCCAACTTGTATATTATTTATTAAAATCCCTACACCCTCTGAACTTAAGAGTCCAGTGGGCTGTCTCCCTCAATGATTGACAGCCTTCCCCATATGAGTTTGCATATAAAGATACTGATGTGTCCACCCTTAACTTTTCTTGAATTGCGTTAAGTTATACATTTTGTCATGATACAAAAAATTTGTTTATTTTAAGATAGGAGTCTAGGGGCGAAGGATGGTCAACGGATGGCATTCGTCACAGGAATCTATATGTATATTTTTTTTAACATGGAAGACTATGGATGACGGATGGCTAACCGATGGTATCCGTTACAAACATCCGTAGGAGGTATATAGTTTTTTTTTATGTTCAAGATCTTGCGCCACACATTTCGAGATATGTCGAGTTTAGTGATACGTTAAGGGAGGACACATATGTAGTTGTCAACCACTGAGTATTACTTCCCACCAGACACCTAAGCAGATCATGTGCAGGGATTTAAATGAATAAAATAATAGTTAAACAACAAATTTTTTCCCACAAAACTAAATAGAAATCTGCTCAACTCCTCCTGCTCTATTAAATTCTGACAGCAGATCAGACTGCTTGTTCAACGACAGGTTCCCTTTAAATTCTAATATCGGCAGGATTCTATCTATATATGCATGAATTGCTCCTAAGTAGGCTCTAGTTCTGACAAGATCCATCCCTTTGCCAGGTGGACTGAAAAGGTTTATCAGTTATGGGCATAGGCTTAAATATAATTTATGAAGTCTACCTGGACTAACAGAATCTTCTGCTGAACATGTGCAATATACAGTACAGTCGCCATAGAAAGTAGAATATTAATGTCCAAAAAACACCCTAACATTGACTTTTTCTGGCATTCCTGATCTTCTCTATGCACTTTGCTTTTTGATCAGAGCAAAGTTTAGTTGGAGGTAAAATTAGCTTCCTTTCATGGCTCTATCCATTGGGGAGTAAGGAATGTAGACTTGGAATATCAAACCTTTGTTCAAAGAGAACACAGCGAGCACAGGATACAGGAGTTCTAACAAGAGTGAATGGAGGGTAAGTATGTAGTATATTTTTACGTCTTTATAGAGAACCCTTTATACCTATTAAATCTAAAATAATATACTATGTGTAAGAATAGGATTTTTCCAAAAAGTGCAAAAACTATGGGCTGATATGGAGGGGGGACAAAACGTATGGAAATTATATATTTCATTTCTTAATAAAATAATGCTTACTTATTGTAATGTGTGATTTATTAATCGGCAGTTTAGTAATGAGGAAAGTCAAAGCTAGTGTTGGTAATGTTAATCATAATGCCTGCAAATACATTATCCCCTAATTTTCCCGTCTAGCTGTTTTGCTTTATTGATTGAAGGGACAGAAGCCCATATATCAAGATTCGACCATATTAAAGAGTCATTTAGCAATTTCTTACTTAACTCTATATATGACACAGACTGTGAACCAACCCGTGTGTGTGTGTGTGTGTGTGTGTGTGTGTGTGTGTGTGTGTGTGTGTGTATATATATATATATATATATATATATATATAAATATATCAGTACATATGTGTGTGTAAATGAAGGGCTGGTCCACTCTAGCAATTTTTTTGTTTTATAAAAAAAAAAAAAAGGTTTGCCTGATGCATATTTCTAGATGAAGGGGAATCTGAATTCTACGAATCTTAATAAATACAGTATGCGTTCAATTGTAAATATCTTGGGACTTTTCAAAGGTACTTTCAAATCAATATAGCTACTAGCTGGCTCCATTAAAATTAATAGACAGGTTCTCTAGTCAAAATCCATTAAATAGTGACAATCTTTATACTTAACATCCAAGATGTTTAACATTATCTGGATTACCGCCCATACTGTCTACTAGAAGATTCCACACTATGTTCTTTTAGGCGGCACATGCATTCACTTTCCTACTGCCTCTACATACAGCACTTACTTAAAAAAAAAAATATTACATGTTTCTTTTAGAGCATAGCAGAATTCTCCAATTCATAAATCTGGAGAACCACTTTAAGAAAAATGTATTAATAAGCAGTACAGCAAACTGGTAAATCAAGTAAGCCAAGTTAGGTGTAACAAAAGGCAAGTTTAACCATTCAAGCCACTTTAACACATTCATTATGAGCAATAATCTAATGTATTTATTATGTAAAATAGGTATGTTAGGGAATATTTTATTCAGGTGGGCGAGATTCTTTTTATAGAGCAAACCAGTGGTAGATAACTGAAATACCCCGCTGCTCTTAAGTGAAGTTTGTCATGTTCACATACCATACCGGATGTTAGTTTGTGGAGACATACCAGATACAGACAATTCTCCTAGTACTGTCAGCAGAATACAGGCCCCTTTTTGCTGATGACCATCATGTCGACCCTCTGATGTCACTTTTGTATGGGGAAGGTCACTGACTAATTAAAAGCAGAACATGTAAACGCTTCTTTGTTTGCTTAGTTCAATCATTCATTTGGCTAGTAACTATGACATCAGTCATTTTGTGGTTATAACTTTTTCCTTAACTTTCATACAATCATAAAAAAAGAAATTACTAAATGCTGTGGACAGCGGTCTAGTTTTTCTTTTCTTTCAGTTAGTGAAATTTTACATGCTACATACAAAATGTTAGGCTTTTCCAAAATATAGTTTATTTTATCTCCTTGCTATACAGTGACATAGTAGCTTTCTCTATCTATCTTCCGGATTCAAGTGTTAGCTGTTTGGATTATCCCACCAAAGTTTGCTCTAAGGCTATGTTCACACCTGTCGGGCCATTCCGTTCTGCTCCGTCAGAGAAGTAGAACAAGGGAATAACAGATGCAACGGTTACGTTGCACGATGGACAACACTGACAAAAGCCATTGACTTTAATAGGTTCCTTGCTGTGCTATTGTCTCCAGTAATCTGCGGTAAACTTGGCTGCCTCTGCAAGCAACGGAGGCCCCTAACGGAGCGTCCACGCAGATGTGAACGAAGCCCTAACTTGTTTTCTAAATCCCTCTTTGTTTTAGTTTCTCTCCTCTCCTTTGGTTGTTTTTCCTTCAGGATATTTTGTGTTGTGGCTTTAAACTACCCTCCCAGCACTATGGTCCTAATGGCAATCTCTCATAGTACATTCAACAGTTCTAATATTTTTTTAAATGCTCGGAAAAAACTTTTATTGTTTTTACACAGCTGAAACACATTATTCTTTTCAATAAAGCTTATCAATTATCTGGAAAATATCTTTCCTTAGGTTGCAAGAAATGAAGTGTCCTGGTAATTATAAAATTTTATTTAAAAAAAATGGCAAAAAGGAAATGGCTTTCTTAAGAAACATATTAAAGAGGTTTTCCAATACATTTATATTAATGGCCTATTCTTAGGATAGGTCATCAATATCAGACCGATTGATTGAAGGGGTTGCATCGTTTCACACCGCGGCCTTTTCAGTGTTCACCAGGCACAGCGCTGTACACTTCCGTAGCAGAAGGGCCTGGGATTGCAGCTTCGTCCCATTCACTTGAAGTCCCAGCAGTCCCAAGCACAGCCGCTACGAAAGTGAGTGACGCCGTGCCTGTAAACTGGGAAAAGGCTGCAGTGAAAAGCGCTGCGGCACCTTCAGTCAACTGATCGGAAGGTGTGCCGGGAGTCGTATCCCCACCGATCTTATTTCGATGACCTATCCTAAGGATAGGCTATAAATATAAAAGTCCTGTGGTTGTATTGTGAATTGAAGAGTAATCCATGTGTCCGATGACAAAGAAACTGATGGATTTTGAACAAAGGAGCCATCTATTGTTTTGAGAGAAGAGGAAAAACTGGTTCTAACCAGGATATAAAAAAAAACAGAACAGAAAGCCTGGATGAATAACTGCACAATAGGATAAGAACATGGCTAATAACTTAATCCTAGGACCCCCTTTATTTGGCTCTGTATACCTCTGCATCATGGCTTTCAGGAAAACGACGACTCTCTGCCATATCCACGTAAGGGCCATGGCAAACATAAGGGTTATATCGGGGCGTCCATAGTTTTGAACGTAAGAATATATAAGAACTACACGCAGTGCTATGCCTCCTGTCAAATCTTACGGAATTGCAAACGAAGCATCTCGTGCAAATGTGAGCAGAGCATTAACCAGAGCAGAGAGTCTGTGAAAAGAGCCGGTCCCTCTGGAAGACTTGGTTGGGACCATGTAGCACAAGGTTTCCTGTTGATTTTAATGAGCACTATTTTAATATTGCATTTTTCTTGCAGATGAACAATTGAAAAGAAAAAGTTATATTTGACAATTTAAAATAAAATGTTAAAATGGGAATAAGCATACAGACCGGGGGACAGTGCACAACTAGAAAAGAGTATTATGTAAAGATGAGTCATTTGAGGTGTTCTGATCAAAGAGGAGAAGGTATATAAAATGTAGAGTACATGAAAGGATGCTGGACGAGTGCTTGATGATATCTGAGGGGGATATGTATTTTAATACAAATTGACTAAGTAGAAGGAATAATGAATCAGAACGGTAACCACTTTATTATACAACATCCTACCATACTTTGTTGTGGGTAGATATTTTTCCGTACTATCTTCAATAAGTGACAACTAGTATGCCAAATGTCTCGGTAATGTATTTAATTTTTAGAAGTATAAGAGAAATAATGGGCCAGATTTACTAATACTGATAGGTCAGTCCAATTGATCAAAGTGGTTCATGCTGTATGATAAATTTGGCAAATTATAGACACTTTTCTCTTTCGTATACCACCTCTTAGTTGGTCTAGTTTACTCCAGGTTTTTTTTGTCAATGTTGGCAACAACAAGACTGGTGTCCTATTTTAGACCAATCCCCTTTTTGCTAGGCTTCATTCCTTTCCGCTAAGCCACACTACCTTGTCAAGCGTGTTCAAAAAAGTGCCTTAAACAGTTAATAAATGTGGTGCACAGCATGTGTACCATATTTCTGGCTCAATTTGCCCCAGAATTCTGGAGCATTTTATATAGTAAATCTGCCCCAATGTTTTTATTATTTTAATTAAAAGTTATAGATATTTTTTTAAACACTTTACTTGGGGCTGCAGGATCCTTATCTCTTGCCAAAGTGGAGTGGGGTACAAAGAGCGTCTCTTGCTCTGGAGGACCTGTCCTGTCCTGTATTACACAGACAACCCATTGATTTGAACTGGCACTGTGTAATGCTTAATTTTTCACTGTGGTGGGGCTGCAGCCAAGTTGAACGCTTACTGCCAGGCTTCCTCATGAATAGCTGGTGGTCCCAGCAGCAGGACCCCTCTAACAAGTAGGGATTGTTGAAAGTGAACAACTCCTTTAAATCTTCCACCTTCTAATTATAAAGTGATGATTCTGAGATGTAGACATTGGGAATTTTAGGGCTATTTATTGTGCACGTTTTTAGGATGTGGGAGGTGATTACAAAAAATAACACTGTCCCTGTCTACACAGCAAAGCTGAGCTGCATAAATCAGGCAGCCTAATGAGGGTATTTTAGTGGCCAGTGTGTAAACTGGAATATGTGTTTTTATTTTATTTATATTTTTTTTAAATGGATAATCAAATAAAAAATGTAAAAAACACCAAAATTAAACAGCAATGTTTATTATAAAAAACAAATTTAATTATTCATTCACCTGATTTAAATCATTCATTTTTTTGTTAGATTTTAGTATACACTCCTGTTAAACTTTCATGAAATATATTTTTGCATATTGCTGTTTATTACTTCTTATAACAGTAAAAAAACAGAAAAACCTTTCACTTAAAATAGTTGTGTGAAATTACCTTTGGGGACTAGTGTTCAAATGGCTGCACCCTGAAAATGTGCTAATTGTACAATATATTACAGATCTGTAAGCACCATTTGTAAAATAGAAATGAATAAAACACTTTTTCTTAGCATGGTGTCTGCAATAAAAAAAATAATCATATTGTAGAGTGATAATTATACTAGAAATAGATTACATTTAATTTGAATTTCCACATTTAACTTTCTCACTGACTTTATTTTGGCCATATAGGTTACAGTAGTTTGAGTGATCAAAGCAGCTCGTTATTGGTACTGTCTGTTTGTAAATGTGATCAGGCGATTATTACCTGCTGCATAAAGCTGTGTATACAAATGATGGTCAAATTGTATGTTTTTCCTGTCACTCAACTTTTGTGTTGAGCAGCTAGATCTGTCCACGTGTGAATAATATCACCAAAGAGTCGAAATTACTAATGCCACATTTAGATCTACACTCTCGGCCTTACCCTTAGGGCTTATTCAGACGAAACTATAATACGTCCGTGCAACGCGCGTGATTTTCACGCGCCTCACACGGACCTATGTTAGTCAATGGGGCCGTTCAGACAGTCCGTGATTTTCACGCAGCGGGTGTCTGCTGCGTAAAACTCACGACATGTCCTATGTTTGTGCGTTTTTCGCGCATCACGCACCCATTGAAGTGCGTGAAAGTGGGTGCGTGAAAATCACGCGCAGCACACGGAAGCACTTCCGTGTGACGCGCGTGATTCGTGCAACAGCAGTAAAAACTATGAATGAAAACAGAAAAGCACCACGTGCTTTTCTGTTTACAAACATACAGAGTGTCATAATGACGGCGGCGGCCACGCATCATATGCTGCAGACACACGGAGCTGTTATGTACCTTTTGTGCGCGCAAAATGCACACGCTCGTGTGAATCCAGCCTCAGCTAGGTATTTTCAAACGTTGAAGTTAGAAGGGCTTCTCTACCTATTTCCCCACAGCAACATTCCTACTCTTAAACCTGACAACCAGAAGGAAATAGGTTGCCTCGTATCTACCAACCAGACCCCCTCTTTTATTTTCTAATCTGTGGTAGAAAATGTAATGTTGCATAAATAGCTGCTTTGCTGGCACCACCCTATTGGTACTATGTGAATCTAGTGCGGAGACTATCTGCTGTTGTTGTCTTGTTTTTTATATCATAGGAGTGTTTGTCGTGTTTGGTTATATTGAGCGAGTTTCCTAGGTTAAGATACAATAAGAAAAGGCATTAAAAGTCTTACTCCTTTAAAACTTGATGCTACTTGTGCCCAAAATGAAATTTATCTGAACGGGGTCAATATGGAGATCCGTTACTGTCCTCTACTAGACCACAGCCTGAGCCGGCTATGACAATGGAGCAACACTGTCATGAGCCCCCTTGGCCTCAGCAGAAATACTTCTGACACAATGACAATGTTATACCTGAGGTGTCATAAACCAACCAACAGTTTATAAAGGAAATCCAACTACCACTGCCGGTGACCACAGATGGTGAGCCTCATTTATCATAACTGTCTACCAGAAAACCTGCCTTATTGCCCATAACAACCAATCTCAGTTCAGCTTTCCAGGTCAGTTTAAGAAATTAAACTCTGTTGCTATGAACAGCCAAGCCAGTTTGTTCTGTTAGACATTGTGTGCTTATTACATGTGTAGACAGCATGGTCACCGATACAACTGTGAAGGAGGCGGCATCAGAACACACAGAAATGGGGTTCTGAAAGTTAAAAACAGTTGGAATTTGCAAGGTATGATTTTCTTATGAGATTACAGAAAAGTGGTTTTAATTGAATTCCAGATTAAGGAAGAACCCTGTGCATGGAGCCTGTAACGCAGTGAATGGAGAATGTACTGCTCTTTATTATGGACTACAGGCTTCGTAGGACTCCCTGTGTACTGATATACAGTGCCAAAATTGTATTTCTTATTTGTACGAAATCCTTCAGAAGAAGAACTCTGCATGCCTCCATATGAAATCATAGGCATACGGGGGTATAGTAGAGGGCTAATGCGTCTCGACGGTATCCCTATTGCAGCTACGTACAAAACTTTGTACAATACGGCCGGGTGCATGAGCCCTAGCAGTCAAAGTATTGTCATAAGTTTGTCTGAATCCCGTTTTAAAAAGAGTTTTTATTAAATGCAACTTGTCTCTAGATTTTAGGGCACTAAACCACTTCATTTCAGCCGTATCTCCTGGTCACTTCAGACATAAGAGTCAGAATCAGTCAGGCAGAGTTTCGGGAAGGGCAGAAGGGGGGGCACCTGAGACTGATAATGAGCCAGCGGTTGTTTATACAATGGAAGAAATGCAAAAGGCAATAAACTTTTTTTTTTTTTTGTAACTTAGTAACACAGTTTCTAGGGCTGAAAAAATACATGTCCATCTAGTTCAGTCTATTCTCCTCCAATGTTGATCAAGAGGAAGGCAAATTTTGCTCATCTTAGGAAAAAATTCCTTCTCGACTCCAGTATGGCAATCAGAATAAATCAGTGGATTAATGACCCATCTTCAGCAATCTAGTAAACATAACTTGTAATATTATTACACTCAAGATAGGCATCCAGGCGTCTCTTGAACTATTTCAGTGAATTCACCATAAAAACTCCCTCTGGCAGAGAGTTCCATAGTCTCACTGCTCTTACAGTAAAGAATCCCCTTCTTTGTTTGTGTAGAAACCTTCTTTCCTCTTTACGTGTAGGATGCCTCTTTATAAAGTTACAGTCCCGAGTATTAATAAATCATAAAAGCGCTCTATGTATTGACCTTTGATATTTATAGATGGTTATTAGTTTACCCCATAGCCATCTTTTTTCGAAACAAGATAATTAAAAATTTTATTGTCTGTCTTGGGCACTTGTACCCAAAAATGTACACAATTTTTGCAATCTTACTAGTAATTTATAAAGTGGTAGAACTATGTACTCGTCATGTTCATATGCCCCCTTTGATGCACCCTAATGATCTTATTTGCCTTGGCAGCAGCTGCTTGACACTGGTTGCTTAAGTTTGGTTTACTGTCAACTAAAATTCCTAAGTTCTTTTCCAGGTCAGTTTTACCCATGGTTTTTCCATTTAGTATGTAATGGTGACATGTATTTTTCCTTACCATGTGCAAAACCTTACATTTATCAGTATTAAACCTCATTTGGCAATATTCTGCCCTAGCCTCCAACTTCTCCAGATCCATTTGTAATAGAATACTGTACTCCATTATGTTAATTTCTTAACACAATTTAATATCATCTGCACACATTTATATTTTACTATGCAATCCCTCCACAAGTTTATGAATAAATATATTAAACTAAATAGGGCCCAACACTGACCCCTGTGGTACCCCACTAGTAACAGTGGCCCAATCTGAGTATGTACCATTTGTAACCATCCCCTATATTTTATCACTGAGCCAGTTACTTACCCACTGTTACACATTTTCTCCCAGTCCCAGAATTCTCATTTTTTGTACCAACCTTTTATGCGGCACAGTATTAGTTGTGCAGTAGAATACAATCTATTGTTTCCTGTTATCAGACATTTCGGACTGGGAAGAGGCTGACTGTATATAGTGTTTTTCAATGGGATGATTTAAAAGGAATGCAAAAATTCCTGTCCCACTGTACGATTTACGAAGACTGGCGTTTTGATACACCAGTCTCAGCCTTCTGCTCTGCTGGAGTAAGATGAGACAGACATAATTTATGCCAGCTTTACCCCCCTTAAGCCCTTTTCCCAAAAGCGGCGAGGGCGGAATAAAATACTTAGTCACAATTTTCAATGCAAATTGCGTCTCTTGGTCCTTTTTGGCAATTTATTTTTTTACGCCAGATTTCTGGCGTAGAAAAGTTGATTCCCCCCATTGTATGTATAATCCGTATATATAATACAGTATTAACAAATTGCTGCTCATACAATTCTTTATGTAAATGAATAGTATTCAATAAAGTAATATACGGTACAAATGATCAAGTGGACACTATTTTATTGAATTTCATTCTTATACCATGCATAGCAACTCCTAATAGCATATCTGTCATGTCACTTAAAAAGTACTGCCCTACTTTTACTTGGTTTTCCCCATGACGGACATTTATGACATATCCACAGGATATGATTTAAATGTCAGATAGATGCAGGTCCCACATCTGGGACCCGCACCTATCTCTAGAACGGGGCCCCCTAATCTCCATTCTAGCTTTTTGTGCTCACGCTTTTAGAGTATATTTCCTATGTTGACTTCCAAATGTTTGATGACGGTGCTTTTTCATCATTGTCCTAAGCAGGTCAGGCTTCAGCTGCAGCCTAGTAGAGGACAGTAGGTGATCTCAGGAATTGCGCTGTTTAGATACATGACACTCTGGGGGGCATGTAGCGCTCCATGACCTGACCAAAATATGAATTTTTCGATTTTACCTTGAAGTACACTTTTTAACAATGAACTACATTTCAATCGGGCGGATTTACCGCCAGTTTAGCTGGTTGAGGAAAGGAGGCCCATGTGGCTGGTGTCAATAAATAACTCTCCCCTGTGTTAGAAAAGAGATAAATATTGTTTAGTCCTGGTACTGAAACCGCACAGGAGCTGGGGCCGAAAGTATAATGACTGCTGGCAAGTGAAGGAGGAAGTAGTGGTTGACAGAGAGGAGGGGAAGTATTTGCCATTCCTCCATCCTTTCCTGTTTCCAGGAGAAGTGGCTGCATCCTCTGCAGTGCTTAATATACTTAAAAAGTTAGTGAATATATTTTAGCGGTTTATATGTAAGTGTCTGTGTGTTAGACAGCTAGAGACATGTGGGTAGTATGTGTCCCAAATTTGAGTGGTGTGTGTGTGTGTGTGTGTGTGTGTGTGTGTGTGTGTGTGTGGCATGTGTCCAATGTGTAAGTGGCTTCGGTGCCATATGTTTCAATATGTGTGGTACCTGTATGTGTATGTTTTTTGTTTTTTTTGTCTAGTGTTGTTGTCATTGAAGGCACAGGAGCCGAGATATTGTATTTGCACACTTTCCTGTCAGTGCAGTACTTCATGTAAAAATACATATAGATGTATTTTAATTCTGCAGCCTTCCTGATTGAAGTCCATTTTATTAGAGAATTGCTCCAGCAATATCTCTTTATAGCTATTTCAAGGGTAGAGCTTCACATTAACTATAATATTATTAGAGCCATTACTATATGAAACCTTGAATATTGTCTATCTATATAGATCATACCAACCTCAAGAGACTATAAACAAATGACCAATGTTTTTAAGCTATATTCAAATGTAACATTAATGCTATTTACATGTGTTTCTTACTATATTAGTGTCACTGGGGCATTCTATAAAGTGTAAATGTGCTGAGCTAGGATGACTCCAATGGAAGTAATAATGGATGCTTCTCAAAGCAGGCAATCGTGAATCTAATCTTTGTGCTCCTGGAAGTACCGATTTACAAATACAATTCTTGGGGAAGTGTTTAGAAAAGCAATTACTAAAGTTAACCTTTAAGAAAAAGAATTGGTGTGGAGGAACACTTTACATTTTTCTAATGTGAAAAGCACCAGCATCAGCTCTTTTGCTGCGCTTTCATTAATTTGCCCATTACCTAAGTTTTCTGCTGTTAAAGAAAATGGATGTTCTGGAGCTTTTATTGGTGCGGAAGTAGAACAACATATAATTTATTTTTTCTATGGAAGTGTTTGTGCTGAGCAAATAAACGAAAGCTGCAAAAAAATTAATTGCTATAGGTAAACAAATGGCGAAGGTTTTCTGTAACATTACTTAAGTGTAATTTATGTGAATGAATTGTAACTGTACAGGGCGACAGTGTACAGTATGTCAACAAAGAGCAGCTAGAGTGTTTCAGATAAGTCATTTTTGTGAGTTTATTATAGCTCTGTACAATTGGAAAATAATAGGTCATCTGTACAGTGTGCTTGGTTTCATCAGGTTCTCTGTGTACAAGCTGTGAGAGAGGCCGTATTCCAATGTGAATGCCCCCTTAGTCAAACGCATTGATTTTGTGTGGAGAGATTTAACGTTTGTATTAAAGAACATATTGAATGCTTTTCCTGAAGGGCAGTTTGTATGCAAAGTTGTTGTTTTTGTGTTAGTTCAGCATTTCTTCATTTTTAATTTATATTTTCTATATTTTTAGCTTTATTTTATAGTAGAAATATTATTTTACTAAAGATAAATAGAATTGCTAGAATGCTAGCATACATTTTGGGGTTAAATGCAAATAAGGGGACGAGACCCTGTTATACCACAACATTCAAGTGTACATTTAAGGGCCTGTTCACATAAAGTTTTTCACTTCCGTCGAATGTATACGTCGGGAGGAGTCCCGACGTATACCTCCGACAGAAGGCACAGATGTATCCCACTGTATATGCCTACAGTGGGATATGTCACCCATAATTCCCGAGCACAGTGCTACTTTAAGTGCTGAGCCCAAGAAAGCCCCGACGTCCCTGTCTAAATATGGACAGTGATATCAGGGGCTTTTAACTATGGCGTTCTCGGTCAGAGCATCGCAAGTGTTCTGGCCGGGGACCCCTGTTTTGGGGAAGCACTTGATGTTACTGTCCATGTATGGGTAGTGATGTCAGGGACTTTGAGATGCCGGAAATCCCGGCCAGAGCGTTGGCGATGCTTTGGTCAGGGATTCCGCCGCTGAAGCATATATATGGACAGTAACGTCAGGGGCTGCTCCAGGAGCAGAATCCCCAGCCAGAGCAAGGCCAATACTCTGGCCAGAGACTCAGTAGTTGAAAGCCACTGATGTGTATGGACAATGATGTCGGACTTTCTTGGGGCTGCAATCCCCGGGCCGAGCACTACCTGATGCTCTTCCCGGGGATTCCGGCCCTGAGAAAGATCTCCAAAGTATACGTTTAACATATGCCTGTGACGGATGACTTACAGTGGCTGGCGGAGGCCAAAAAGACACTCTTTTAGACTCTGTCAGACTAATGGAGCCCTATAGACATTGCAATATGGTAGTTTGCATGTAGTCTTATGTGTGAAACTAGTGTCCTCTGGGAAGTTGCCATTCCATATGTAAATAATCATTACAGCACCTGTATCTATTCCCCCAGGATCAGGTCTTGGGGACTGCAGCAGGACTAAATTTGTAATTTTAGGCTGTTCACACCATGTATTTGAATGTGACGTTTTTCTGTCTGCAGTCTGATCGGAAACCTATAAATCTGTTAGGATATTCATGAGTTTTTCACATATATTATGCAGTTTTGCTAAATTTGCCACAATTAAAATTTTTGCAGACATCTGAATTGATGCATCTTACGACACGGTTTATAAATCTCCACCACTGATATAGGCTATGTTCACACTTATATCATTGCTTCCATTTATAACGGAAGCCACAATGCTCTGCCGGATTTGTTGTGTAAATGATACCAATGGTGTGGAGGGGACCACATTGGCTTATAATGTGGTCTTGTCGGGGTTCCGTCGTGGTGTCCACCAATTTTTTTAATGATTATTTTTATTTTTTTATTAAAAGCATATTACAAATATTGTACAGTAAATGATGTTGCATAAAATGCATCATTTTTCAATAATAACGAAGTGTAGAAAAATATTCTTGGAAGGTACTGATTCTCCTTGTGGAGATCCAGCTTGTAGGGAGTCTTAAAGACTATGCTTCCTTGGTAAAAAGTATGCAAAATAGCTCTCTTCCAGAAGGAAGAAAACTGTCTCTCTAGTGCCACCTATAGGTGAAAACTCTGTAAGTCAATGTCCAACCATTTATAGAGCCTTGAAACATGACACGGGTTAAAAGCCAAACCAGAGACACCCATCTGTAGACAGTACTGTCCTGGAGCAACAATTCTGAAACAGTGTTGTCTCCAGATGGGTGTCTCTGGTTTGAACTGTAACCGGAGTCATGTTTAAATAGATATAAAGGGTCAGACCTTAACATACAGAGTAGTCACCTAAAGGTGGATTTAGAGAGACAGTTGTTCTTTACTTCTTGAGAAGGGGTATTTTGCATGAGGAACAATAGGTTTACATTTGCCTGTAATATGCCAGTAACCAATAGTAAGCTATAACTTTAATAATAGTACTAATTTAACCCTATAAAAATAGAAAGAAAGAAAAAAAAAAAACAGAAGGAAACCAGCATCAAGTCTAGAGATGAGCAAACCGGGACAACCGAACCCGGTTTCAGTCTGAACATCGCGAAAAGTTCGGTTCGCAGCGAACCCGGGCGGGCTGAAAAAACATTACAAAAATATTAAACTAATCGGCAGCCACTTGTCTCTATCAATCACTGATAGAGAAAAGAGGCTGCTGATTAAAAATAAAATAAAAAGCCTGTGACTGGCTGCCGCGGCAGCCTGTGATTGGCTGCAGCGGCCGCGGCAGCCTGTGATTGGCTGCAGAGGTGGCCACGTGACGTTCGTGACCGCCACTACAGCCTACGATTGGCGACATGGATGAAACGTCATTGCCGGAGGCCGGACAGGAGGAATTTAAGTATGAACGTATTTTTTTTTTTTTTTTTATTACATTAAAATTTTATTTTCCGCGCGCCGAGCATGGTACTGTCAAGGTTGCTGAAAGAGTTAGTGCAGCCCATTAACTCTTTCAGCACCCTGGACAGTACCATGCTCGGCGCACGGAAATTACAGGTTCGGTCAGAACTAGTTCGGTCCGAATCAAACTTTTTAGTGAAATTCGGCGAACCAGCCGAGCCGAACTTTTCATAAGTTCGCTCATCTCTAATCAAGTCCTATGTACCCCAAAATTCCTCACACCACACTTACATCCCTCTTTAAAGGGAAGGTGTCACGAAAATATTTTTTTTTATATGTTTTTCGCTTTTAGTATGTTATTAAAATACATTTTATTTATTTGTGTTTTTGTGTTTTACTTTTTTCTGTCTTACTTCTCTATGGGGGCTGCCATTTTTTTTTTCATCTCTGTATTGTGTCGATTAACGACACATACAGAGATGGAATACGGCACATACATCCCCAGTCCTCTAGTGACCAGCACATGGAAATGTTATAAATTAGAATCTAATTTATAATATTTCCTGACTTGTGAAAAAATTAAAAAAATTAGAACAATGTGTAATCATGTATATACTAACTGTTTAACGAAAAAAAAAAAAAAATTTCTAGCGACACATTCCTTTTAAAAGGGTTATCCGGAGGCCCAATACTCCTGAATATTTTGCTAGGTATAGTAGATTCCGCCTACTTGATGAAGCACCAACGTAGCCCCACGTGACCTTTGTAAACCTCTCCTTCTGTTCGTGTCTGCAAGTCATGAATCAGGTGACCGCAAGAAGCTGGACTGTGTGATTGCAGGTGGAGAAACTATGGGGAAGAGTTATATACAGAATCAAGCGTGTGGCCGGGTATAGTCTGCTAAAAAGAAATAGAAACAAGACAGCATGTGTAGTTTATCGAACCAAGTCCCGCCTCAGGATCAGAAATAGATGAGTATTTGTGAAGTTATATCAGAGTAACGCTAAACTATTATTTACTTTCAGGAAATTATATATAGCCATTACATTTTTTATTTTAGCACAAGGCCTCAACATAAGAAAATGTGGAAAAAAATTTAAGGGGTCTGAAGACTTTTCGAATGCATTGTATAAAGCCCGGTCCTGCAATGCTGGCTCAATGCAAAAGTGTATTTTACCTCTCATACTGAACCGCCAGTGCTGTCCTCCCGTCCGAAGTGAATTCAGTCTCATGCGTATGAATATGCATGAGATTGATATTAATGAGCTCTGGAGCCTCTTCAGGCGTCAACGTAGTTTGTTTTTGCGACCTCTGTCTGTAATTTCAGTAATAATTAGTATGATTGTCCTAATCCATTATGTGTCGTTTTATGCATGCAACATTATATCGCCTTAGATGTGGGATGCTTGTTCCCCAATAAACTGGTCTACCTCTCTAGTTTATCTCATATTTTACAATATAATGGAGGATAATTAAGGGTAGACCGTATATAGTCCTACCCATTAGTTACGGCCACAGTCATGGACCCCGACCTTCACTTACCTGCCTCCCGCAGATCTTCCTCTTCCTGCCGGCGTCTTCCTCCCCAGAGACGTCAGCACATGCACCCGCTCTGTCCCGTGGTGATCACTAGAGGGCGTGCGATGGTTCCGGGCCTTAAAGGGCCAGCACGCAGATATGTAAATAATTAATTACTCCCTCATCACCCTGGACTATAAAAAAAAAAAAGGCCCTGCCCTTCTGATCCTTGCCTGAGCATTGTTAGTTAATCCCATGTTAGTCTTTGCAAATGGTCCCTTAGTGTTTTCATGTTCCCGTTTCCCATGCCCTGCTACCTGTATCCTATATCCCGTTCTGTCTTATTGTTTCTGAGCCTGTTTCGTGATTGGAGTTGTGTCCGGCTACACCTGTTGTCATCCGCTATATCTGGCGAAACCTACTTCACCTGTTGTCATATGCCACGTCTGGCTCAACCTACTGCACTATCTGTCTACCGCCACGTTTGGCGCAACATGCTGCACCTACTACCATCCGTGCCAGGGCCCCGGCCACCATCTGGACTATTTCAGGTACCCTTGTGCTACGAACTAGTATAGACTCTTGCATAGACTGTGACTTGGCCAGCTGCCTCTCCACTACGGCAGAGCGGCCTAGTGGGTCCTCATGCCCCGTGATCGTGACACCATTTAATATCTAGGTATGTTACGTGTGACTGTGCTATACCAGTGTTCAATATCCCGGGGTCCCTTGCATCAACACTTGTAGGTAGTCTAAATAATTAGCATTTACTGGAGTTAATTAAAATCCCAGTGAAAGAACCATAGCTGTCAATGATGTAAAAAAAAACACGCTGCAGATGATCCCCATTCTCAACAATAAAGAACAGTACATCGTCTTCACCATTTACACCACTTCAGTCCCCACCTTTATCTCTTTAAATATCGGATTGTATTCCAGTGCAAGCACCAGGGGGATCTGGGACCAAGTCAAGCAATAGAGAAGGAATGGGACACCCCTGTCTTGTTCTCTTGTCCGGGGGGAAGATCCTGGATTTAAGACCAGGTCTAACGACTGCAACTGAGGGTTCAGAATATAGCGCCGATAGATACAGATGAAAACTACCATTACAATCATTTTATCTAATACTATATTCAGCCATTCCCATCTGATGATATCAAATGACGTACTGCATCTAACCTTGCTAGGGCTGGTTGAAAGACGATGGCTGTGTGGCAAGAGCATCCATCACGCCAAATACCTTCTGAATGTTAGACACTGCTGCCCTGTCCCTAATGAACCTTACATATAACGGACCTATTAGTGTTTATGATCTGTCTGCCAGTATCTTCGACACAATTTTAAGATTCTGAATGATGAGGGATATGGGTCTGTAAGATCCAGGTAGTAAGTGGTCTTTTCCCAGGTATTAGTAAAACGTTAATGTGTGTGAAATTTGCTTCATCAGGAGTCCTGTCCCCCCACAATAAGGAATTATAAAAGGAGCAGATCTAGGTATTTTACGGTCTTCATCAGGGAAAACAACAGTCTTTAGATTGCCTCAACTAACTAATTAGGACACACATCAATGGTTTATTTGTAGCTTTTGGAACATACCTCTTTTGCAGGGGTACTCGACTACTTTTAGCAAAGGTCTACTTACTGTGGTCTGTCGTCAGGTAAAAGGCCGAGTCCGAGATGAACACCAGTAGTAAAGATTTGTAGATAGTGCCACATACAGTCCCCCTGTAGATGGCGCCACACATCGTTCCCCTGTAGATAGCGCCACACATCGTTCCCCTGTAGATCGCGCCACACACAGTGCCCCTGTAGATAGCGCCACACACAGTGCACCTGTAGGTAGCGCCACACACAGTCCCCCTGTCGACAGCACCACACACAGCCTTTAGGAAATAAGGCATGCAGTGTGGTCAGTCCACTTTCTGTGCTTGCTATTATTACATTTTAACCATCAAGCTTAATTATTGTTAATTTTGTAGGTCATGCCCATATGGGCCAACTCATGTGTCTGTCAATCGCTGAACCATCAATGTCTTTGGACCGTGGCAATCCACCCTTAAGTAGCATGTCTTTCACTCTGCAGTATTTTGTGGAGGCCTTTGACCCTTCAGGTGGATTTTCATTGATTGGGTCCTTGGCATGGAAGTCATCGCATACTGGGATTTCCCTGGGGATCCAGTGTCTGTGTCCTATTTGTCAAAAAGAGCATTAAACGCTAATTTTGCCTCCTGGGGATCTTTGTAGATTTGCGTTAATCCATCAGTGTTGACAACTTGCAACAGTGCCTGGTATTGTAACTGGTACTACCAGTTATTCCGAAGAAGTGCAGCACATACAGTGGATATAAAAAGTCTACACGCCCCTGTTAAAATGCCAGTTTTTGTCATGTTACAAAGTCAGTACAAGATGAATCATCAGAACTTTTTCCACCTTTAGTGTAACCCATAATCTGTACAATTCCATTGAAAACCAAACTGAAATAATTTATTTAAATAAAAAGCAAATATAATGTGGTTGCGTAAGTGTGAACACTCTCTTATAATTGGGGATGTTGTTGTGTTCAGAATTAGCTAATTACATTCAATCACATGTTAAATAGTAGTCAATACACAGCTGCCATTATTTAAAGTGATTCTGAGTAGCCCCATATAAAGTTGAGCTGTTCTATCAGGATTTTCCTGGCATTTTCTTTGTTGCATATGACAGCAAATGCCATGGTCCGTAAAGAGCTTACAACACATCAAAGGTATCTGATTGTTGAAAGACATCAGTCAGGAGAAGGGTACCAAGGAATTTCCGAGGCATTAGATATACGATGGAACACAGTGAAGACGGTCATCAAGAAGTGGATTACATTTGGCACAACAGTGACATTACCAAGAACTGGACTTTCCTCAAAACTTGATGAAAAGACACTACAAAAATTGGTCCAGGAGGCTACCAAGAGACCTACAGCAACATTAAAGCAGCTGCAGGACTTTCTGGCAGTTACTGGTTGTGTAGTGCATGTGACAACAATCTCCCATATTTTTCATAAGTCTGGGCTGTGGGATAGGCTGGCAAGACGGAAGCCTTTTCCAATAAAAAAAAACATCCAAGCCCGGCTATGTTTTTCAAAGACCGCCATCAAGTCTGCCAAAAGCATGTGGGAAAACATGTTATGGTCTGATCAGACCAAGTTGGAACTTTTTGGCCATAATTCCAAAAGGTATGTTTGTCGCAAAAGGAACACTACACATCACCAAACGAACACCCTACACACAGTGAAGCATGATGAAGGCATCATTATGCTTTGGGGCTGCTTTTCTGTAGCTGGGACTGGGGCTTTAGTCAAGGTAAGGGGAATTATGAACAGTTCCAAATATCATACAATGTTGACACAAAACCTGCAGGCCGCTGATAAAAAGCTGAAGATGAAGAGGAATTTCAACTTTCAGCACGACAACCACCAAAAGCATACCTACAAATCAACAAAAGAATGGCTTCACCAGAAGAAGATCAAAGTTTTGGATTGGCCCAGCCAGAGCCCAGACCTGAATCCCATTGGCAATCTGTGGGGTGACAAGAAGAGGGCTGTACACAGGAGATGCCCTCACAATCTGACAGACTTGGAGTGCTTTTGCAAGGAAGAGTGGGCAACAACTGCCAAGTCAAGATGTGCCATGCTGATAGACTTCTACCCAAAAAGACTGAATGCTGTCTCAAAGTAAAAGGGTAATTCAACATAGTATTAGTTTAAGGCCATGTTCACATGTAGTCTTTTGACTCTGAAAACACGCCACAAAATGGCCGAAAATACCTCCCATTGATTCTAAGGGGAGGTGGAGCCTGTTTTTTCCCATGAGCGGAAAAACCGTCTCGCGGGGAAAAGAAGTGACATGCCCTATTTTCGGGTGTTTACGTCTCTGACCTCCCATTGACATCAATGTGGGGCAGAGAAAGCGTTTTTCGCTGCATTTTTGCCCGCGGCGCTCAATGGCCGCGGGCGAAGAACGCCGCGAAAAATGTGGTAAACGGCATGCAGGCAGATCAAAATCTGAATTTTGAGGCAGAATTTTCTACCTGCAAAAAACTCTGTGTAAACAGGGCCTAAGGGTGTGCTTATTTATGCAACCACATTATTTTCATTTTTTTATTTTTCCCACCCTAAAAGATTTCAGTTTGTTTTTCAATGAAATTGTACAGATTATGGGTCACATTAAAGGTGGAAAAAGTTCTGAAATGATTCATCTTGTACTGATTTTGTACCATCACAAAAACCTGGCATTTTAACAGGGGTGTGTAGACTTTTTATGTCCACGATAGCTTCACTACCGTAAAGCCCCAAATAGCATGATTCGTGCACCCTACACGTTTGTCGGACTTTGCTTCTATTTTAATGTGCGCAAAATTGTATCCTTATCTGAATAGTTCAGATTTCGAACAATAACCTGGCAAAGGGTGTTTTGATTAAACTTTGACCTCACTGGCGGCAGACTGTCTATCCGGGCCAATGTGGTGCGCCCTTTCTATCTTTATTTGCTATCTAGGCCTAGAGCCGAGGGGAGATCATGCTCACAATTGCGTCTCAGATGAGAGAGAGGTATTTGTTCTGGTAGGCCTAGAGCCCTAAGATTATTTGTCTCTCAGTAGTTCTTTAATCTTTGTGTGCGCACATGCTGTGTTATGCTCAACTAAGGCTAGACGCTGCTCCGCTTCATCCAGTCATTTGCCCTACTGATTGACTTCAGCTTGTAGAGCTTGCATATATTCTATGGTGGTCGCCAGACTTTCCTAGATGCCTGGTGTTATATTCCTCGCCAATTCAATAGCCAAACATTTATAGTTGAACCTCACTCCTTGTGACTTGTGCTCCACATCTGTTTAATTCTACTCGAAGGTTCTCTGTTCCTCTTAATTCTGGTAAGGAACAGCCTGGTGACATCTTGTCTCATCTGGTTGTTGGTGGCATGTCTATTATTTTAGGGGTGCAAGATTTATATTCATCCACTGGTCAATTATATGAGATACTACGAAGTCAGGAAAAGTCGTGCACTCATTACCGGGATGATCCACCAAATGCAATAGGAATGGGAGCAGGTTTATGCGGTGGTGGAGATGGAGGTTTCCTCTTACCCTCTTCACTTGTCAGCACCGGAACCAGGAGTCCTCTATGCATCAGCCTGCAACACACAACATATTTGGAGGCTAATAGAAAGGGAATACAAGGAAGTAGTAAGATAAAACTTACAGATTTGGAACTAGCGTCTATTAAGCTATTAACTGATTATTGTAGTTTAGGTGGGTTTTCCGAAATGACGGTGTATCTTTAAATACCTAAAATCACTTGCTGACAGGCTAATTCTGCATTATTGTCTATCTCACAACCAAACAAGCTCAGTCTGTAATATCACTATGGCCTATTAAAAACTAATAATAATAATAGATTGTTTTTAGTACTGAATTTCTCATTGTCTGTACACCTAGGTTAAGCATCAACTTTTCAGAGTGCATTTCAAGTCTGTATGGACAGATAAAGACAGATAAATTGTAAGCCTTGTGTTTTTACATTATTATTGGTCATTTTCAGTTGTTGAATTTCTCCTGTCACTGTGCCCTTGGACCTGTTAAGTGGGTCCAGATAATGGCATCATGCAATATAAAAGCAATGATGATGTGTATCATGGCTCATCTGTCATGGTACAGCGACATAAATGGGCATTGCATAAAGGTACTTTAGTGGAAACTGACAGAAACCGAGTTTATTGCAGTAATATATGGAGCTTGTGGAAAGCATGCAAAGCCATTTTAACATCTGCGATATATCTTGTAGATTGTCTTAAGTAATAAGGCTACTTTATACCATTTAGCATGCATTTCTATGATTTGGATAAACAATGGTTTTAACATCTGACAAATTAGCACTGATATTAAATATGTAAAATGTTTTGCTGTTTCTGCACATCTAGAAGATTTCTAAGTGTGATTCGAGTGGCGGAAACTGGATTTTAAGGTTTAATCTTTGAGGTGTTTTTTTTTTCTATAGTCAACCGAAATAAAACACATATAGCAATATTTATCATTCTTGTTAGCTAGCGAGAGGAGTTTGCCTGCTGATACAACTTTTTGTAATAGTGCAAAGTCTTAACTGTGCTTTTTTGTGGGACCGCAGCAGTGACATAGCTAGGATTCATATGGCCCCATGGCAATGACAGGGATGAGCCCTCGCCACCTAGATGGCAGTAAATTAGATCGATAGAAGGCGAACCCACAATAAAATAGAAGGTAACTGAATTGTTTTTTCCTACAAAAATTAATGATCTGGCTCTTGTCTGGGCCCCCTCAGCCTCTGGGACCCATAGCGGCTGCTATCAACTATAGTTACACCAAAAACCTGCAGGTAACCCTACTTCACTGTCTTAACTCAGAGTTGTGGTGCATTACTGATAACAAAGGATAACTAAGAATTTCAGTTCTGCTACACATGTCTACATTCTCATGTAATTCTGTAGCAGCTTCATATATCTCATAAAGAGACTGATATATATTACCGTATATTACAGCCCATTTTATGCTGTAGCCTTAAGATGTCTTTATACTTGAGCCAGGACAAAAAGATCCTGACCTTGAATTAACCTTCAGAAAAAATTGCAGTTGTCAATACTCAATGGAGGTGGGACTCATCACCTTAGCTTTTTTCCTTGGTTTGTCAAACTGTAAAACTAGATTCATCAACCCCAAAAAACAAGTTTTCACGGCTGAATTACGTTATGCTGCGCATGAATATGTGTTTGGATTTTTGTGTCTATATCCAGTTTATACATCTGTTAAAAGGGGTAGGTCAGGGTAGGGATGTCCTGATCTATTCATATTAAAATTTGGCAAAGGATTAATAAATTAAATTCAAGGGGATTTCACATCAATCACATTTAGGCAGTGCCTTGCATTTGTAAATGTCGATTGGATAATCCATAAATGTGAGGTTAGTTGATGTCCAACAACTGGGACCCCCACCAATCTGGTCCCTGTTCCTGGCGGAAGGTTGGTTGTGCGTTCTTGGTGACTCTATCTTATAGTGAATGGGATATACAGAAATAGTTGCATACTTCTCTGTTTCCGCCTCTCTCACAGACTATGATGGAGAGCGACCAAAGGCACTGCAAACATCTATGAATATGCCGTAAATGTGTAGCGGAAACCCCTTTAAATTAGCTGAATGTGGGAACGAAATAGACACTGTTGGACATCACTCGAGTTTTAAGTGTTCATGAAGCAGCTTTATTTTTTCTATCTACAGATTGATCGGAATTATGTTTTCCCAAAATCTTTTTTTATTGCGTTTTTGTTCTTCTAAATACTTCTTATGATGGGTGACCGTTTCATTCCTAATTTTAATACTTAGAGGTTTATAAGATAGAGTTGATAAAAAGACTAATTCTCCCAAATTAATAAGAAAAAAATCTGATCAGTGCACTGGAGGAGATTTAGCTGCAGGGCCACTGGAAAATAGCACAGTATTGAGCATCGAGAACTGACATTTAATCAGGATAATTGGTTATCACCCAGTGGGCTAAAACAATGCACGACATAATTATGACTTAAAAGGGAGAGCAAAACTGTGTTAATACTCTGCTTTTCTGGGAAATTGCTTGTAAGCCAACATTGCTTTCTGCTTGTACAGTAACACATAGTTTTGGCACATCTGCAATGATAAAGACTTTATAGGTCACTGGTACTGTACCTTAACTATTGTTCTTTGGGATTATTTTATTGTACATTTTACACTAGGTTTTTTGTTGTGTTTTTTTAAAAATTAAAATTAGGATTTCTATGTAAACCTGATAATCTTCAACCACTGAAATGTAATATGAGCAGGTTTAGAGGTTTGTTGGAGGTTCCTAAAGTTTTGGGCAAGATTTAACAGCAATCTAATGTGTATGTAAACCTGTAAATCCTGCTGTCCTCCTATTCTCTGGACAAAGAGGAATAACTGTGTATTATTATCATATATTTTTTACTTTTTCAGGGCCACTTATCCGCTCCCCTATAGAAATAAATTCTATAATCCTCATGTTATTGTGGGCATTGGGCCACTAGCTTTATAGGGAAACACCCTTTATGGTTTTTTTATGTTTTTGTTATTTTAACTGGCATACTGTGTACTTGCTGTAGACTTCTCCTCATGCATTCATCGACAGTGTAAGACTATATATTTGATCTTTTAGACAATCACAAATTGTATGTGCTAATACTACTGTAGTGCATAGATTAATAACCCATCCATGAGTCACCCCAAACACAGACTAATCCGATATCAAAATCAAGGGTCTGTCAGCTATTCGTTTATGTATCAATCAGTCATGTGCCAGTCACTTATATTATCGGTGTCAGATCAGGGTCAGGTATTCAAATCAGTTATCAGAGTCAGGCTGAATAGTCAGGTGTAAGGCCGGGTTCCCACGGGTCGGATATTCTGGAAAAACTATGTAGCGTATTCGACCTGGAGCATGCAGCACATTCAGTTGGAAAAATTGCACCACTAAAAAAAATTTTTCATACGTACCTCGGCCATTGCCATGGTGACACATCTCTCTCTTGCCGTCCAGGCCAGCCTTCCTGGACGACCCTGCAGCCCATGTGACCGCTGCAGCCTGTGGTTGGGTGCAGCGATCACTTGTAATGAAACATCATCCCAGGAGGCCGGACTGGAGAAAGAAGCAGGAAGATCTAGGTAAGTATAAAAAAAAATTTTTTATGCGTTGCGTTTTTTGCGACTAAAATTGCTGCGATTCCACCGCAAAAGTCACAACACTTGGCTTTCTGTTGCAAGTCTTGCATCCCTATTGAATTCAATGGGGAAAACCTGCAACAGAAGAGCAACGAAAACACAGCATAAATTGACATGCTGTGGAATTTAATTCCGCACCACAGGTCAATTTATTAATGTTTACGCTCCACTTTTTTTCCGCAGTGTGGTCATGGGATTTTCTAAATCTCATCCATTTTGTTGCTACTGTAAATGCTGCGGACTTTCTGCACAGAATTCCATTACGGAAATTCTGCAGCGTTTACGCTACATGGGAACCCGGCCTAAGGCTACAAGCACACGTTGCGTGATTTGGTGGAGAAAATCTGCATCAAAACCGCAGATAAATACAGGTAATTCTGCAAGAAAAATCTGCACTTAATTCTTTGTAATACGCATCGTGTGCATTTGGCCTAAGGGTAAATTATTTTCTCAAATTTTAATTAATATGATGTTTGACTGATATCTGAGGATATTCTAATAATGGATCCTGTACTGGGGTAACTTTGTGGTATGTTAAAAAAAAATATATGAAGGGAAAGCATTTACCTCTGAAGTGGACCATCTGCAAATCCAAGGAAGAAGCCAGAGCAGGGTTTACCAGGGAGTCACTGGTCGCTGGATGGGCAGATTGGTCTGAATGTTTTTAAACCGTTAAGATTATTGACTGCATGCCGACACTCTACTGTTGTTCATTAATCTCCCCCTTTTTGTTTAGCGGGGGAAGGTTCGTTTTGTATACTTTCATGTATCCCTCCATGTGATGCTATTTATGCGTGCGCAGAATGAATTAGAATTTCCCCTGCAGCCAGGTTAGTATTTTTGATCTCTAAACAGAAGGCTTATTATTATTATAAACGTTCATCACAGGAAGATTCACTCACCACCTTTTTAGTATTCTTAAGTTGTCATAAAATTGCAAATACATTTGGGTCTCTTTTACTTGAGTTTATCTGCCCAGTATGAGTTATACTGCAGCTGTTGTTTTGAAATGATAAGTGCTGCTGGATGTACATTGTGATATAAAAATAAAGAAATTGGACATAAACATAACATTTCTAAATCTACAGCCTGGCTTTTAAAGTTTTTCTTTAGTTTGGGGTCTTTTAAGCACAGCTTGACATAACTCCTTATCTTTCCTCCATACATATGTTGAAGAGCTGATTTACAGATCTGTTTACAAACAGAATGATAAAGCATTGTTTTAGGAAACACTCCAAGCTTAATATATGTGTGATTTGTAGAACACTGTATACTTGTTTGTTTGAGCAAACTTTGCCTCAAGCCTAACTTGTCTACCCTCAAGCTGCATTTAATATTAATGCCTAACTGAATGTGTTGCTCCAAAAGTCCCAAACTGAGAAGAGTTGGATTAGAACTTGTGATCTCTGCTAGATGTGTAGCTTTTATGTTCACAGTATAATTCACTGGTTTTGAATTCAATTCACTACCTTTCTTATTTCAGTAACTGCATGGCGTTATCCAAGAGAACTGATCTACATCAGAGAACACAATGTCCTCCCCCCTGTGTGTAGGGAGAATTTAGAAGTTTTTTTTTACATATGACATACATACATTTATGTGATGACTTTTCAACAAACTTTGCATAAATCAATAGTACAAGCGAATGCAGGAAACCGTAGAATATCTTATTAATTAAAAATACCTCTTTCTCCTCTTTTCAAGCGCCCCCCTCCTAACTGTTCACTCACAATTGACTGCTTTTTCCATCTCCTCAAGACAAGGAGGACTCTCAGCTCACTGAGAAATGAGGTTACAGCTGCCCATAGAAGTCTATGGAGAGGGAGGGGGAGCAGAATGTGAGGGAGGCAGAGAGAGACACACAAAGCAGTTTCCTTGTATGTGTTACATCTCACCACAGTGCTGAATTCTCAGCTACACTACTCAATACTCCGAGATAGGAGAGCAGAATTCTCCTCTTCTCTGTGGGCAGTGTATGGAAGACATGATAGCCATTAGGCTCCACCCACTAGCTCAAAGAAAACTAAGAATTAGAAAGAGAGCCTGCAGAGGGGAAAACTGGCAAAACGTTTAGAATACAAGTTATATAATGGCCAGAAATAGTTATCCCTCATGTACACACATATTAGAGCTTATTCTGAAAAGTCATATGTACAGTTAAGCACGCTTTAAGTTAACATATTTTCTTGACCCTAATTAAACTGCCTTCCTCTACCACCTATGTTCCTGGTCTTTAACAGTTTTCATTGGAAGGGTATCCTGGTAAGAGAAAATGTACCTCAGTGATTTCAAATATAGGTGATTCTAGTATTTTTGCTGCCTGAGGCAAATAGTGAAATAATACCCCCATGTACCCAAATGTAAAGTACAGGTCTATCTATCAAAATGCTGCCTCTTGCAGTCAGGGAAGGAGTACCCACTTCATAGATGGTGAACCCCTGCTGTCAGTTTAAATAATGGACAGCACAAGGACCTATGCAATTCAATGGGGCTATTCACACTTCTGTGTTTTTTTCACGCAGTGGTTGTCCGTTGCGGGAAACTCACTGCATTTCCTACTTTGGGCCATTTTTGCGGACCACGTCGCCCATTGAAATCAAAGGGTGCGTGAAAAACACGGACACCCCATGGATGACATCTGTGTGCTGTTCGTGTTTTTCACGCACCAGTTGCTAAGGAAATGATGATGGGAAAAAAAACAGGAACAATGATACCACAAACAACTGAAATGGATGAAATACGCTTCGTATTTTTGCGGACGCAAAACGGACACGCTCGTCTGCATAAGACCTTATTATGAGAGGGATGAACACAAACTGTAGTTGTTCTGGCAGTAAGGCTGTGTTCACGTGTTTATGCGATACGGGTCCAAAGACTTCTAGAAGACCCTACCAATGCCAAAAGAGTATCCTTTTGGCATCAACCGTGTAGGTATAAATCGGTATAAATATATATTATTTTTTTTTACTCTACCAGGAAGCACAACTGGTGCCAACGCAAAAAGAAAATGATACCGCACTATTTTTTTTTTTGGCATGAAGTCCGATGAATGACATATACTACTGTATGGTATCGAAATTTTACAGACATCAATATAAGACAAACCATGATGTTTGCATAAGTTAAAAAATTATAGGTGCATTGGAAACCTGAACCTTGGGATTTGCCCACTCTGGTATTAAGAATAAAGTGAAAAGCTTGTCCTTTAGGGGGTATTCTCAACTTAAACATTTATGGCATATCCATGAAATATGGCATAAATGTCTAAATAATTCAGATGTCAATATAAAATCTACTTGAAGTCAATGTAACACACAGGGTAAATTTTCCGCTGCGTACATGGTTTGAAATGTGTTACATGCAGATTTTACTGCCCTTTACATCTCAGGGGGTGAAACGTGCTGCAAATCCAGAAGAAATCTGTGACAGAACATGGTGTGGATTTGAAAATCTGCAGCCTGCTCTCAAATCTGTGATGCACAGCATGCAAATGTGCTTTAGTAAATCCCAAATTCACATGTGTTGTATTGTACATTGTTGCAGATTTTCAGGACAATAACATGAAAATCCACAAAATACATCTGCCATGTGTACGTGGCCTGAAGGTGAACTTGTTGATGAAACCATGTTCCTTTAAAGCAGTTGATCTGTCCTCGAAAGGGAAGCAACCTCTGTGATATTGACATTAGAGAGATGTGCTGGCATATCATTACTGAACTTTAATTAAAAATCACAGCATGATAGAACCAACTCGAGAAAAAAATATCACATTTCAGCTTCACACGTTTTCCTAATTTGAATATGTTCTTAATTCTTTTTACACTGTTTTATATAAGGACATCCTTTAAATATAATGTAGACATTTTCTTTTATACGTAGGTCAACAGTAATGTTGATTTCCTTTTTATCCATAATTACTATGCATTATATTTTACATCCGAGAAAAAAGTAAGAAAAAATACATATTGTTTTAATGAATTCCCCATCGAAAAGTTTTATTTTTCAATAAATGACATAGTATGCATACAGGCTGTACCCAAATCACCAAGGCGATGAATGTTTAAAGCATTTTTACATCCAGCTGCCTCTCTTGGTAATTAGATGAGTATAATGGCACTTGCTTAGAGATAGCTAATTACAAAAAATCTATGGCTCCCAGGACTAATTATTTGAGTAATGATAACGTATTAGCCATTTCTAAATTTCAGTCTCAGTGAACCATGCAGCATGCCAACATATAAGCAATATATGTCAAGAAGAGCATAAATTAGGATAAATCAAACACCTTCCCAGAATTGTGCTTTGTAATAATGTTTCATTTCTGTGTAGGTTCATTTGTGCTTTGTCTTAGCAATTTCAATATTCTAGATAATGAACATGTGGGCTGAAAATACTGATTTCCAGGACAGATAAATGTGTACGTCTTTTCAGTAAAGCAGTCATTTAAGTCCATCTCCGACATTGTTTCAAATATTAGGGCTTTTAAATGACTTTGTTTTATCAGTGCGAATTTTGCTAAAAACGTTTACGTGCTTTTTTTTTTTTATCAGTTTAGAAAGGAATTCGCTTGTGCAAGAGGAAGTTACTGCCACGTGAGCCTTCGAAGGGCATCTGATTGGCTCATAGAACATAGAAACCTCATTTACGAACATTGTGGGAATTCATGTAGCCATTTGGCAGCTGTGGATGCGCCCACGGACTTTACATTAGTAAGGCATCTCATAGATGAAACCTGCTGCTGGAAAGTTAACACTTAAATACAACTTGCTAGACATATTAGACACATTCCTCCATTTAACTACCATGTCTGGGCTACAGTATATGTACACAAATATTTTTGCAGCTTTAACTTGCATTTGTCTTAAATAAATTTAGTGTCTTTTAGCCACACCTTTTAAACTGTTCATGTGGGTATAAAAAGTTTTAAAAACACAATAAATTTCGCACGTCCATGAATTCCATTTTGTGGTGCAATTTGCAGTAGAATTCTGAACCATTGGGGCAGAATTACTATTATTGTTGTGCCCGAGTTCTGGCCTAATTTGGGCCTTTTTTGGGGACGCAAATCAACTTAGACAAATGTATTATTGATTTGCGTAAAAAAGAACAGATGTTTGCGCTTCAATAGACACTTTTAAAAAAAATGGCGTAGCCTAAAATGTGCCAACATGCTCCAATATTTTGGTGCAAAACCTGGTGTAAATTAATCCACCTAAGAGGTTGTATAAGGAAGCGAAAAGTGTCTAACATGTTTAGGAAAATGCGCCAAATGTACCATCCAGCATGCGCCACTTTGATAAAATTTAGCGCATCTTCTGACTGCCTGGTCTAAGTTTACACTGTTTATATATTGGGACAGTATTCGTAAATGTGCCCCATTGTGCTTAGTTTTGTGTACCCCATATGAGCGGACATGGCGCCTGGAAGCCCTGCAGAAAATGAAAGGAGCGGTGACCAATCATGCACGTTACCGCTCCAGTCATATGGGGCTCACAGGGATGGCCAGATAAGCCCGTTCTCGGGATCGGTGGGGGTCCTAGCGGTCATAACCCACTGATTGAGATTGTAGGAATATCACTTTAAACTCAAGGTTTGTAGCGACTGTAATATTGTGAAATGGCACATGTGACATTATCCATTCGCCCCACATAATTTAGCTGACTAATGGCTCAGTACTATTAGCCTGTTAATTTATTGTTTTACTGAGCTCATATTGTGCACCGGATTCCCTACGATAGAGGAGACAATCTATGTGTTTCTATGCATGTTCCTGTATACAGATCACTGGTAACCAAGATCCAATGACCTGATACCACTGTTTCCTGCTAGACCAAGCTCCAGTATTGTAAGTATGTTGTAAAATGTAAAAATGAAATTAAATGAGAAGAAAATAAAAGGTGGAAAAAAAAGCAGTTTCCTCCTAAAATAAAATGCACACCTCACCAAACTCATGTGTGCCAGTATTGAACATTTCATGTGACATGAACGCGTTATGCATAGGCATCAGGTGCTCATGCATTAATAACAAAAGTTATCCTTGGACACAAATTTTTGTATGTTCTACCTCAGGTCTCTTTGCTTTTGTTGTACCTGGCTACATGTAAAGCTAAGGAAAGGACATACGTGTAAAGCTAAAATAGTGACTGTCCTTGCCGTGATAGCGACATCATACAGATAATTTCACCCTTAACTTTTCTCAAATTGTGGCGTTATACGATTTGTCATGATACAAATTCAATACAATCTTGCGTCATCCCCCCAAAAATGTAAACATTAAATGTAAATGTCTTTTTTAACATAGGACCAATGCATTCATCAGGGAATTTGTCAGAGCTTTCAGTTCAGTAAAAAAAATGTACACAAACACATTTTATCTTATTCTTTTAACATTCTGGTATCAGTACAGCACAATGACAAGCATAAAGAGCACGCAGACTTACAACAAGGTAAGTCCGGACTACACAGCCAGACTGCTGTTATCGGAGGAGTTCCAGATTACACAGTCTGTTATAGGAGTTCCAGAGTACACAGCCAAACTGCTGTTCTAGGGGAAGGTATAGACAGCATAGCCATACTGCTGTTATAGGAGCATGTCCAAACCAGGGCAGGACCGCCGCCGCCACCCCCTCCTGCACTATAATTTTATCACTAGTGCTAGCAGGGCAAGGGACATTAATTCCTTGCACTGCCATAATCCTTTCTGCCAGATTGCTTTGTATTTTTAACTTGAGTGTGGTTCATCCTTATTTGTTTTTCTAATAAAGATTATTATAAAGAATATATTTAAACTATACTCCTATAAAATGTGATAGTTGGGAATAAAACCGGAGTTTTGTTGCCATTCTGCAATCTGTTATAAGATTGAATCCTCTTACCCGCCAACTATCAAGGTTTTCAAGTGTGTTAGGCAGTATCTACAGGAGGCTCTATGGGGGGGCACTATCTACAGGGGGCTCTGAGGGCCACTATCTACTTGGGGCTCTATGGGGAGAGCTATTTACAGGGGGCACTGTCTGTGAGATACCGTGTATGCTGCTATTATAATCAGGGACATAGTGCATGGCGCTATTATAATTAGAGGTGCAATGTTTGGCGCTATTATATTTAGGAGTGTAGTGTGTGGCACCATGAGAATTTTATAGGTGCAGAAATTTTTGAAAAGTCAGGAGCTGAAGACATCTGAGCAGCAAACTGCAGAAATGAGCCATGGCTGGGAGAAGTCATCATAAACCTCTGGACCAGATGGAGAAGAAAAGAGAGAGTACGACTAGCATTTGAGAAGACATCACCTGTGAGTCACTCAATGTAAATGTTTATACTCTAAAAGGAACACGGCGCCACAAAGGACAATTCAGAATTTGATAGATGATGAGAATAGGATGGATGCGACAATTACGTTCACCTCGGGTGATGGACACCAGAGGTGTCAACAAAGCTTGGAAAGCTGCAGCCAGGTCCACATCACAGCCAAACGGAGTTTGCTGTCGGTTTTTAATAGGATTGAAAGTAGGAAAAAACGGGACCAACGGCGCTGCTTGGATAAGGATTAATCTACGACCACCATGGTAGGTAGGTACAATGGGCTTTAATGTTAACAGGCTACGCGTTTCGACGCCGAACTGACGTCTTCCTCAGGCCAATACAGACTGTGCGGTTCCTGCCTTATTTATACAACACGGCAAGGAAAAAGACCGCCAGAAAAACGGGTCAAAGGTCATATACATAGCAGAATAAAGAAACAGTAATGTGAGTTTAAAATACATACACGCATAATGATTCAATACAAGGGAACAGAAATATCAAAGGATTTAAAAAGTGTTTTGTGTGTTAGACATATATACTGCTTGTGTCAGATTGGCATGTCAGTGCGGGGTTCCACTAACGAATCCTTTATGAATAAAGTGTTAACTTTTGTATGTGTGTTTGACTGTGAATGAAAGAACAGTCACATAATTGGTTGGGTGTAGTTTTTTTGGGTTTGATTGATATTGACGTAAACATAGTAGTGACGAGCGAAATGCTGAGTCAAGCGTACTTAGTTACTAGAAATTAGAAAGAGTTTTACGGAAGACGTGGGGGACCAAACGACTTTCAATGGACCGCATGTTTGACCGCATGGGAACACGGACCTCAGCAGAAAAAATGTCAAGGGGGATCACGGCGTCGGAACAGGTTAGTAACAGAGCACTATGATATAGGGATATTTTAGTGATTAGAAATTAATAAGATACAATAAAAAACCTCATTATAGAAAGAGGATATAAATACATATCACAAAAGATGGATGTCTTTTTGAGATTTAAAACGGGAATAGTAATATAAGAGTTATGAAAGGAACTTCGGATTTGTGTCAGTAAGGATTAGATTATATATGTCTCGATAATACATACAATTATAAATATATAATTAAAAAAGGACTGGACATATAAATAATGAAATAATTATTTAAAAGGACATTATGTTATAAAGGGAGCTCTATGTGTGAAGAAGGGAACGTGGGATTAGGGCCCTTTGATGTTTTCGTGATAACGATGTCCTGAATCATGTCATTATGGACGACAGGAGTTATAGAGCTGAGAGTACACGTATGTTTGTAATTTTGTTTCTGTTTTATTGTTTTTCATTTATTCTAAAGATGACTCTGTAAGGTCATTCAGACCATTTGGGTGTAGGGTTTCCAATTTGTAAATCCAGAAATTCTCCCTCTGCTTGAGTCTGATGAATCTTATCGGGTAATGTATCTAGCAACACTCTTACTCCGGATTATTCCCCATCCCTCCTGGATCTCACTACCCACTTTGTTGGATCCTACCCCATATTGATTCCCCAAAACTTTCCTCCCTGTCCAGGTCCAACCAACCTTCCCAACCCCCCATCTTTTTTAGGCCTTCCCTCTGTTCCTACAATGCCGCCTATCACATCCACTTGTCAAGCCCAAGAGGGGCAATTAAATCCGTCCCAAACCTTAAACTCGTATTTTCCAATAGTACCAAGAACCCATTCAAAAAGAAAACTAGGGTTAGATACAGAGGTTGCAGAGGGGGGAGACACCGTTCCAAGGATTCCATCATTATCACTAAAGAAAAAACACAAACCAATCTAACCAAAATCTTTAATCTATCGAAATTCACCCCTAGTTTAGACGAAATTAGCCTATTATCCAAGGGACTGTCATTCTGTCCCACCTCGTCCCACAATGGTTTTGATCTATTCATGGACCTAAACAAATTCATACGAAAAATGACCTTACTTCGTCACTTTGCTATTTCACCATCAGTGACCTTACCAAACCAGACCACATCAGCTAGCACTACACCTGTTATGACTGACCTCCATCCCAAATCCTCTTTTTACCCCTTACACCATAGGGGCCCAGCCATAGAAACCTTCTCCAATCTAGTGAGCAGTGATCTAAAAACCATCCAACATTGTAGTACCCCCAGCGATAATCTATCCCACTCCCAACGGAGAGCCTTAAGAAACCTACAGACCAACCAGAACATAGTAATCAGACCCGCGGATAAAGGGGGAGGCATAGTCCTACAAGACAGATCTGATTATTTAAAAGAAGCTCACAGATTGTCAGATACTCTGTACTATGAAGAACTCAAACACAATCCAATCCCCGAATTTGCAATAGAATACAAACTATTGATAGAGACCGCATATACTAAAAACCTGATATGCAAAAAAGAAAAAATGTTTCTGAATGTTCAGTTTCCAACCACCCCATTCATGTATCACCTTCCCAAAATTCACAAAGCCCTCCTTAACCCGCCAGGCCGACCAATAATCTCAGGAATAGGCTCCCTGACAAGTAACCTATCACATTTCGTAGACATTCACCTCCAACCTCTAGTTTCCAAATTACCTTCCTTTCTTAAGGATTCGACACACCTCATAAGGGATCTTTTTCAACTACAGTCAACCTGTGACATAACCAATATCAATTTTCTGACAGCGGACGTATCCTCATTATACACCAATATCCCACATACACAGGGCACACAAGTCACCTTAGATTATCTTGCCACGGACTTGCGATATCCAAATACACAGATCAATTTTATTATGGAATGTGTAGATTTTATTCTAACCCATAATGTTTTTAATTCAGAAGGAAAATTTTACAAACAAATAAAGGGATGTGCAATGGGGACACATTTTGCCCCCTCATATGCAAATTTATATATGGGGGCCTTCGAGGAAGCCCTCATACTCAGTAAACATGTTTTTAGAGATAGAATCTTGTTTTATAGACGTTTTATCGATGACCTGTTTTTTATATGGAAAGGCGACTCTGTCACTGCCAGCAATTTTATAGAGCTTTTAAACAATAATACCTTTGGCCTTACTTTCACTCATAACTTTTCAGACACAAACATCGATTTTCTAGATCTAACGATTGGAAAGAAAAACTGACTTTTTACAACTAGGACTCATTTTAAAATGGTTGACGTAAACAGCTATCTCGATTTTAAAAGCGCACACTATCCACCATGGCTTAAAAATATCCCATTCGGACAATACCAAAGAATTCGGAAGAATTGCTCTGATAATTTAGCCTTTGACCAAGAATGTGGGATTCTAAACCAGCGATTTTTGGAAAAAGGTTTTCCAAAAAGTCTCATCAAAGGTGCAGAGTCAAAAGCCAGGAGTCTGACACAAAAAGAATGTATCCAAGTAAAATCTACAAACACTAAGTCCAAATCAAGCTGTGAGAGGGTTAAAACCAATTTCATAACTTCATTTAACAAAGGGAGTAAGACCATAGCTACCATTTTTAAAAAACACTGGCACATCCTGACAAACGACCCTTTCTTGAAACCCCTAATACCAGATAAACCGAACATTACTTACAGACGGGCGAAAACACTAAAAAATCTAATAGCCCCTAGCAAATTGCGCAATATTAAAACAATAAACCCTAGACTATTTTCAAATTTGAAAGGGTCCTTCAGATGCGGCCAAAACAGGTGCCTGTGTTGTAATAATATTCTAAATAAATGCAGGGAATAGCACTCCACAAAAACAGGAGAAAAATTCATGATAAAAGATTTTTTAAACTGCGGGAGTTCTTATGTAATTTATCTACTCCAGTGCCCCTGCAACCTCCAATATGTAGGTCGGACCACACAAACCTTAAGGAACCGAATCAATGGCCATAGATCTAATGTCACTAAGGGATTTTTAAAACAAAGTGTGTCCCGTCATTGTATGTACAAACATAAATGTAATTTTTCTGACATTTCGGTCACCCCAATCGAACAAATACCAGCGGACCTACCCGATAGATTCATCAGACTCAAGCAGAGGGAGAATTTCTGGATTTACAAATTGGAAACCCTACACCCAAATGGTCTGAATGACCTTACAGAGTCATCTTTAGAATAAATGAAAAACAATAAAACAGAAACAAAATTACAAACATACGTGTACTCTCAGCTCTATAACTCCTGTCGTCCATAATGACATGATTCAGGACATCGTTATCACGAAAACATCAAAGGGCCCTAATCCCACGTTCCCTTCTTCACACATAGAGCTCCCTTTATAACATAATGTCCTTTTAAATAATTATTTCATTATTTATATGTCCAGTCCTTTTTTAATTATATATTTATAATTGTATGTATTATCGAGACATATATAATCTAATCCTTACTGACACAAATCCGAAGTTCCTTTCATAACTCTTTTATTACTATTCCCGTTTTAAATCTCAAAAAGACATCCATCTTTTGTGATATGTATTTATATCCTCTTTCTATAATGAGGTTTTTTATTGTATCTTATTAATTTCTAATCACTAAAATATCCCTATATCATAGTGCTCTGTTACTAACCTGTTCCGACGCCGTGATCCCCCTTGACATTTTTTCTGCTGAGGTCCGTGTTCCCATGCGGTCCATTGAAAGTCGTTTGGTCCCCCACGGCTTCCGTAAAACTCTTTCTAATTTCGAGTAACTAAGTACGCTTGACTCAGCATTTCGCTCGTCACTACTATGTTTACGTCAATATCAATCAAACCCAAAAAAACTACACCCAACCAATTATGTGACTGTTCTTTTATTCACAGTCAAACACACATACAAAAGTTAACACTTTATTCATAAAGGATTCGTTAGTGGAACCCCGCACTGACATGCCAATCTGACACAAGCAGTATATATGTCTAACACACAAAACACTTTTTAAATCCTTTGATATTTCTGTTCCCTTGTATTGAATCATTATGCGTGTATGTATTTTAAACTCACATTACTGTTTCTTTATTCTGCTATGTATATGACCTTTGACCCGTTTTTCTGGCGGTCTTTTTCCTTGCCGTGTTGTATAAATAAGGCAGGAACCGCACAGTCTGTATTGGCCTGAGGAAGACGTCAGTTCGGCGTCGAAACGCGTAACCTGTTAACATTAAAGCCCATTGTACCTACCTACCATGGTGGTCGTAGATTAATCCTTATCCAAGCAGCGCCGTTGGTCCCGTTTTTTCCTACTTTCAATCCTATTACAAACCTATACTGCATGGGTTACATTGAATTGGCAAATGATCGCTGTATTTGTGCTGGTACTGTATTTGTGTACGGAGCTTAATTCTGGTGCTGTATATATGTACTGAGCTTTGTTCTGGTGCTGTATTTATGTACTGAGCTTTGTTCTGGTGCTGTATTTATATATTGAGCTTGGTTTTGGGGCTGTATGTATTGAGCTTTGTTCTTGTGCCATATATACAGTATGTCAGAGCATGGTTCTGGTACTGTAATTAAATAGGATATGTATATAATAACAAAATTTCAGGGCAGATTAAATTGTTGCATTTCATTGTATATTTAATAGGAACCTGTCAGGTAGTTTTTACCGCTTGAACTGCCACCATGAGGTAATACATGACTTGACAATATTTCCAAACGTTTCCTTGTATGTTTTTTTCAGATGCAACAATATCTATAATATCAACTTTGAAAATGGTGCACGCTGCATTCTAATTACTCTTTAAAGGGTCATGGGGCGGTGCCACTATCCTGAAGAGTCACAAAGTCCTGACTCCAAAAATCACCTTTCCATGCTTGATTGACATCACACTGGCTGTTCTACATCACTACCAGTCTCATCCAACTTTCTCTGATGTGCCATTGCCTTCTACTGCATGGCAATGCACCGTGCAGTGAGGTGTACTCTTCCCGTCTTTATTGCTGCACCATGCATGCCAGGGGAGTACTAGGCAACAGCGCATCCGCAAGAGTTAGAGGAGGCAGGTAGTGATGGAGAACAGCCAGGGGGATTGCAATCAAGATCTGGGGGGGGGGGGGGGGTGCCATTTCATTTTTCGCTTCAGGTAGCAGAAAAGCTAGAATCGGCCCTGCTCCAGACTGCACAGTCAGATTGCTTTAATAGGAGAAGGTCCAGACTACACATTCAGACTACTGTTATAGGGGAAGTTATAGACTTCATAGCCAGACTACTATTGTACTAGGAGGTCCAGCTTATACAGCCATGAAAAAGCTTCTGTGGTGCGCTTAAAAGGGTAGTCAGACTAATAACATATAGTAATCAAGCCCAACATTCACCAGTCTTTTTATCTATAGATTCTTTATTGTAATGCTTAGTGTTATTGTTTCAACCTGAAAAGGCGTTACTAAATACACTGTATTGCATTATAGTCAAGCATCTTTAAAGAAAACGACAGGTGTGTACCAGACTCAACAACTAGACAGCTGTCATAGCAGGAGATCCATACTACACAAATTGCTATTTTAGGGGAGGTCCAGATTGCACAGCTAGATTGCGGTTATAGGAGAAGGCTCAGACTATACAGCTTAACTACTTTTATAGGAGGAGGTCCACACTACACAGGCAGACTGTTTGTAGTTGGCAACTAGATAAGTATTAATAAAAGCACCATATGGAGCACTTTATCATTGGCCTTTATCGCTAATTAAAGTTAACTTACAAATAATACATATAAGTTATTGCATTTTAGATACTGAAATGTTTTACTGTTCTTTTTTCTTTCTTTTATTAATCAAGTACAACTCATTTTTATCATTTACGGTTCAGTGATATTCTTCTGGTGCAGCTATAAACTGCTTGCTTCATGTTCATTTTGCAGCCTAATTTGAAAGAAAAACTGTCTTATTAAGAAAATGAATATTGTTTTTGTTCGTTTAATTTGACCAGTACCAGGTAATAGTTTTATATTGATGTAAATGCCAAAAGTGGCTCTCTTGAGGGTAACTTGAGAAATCTATCTTTCAGTTTTGTAAATGGAATACCCAATGGAGAAATATATTTCATTGTGAAAATACAACTATGAATTGTCCAAACGAAACAAAAATTCAGATGGCCAGTTTATCTCAAAATCAGGATTCTATGGCTACATCTGAATTAGCCTTTCTGTTAGTCAACTGTCTGCAGATGGGTTTGTATTCTAATTACTATTAATACAGTTTAAAGATTTTTTTCTTCTTTGAGTTTGCCAATTTAGCCTTGAAGATTTTTCGTTATATGTCAAAGTAATTAAAATGTGATTTTGAGTAATTGCGTGTTATTTATTGGTTTGCCATCAAAAGTACTACATACTGTTGGCAGAGGTCTTGTGTACATATTTAAATGGGTTGAATTTTAGACCCTCATGTTGTATCTTGTAGAAATATATTTCTAAAGATAGACTCCAATTTAAAATGAATAATGTGATGAAGTAAAAAATTTATTGTACACCCTAGAATTTAGTACTAGAAATGTTATGAGTATTAGAATGTATGCATCATGCACATTTGTTATCCGTATCACGTTGGAGCCATATTTACTCCTAGATAGTAAGAATGGTAATATACATAAAAACAAATCACAGCTTTCTACATCAGATACATGTATCAGACCATGTTTACGCTGGTTATTCCGTTGTTCTGCTCTGTCAGTGGAGCGTAACAAGCGAATAACCGGTAGCACCAGTTCCATTGCTCAATGTACACCACCAGCGGCCGACGAACTCATTGATTTTAATGAGTTTACCAGAAACAGTTGCGAATCATGCCGCATTGTTATTTGCGGTATTGTCGGCGGAGTCTGTGACAGAGGACCCTAACAGAGCCTTAGACGCAGATGTAAACTAGGCCTTATACTAGTAACACTGTTTTCAGTACTACTAGGGTGAAACTTGGTCAGAAATACTGTTCTGTATTGCATACTGTAACATATCATATTGTGGCCATAGTAACATGTCTTTAATACTACTTAAGTACTACTACTATATGAAACCATCAAGTTTTTGCTAGGAGACTTCCTGGGACCAACCACTTTAGTTAGGATTGTTGGACTCAAATTTGCTTTAGTCCTCCAAAGTAAGGAGTTCAGGACTCCTAGCTTGATGACTCTACTTTCTACATGCTGAGGTGTGGGAGTGGAAAGTTGGTATTAGTCTGATTTTACACCATAATCTGTGTGTGGAAACCTGAATTAGATGGCATTGCAGTAACATGTGAAACATGACTGCATTCATTTTCGCCTTCATGTACACTAATGTATTACGGCTCTATACAACCTCCGAGTTGTATGGAGCCATAATACAGGAACCATAGACGTGTATGCCGATTTACTGTACCTCTGAACGCCTTTAATCTTCCAATTTAACTGAAAACAATTGCCCATCAAATGCATTATTAAGAGGTATTCTCCCCAAGAACCATTGCTTCTGTAAGAGCATAACCCTGTAATACGGCACCCCAGGAGGCATCATACAGCAACACACTGAGTGCCTACAGCTGTGTGTGCTTGATGCCTTAAGGCCCTTTTACACCGGGCAATTATCGGGCAAACGAGAGTTCACAGAATGTTCGTTTCCAATTGTATCGTTTTAAATGCCGAAAATATTATCGTGGTCAGCAGCACATCTCCCTGTGTAAACAGGGAGATGTGCTTCGGACATGTTAGAAATGAATAGCGATCAGAGAATAATGAGCGCTCTTCCCCATGCTAGCTCCTTGGGAAAGGAGCAAATGAGTGCTGATCAACGAGCTGTCTTGCTGATTAGCGCTAGTTTACACGGCCCTCATCGGGCCGTGTAAGACTACCCTAAGTCTGGATTCACACTTCATGTATTTGCCAAAGCCAAAAATGGTTTCAAAAGGAATGGGGAATATAAAGGAAGAATGTATACTTCTCCTTCCTCCTGGATCCACTTCTGGCTTTGGGTCAAAAAACTGCACCAAATTCTGTGCCAAAAAGTGCAACAAATACGTGATGTGTGGATCCAGCCTAAGTGTTAGAAATTAAATTGATTGAGAATGTGGAACATCTATTCTTTGAAAATAAAGCATCTGCCTAAAAATTATTTAAAACAAATATATTAGGGCAGTGTGCACTTAATAATTACAGCTTGTTAAGTGCACATATTTATATTGCATGATTGTTGTTTATTTTTTTAAACACCGCAAATACTGTCATATAATACTGACTTTCAAATGATGTATTTTTCCTTAAAGAGACTCTGTCACCAGTTTATAACTGCCCTATCTCCTACCTAATCTAATAGGCGCTTTAATGTAGCGAACTACTGTTTTTTTTTTTGTTTTTTTTTATGTTTATTTTTGACCAAGTTATGAACATTTTAATATTTAAGAAATTTTGTTCTTAATGCCCAGATGGGTGTTTTTTTTTTTACTTTTGACCAAGTGGACGTTGTAAAGAAAAGTGTATGATGCTGACCAATCCGTGTCATACATTTCTTTCCGTTCATGCCCAGCTTGATCCACAGCACAGCGTGGTCTCCCGAGATCATGCTGTGACGTCACTTCATCCCGCAAGTCTGGAGCGATGGAAGACTGAACAGACATCGCCTCCTGCATCTGCAGATTCGGATAAACGTCCTGGCACGGCTCGAGGCGATGCCTGTTCACTCTTCCGTCGCTCCGGTGAAGGACCTGCGGGAGAAAGTGACATCACAGCGTGATCTCACGAGATCACGCTGTACTGTGGATCAAGCTGGGCTTGAATGAAGATAAGTGTATGACGCTGATTGGTCAGCGTTATACACTTTTCTTTACAATGCCCACTTGGTCAAAAGTTTTAAAAAAAAAGCCCAGTTGGGCATTAAGAACAAATTTGCATAAATCTTAAAATGTTCATAACTTGGTAAAAAATAAACGTTTAAAAAACAAACAGTAGTTATTTACATTAAAGCACCTATTAGATTAGGTAGGAGATAGGGCAGCTATAAACTGGTGACAGAGCCACTTTAAGGAACCTTTTTGGGTAATCTCTTCCATTTTACTATCCAGTAATGCACCTCACAGAATGAATAACTATTTATCCACCTAGGTTATGTTGAAACCTGTGGTTATGAAGACTCAAAGCTGAAAGCTAAGCCCAAGCGTGTGTAATGTTTCAGCATATGCCTGCCGACATGTAGAGCACTGCTATTCTCCAGTTTTGCAGTAATTACCAACCATTTACATGAGTCATAACAAGAGCAGCTTGGTTACTAATCTGTTTTATTTCATAGACAATAGAACAAAGGAGGAATCTAAAACAAAATGGAGGCTACAGTGTGTGGGGAAAAATAGTTAAATATCATTAAAATACTGAATCTGCTTTTGCTAAAAAGTGACTCAGACTGTGCCTCACCTCTTAGAAAACAATTTTAGAGCAGAGATATTGGTGCTGAATTTGATAATTGGTGCTTATTAAAATATCAAACTGTTCTTATCCACACTATCTTAAAGGCTATGGAAACCTTTGAAATGGAAAAAAATATTTTTATATATATATTAGTGGTTTCCTGGAGATTAAAATGTTGCACTAAGTTTCAGACTGCAAACTTCATCCTTCATTCATTTTCAGACCCCCTTATATTAAGTTTGCAATCTGCTCTAATTTCAGGCTTTTCTCCTGTGGTTGTGTCCCTTTCATTAATACATGCTGGATGTGAGGTTTGTGAATTCGGGATGCTGCTGTCCTAACGGTCTCGAGTATCAGCACATCTTTCTCTCTACACCAGCCAGTATGATTTCCCCCTCTGATCATCTCCCTATTTACACTCTTAATACTGAAGGCCCCTGTCTGTGACTTGTCTTCCCAGTATTACATGCTGGATGTAAGGTCTTTGACTCCAGGATGCTGCTGTCTTCACTATCTCTCATGTATCAACACAGTTTTCTCTCTACACTACCCTGTATGATTCCCCCTCTGGTCTTAACCCGATTTACACTGATACTGATCACCTGTGTGATCTGCCTGAAGACTTGGAAACACTTTCCCACCTCGCCACTATCTGATCTGCCTACCACCTCCTCCCTCTCCATCCTGCTATCTCTAAGGACGGATTCACACGAACGTGATTTGCGTCCGTGCAGCCCGCATGGTCTTCACGCGGATCGCACGGACCTATGCAAGTCTATGGGGCAGTGCAGACTGTTCGTGAGTTTTGCGCAGCGTGAGTCGGCTGCGTAAAACTCGCGACATGTTCTATATTTCTGCGTTTTTCGCGCATTACGCACCCATTGAAGTCAATGGGTGCGTGAAAATCACGCATGCCCCACGGAAGCACTTCCATGGGACAAGCGTTATTCGCGCAACAGCAGTAAAAGAATGAATGTAAACAGAAAAGCACCGTGTGCTTTTCTGTTTACAAACATCCAAACGGAGTGTCATAATGATGGCGGCTGCGCGAAAAGCACGCAGCCGCGCATCCATATGAACAGGGCACACGGAGCTGTCAAGTGCCTTTTGCGCGCGCAAGACGCAGCGTATTTTGCGCTCGCAAAACGCACACGTTCGTCTGAATCTGGCCTAACACTGAGAGAAGGGAGGGGAAGATTAGATTAGATCAGCCTGTCATGAGAAGTGTACTGACAGTTTTGAGTTAGAAGCAGCAGCTCAGCCAGTTATGCACAGGAACTGCACAGACTCTACAGCAGTAAAATGGTAGGACATTTTTAACGAAGACTATTTAGAAAGTTGTTTAATTTTGTATTTTGGAAGCAAATGAACAATAGAAAAATTCAGCAAACCGAATAATACCCCGAATGATACTAGTGGTCCTAGTGACTAATTAAAACTAAACCAGAACAAGAAACAAGTCACGACCAGGTGTTTGAAAAAATACAAATAATCTTTATTAAAGTCAATTAGACACATGGAGACAACGTATAACACTTAGACATAATAAAATGCCATGGACCCTCGAACACAAACGGAATCCGAACGTAAAAGCAGAGTAGCCCCCCAGAGTAGGGGGGCTACTCTGCTTTTACGTTCGGATTCCGTTTGTGTTCGAGGGTCCATGGCATTTTATTATGTCTAAGTGTTATACGTTGTCTCCATGTGTCTAATTGACTTTAATAAAGATTATTTGTATTTTTTCAAACACCTGGTCGTGACTTGTTTCTTGTTCTGGTTTAATAGAAAAATTCAGTTAAACAGATTCCACAGCCTTTAACCACCACTGCTCAAACATAATAGTTAGGGTATGTTCACACGGCAACACCAATTACGTCTGAAATTACGGAGCTGTTTTCAGGCGAAAACAGCTCCTGAATTTCAGACGTTTTGACAAGTGCACGCGTTTTTTGCGCCGTCTTTTACGGACGTAATTGGAGCTGGTTTTCATTGGAGGCGGGCGTCTTTTGACAGCGGCGCATAAAAAAAAAAGCCTGTCTGCACAGAACACGGTAAGACCCATTGAATTCAATAGGCAGATGTTTGCAGACGGTCTGGAGACGTTTTTTCAGGCGTAATTCGAGGCGTAAAAAAAGGCCTGAATTACGTCCGTAAATAGGGCGTGTGAACATACCCTTACAGTTTTGCCAAAACCAGACAAAGGTCCCAGTATCCTAGACTTATACAGACCGTTCTCTATCCTCATGGCTGATACAAGATTCTTGGCAAAGTCTTGGCAAATAGTCCGGCTGGGGTGAGCACTTCGGTGTTTCACCCCGATCAGTCTGGCTTTTTGTAATCAAAATCTACTACTGTTGACTTGTGTAGACTTTATCTGTAGGCATTTGATAGCGTTGAATAGTGTTATCTGTGGGCTGTCTTAGAGAAGATGGGATTTAGTCTGTTTTCATAAAATGGATAGAACTACTATATGTAGCTCCTAATAACAGAGTTATCCTTTGTTATTTGCAGTTGCAATAAAGCCCCTGGCTGCTATGTTGAGAACATCGCCTAACATCAAAGGCTTTTGGCAAGGAGAGTTGGAGGAAAGTGTAGCATTGTATGTGGACGTAGTCCTGCTCTTTGTAGGTAATGCTGACCCTTTATTGAATAGCTTTGCCAAATCCATGAATAAATATTTTTTGGTTACCCAGCTGTAGAAATTGCAAGGGTGGGGAATACACAATTAGTGACTCTATGAACAGAATTGCAACATATTATGTAGGGCAAACATCCATTCGACTCCTTATTAGCTAATAGATTTAAAGTGCTCTCTCCCAAATTGCCCACAGAAGTGTAAGGAAGCTTTAGACATAACAGTCTGCACTTGAATAAATACCAATCTGGAGCAAACCATATCTATTGGAGTTCTATAGCCTGGTGGGATTTGAACAGTAGGACCATAAAGGAGCTGGTTATTAACTGTAGTGAAAAGTACATCTCCCCTTAAAACAAACCCTCTGGATCGACAGAAATTTTTTAAAGTTATAGGTCCCAGAATATGGTGGTAAACAATTTGTATATTCTTTCTACAATTAGTATAACCTAAAGAAAAAATATGAAATTAGTATTGCCACGATCATATTGACCCGCAGAATTAAGTTCACATATTGTTTTTACCGTATGGTGAACGCTGTAAAAGCAAAACTCAAAAAACAATGGAGGAATCAGTTTTGTAATCATTTCACCCCACAGATAATTTTTTTCCTGTTTCCCAGAACATTAAATATTGCTGTATAAAATAACATCTTGTCCCGCAAAAAAACAAGCCTTTCATATGACTATATTGATGGAAAAATAAAATGCATGGCTTTTGGAAGGTGGGGAGGAGAAAACAAAAAATATCTAGAGCGAAAAGGGGTTAAAACCTTTTAGCAATTGCAATCACACTTTGATCTCCCACAACCTATTTTTTTTAAATCTGTTTCTTCAGCTAAAATATGCAGCGCAATGACAGAATCAAGCAATTCCTCTAACAATTTGCTCCTCTGTTGTTTTTGATTATGTTGTTAACTTTGTGGTGTCTCATAACCTGATATCTTTTGCTTACCGATTGTTGCTGGATAGGTCTTCATAAGAACCATTGACAGGGCTGAAAGCGTACCTAACTTTTGAGGTCACTTTTCCAAAAAAAGCTGTCATATGCGTGTACATGAGAAATAACACAATACCTGGCAATTATATGACTTGTATATGGCATTTTTTAAAGCAGTTTTCCCCTCTGCAGGTTCTATTTATAATTCTCAGTTTTCCTTGAGCTAGTGTGTGGTGCCTAACTGCTCTTATGCCTCCCATATACAGCACACACAGAGCGAGAATATCCTGGTCCACTATCTCTTTGTAGCACACTCTTAGAAACAGAAGCAACATGAAGGACATCATACAGCAGTAAGGCGCAGTATAGCTGAGAATCCAGCACTGGGGTGACATAATTCTTACTAGCAGCTTGTGTCTCCTTTCTCCCGCTCTACTTTCTGCTCCTGTTAACCCCTCCCCTCCATAGACATATATGAACAGTCTCTCCCTCCCTCTCTCTCTCTCTATCTGCTACTGCTCCATACTCCTGCTTACCTCTCCCCTCTCCATAGATTTTTATGTGCAGCACCTGTGTGTCTCTCTCCCTGATTCTGCTCCCTCCTCTTGCTCCCCCACCCCTCTCCATGGACGTGTATGGGCAGTGTCTGTGTGTCTCTCTCTTTGCTCCCGCCTCCTGCTTCCCCTACCCTTTTCATAGACATATTTGTTTGTCTCTGCTCCTTCTCCTCTCCTATCTCCATAGAATTCTGTGAGCAGCAGTTTCTCTCTCTCTCTTATCCTGCTTTCTCCTCCTGCTGCCGCCTCTCCTCTCCATAGACTTCTATGAGCAGCAGTAGCGTCACTTTCTCTGCTCCCTCTTCTTTCTCCCACTTCTCTCTCCATAGACTTCTATTGGCAGGTTGTGAAGAAACACACCCTCACTTCCGGCAGTTTGTCTCTTTTGCGCTGTAACTAGAGACAGATTTTGCTTAAAAACAGAGCGTTGACAGCAGATTCCAGGAAGAGAACCACCTAGTGGCAGTAACTTCACACAGAATTTAAATGGATAAAACACCAAATTTTTAACAGTAAGTAAATTACAAAGTTAATATCTAGCAGGCATACTACAATATTAGCATAAGTTGTTTGGAAGTTAGTGTCTATTTAAAGAAAAATGCAGGCCCTATTTTCAATGAATAATTCCCTAATTTCATTGCAGCCACACCTTATCTCTTAGTGTGGTGCATAGACTGTCACAATTAGGGTATGTTCACACGACAGCGTCTGTAACGGCCGAAATTACGGGGCTGTTTTCAGAAGAAAACAGCCACATAATTTCAGCCGTAACGGCATGTGCAGGCGCTTGAACGCCGCGTCCATTACGGACGTAATTGGCGCTGCTTTTCATTGGAGTCAATGAATAACTGTTCCAATTACGCCCCAAGAAGTGACAGGTCACTTCTTTGACGTGGGCGTCTATTTACGCGCCGTCGTTTGACAGCGGCGCGTAAATATACGCCTCGTGGGAACAGACAAACGTCAGCCCATTGCTTTCAATGGGCAGATATTTGTCAATGCATTCAAGCCGTAATTTCGGACGTAATTCGGGGGTTAATACGCCCGATTTACATCCGTAATTAGTGTGTGTGAACATACCCTTATTCCTATTTTATGAAGTCTATAGAACTCTAGTGCTATTGTCTAAAATGTGGATTAGAGGTTATGCTACTAAACCTGCTTAAACCAAAAAAAAAATGTAAATGAGGCAGCTCCAAAGAGTTAAATCACGATCTGTTTTTAGAATGCATTGATTTCTATGACCATAGAAGCGGTCATTTCAGTCAAATGTTTGCAAGTTACATACTACCATCACTTTGTGATACAAAGCACGCACTGGTTGTAAAATGATTACTATATGCTGCATAAATTCCTTTGCTAAGAGAAGTTCCGATTTCACATTTACTGTCACCTTAAACAATGCCATATTCTATGCTAGACCAGTGGGAGACAAGACCCTCAAAGCAAGGCTTAAGTTAGAAGAAGCTCCACAATAGACATGTCAAAAAAATTGTGCTGCTAAAAATTCTAAATTCGCCGGGAATAAAGGAATTAGCTTCACAAATGTAAATATAAAATGCGTGCCTGTTTATGTGTCAGCTTGTCGATAGAAAATAAAATGTCACTATATTTATTTTATTTTTGGTACACTTCATACCTACCTTCATTGGCCGCATTGTAAATGGTTTCTTTTGTCCACAAAAGATCTAGGGAATGACTTTAATATTTATATAAAGTAGTTGAGTAATGTACGTATTTCTTATTAGCCTACTGCAGCAGCTTTTAATTGATGTAACAAATGATTATGAAGTGTAATTCCAAAATTTTTAAATATGTGTTTGATTCCCTTGTGCATTTTACAATCGCAAAACATCCTCCCCTTATGTTGCTATGGAGACTGGTGTAGGACGTTCTGCGGAATAGACTACTCTACAGGTACTGACTTATGACGGTTTTAAACACATCACAGTACATTACAGATGGAATGCACATGGTTAAATACAGATTTTCTTTATTTTAGAATTTTGAAACCGTTCTGCACTGTATTTTCAAAAAAGATGCAGAGGCCAAATAGACAAAACTATTTCACTGACTACATGAAATAAACTTTATCTTACATGTTTAGAAGGTTGTAATAGAAGTCCTAATCATAATAGAGGCAATGGCGCCGGACAAATAGCCCTGACGTATGCAACTGTATGTGTATACAGTTGAATACGTCTGACATAGGCTTCAATTGTAAAAACAAAACCCAAAAAACATTGTAGGCTATAGAGATGCACAGCATATACACCAGGAGCATTTACTGGCGTTTTTAGTATACTTGTGAACGCAGTGTAAATACATCCTTGTGCTGGATTCACAAACAGTGTTTAGATCAGGATTTTAGGTGCTCAAAATGAGAATTGGGGAATATGAAGTTCACATTATTATCCCTGCAGCATTTCTTCCAAAACCTAGCATAATCTAAATGTGACTTTTTATATCCATAGATCTTAATTTTATTTGTGTGACCTGCGTTGCAGTTTTTGAAGCTCTTTTTTTTAGCAATGTAGGTGTGCCTGTATCACGACAACACACACAAAGCAAGGCCACTTACTGATATAGGAGAAGGTTAAAACACCACTTCCCAGCAGGATGCAGACAGGCCACAATTGCTATACAGAGGGAGATTGCACAGGTGTAGATACTGATAAAACAGTCACTCACACGCCTACTATTCATGAGGTGGGTAGCTGCTTAGTATAGACATTGCACACTTATAAGGCTTCTATAAGTGTGCCAGTCGCAATCCTGGCACACTACACACAACCGTGCGACTCGCACATTTATAGAAGCCTTATCTGTGTGCAATATCTATACTACGCAGCCATCCACCTCATGAATAGGAGGCGTGTGAGTGGCTGTTTTATCCGTATCTGCACCTGTGCAATCTCCCACTATATAGCAATTGTGGCCTGTCTGCATCCTGCTGGAAACTGGTGTTTTAACCTGCTCCTATATCAGTAAGTGGCCTTGCTTTGTGTGTGTGTTTGAGTATTTTTAAATAAACAAAAAAAAAACCTGTGAAGGAGGCAAGGATCACACACACAGTTTTAATTCAGTTTTTGGCTCAGTGTTTTTAGCAAAATACAAGAGTGGACACAAATAGGAGATGCTCCTTTTCCTTCCTATTGGATCCACTTCTGGCTTTGGCCCAAAAAAAAAAAAACTGCATAAAAATTCTCCTCCTCCACAAGACAACTGCAATAGTGAGTGCGTGTCCCTCTTTTGGATTATATATTGACTTCTTTGCCGGTGTCACTACTGACTGAAGTTCCAACTCAACTGTTTCTTTAATACATGGGTTTCCATAGTAACATCTCAAATGCAGAAATTCCTTTTGCGTTGGGTAAATGATCTTTAGTAGTAGCTTTTAGAAGCTTTGGTGACTATTTCCGCAGTGACAGCCAAATTGGGTAATGGCTGGCGCACTATAACATGCAATCTCCAGCACACTGAGAACATATGTTTGCTACCAGGCAGCATGCAGTGTATTCTGTTATGCTGCTTAGAAGGAAATGTGTATAACTGGCAGGAAGTGGTTAAAAACATATAAACATAAAAGTAAAATACTTGCTATTATAAATACACACATACATATAGTTCAATTTGTCCCTGTAAGGGTATGTTCACACGCAGTATTTTCAGGCGTATTTTGGGGCGTTTAAGCCTCGAAAGACGCCTGAAAAAACGGAAGCTGAACACCTACAAACAATGGGAAAGACAGCATTTAGTTCATACGGGGCGTCTTTTTACGCCTCTGTTTTAAAAATACGGTGCGTTAAAAGACGTTCGGAAAAAAGAGGTAGCATGTCACTACTTTTTGGAGCTGATTTTCCATTGAACATTATGAAAAACGCCTGAAAAGAAGCCTCAAAAGAAGCTCCAAATTAAAAGAAGCTTCATTTTCAGCTTTAAAAACGCCTGAAAATCAGAGGCTGTTTCTCTGAAAACAGCTCCGTATTTTCAGACTTTTTTGGTTAAGCGTGTGAACATACCCTAACTCTGGATATGTTGTGCTCTACTACATAGAACTGCAGGGTGTGATATGAAAACGTTTCTAATAATGTAATAATGTCTATGCTGGCAAAATCCAAAGACGCCTTTGATTAAACAGTCAATATACAGTTGAGACACCAAGGGGGCAATTTATCAACAATGCTACGCCAGCTTTCTGGTGTAGAAAAGTAAAAAAGGACCAAAAAGTCACAATTTGCGGTGCTACTTTTGGTCTTTACCATCACTTTTGTGGGAATTAGGCGTGACTGTGGGAAAAGGGTGCGTGGTCACTGAGGCCCGACAACTTTATTATAAAATTTATGCCAGAAAACTGGCGTAATTATAGTGGAAATCAATGCCAGTTCCTAGCTGGCGTAGTTTTTACTGCTGGGCCCCTACCTTGCCCCTCCCCAAATAGACTACCACCCGCCCCATTGGACATTAGTAATAAAATAAAAATAAAAATATTCACCTCTCCACTCCTCTTCTCCCCTCCTCACTCCAGCGCTGGTCATACAATGTAATAGCGATGGGCAGCGTCAGGACATTGTATGCGGTGCAGCACTGATGACGTTGAAGTGCTGCGTCTCATATAGGGCCCTGACGCTGTTCGTGTCACGACCTTGTAGGAACGGCGCTTTTGCCTCTTAATAAATGTGTTGCAGTTTACTCAAAAATGTTCTGACTATTAAGACTGGTGTACGAAATAAATTTCCACCTGTGTGAAAAGGATACGCTCATATCCAGTTATGACTACAGATCTACAGGAAATTCTGTACGCAAATTGAGAAATAAGCTTTTCCTGTAGGTAAGTTATATTATTATGACATATATTATTGGAACATTGTGTTTGTCCTCCTTAATTTATCTCTGAATTTGAGTAATTCTCGATATGTTTATATCCATACCTCTGTTGCACATACAATATCGATCGTGGATTTTCAGCTACAAACAGTATTTTAGCCTCTAACAAAGGTTCTATGTAACTTCCGTGAGTTAACAAATTGTGCCTTTTCATGGTTCCATCCTCTTGGTGAGCCTGAAGAAGGTCATATTTTATGTTACCAATCTACTTGGGAGGCAGGACAGCCTTTAACCCTGTGAACTATTCGAGCAGTTGAAGTGTAGGCTATAAAACCTAAAATGGATGGTTAAATTTTATGACAACAGAAGACTTATGGAAAATTATTGTTCCATGGTATAGGATTGCTGAAATAAATAACTTAAATGTCTTTCAGCCTCTCCCTTCCTCCCTTCATAATTATTTCTGATGTTATGCTTTAGTAGAACATGGTATGAGTTGCAATAAGCTGTGGTGTATGATTTCATGAATATATTGTCACCTTCATGTTCATATAGTGCGGGCACCAAACATTTTTCATTGCTTCGCTTTGTTTGGTTTTCTCCAAACGCTTGAAGCTACAGTTAAAGGCCCGAGGACAAAAGTAACTGGCAAGAGACTAAAAGGGGAATCTCATGCAGAGGATTCAAATTAGAAGTGAAGACATTCTGTAACAGGAAGTTATGGGGAGGGAGAATATAGGGATGCTGAATCAAGAGTTGTGTTTGTGTCGATCTACAATAGAGCACATAGTTTCATGAACAGCCATAGTAGTAAATACAATCTGGTTAAATGAGGAATTTTGTTGAGTCTAATGTGTGAAACACAAAATGTGGATGATCTGCTAAATAATGTTGGCTATTTAAAACATTTGCAAAGCTAAAGTAGGTCAATTAAAGATTTAACATATCTGATGTTCTCCCACTCATTTACAGAATTATACTGCAGGATCTGGCTCTAGGCTGAGTAAGAGGGTAAGATGGTGGCACTAAAACAGTTGATAAGTACCAGTACATAGGGAGCTTTATGACATTTTGTATTAAAATTATTTGCTGTATATTTTGACAACAAAAAATATTATATATTTATGTACGTACGTACGTACGTACGTACGTACGTACGTACGTACGTACGTGTATATACATATGTGGGTGTGTACATATGTGTATAAATGTGTGTGTATATATATATATATATATATATATGTGTGTGTATATATGTATGTGTATATATATATATATATATATGTATATATACATACAATTGTAGCAGTGCAGCTACTAAGGGGCAGGATTTGGGCCCAGAATTATATATTTCAAAGGAATGTTTCAAGAGAAAATGTCCTTTCTCCTTACTTATTAGGCAAGAAACCTGGAGGAAGGTTTGGGTTGCTGGAGTGGAAGAGGACAGTGAAAGTTCCACCCCGTCTTTAGGACAGTCCAGGGTTTGGGCTGCCTTATGAGTCTCATTAGCTTAACTAAACTTTTTATCTTATTAAACATTTTGATAACTTTATTTTTAGTCCCACTAGGAGACTTCACTATGCGATCTTCTGATCACTTTTATAATACACTGCAATACTTCTATATTGCAGCGTATTATTGCCTGTCAGTGTAAAACTGACTAGTAGGCTTACACTACAGGCAGACCTGGGGGTCTTTGTTAGGCCCCCGGTTGCCTTAGAAGCCATCGGCACCCTGCGATTGCTATTGCAGGGTGCCGGTGGGGTGGGAGAGGGAGCTCCCTCCCTCCAAAACCACTTGGATGCGTGGCTCGCTATTAAGCGCCACATCTAAGGGGTTAAACGGGTGAGATCAATGTTGAAATCGATACCACCCGTTAGAGCAGGTGCCCGGCTGTCTTTAGACTGCCCGACACCCGCTTTAGCTGGCACAGGACACCCGTGCCGCGCTTATGTCAGAGCGCCGTGAAAAGGTAGCGCTCTGGCATAAGTAACCTTAACGGCCGCCATGATGAGGCGTATTGTCGGTCATTAAGGGGTAAAACTATGTGCGTGACTAGCAGAATTACAAGCACTTCAGTGTGAATATTGTACATAAATACTGAACTGTATCTAATATTGCATATAGAAAAGTCACCAAAACATCATTGCATCACGTATTACACTATCATACATAAAATATAAATATTGTATTTAAAAATATATAAACCGTAAAAAGTGCTCAATGCATCAGGTGTGTGTGTGTGTGTGTGTGTGTGTGTGTGTGGGTGGGCGGGATTGTTCAGACCACTCACCAATCGGAGGAACCTAACTCTGAATATGTAGAAGAATCCACATTAAAACAGCATCTCCTATCTAGGAGGAAGCATGTCCAGAGCCACTTATGTCATAGTGAATTACATGACCAATCCCCTAGACAGCGGGCGTGCTGCCTAGGAGTTATGGTAGTGCCACACACTCAAATGTAGACATGAGGTTTAGGTAGGTTAGTAGATGCTGGAAACACAAGGAGCTCAGTTTTAGAAAGATTCAGTTTCAGATAGAGAGAGGACATGATGTTAGAGACAGCGGACAGACAATCACTGGTGTTTTTTTATTAGAGCAGGGGTGATGTCATGGGAAGAGGTATATAATTGAGTGTCATCAGCGTAGAGATGGTACTGGAAGATGAATCTGCTGATGGTTTGTCCAGTAGAGGCTGTGTAGAGAAAAAAGAGGAGCGGACCTAGGACTGATCCCTGAGGAACCCCGATAGCAAGGGGAAGAGGAGAAGTAGAATCAGCAAATGACACACTGAACGAGCGGTCAGAGAGATAGGAGGGAAAACGAGAGAGCAGAATCCTTAAGGCAATTAGAGTGGAGCATATTGATAAGGCGCACAGAGCTACTAATCATCTTTTCACTCCTGGATAAAAAAAAGATCCCCATATATGACCATTAGAGAGCAACTATACATGTTGTCCCTCCCCGTGTCAGCTACTGCCATACAGGAACAGGGGGAGAAACACAGCTTTTCCTCTCCTCTGCACACTGCCATCATGTCCCCTGCTACCCCCACACAGGCTGAAATGAAAGCTGCAAATATATTCAGCTGCCACTTCAATCTGCTCTAACTTAGGCTAGGTCAGAGCTAGAATTAGCGATGCAGCTAAGATTCAAAACTTTCAAACAAGCCTGGGATCACAGCTCTAGCTATGATCCAGCCTACATAAACCTATTGGTACATGCAGGAAGGAGATCTAAATGGTATACATATAAATATATGTTATACTAATGCCTGTATATGAAGGCTAGACCTCAATGAAGCCAAGTAACCCTTGGTGTGTTGCCCTAAACAACTAGTATAAACCTAAAAACGTATAGGGCACAATTAACACAAGTAGATAGGAAACATATATCAATTTTATTGAGAAATACAACATTAAAAGATAGGTCATACTGAGCAGAAACACAGAGACGTCTAACAATTGCAGAGAACATACAAAAACAAAGGGGTAAGTGACAATGTCAAAAAAGATATTGGTGGATCTTAATCTGGGTGGATGTGGCCTGATCAAATTGATAGTTGGAAACCCCTATATGTATATCGAAGATGTGAATCTGCAAAGTAAGAGATATATGTATATATGGGCTGGATGTAAATATAACCAGTGCAGAGATTATCGACAGACGACAAGTAGAAAGCTGTAGTCCAGAATGACAAGCATAATATGGCAGTCGTTAATGATACAGGCAAGTTAAGTGGGAAAAAAACCCAAGAAAAGAAGCGTGTAACATACCCATTGTAGTCCTCTGCATGGAGAGAACGTCAGTCCCGACGCGCGTTTCGGCGAAATGCCCCCCGGACGAAGGCATTTCGCCGAAACGCGCGTCGGGACTGACGTTCTCTCCATGCAGAGGACTACAATGGGTATGTTACACGATTCCAGGGCTTATTTGAAAGCTACGATCCGGCCCGAGTTAAAGCCGTTAATATCAAGGACATATCAGACACCTCCTTGGCTATTGAAGTACCTTCCTGCCAGGACGTATGAGATACGCCCTTGGCAGGGAAAAGGGAAAGGACTAACATACTAATAACTGTTTTTAGCCTGAAAACTTGACTCTTAGGCTGGGTTCACACGACCTATTTTCAGGCGTAAACGAGGCGTATTATGCCTCGTTTTACGCCTGAAAATAGGGCTACAATACGTCGGCAAACATCTGCCCATACATTTGAATGGGTTTGCCGACGTATTGTGCAGACGACCTGTAATTTACGCGTCGTCGTTTGACAGCTGTCAAACGACGACGCGTAAATGGACTGCCTCGGCAAAGAAGTGCAGGGCACTTCTTTGCCACGTAATTTGAGCTATTCTTCATTGAACTCAATGAAGCACAGCTCAAGATTTACGAGCGTCTCAGACGGCTCGCAAAATGCGAGGAGGAGCATTTACGTGTGAAACGAGGCAGCTGTTAACAGTCTGTCTTTTCACACGTAAATGCCTCTCATCGTGTGAACATACCCTTACACATATTGTTGTGTGTATTTTATGGTCAAATTCCTAACAAAACTTTTTAAGCCCACACTTGGATCCAGAATCTAAATGTATGTTCTAAATCTCAGGGTTTTTATACAATCCACATAGTCCATCTTTTTGTGTAGCACATAGTAAGTGGACATGACGAAGTACTCTTGTTTTGTAAGGCTATGCACACCTATGTAAAAAGCTTTTGTAGGCATTTTTTTTAATTAAATCTTTGTTTTAGGTGATTACAAATGTTTTTTGAACTGACTATTATAAAAAGTTGTTTAGTTTTTATGATAGAACTTTTTATGTATCCTCTATACATCGAAGCTGTATTGTTCACTATCAGCGGATATCCGCCAGTAAAGTGAACTGACACCTGAGACGTCCATTTAGCTGAACGGATGGATTCGTCTGGTAGCGAACAATATATCTTCTATGTGTAGAGGATACATAGACGCTGTATTGTAAAAATAAAAATGTATTTTAAATAAGTCAATTCAAAATATTTTTGTAAAACTAAGATTTTATTTAAAAAAAAATTGGCTACAAAATTTGTACATAGCCTTTCACGTGTATAATTCAGATCAGAAGAACATTTCCATGTTTGTTTACATTTAATTCTGATTTGTTTCCACTTTTATACAAGTTATGCATTAAATTGCTTTCAATTCTTCACGTTATTGTTTTGTTGATGCATACATTATATCCTGCTGTGCCATAAAAAGTCTGCATAAGTAATCACAATGCAATTTAATGTTTACATGTTCCTGGAAGAGTTTGTTAGTGGCATGTTGATTTCCGTACATGAAGTTTGGATCATATCTACAGTGACAGATAAGCCATCTGGAAACTCTCAAGATATGGGCCTTGCTTTATGAAGCAATCAATAATGATGATGCAAATGAGCAGAAAGACATTGCCAGTGCCCCTACTCAAGAAATCTTTTACTACTTGATTAATGAATACAAGCAGCCTATTATCCTTGGTTATATCTTGTAATTAAGAATGTCAATGATATTATATAGTAGTAGTGCCTTACATTATGGGCTTTTACAGGCCTCAAATACTGTTTTAGTGAATTTCCAGAAGGTTTTCATATGTGATAAATACTATTTTGTTCTTGGAATAACACTACAGAATATAATATTCTGTCAGATTCTCAGGCTAAGAATGGCTGGTGCAAACAAAATATGTGTGTATTTAATTAAAGATAAGTTGGTGGTCAATTTCCCAAACAATACTATTTAACTGGTTGCCGTCCGCCTACTGTATTTATACTGTTCAGGTCCTTAACCCCTTAAGGACCAGGCCTTTTTTTGACCTTAATCACCAAGCATTCTTTTTCATTTTTTCCTCCCCACCTTCCAAGAACCGCAATTTTTTTTATTTTTTTTCCCATCAATGTCGGCTTGTTTTTTGCCGGAAGAAATGTCGTTTCCATTGGTAAAATTTTGGAGTACAGGGGACATTTTGATTAACATTTATTATTTCTTTATTTTGGTGGGCGGGGGTTGTTTTTGCGTGTTTTTTGTACGTCGTTTATCCTGCAGCTTAAATTATGTGTTAACTTTATTGTTATGGGAAAAAGTGGTTTTATTTTCATTTTTACTGTAATGTTTTAATTTTTGTTTTTTTTTAATAAACTTGATTTAACCACTTCCCGCACCTTGACGTTAATGAACGTCAATGTGTGCAGTAACTTTGCGCACCTTGACGTTCACTAACGTCAGTGCTTTGACAGTTAACCGCTGCGCGGCGCTACACCGCAGCGGCGGTTAACTGTGCAGGGTGTCAGCCCTGCTCTCCCTGTTGCCGATCAGCGGCCTGTCGCCGCTGAAATCGGCAATTAACCCCTTCGATGCGGTGGTCGATTGCGATCACCACATTGAAGAGGTTTACAGCGGATCGGCAGCCCCCCACATGTATTTGTGGGGGCTGGCGATCCTTCTCACGGCAACCAGAGGCCAGACAATGACCTCCGGGTTGCCATGTACGGAAGCCTCGGAGGATCAGCCTCCGGCCGGTCCTCCGATGCTTCCTGTCAGTGTGACAGTTACGTCACAATGACAGTTAGAACACATTACACTACGTGTGTAGTGTAATGTGTTCCAGCAGTGATCAGAGCTGCAAGTCTAAGTGTCCCCTAGTGGGACAAGTAAAAAAAGTAAAAAAAAGATAATAAAAATGTTTTGAAAAAGTGTAAAAATAAAAGTTAGAAGTGACATAAATAAAGAATGCTTTTTTTCCTATAATAAGTCTTTTATTTTAGGAAAAAAATTAACACGATAAAAAAAGTACACATATTTGGTATCACCGCGTTCGTAACGACCCCGACTATAAAACTGTAATAATATTTTTCCCGCACGGTGAACACCGCGAAAAAAATAAGCGAAAAACAGTGCCCGAATCACAATTTTTTGGTTACCACCCCTCCCAAAATCTACAATAAAAAGTGATCAAAAAGTCGCATGTACGCCAAAATGGTACCAATACAAACTACAACCCGTCCCGCAAAAAACAAGCCCTTACACCGCATTTTTGACTGAAAAATAAAAAAGTTATCGCTCTCAGAATATGGTGACACAAAAAATAATTTATTTTTATAAATAAGTGATTTTATTGTACAAACGCTGCAAAACATCAAAAAGTTATATACGTATGGTATCACCGTAATCGTATCGACCCGCAGTATAAAATATAATGGTAATTTATAGCCCAGGGTGAACGCCATAAAAAAAAAGAATAAAAAACAGTTTCAGAATTGATGGTTTTTGGTCACCTTGCTTGCCAAAAAATTGAATAAAACGTGATCAAAAAAATTTCTGGTACCCCAAAATGGTACCAATGAAAACTACAGATTGTCCCGCAAAGAATAAACCCTCACACAGCTCCGGTGGAAAAAACAAAACGTTCTGGCTCTCAGAATGTGGCGATGCAAAATGTGCAGAGTGTTCCAAAAGCAGATAAGATCGGGCGCCTTTTATCAGTGCGACACCGGCCCCATATCTGCCGATTATTATTTATTTACTGCATTATTATACCCTCTTATTATACCCTGATGTACCCCGCACATATAACATGTACCCTGATGTTCTCCGCACAGATAACATATGCCCCCACATTATAAACTGAAACACCAGTAAAACCCCAAACAGAACTACTACCAAGCTACATCTGCGCCCCAAAAGCCAAATGCCGCTCCCTCCCTTCTGAGCCCTGCAGCGTGCCTAAACACCAGTTTACGCCCATAGATATGGCATCGCCATACCCAGGAGAACCCGCTTAATATTTTGAGGTATTCGTCTTCAGTGGCACAAACTGGGCATAACATGTAGTGCACTAAAATGGCATATGAGTGGAAAATTGTAATTTTCACTCTGCACCATCCGCTGCACATTAACCCCTTCGCGCACCACGACATAGCATGTTTTAGTGTGGAGGGTGATGTATGGAGCGTCTCACGTGAAAAATAAAGCATTTAAAACGGCAAAATCACTGTTTTTTGGTCACCTTGGCTCTACCTAAAAATGTAATAAAAAGTGCTCAAAAAGTTGTATGTACCAAAAAATGGTACCAATAAAAACGACCGCTCGTCCCTCAATAAATAAGCCCTCAAACCGCTCTATTGACTGAAAAATAAAAAAGTTGTGGCTCTTGGAACACGGGGAGGAAAAAACTAAAAAGGAAAATAAAAAAATGGATCAGTCCAGAAAGGGTTAATTACTTTCTAATGAAAAACACGTGGGGTATTGCCGTTCTCGGGAGAAATTGCTTTACAAATGTTGGGCAGCATTTTCTCCTTTATCCTTTGTGAAATTGAAAAAATGCAACATTTTAGTGGAAGAAATGTCGATATTCATTTTCACGGCCTAATTCTAATAAATCCTGCAAAAGACGTGTGGGGCCTAAATGCCCACTATATCCCTAGATAGATTCTTTAAGTGGTGTAATTTCCACTTTTGGGGGGTTTCCACTGTTTGGCCTCTCAGGGGCTTTGCAAATGCGACATGGCACCCAAAAACCATTTCAGCTAAATTTGAGCTCCAAAAGCCAAATAGTTCTCCTTCCCTTCCAAGCCTTGCTGTGGGTCCAAACAGCAGTTTATTACCACATATGGCATATTTCCGTAATCGGGAGAAATTGTTTTACAAATGTTGGGGTGCTTTTTCTCCTTTATTCCTTGTAAAAATTAAAAATGGCTACCTTTTTTCAGAAAAAATGTAGGTTTTTACCTTTACAGAATAATTCCAATGAATTCAACAAAACAACTGTGGGGTCAAAATGCTAACTTTACCCCTAGAAAAATTCCTTGATGAGTGTAGTTTCCAAAATGGGGTCACTTTCCGGTGGTTTCCACTATTTTGTTCCCTCCAGTGCATTTCAAACGCGACACGGCACTGAAAACTATTCCAGCAAAATCAGAATTTCAAAATCCAAATTGTGCTCCTTCCCTTCTGAGTCCTGCTGTGGGTCTAAACAGCAGTTTATTACCACATATGGGGTATTGCTGTAATCGGGAGAAATTGCTTTACATATGTTGGGGTGTTTTTTCTCTTTTACTCCTTGAAAAAATTAAAAATTTCTATGTTTTTTCAGAAAAAAAGTAGATTTTCATCTTCACATACTAATTCAAATAAATTTAGCAAAAAAACTGTGGGTTCAAAATGCTAACTATACCCATAGATAAATTCCTTGAGGGGTGTAGTTTCCAAAATGAGGTCACTTTTGTTTTTTTTTATTGTTTTGGCCCCACAAGACCTCTTCAAACCTGACATGGTACCTAAAATATATGCTAAAAAAAAGGAGGCCCCAAAATCCACTAGCTGCTTCTTTGCTTCTGAGGCCTGTATTTCAGTAAATTAGCGCACTAGGGCCACATGTGGGATATTTCTAAAAACTGGAGAATCTGGGCAATAAATAATAAGTTCCATTTCTCGGGTAAAACCTTCTGTGGTATAGAATTTTTTTTATTACAAATGAATTTTGTAAAAAACAAAATGAAATTTGTAACTTTCACCTCTATTTTGCTTTAATTCCTGTGAAACGTCTAAAGGGTTAAAACACTTTCTGAATGCTGTTTTGAATACTTTGAGGGGTGCAGTTTTCAAAATGTGGTGATTTATGGGGACTTTCTAATATATAAGGCCCTCAAAGCCACTTCAGAACTGAACTGGTCCTTGTAAAAATCGCCTTTTGAAATTTTCTTGAAAATATGAGAAATCGCTGCTAAAGTTCTAAGTCTTGTAACGTCCTAGAAAAATAAATGAATGTTCAAAAAATGATGCCAAACTAAAGTAGACATATGGGGGATGTTAACTAGTGACTATTTTGTGTGGTATTACTATCTGTTTTACAAGCAGATACATTTAAATTTAGAAAAATTCAAATTTTTGCAAATTTTCTTCAAATCTTGGTGTTTTTTACAAATAAATGTTGAATTTATCGACCAAATTTTTTCCCTAACATAAAGTACAATATGTCACGAGAAAACAATCTCAGAATCACTTGGATAGGCAAAAGCATTCCGGAGTTATCACCACATAAAGGGACACATGTCAGATTTGAAAAATCGGCTTCGTCCTGAAGGCCAAAACAGGCTCAGTCCTGAAGGGGTTAACTGGTTTAATTGTTTTTGTTTTTTTTTAGTCCCACTAGGGGACTTCACTATGCGATCTTCTGATCGCAGGTATAATGCTTTAAAATACTTGGTATACCAAAGCATTAATGACGGTCTGTGTAAAATTAATAGGCATGGCCTAATAGGCATATAGCAAGGGCAGGCCTGGAGGCCTTTGTTAGGCACCCGGCTGCCATGGCAACCCGTTGGTGTTCGTGGGCCACCAATCGCTCTGTCAACCCATTTAAATTCTACAGTCGCTATTGACCGCAGTATTTAAGGGGTTAAACATCCAGGATTCTTCAATCCTAGCTGTTGCAGCAGGAGCCTGGCTGTCATTCACAGCCTGGCTCCCGAGGTGATCGTGCAGGCACAGTGGAATGTGCGAATGGTTGCCTTTCCATGCCGTGAATGTACGTGATTATGCGCGAAGGTGGCAAAACCCGCGACATAGTATATCTACGGCGCAGGTTTTAGCTGGCTGCCCAAGCTAACAGGCAACTGAATGTTGGGTGCCTGGCAGTCAGAGACCATTATTGGAGCTGTTTTTCAATGGAGTCAATGAAAAACGCCTCCAAAAACTTCCCAAGAAGTGTCCTACACTTCTTTTGACGAGCCGTCATTTTACGCGCCGTATTTTGACAGCGACGCGTAAAATTACACCTCGTGGGATCAGAACATCATAAAACCCATTGAAAGAAATGGGCAGAATTACGTCTGAAAACACTGCGTGTGAACATACCCTTAGTTTCAAACTAAAAGCCTAAAAGTTCTAAAATAGTTTAAAAGATGTGTATGAAAATGATAAATAGGAACCTGCATTGTTTACGAAAAAAAATGTGCAAAAATCATGTCGTTAACCCAACAATAAGTTATAGCAGTTTAATGAACGCTTGCTAAACGGTGCCTGGTCCTGAAAGGCTATGTACACCTTTTGAAATGTTTGTTTTGTTTTTATAAAAATGTGTTTCTGTGTGATTCCTAAATACATTTTATTAAAAAAATAATAATTCTTTTTTAAATACAGCTGCTTTGTATCCTGTATACAGAGCAGCTGTATCGCTCGCGAAGACGTGAATCCGTCATGTCCACGGACTGACAGGTTTAGTGAAAGTGGATTATGCTGGATCCACCTGTAATTGATCACATCCAAGTTATGAATTTAAATGTTTTCTATAGCATCTCAATCATGCGTGTTAGAGACACGAAGGACCCGCTGACACTGAACCCGTCTGTCCTGTAGACCTGACGGATACAGGATTTGGTGCAAGATACAGCTGCTCTGTATACAGAATACAAAGTAGCTGTATCTCAAAAAGTATATATATATATATATAAATATATTTTAAATAAAATGTATTTAGGATGTTGCACCAATCACATTGATGCACAGTTTTATTTAAAAAATAACAACTATTTCAAAGGTGTACATAGCCTTGAAGGCTCAAAATATCCGTGTCCTGAACCAGTTAAGTTTACACTAGAATCCACAAATTAAATGAGTATATCCTGTATCTCTGAATTTTTATACAATCCACATCATTTATCTTTTTGTGTAGCACATAGTAAGTTTATATAGAGGACTAATGTTTCCTGGAAAAGACTGTTGGGTCATTATTTAACCATATGCAGATTCATGTTCTTCAATAAATTGAATAGTGCAATTCTTCAATAGTGCTTGTCTAACGTCCTCCAAACAGGATTGCCAACCATCTGTAATTTTGGGACTTTTGACCAGTGTCTGTAATATGTAATAAAATATATATTTTTTAGACTGGTAAAACTTCTGCAGGTTACTGTTATTGTAATTATCGATTTCTTAACAATAAATTCTGCTAATGTGTTCATATTAGTGTTGAGAGATATATTACTGATATTCTTTACAGTTCCGTTCGTTTTCTAATTTATGTGTAAAAATACTTAGTTCCTGACTTAAGGCTTGGTTATCAAAAAAAAAAAAAGAGAGTGTAATGTCAGTGGCTGCGGGCTGTCAGTTCCAACCTCCCCCTGACAGCCGCAGCCATGAGTCGGCAATCGCTGGCCCCAGCCTCCTCAGGAGACGCCAGCGCTCGCGTCCACTCACCTCTGCCGGATCCTGTAGGGTGCGCGCGCACGCTCGCGCCCGCTCTTAATGGGGCAGCGCGCGCACCGGCCCTCATGTACGAACTTTGACCCGTGAGTACATTGGACTATAAGAGGGGTCCAGCCCCCTAGTTCTATGCCTGAGCGTTGTTGTGTTCCCTATAGTTTGTCTATGTGATGGCCTCCTAGTGTGTTTCCTGTTCCAGTCCCGATACCTATACTTGTTTCCAGTTCCTGTTCCAAGCAATCCATACCTTCCTGGTCTAGCACGGAGCTGTGCCAAAGTCGTGTCGTGCTGCATCCATGTCTGACCTGCTTCACCTCGCCTGACGTCCGCCTGCTACCTAAGTCCCAGCCGACCCTGTCCTGCTGTCTGAGCTGCCACAGGTACCTATAGACAATCACCTGCTCCCTGTTGGCCAGCTGCCTTACTGCCAAGGCGGTACGGCCCAGTGGGTCAACAGACCCTTCGTGACAGAGAGATTATCGACCCTTCCCCTAGAATTTCTTGGAAGTGTTGTTAGAAGTTTTTCTTATAGAAGCAATTGTATCCTTAGGTCACTACTAGCATGGTGTTAAGCCCTGTATTCACTTAAAATGGATCTTTCTGCATAGTATGGGAGACAGGCTGACTGCACTATTAGCCCAAATAACACAAAAAAGATATTCTGCAAAATGGATAATAGAGCCAAACAAACAATACAGCAAACTCATCGTTAAGAGTCCATTGTATTCATGAGGGAAGAGCTTCCCCCGCTACTTTCACCGGAGATTGATGGCTGCCATCTATATATGCAGATACATGAAGGCCATCATTCACTAGTGAGATGGGTGGTGTAGTGCCCCCCTCATAAGTATAGACGCCTCATAACTATGAGTCCACTGTGGCTCTATTCGCCAATCTGCACAATATTTTTTTCTTCTGTTTGGGCGAATAGTGTCTTGGACCGGTCTCCATACTATGCTGCAATTTAATGTTAAATGATAAATTTGGGCCTTTAGAGAGTATTGTAAATTAAAATGGCTGGCTTCAATATTTGTAAATAATTAGAATAATATTTATTTGAATTGTTTAAGGTAAAAAGCTGCATACACATTCACATATGTAATCCTGATTTTTCTTTCAACTCAGCGTTATTGATTTAAACAGCTAGGCTGAAGCAATGTATCTCATTGATGATTTTGCCATTAGATGACTAAGATCAATACATGATTTGCACACTCATAAGGAAAATTTTCCATCTGTCCGCATAATAAATGTATATAAATGGTCATCTTGACTACTTACCTCAAGATCTATTACTCTGTACACAAATAGTCTCTAGAAATCGAATATTAAAATTGTACGTGAGAGCTATTTAACTGTCTATTAAGTATAATGTGCATTTTATTTAAAAACAGAATATTAGTGCCACAACTTTTATTATGCGATCACATTATCCTATTACCTTATTATAGCATACAACTGAATAACAGCCCCAATGTCGGTAACAAAGGCCTCTGGGTCACTCTTTGGCATGCAATTAATCAGGAGTTAATTAAGTAAAAAGCAAAAAGTTATTAAAAATTTAATTAACTAGTATCCCCTGAGCATACAATCCTAGTGTCAGGGCATATCCATGTTTGTTAGGTAGAAATCTTAATAAGGACAAGTAATGTATAATGTGTAAAGTATAATGTGTGCAACAGATTTACCAACAGGATGTATGAAAAAGTTGCATCAACCTGAATACCATATTTTTCAAATAACTTAGGCCGGAATAGTGGATGGCTTCCTTGTTGTTTCACGGACCAAATCAATGCAAAGGCCGAGACTGTTCCGTCAAAAATGGGTAGGAGTAGGACCTGCACTACTTTTGACGGAACGGTCGTACGGTTCCGTTAAAACAACAGAAGTGTGCATGGCCCTATTGAAATGAATGTGTCCGGGTGCTATCAGTTAAAACAACAAATAGCACCCTGACCAAAAAAACTGAAGTGGGCATGAGGCCTAATAGTGTGAATCCGTGAACCCAATTTCATAGAATATTACAAGAGGCTATGCAATTATATACCTTACTGATCAACAAAACTGACCAAGTTGGTACAAATAAGTCATCATGAAGAACGGCTGTGGTTTATTTATGTACTGTAGCAACCGAAAGATAAGAATCCTGACATATTCCCCACCATAGGGCAAAAATCAGAGTGGAAGGGAAGTTATAGTACTTCCATATACTCCATAGAAACATTAACAATGTATCCCCCTAGGCAAAAACAAAAAAGAAAATCAACTTTTAGCCAGAGTGATGGAGCTCTACATTGCACTAATGTATAATTTACCTGAGGCCATTGTACAGATCCCCCGCTGTCCTCCTCAAGGCCGCAGCTGAGGCTTGAGTTGGCTATAAAAATTGAGTCGTGTTATCATGAGCCACTCGGGAACAGCATAGGAAATATACTTCAGCTGCATCACGTAAATTTACAATGATATATACCGATAACCTCATCTATGGGTAGTAGTACATGAATGCTTGGGTTAGTTGCCTAGTACTAGTTCTTATGATTGTTTTTATCAATGGCCTACATGTATTAATATTGGCTTATTCTGTGTCAGTCTTATTTTCTTTTAGGGCCTGTTCACATCAGCGTTGGCTTTCCTTTCGTCAAAATTCCGGCAGGTTTCTGTTTTAACGACGTAATCAATAGCGGAGTCGACTGCGCTATTGATTCCATCGGAAAAACGGAAACCTGCCGGAATGGTGACAAACAAAAACCATTAGCAATGTTTCCGTCACCATTGATACCAATAGTGACGGAATGGAAGCTGTGGTTTCAGTTTGACTTTCCGTTGCAGGGTTCACCCGACGGAAACCTCAGACGGAACCCCGGAACGGAAAGCGAACGGTGATGTGAACAGGCCCTGCAGTTTTTTGGAGTTTGTTTTGAAACAAATGTATCTAATGTCACATGCCATTTAATTTAAGGTGTGGTACTTTTTGGTTTAGTTATGGCTTTTATGTTACATCAGCCTGCTAGTGTCAGGCAGATAAAATAGATATGGTTAAAATTAACTCTGCCCATTACTATGCCCACTTGGCTCATCGAAATCATACACTGTAAAGTAAAAATATGTTGCGGAGATACGAGGTAAATACACCATGTGTGACTGTACCATTATGCTAAGATTTTACTTACAGAAATGTTTTGTGGCCACGGTAAACTGTAGACTCTGTGCTTGCAACTTTTTGTGGAAATGGAGAAAATGTACGTCTTTTCCCTTGGAGAAGAAAAAAATGCATTTGCACTTCTTGTTTTCCAGAAAGCACTGTTTTTGAAGATTTCCATTGTCTCCTAGGATATCAATGTAATAAAGGCCTACAGGTTATAGAGAATTAATGCTGTGTGTGTGTATACATAATTTGAAGATGCTTTTTAGCATGATTTGGCTTTGCAGGAACCCTTGTAAAGATTACCTCCTGTGGGACACACTGCATCTGAGGTGAACACTACAAGAAATTATTGCAGCAGTCTGCCAGTTAAGTTCATAGGGAGATAGAGTAGAAAATATAATGCCTAGAGATGGAAACATTTTCCTGTGGATGAATCTGGCCACCTGGGTTAAAAATATAATGAGAACATTTTTCTATTCTCAACATGCTTAATACAGCCACATTATAGGGGCAAGGGTCTCTAGCTGGATGTTCCACAATGTAAGCTCCCAAATAACTATTCGCCAAAGGCTAAATGAGTATTATTTTTTTCATAAATAAATGCAAAATGTTTTACATATCTATTGGGGCCTTGTAATGATCTTGATTTGATATACACTCAGAAACCGAATCCTCTTGGTTTGCAGAATTTATTTGTAGAACTCAGGATGTATTTGGTGTGCTGAGTATATTGGAACCCTACAACCTACCATGCCAAAACCGAAGAGATATTTTACTCAAATAGCCAAGCTGACCATTGAGCTATTAATAATGGCCCTATTATTTCAATGGATAGCTCTATATTTTTCTAATCTCCCCATATTGCTCACAGTCTTAAGTTATTTTTTGCATGTCTGTATAAAGTGAGTCTTTTAATGCTTAGGTATAATGCTACGAGCCGCAGAAAGAGCAGCATGATTAGCCTTCTTTTTAGCTACAGCCATGCAAGTGGAAAGACTGATAGCAAAATCACTTTTGGATCATTTGTAAGACTTATGTCTAAATGATCATTAATTGTCTCAACCACTGATGCTCACCAAGTATGTAGGTAGGTACCCAGACTCCACACACCACCCACATCGCCAACAGTAAGTATCAGCATTTGGATATATCTTAACTTTGTCGCTAGGGACAAAATGCCACCTAGTAATAATCTTATAATGAATCTCTTGGAAGTGAGCAGAGCATGGGTGCCTATCTATATTAGAGAACACTAATCTCTACTCATTATATGGTTTCGGAGACTCCAGTTCTCTGCTCCATTTTGACAGATACTTTGCATTCGTATACGTCTGGTTTTGTTTCAATAGCTTATTGGTGTGGGTTAGCCAGTGATATTTCCAGTGGTGTCAAAGCCTGCCGGGAGTTTGACTACTTTTCCATTTTTGCAAGACAGCTCTTTAACTGATATTGAAAGTTCAGAAGTGGACTGTGTTCTCTGTTCCCTCCTACCAAAGCTGATAGTGGTTTAATACTGTCACCTCTAAGACTTGGTGCATGGTTAATCTCTGTGTTCGGATGAGAGATCAAAAACTCATCTTTTTTTAAATGCTGGTAGAAAAAGAGGTTTCTAATCCCAATTTACTTGGCTTCAGATTTAAGCAGCTATTTTTCCTAGTACTATATATGTTTTTCCAGATGAAGGGGAGTTCTATTTTAGCATAACTTCTCAAAGATGATGATACTCCCAAACATTAACCTCCACTGAATTGTTCTATTACATTGGAAAAGATCGGACAGTCTTCCTAATGTTTTTAAGAACATTTAAAATCTAGAAGTGACAAATCACCATCCCTTTTAGGTCTAAACAGCAGCTTTTTGGCCAGTCTGGGTCTCTTTCCATTCCAGACAAAATTTAATATTAATTTGTCTAGCAATAAAAAAAAACAAAAAAAAAAACACAAGTGCATTCTAATCGCTACAGCTTAAAATAAGAATACAAATTTTGGTACAAAAAAATCTCAACAATATTTTCCCTTCTAAGCCATGATAAGTTAAGAAGTTTCCATTTTTGGAGGTCTGTACTGTTTTTTGAAAGACTTTAAAAAAAAGTTTAACTTATATATATTAGTAAGGTCTAATGGAAGCATAATTTCCAGATATCTTATCTGTGAGTGACATTTAAACCAAATTGTTTTTGTAGGAGTTGGACCTTCTCCCGCAGGGTAGGCAAATTCAATTCTTCACACTTGGACACAGTAACTTTAAATTTGCTTACCTCCCTAGAATGTTTAAGCTCCTTAAACAAGGCTGGAACTGAAATGTCCGGCCTAGATATATGGACCATCTGCACATGCTGACAACTTGTATTCTTTTCCCAACTTCAAGCCTCTTTACCACAGTATTCTGTCGTATGGCATTCATTAGGTGGTCATTACTAAAATGCTATCTTTTGGGAAGGGCACTAAGTTTTACGTGGCATTAAAGCAGTTTAAAAGAGAGGTCAGTATCTCCAATAGAAAAAATGTGTAAAATCTATTTGTATAGCCATCTGGCCCAGGGGCCTTACCGATTTTCATAAATTGAATTGCATCTGCCAGTAATTAGCTGTAAATGGTTTCTCTAAGTAAGATTTAATACTCGCTGATATAGGAAGCAACCTTTTAGCGTTGATATAAGACTTTGTGTGATATTCTCTTTTTTGCCGCTCTGTGATCTTTGTTCGGAGAAAGAGTATATAAAGTGTGATAAAACTCCATATGACAATTGGAGATCTCCTCAGTTGTATTAACAGTTGTACCCTGTTTTGTCTTGATTGATGCAACAAAATTCCTATTCCGCTGTTGTTTGAACAATTTTTAGCTAGAAATTGGCCTAGTTTATTAGAGAATTTATTGATGTTTGACTTCTCCGTATTTATTTCTATCCTCTGATTCCATTAGCAGATCACGGAGCTCAACTATTTTTTTCTGTCAATCTTTCTATGGTTAGTTCTGATAATGTTCTTTAATTTAGCCCTTCTAAGATATGCACATCCTCTAAAAGCGCATTAAGTTTATAGTTTCACATTTCCCTTGAGCTGAGCACCACGTTGGATCAATTTTCCTCCAATTACACACTTTAGTGTTTCCTGTTTAATTGGATTAGATATTATATCCTCCCTATAGTCCCTTTCAAACTGGTCTATCTTGGATTTGATGTTTCTTACACACACTGCATCGTCCAGTAGGCCCCATTTATTTTCCATACGCCTAAATTTCCCCTACCGCCAGAGATAGCTATACAACAGACATACTGGTAAATAATCAGAAATGTAATATTTTCCAACTTGGTCCGGTAGTTGACAATAATAATAAATAAAATAGAGAAAAGTGATTACAAAGGTTCGCTCACCGCGTTTCCACTGCGTTAGTCCATGCATTAGTTGATTCCACGTCATGAATGGCAAAGGTGCTCGAAAATATCCCAAGAAGAATCCTGAATCGACAACCGTTATAGTCGATCCAACTAGAAAGATTATACAAAGCTGAATAAAATGTGTAATCGCTGATTCCTGGGTTTAAAAGGTGCCGAGCGTCACACAATTGAAAACTGTGTAACCTATATTTTTAAATATTTTAGCTCTTTATAGGACATGAAAGATTTACCAGGAGAAGAATCCACTTCCAGGTTAAGGGTCAGATTTAAATCGCCACGCAATATTAATCCACCTGTAGTAGTAGCTTATCAAATGTTTGGCTATAAATGTCACCTGATCACAATATGGCAACATATATGTTAATAATCCTATAAATATTCCCCTTTATTAAAATAAGTGTGCCCCCCCTCATCCATCAACATATAAAGAATCATGTGGGTTACATCTTTATATTCAATAGTCCACTACGCCTTTGGACTTAGCTACTTGGTTGTCTGAGCGATGGCATACAGGGAATGATTCATCTACCACGTTAGATAATGTACCCGTTTTTGAAGTGAGTTTCTTGCAGACAGGCAATAGAAATGTTCTCTTTCTGCATCAATCTATAGATGATATCTTCTCCGGTATATTTATTCCCTTCACATTGAAGATCACTTTCAATCCCATCATCATTTGTCCTTATTGATGATGGGATTAAAACAGCCTACACCTATGTGTCCGAACTCCCTTTTCTCTTGAATTTAGTTTGGGTTTTGGTGCTGTACTGGTTCCAGGATTTTGAAGCGAGATGGTTCTCTGGCGATAAGTTGTTTGGATGAACTGGGTAAAAGTACTGAAGCAAAGTAACTTTTACCAGTAGAGCAGTTTGCCAGTTTTAATGGGATAGATAACGTAGCCACTTAATCTGTACATCACCAACCATCAAGCTCAATTCAGAATTAGGAGTAGAATTGTAATTGTTATCAGAATTAAGATAAGGTTTGCTACATCTGTAGGTCTGCAAAGAAGTTGTATACACTAAATTATATGTTTTTTAAATGTTTTTTTATTTTCGATACATTGGATCAGTATTTGTTTTTCTTTATATTTTCAAGAGTGTTTATAGCCCTTAATTGCAGGCCGTGAAATTGATGTAAATGATGCTCACTGAAAAGACTCTGTAAGGTGTATAGAATAGGCAATGAATGTGTTGATGAACAGAAACATACGTATTGGTTTTATTATACACACTACAGTCACTTCCAAGTGTCTATTGTACTACATTTGGAGCCACAGCTGAAAAGACACTTGATGGGTTTTTGTTGCTTTAGAAGTGTAAATAAAGTCCTGCTTCACAAAGTGTCGTAGATTAAAATACATTTAAGAAAGTAAAATTGCACACTTTGTAAGTAACATCAAGAGACTGTTAAAGCCGCCCGATAGAGACAATGAAAGCTCCCCTGATAATGAATGTCCTTGATTTTGTTTGCTAGTCTTTCAAGCAAACCACTATGTAATATTGCTGGACTGTGAGCTTGTCTGAAAGGTAATCCCGTAAATTTATTGCTGTCTGCAGAGGAGGAGTGGTGAGCCGTAGTAATTCACTGTTTTCACTGGATTGTTTCCCCTATATGATAGGTTAGGAAAGTTTATGCCAAAGCAAAGTTTTGTCTTCATTTGCTTATTTATCTGTGACAAAAAAAAGAAAAAATACAAAAAGTATTACAAGAGCTGTATGAGAACTTACATACATATTACAAATGTGTGAGGGGCATGCGTCATTTGGGCTCTGTTCACATACGTATAACCCCACCGTATGCAACCGGTGTATACAGTGAACGTACACCATATTGATATAAAGAGTGTCCATTTCTTATATCAGTAAATTAAATATTCAGTAAAACCTATGTTTTTGATGTTTTTGCAGTATGGTTCACATGTATCCTTTTCTTTATTTACCAAGTAGTTGAACAGTGTTCTAGACCAACTTCATTACCAGACTGCTAAATGAATGAACTTATCCAAGTAAAAGTTGGTAAAAACATGTTTTCCTTCTATTCGCATATGAATACATCTTGGCTACATGAATGGCATCTCCAGCTTTATCGCTTAATCCGTGAAGATTTGTGTTATATTACTAAGACCAGCAGTCTCAGTGGCACATACTTACTATATACCCATCTACCTGCTGGCTGTTTACAATATACATGCACCAAAATACTGTATATACACCAAAATATAGCATATATACAGTGAAGGAAATAAGTATTTGATCCCTTGCTGATTTTGTAAGTTTGCCCACTGTCAAAGACATGAACAGTCTAGAATTTTTAGGCTAGGTTAATTTTACCAGTGAGAGATAGATTATATTAAAAAAAAAACAGAAAATCAAATTGTCAAAATTATATATATTTATTTGCATTGTGCACAGGGAAATAAGTATTTGATCCCTTTGGCAAACAAGACTTAATACTTGGTGGCAAAACCCTTGTTGGCAAGCACAGCAGTCAGACGTTTTTAGTAGTTGATGATGAGGTTTGCACAGATGTTAGATGGAATTTTGGCCCACTCCTCTTTGCAGATCATCTGTAAATCATTAAGATTTCGAAGCTGTCGCTTGGCAACTCGGATCTTCAGCTCCCTCCATAAGTTTTCGATGGGATTAAGGTCTGGAGACTGGCTAGGCCACTCCATGACCTTAATGTGCTTCTTTTTGAGCCACTCCTTTGTTGCCTTGGCTGTATGTTTCGGGTCATTGTCGTGCTGGAAGACCCAGCCACGAGCCATTTTTAATGTCCTGGTGGAGGGAAGGAGGTTGTCACTCAGGATTTGACGGTACATGGCTCCATCCATTCTCCCATTGATGCGGTGAAGTAGTCCTGTGCCCTAAGCAGAGAAACACCCCCAAAACATAATGTTTCCACCTCCATGCTTGACAGTGGGGACGGTGTTCTTTGGGTCATAGGCAGCATTTCTCTTCCTCCAAAAACGGCGAGTTGAGTTAATGCCAAAGAGCTCAATTTTAGTCTCATCTGACCACAGCACCTTCTCCCAATCACTCTCAGAATCATCCAGATGTTCATTTGCAAACTTCAGACGGGCCTGTACATGTGCCTTCTTGAGCATAGGGACCTTGCGGGCACTGCAAGATTTTAATCCATTACGGCGTAATGTGTTACCAATGGTTTTCTTGGTGACTGTGGTCCCAACTGCCTTGAGATCATTAACAAGTTCCCCCCGTGTAGTTTTCGGCTGAGCTCTCACCTTCCTCAGGATCAAGGATACCCCACGAGGTGAGATTTTGCATGGAGCCCCAGATCGATGTCGATTGACAGTCATTTTGTATGTCTTCCATTTTCTTACTATTGCACCAACAGTTGTCTCCTTCTCACCCAGCGTCTTACTTATGGTTTTGTAGCCCATTCCAGCCTTGTGCAGGTCTATGATCTTGTCCCTGACATCCTTAGAAAGCTCTTTGGTCTTGCCCATGTTGTAGAGGTTAGAGTGAGACTGATTAATTGAGTCTGTGGACAGGAGTCTTTTATACAGGTGACCATTTAAGACAGCTGTCCTTAATGCAGGCACCAAATTGATTTGGAGCGTGTAACTGGTCTGGAGGAGGCTGAACTCTTAATTGTTGGTAGGGGATCAAATACTTATTTCTCTGTGCACAATGCAAATAAATATATATAATTTTATAAACAGAAATTAATTATTATGTTAAGTATTTTATTGAGGAACAGAGTGCAGTATTATGGTCCACGGTACGTTCTACTGTAGAACTCTAAATTTCATCTAGAAGCGTTGCCCTGAATTTACACTGTAACTGTGCTGTAAAGTTAGAATTAATGGCAGTAATATCTTACCATTACACTATATAGCTGAAGCAATCTCCATCATCTTCGATAGATGACTTATTGTGTGTGCTCTGATGTGAATAATATATGATATAACTATTATCCTGCATTGTATCATTGGCTCTGACCCACATGAACTCAGTAGTATGCCTAATACATTTCTATATGTTCATGTTCCAAGTCTGCCAGTTAGAAGCCATTGGCTGTTACATAGACTATCTGCACTAAAGTTTGTGGACACCTCACCATCACACCTATATGAGCTTGTTCGAGAAATCATTCCAAAACCATGGGTGTTAATATATGTTTAGGCCTTTTTTTGTGGCTATAACAGACTCCACTCTTCCCTGAAAACTTTCCACAAGATTTGAAAGTGTATCTGTGGGTATTTTTGCCCATTTATTCAAAAGAACATTTGTGAGGTTAGGCACTAATGTTTGCCAAGAAGGTCTGGCACAGCATTCATTTCCATTCCTAAAGTGTTTGATGGGGTTATGGTAAGGGCTACAGGTCACTCGAGTTCCTCCACACTAAAATCTTCAAACCATCCCTTTATGGACCTCGTTTTATACACAGTTGCAGAGTCATTCTGGAACAGGAAAGAGCCTTACAATACAATACAATTGTCTGAACTGTATTTGTATGGTGTAACATTAACCTTACTGTTCACTGGAAATGAAGGGCCTAGACTCAAACCTTGCAAAACCTCCTCCACCAAATTTTACTGTTGGCACTATGCATACCGGAAGGTAGCGTTCTCCTTGCATCCCTAAAACCCAGATTAGTCAATCAGACTGCCGGATAGTAGAACCAGATTCATTATGCCAGAGAACATACTTCCACTGCTCCAGAGTAAAGTGGTTGTGTTTTACACCACTTTAGGCGACGCTTGTCTTGGACCATGAAAACCCATTCGTTTCTGACGTTCTTGTGCTGATGTCACATTCAGAGCCAAAGTGATGTACTGATGAGAAAAACCATAAGCTAGAAACCGCAATCTCTTCAGTATGACCCATACATGGCTGTGTGCTTGACTTTATATACCTGTTTGCCATGGATGTGGCTGGAATATCTGAACTCAATAATGAAGGTTGTTTACATATTTTTTGCTATATAGTGTAGCTGCACATCACTCTTAAATGGCGACCCGTCCTGTAAATGGAGCGAAGAATGATTTACGTTGTATGAAAGTTTTCTATGGAAAAGTTACAGAAGTTGTTTACTTGTTTGTTTTAATTCATTTCATGTCTAATTTTAAAAGCTTCAAGAGTAACTACACTTTCTTTAAACTTTTGATATGTCATAGAGACACATCAAAAGTTTGGATCTGTAAGTGTCCGAGTCCTGTAACCCCCATTGTTGCTGAAACTAAGGTATAGAAGTGCTCAGCTGAGCGCCCTGCACCTTCGGCTGTGATCAGCACTCACTGTCAAGCTGAAGACGGTTTACATAGACGCTCTATGAGAGCCACCTTCACCCTGACTATGAGCGCTGATCACAGCCAAAGGAGCAAAGCACTCAGCTGAGCACTTCTGCATCGGTGAGACTCTCAGACCCCTGCCGATCCAAACTTTTGATATGTTTGTATGACATATCAATAGTTTGTTGAAAGTGTAGTTACTATTTAAATTTTCATTTTACTGTCAGAAATTAAAAGGTATCATTTGATTTTTTCATGACAGATTTCCATCATATTCTATGTATTCTGGCCATCTTCTATGAAGGAGGACAGCATAGTATACTGACAGACGTGCTGATTTCAGCATACTGTCACTTATCTGCTAAAGTGACGTTTTTTTTATAGAAATTACATGCAGAGTCTGGGCAGCGCATCAGAGATGAGTCTGGCGTATTGAGGAGCTAGCGCTCCATCTGTCCACTCTCCACCAATTGACAGATTTCTCTATATGAATGGGCTTAAGAACTGTCAATCAGCAGAGTGAGGGCAGCATAATGTAGAGCACAGATCCCCTTTAAGAGTACCACCCCTCTAGAACACCATTTAAACTGCAATGGCTACGGCGGGGGGGGGGGGGGCCTTCTTAAAGAGGTTCTACTGTATACACATTTGACCTCTACATTTGGGCTGGTTTTGACATTTTAAAACAAATCATAATATTTTTTTCCTATAATGCAGTTACCTCTCCTGGTGCTGTAGAAGGCTGACTCAAAAATTCTGATATCCTTTTTAATGGTTTTTTTTTCAATCTGTTTTATGTATCAGCATTAAGCTGAACAGTTTTTTTGTAGTGTATATAAAGGAATTTTCTGGGATTAACATCCAGCGTTCATTGCCCTGGATACTGCAAGTCAAAGAAATTTGAATTTGACTTTGTTTAAAAATTAGGTCCCTGAGACCTTAAGAGGCCCAGCGGTGCATGGCAGCTGCTTATATAAATGTCTGCGGCTTATCTAAAGAATAAATTGTAAGATCGAGCATGTATACAACAAAACGCAGTGCCCATACAACTATGCTGGCCCCCGAGATCTTGGCTCTTGGCAAATATTTAATATGCTGTATTCCGTCCTATACACTGTAAGTGTTAATCCAGCAGAACCCCCTTTATTTAAGCTTTTTCCCCACACTGTGCAGCAGGATCTTGTATACAGTAGATGAAAATGGGGTGTATTTTTTTTCCTATACGGCATTGCTATCTACATGAAGCACTACCTAGATTAAAAATACATTGGCTAGTAAAACCGCATTTACTAAGCAGCACTTTCTGCTGAGTCTCTTATGGTGTATTGCAGATTTGAGTGCACATACCATTTATGCTCCAACTTTACAATGGACAGAATTGCAGTTATTTATAACTAGCGAAACACAATAGAAATTCCCAAATTGAATTATAAATAGATGTATAATTCACAGTTTGGTCATTTCAAAGGGTTCGTGAGTTTTTAAAGCCTATTTTTCTGTTTAAAACAGCTCGACAATTGAATTCTCTGTTGGCCTCTTGTTCAGGGCACTTAGACTATGTAGAGGTAGAAAAATGATTGAAAGATTTAATGTATGGAGGAGACATCTGAAAAAGTAAGTTTATACACCATTTCCGAAGCATCTCCAGTTCATACAGCACTAACTCTTTCTGTGATATGGGATCTCTGGGGCCGATCTCTAAATACATCTCTATGGTTACGGATCCAGTAGCTACCAAGTTCTTTGTAGTGCTAGCACTTATATTCTCTCTCCTCTATGATATGCTATGAATACATCTCTATAAAATCCCATTTTGAGGTCTCCAGAAGTGAGTTTTTTTTTTGTTCGTTAGTCTGTGGAAATTCAAGCTGTTTCTGCCGAGAAAGTGTGTCCATCTCAAATAAGCGGAACAGATGGTCTGCAAATGCTCGCTAGCTTTAGTACTTGGCTTGGACTACGGTTGGAGAACACCATTTTCACACTTGTGCTCGGGAGTCTTCCTCACGAGCCGCGAGATGTTAATTGTAAATTGCAATATGCGGCTATTTGTTAGTGACATTTCACCACACCTGCTGTGTAGGCCGAGATTGACAGCTCCGTAAGAAATGAATTGTTATGCAGTCATCTAGTTTCATTACTTTACATGGCATCATTTTACTAGTATGTGGCAATGCAGACAGACGCATGTGAGGCTCCAACTGTCCTATTTTGCCAGCGTTCCACAATGTATTGATACTTAGCACATGTTTTGTTAGCTTTATACAATGGATATAGAGGTGAGAATGTCGTTTTATAACCAGATTCCATGACTTGATCACAATGAATCAATGATTCCTACAGGGACACATTTCTATTACTGTTGCTATCTTGTTTCAGCTTATTACTGATCCCAATTTATATGTAACTTTATATCAATCATTTTACATAAACATTTAATTTATATTGTAACTAATAATGGAAAAAAAATTCAGATATGTTTTACTGCATCATTATTCTGTGCATCAGTAATGTCTCCTGTAAAATGTCAAATTCTGTATTGTATTTGAATATATAAGAATAGTGCCGTTTTTACACATTGCTCACGCTTGCTGTAAAATAGCATATTCTGCCCTATTGTCTGTTGAAATTCTTACCACTGTTACATTGTCCCCTGTGGAAGGCATAACTTATGCACTTAATGCCGTTCTGACATGGTAATTTACTTTATGCAAGTTTAGTACAGGTGTGAATGACACCTTACAGAAATTTCTTGTTTCTTGCTTTTTTTTAAATTATTTATAAAAATAATATATAATTCCTACATTCCTAGAAAGGTAAAAGTTAAAGAGGATCTGCCACTAGTTTAGTAATGCCTAATCTCCTAACTAATCTAATCGGTGTGTCGCTGATAATGCTAGTGAAAATTGTGTCCCAAAAGTTTACTATTTTAAGGCTATGAGCATTTTTCTAAATATGCTATATAAATCAAAGGGCGGTAACGCTGCTCTTTCTCTGTGAGCGGTGTTTGTGTTGTCTGTATGATGCTGTCCAATCAGCGTCATGCAGCTTTTCCCTTCTCTGCACAGCATGATCTCGCTTAAATTGCAAGATAACGCTGTGTTTACACTTCTGGCCGCTGATCCTTCACCCCGTCCTCAGCGCTCATTCAGGAAGACGGTCCCTGGATGAAATGGTCGATTCAGGGACCATCTTCCTGGATGAGTGCTGAGGCAATGTGTTGAATAATGAGGTGATCTGTTGTAATGTCATAATAGCGTCTGTCTTTATGTATAAACTGTGTTGTGTTATAATGATGTTACAATAACGTTTGTATTTATATCCTAGGCTGTGTTCTATTGTGATAAGAGTATTTATTCCTACATTGTATTCTTTTGCAATGATGTCACATTACAATGTGTCTATATTCCTATGCTGTGTTCTATTGTGATGTCAGATTAGCCTATGTGTTCATTTATTAGATGTGTTCTATTTCTATGGTGTCGCAATAGACTGTGTCTTCATTTTGTAAGCTGTGTTCTATTGTGAAGATCTCACAATGGTGCTTGGCTTTATTTCTATGCGGTTTTAGATTTTGATTTCACAATAGCATTTGTCTTTATTACTAGGATGAATTCTAATTTAATGATGTCACATTAGACTGTCTTTATAACATGTACTCTATTTTGAGGATGTCACAATAGACTATCTTTACTTACTCTATATACTGCGTTCTATTGTTATGATATCACAATAGTGTTTGTCTTTATTTCTGTCGATCAATTGAAGAAGGATTAACAGGGTGCATTATGGATGGATACTTCAATCCAGTTTTTTGCAAGAAATTAAACCATGTCACATCAGTCAATGTTTGTTTGTTTTTTAAATAATATAATGATGATAATAGTAACAAATAGTTACAAAGACTTTAACTAGTTGCAGACACAGGATGAGAATACTCCTCCTGAGCGGCGGGTACTTCGCACATGCCCTTTGATTGCATCACAGAAAATCCCTGTGATGCGATCAAAGCCCATAACTTGTATGGCCAGACAGCCTAAGGTCCATTGAAGGACTCCAGGGCTATCTGACCATGTTTCCTGTTGTTAGGGCATACTGAGGTATGCCCTAACAACTGCCTGTGTACAATCAATACACAGGCTAATGTACTGGCATATGGATATATGGCAGTACATTACACTTAAAAAATATAAATGAAAAATCCCTCATTGGGATTAAAAAAAAAAGTTTAATTTAAAAAAAAAATAATGTTAATAAAAAAAATAGTAAAAAAAAATACACAGAAATACAAATTTTTTACAATAAATAAACTTTTTAAAATATAAGTCCCAAAACATTAAATAATATAGACATATTGGGTATTGCCTCGACCGTAACAACCTGTACAACAAATGTATAACATTATTTATGATCAGTGTATAGTGAAAAAAATAATAATAATAAAACTGCAGCGGAACTACGTCGTACAAAAAATAAGAGTTATGAGCGTCGGTATGCAAAGGGGGAAAAATAAAAAAAACATTCTATCCTCAAGGCCAAAATTGGCCGTGTCCTTAAGGGGTTAATTAGTGTGTCATGGATTACTATTTTGGTCTTTATTCCAAGGTCGTGTTCAGTCGTAATGATGTCACAGTACTGTTTATGTTCATTCCTAAACTCTAGTCTATTGTGTTTATTTTACAATAGCCTTAGTCTTAGTTTATAAGCTATGATGTATTGTAATCACATTATTAATGTTTGTATGTATGCATAGGCTGTGTTCTAATATTGTGATGTCGCAAAAGTTTGTGTTTATTTATAGGCTGTGTTCTTTTGTGATGTCAAAACAGTTGTTATCTATTCCTCTGATGTTTTCTATATTCATGATTTCAAAATAGCATGTGTCTTCATTAGGTCTAAGTATTTTTAATAAGCTTTAGAAGCTGTTCTATTTTGATGATTTCACACTATAGTTGTTCCTAGGCTATTCACTCTTATGATGATGTCTAGATGGCACTGTAACTGAGAGGCTTTTAAAAAAAAGTAATGTCAGTCATTTGTATGTTTGTGGTCATATATGTAGACTTCTTGCTATTTATTCTCATTCTCCATTTTGTTAACCAGTAAAAAGAACATTTAATTCATTACTAAACATAACACAGATGCTGTCCAGTATGTATGTGCACTGTATGTGTGGTTAGTAGGTTAGTATATGAATAAATGTATGTATGTACTAGGGATATCACGATACCAGAATTTGGACTTCGATACCGATACTTTTGTTTAGTATTGCGATTTTGATACCAATTCGATACTTTGCCAACAGTAATAAAAAAAAAAGTTCTTCAATTTTCTGATGTGAGTCGCGTGGTGTGATGATGAATTTAACCTCCACGTGCCTCACATTAATAGTAATTAACCCCATCCTGTTTCTCAGTTATAATGGGTTAATATGTAAGGTACATGATGGGGTTAATTACTATTATTGTGAGGCACATGGAGGTTAAATTCATCACACCTTGTGCCCCACAATAAGTGATAGAAAGCTGTTTTTATTTTTCTTTTTTTACAGCGTACACATCATAAATAATGCTAAAAAATTGTTGTGAAGGTTATTACGGCCGCGCCAATAGTGAATGTGTGTATATTTTATGTATTGAGACTTAATTTAATGTTTATTGTAAAAGGTGTATGTGTATTTTTTTAAATTTAATATTACTTTGTTTTTACTTTTATTTTTTAAACTTTAATGTACTGGCATATATCTATATGTACTATATGTACAGTAGTACATTAGCCTGTGTGCTGATAGTACAAAGGCAGTTGTTAGGACATACCTAAGTATGCCCTAACAACAGGAAATATGCTAGGACAGCCCTGGGGTCCTTCAATGGACCCTGGGCTGTCTGTCCATATATGGTATGGCCCTCAATCGCGTCACAGGAGTTCCCTGTGACGCGATCCAAGGGGCATCCCCCTTCTCAATTTCCTCTTGAATGCTGCAGTCCGCTTTGATCGCAGCATTCACGGGAATAACGGCGGAGATGAGAGGTTTCTCTGATCTCCGCCGTTATAAATTGGGGCTGCGGCTGTGTAATACAGTCATTGCCCCGCTCCTGACAGGAAGTGCGTGCGCGGTCAGAATGAGGAGATGCGGCCGGCTCTGCACTAATGAGCGGCGGTTCAGGCACGGAGGACAGAACATAGGGGTGTTTTGCAGTGCGCCCTCCATGTTCTGTTTTCAGTGCCACCGCTCATTAGAGCAGCGCTGGCCGAATCGCATCATCCTGACCCTGCACACTTGTTGTCAGGACTCAGGAGCGGGGGAATGACTGTATTACACAGCTGCAGCCCCGCTCTCATACATTCATGTGTTACTATACTTAGCTGCGCGGCTGCGCAGCTAAGTATCGAAATACATGAAATAATGGTATTAAACCGTTTGGGGATGCGGAGTATCGAAACAGTATTGAAGTTTCGATACATTGTGCATCCCTAGTATGTACACGATTCAGCCATAACGTTAATATTGTGTAGGTCCCCCTCATGTCGCCAAAACAGTTCTGACCACCTTCTTCCACTTGCCCATAATAGATGCTTTTGTAAGTGGACAATGGTCAGCATGGGTACGCTGACCACTCTGCGGCTATTCAGCCCCAAATGCAGCAGGCTGCAAAGCACTGGATAGAATGTATTAAATTATCTGCGGCAGTTTTTTGGCGTTTGTGCAAAACTAGCTTTATGCCAAAAACTTTTGCAACCTTTTGTTTTATCCACCGCCCCTAACACTTTTCAAAAAGGTGGGCGGGCTTAGCAGGAGGGGCGGGGTAACACATTTACTCTAAATTACCATTAGCTGGCATACATTTCCCTTTCTGGCATACGGACAGCCAGAGAGATGGCTAATTAAAAGGCGTGCATTAGGCGCATTTTACTACAACACACTTTATATTAAGGCTGGCTTATGAAATGTCAGTTTTAATTATCCCCTGGGTGTTCTGACACCTTTTTATCATAATCACAATTAACCTTTATAGTAATTTGTTCTATAGTGGCTCCTCAGATGGAGGTACCAAACCGGTTAGCCTTTGCTTCCCACGCGCAATCAATGAACCTTGGGTGCCCATTACACGGTTGCCGGTTCAACATTTGTCCTGCTGTTTGGAGAATCTCTGGCCCAGTCGATAGGCATCACAATTTGACCCTTCTCAAAGTCACTCAAATCCTTACACTTCCCTATTTTTCCTGTTCACTTACAGCCTAATATATCCCACAGATGCCATTGTTGCAAAATAATCAATGCTATTCACTTTGCCTAATGTTATGGCTGAATGGTGTATAAATGTGTTCATAACATTATGTAATGATTGCATGTGCGTTAATGTCGTATGTGTGCGTGCAGGTATGTAGTAGATGTGCGTATATGTGCTGGCACACATTTATTGCACGCTATGATGTAAGCCTCGTATGGTATTCTTATTTGTGTATCAAAAATGCTGTAATTGACTTAGTGTTCCTCCAGTTATAACATGTCCTGGTGAAACTAAAAACTTGCCTGAAACTATGAACTTTACAGGAGAGTTGTTGTACGGTTGTCTAGAATACAGAACTTTCCACTGTCACTGCTGAGTCTTTTTAAACTTCAAGATGGAGCTTTCAACATGTATCTTATAAATAGGATCTTATATCAGTGCCTAGGGGAGTAATTGCGGCCCAGGTTTTGTGTGTTATTGTTGCTAGTGCAATAAGGCTGGGTACACATTGTGCATGTCTGTTAAGTTTTTTACATGCGTCTTTTGGTTATGGTAGATAAACTCCCTTGTCTCTCAATGTGAGTTTATCAACTAAAATAAAACAATGCATGTTAAAAACACAACAAAACGACAGTGTGAACCTATCCTAAAAGTACCTATTCCGTATATATGCACTGGTGTATTTTCAGTGCAGCGGGTATGGCTATTTTTTGTTGGATTTGCCAGTGAAGTAGACGTGACTGTGACGTGTGAGGTTCTTGTCATTGCAGTAAGGATGACATCTCAGTAGTTGTTTGTGGTTGTTGCTGTAACAGTACCTTTTAGAAGTGATTCTTGTGATGTATTTTTAAAGGTTCAACTGTAGTAAAAAATTTAGGGGATAACTGGTGAAGGTTGGAATAGATGTGGATTACTTCTAATAGCTCATATACAATATACTATAGATGATACAGTACAACAGTTAGTTTTGTGTAGTGCCCATGGCCACGGACCGTCAAAATTACTCGCCTCCCAACGGCCGCAGCCATGGATCTGTGAGCGCTGGCCCGCATCTCTTCCTTAGGAGACGCCATCGCTCACTTCCGCTTCACTCTGCTGTGTCACCTGAAAAGTATGTGAAATTAGCCCATGATCACCCTGGACTATAAGAAGGGCCCTGCCCCTTCCTTCATTGCCTGAGCGTTGTGTTTACCCGTGAAAGTCTTTGCAAATGGTGCCTTAGTGTTTTCCAGTTCCCAGTGTTCCCGTACCTGTTACCTGTATCCTGTATCCCGTGCTATCTTGTTCTTGTGCCATAGGGAGTTGGAGTCGTGTTGTGCCGTATGCTACGCCTGCTGTGTTACACCATGCCTTGTGTCTGCCTGCTGTCAAGTTCCAATCCGAGCCTAACCATCGCTACTGTCCGAAATTCCACAGGTACCCTTATTCGAACTATAGACATTGACTTGGTATCCTGTTGGCCAGCTGCTATCCCGCTGTGGCGGTACGGCCCAGTGGGTCCACCCACCCACCGTGACAGTTGGTATATTTTCAAGCTGTAAAGGCTATGTACACCTTTTTTAGCATTTTTTAATTAAATGAACATATTTATCCTTTTTAAGCAACTTTCAAAATCATTTTTATTAAAAATGTTTTAACTTTTTAAGATACAGCGTCTTTGTATTCTGTATACATAGAAGCAGTATCGCAGTGTCTCCGCTGATTCCGTCAGTTCAGCTGAACTGACGGCTCAGCTGAGAGCGACTCCTGCGTGTGTTTGATACACAGGATTCAGCTAATAACGATGATTTCAGAGACATTCTCTCAGCCGTGCCGAAAGTTCAGCTGAACTGACGGATTCTATACAGGATACAAAGAACTGTATCTAAAAATATTTTAGTAAAAGTGATTTCTGAAAGTTGCTTAAAAATTTTAAATCTATTCATTTAAGAAGAAAAAAATTGCATATAAAGATGTACATAGACTTTAAGAACAACCTTTGTTTATGACTTTGTAATAAATATTTTCCATAGAATTTATATGCAGAGAACATAAAATTAAATTAGAAAATGTTTCATTCCTATAAATGATTTGAAACAGAGCAGTGAATAGTTGAGGAAAATCAGTGGTATGTAATAAGATAATAATTCATGTATTCCAGGCATAGGCTTTTATTTAGAGAACAATTGATTTTTTTACACCTTAAAGAAAATGTAGTGTCACTCCAAAAGTTATGTATTATTCTTTCTAAACATTGTTTGGGGACTTAAAAGCCAGTGTATTTTTCATATTTTCTATCCCCAAGCTACAGTAAGATTTCCAAATTATTTCACACAGTGTTTTCCCTTCTGAATGAATTCAGCAGCACAAATATATTTTGGCCTCTGTGGTTTAGTATCTTTCTCTCGTGAGTTGTCAGAGAGGCAGTAGTTGAAACAATGGCATCCAAGTAGTCAAAACCAGATGGTGGCCAGTGTTGTATTGCATATTGGCCATGGCAGTGAATCACACATAGCATTTCTTTTTCATGAAACGTGGATGTCCAGTACAGTTTTATATTCTTAAAGGAGTACTCAAAACTTAGACATCTATGGTATATTCATAGGATATGCAAAGAAATGTCCGATAGATGCTATATAGAGAACGAAGGTCACGCGACCCCCGTTTTGCCTGGTACAGCCCCCGCTAGCCGCAGATTATAGGTGAGGGCTAGTGGAGAGGTGGCAGTGCATGTGCGCGACTCCTTCCATTCTGTTTTATATACGGAAACCTTCAAGCAGCACTTACTCGGCTGTTTCCGTAACTCTAGTCCCCGCCTGGAATCTGTGGCCAGTGACCGCCTCACCAGGCAAAATGTGGCTGAGTGACCCCTGTTTTTTATATAGGTGCGGGTTCCAGAGCTGGGACCTGCATCTCTCAGACATTTATTTAATATCCTGTGGATGAGCCATAAATGTCTATGTTGGGAATACCCTTTTAATATTTGGCATTTTCAAATCGTACCTGGGTACAAGTCAGTGCATTCCTATGGATTATCAAAAATCTTTATCTAGCCACAGCCTTTTACTTCAACTCCTTCCCGACATTTGACATATCCATTTCTGCCAAAGTCAGGTAGGGGGAAGTATGGAGCGGGCTCACGGTGTGAACCCGCTCCATGTGATGCCGTGTCAGCTGTATGTTACAGCCGACACTTCTGAGTAACGAGCGGGATCGCGCTCGAGCGCGATCCCGCTCGTTTAATTTCTCAAATGCTGTGGTGTATAGCGACCGCAGTATTTAAATCGTTAGAAAGAGGGGGATGACCCCCTCTTACAGCTCATTGCGCCCCGCGCAATGCAATTGCGGGGTGGCGATGGTTCCTATGGCTGCCTGGGGGCCTAATGAAGGTCCCCAGGTCCGCCATCTTTGTGCTCCTATTAAGCCCTGCCTCTGTCAGAATCCCGATATACTGCAATACATTAGTATTGCAGTATGTAGTGCAAGCGATCTAACGATCGCTGGTTGAAGTCCCCTAGGGTGACTAATAAAAAAAAAGTAAAAATTTGTAAAATAAAGTTGTTTTTTTATGTAAAAAAAAAAATGTAAAGTTAAAAAAAAAACCCTTTCCCCATTTTCCCCCTAGAGCACAGTAAAAAAAATAAAAATAAACGTAATTGGTATCGCTGCATCCATAAAAGTATGAACTATTACAATATATCATTATTTATTATTTAACCCGCCGTAAAAAAATAAAAATAAATTGGAAACACACACGCACACACACACACACACGCACGTGAGTGCGCGCGCGCACACACACACACACACACACACACACACACACACACATCATTTATAGGAAGCCAATTAAGCTATCCTCATATTTTTTTATTGTCGGAGGATCCACCTAAAACCTCTCCAATCTAGCGATCTGTGAGGTTGTTAGTGCTTAGGCCATCACCGATGTAACATGACAGAAATTGTGGAAAGGTATTTGCACAAGATGAGAGTTTAATTTTGACTACAGAACAACCTAATTTCTATATATCGTCTTGTTTATGGTTATAATATACAGATTAACATTTGTAGAACTACACTCTAAAGGAAAGCGTACGAGAGTTACAGTAAATAGGCCTCTCTATATATATTTATATATATTATATATTCTTTATTTTAAAGCAAGCGTGGTACAGAATATCTCTGATATTTTAACATACCAAGAATATGCAAATCCTGTATGTTCCATTTTAATAAGCAGACCTTGGGCTTTTCTGTAGGGAATATTCTAATTCTCTGCTATCTGTCTTAGCCTTGCATTTTCTTTTGGGTCGATTAATAGATGCTGAAAATCTGCTGAGATTGTTATTGTTACCTAATGGGTGTGGAATTACAAAATACATATAGGGATTAATCTTTAAGTCATAAGTACTGATTTATTAACTTATTTATATTAATCTTTAAGGTGATACATTTAAAATATGATGTAAATGACATTTGGCACTGATGAGTTACCACAGATTTGATCATTATTGCTTTTTGTACAGCATAGGGAATACCTTTGTGCAAAGTGTTCAAACACGAGGATTGTACTCAGACAAGCCAAAGGATATACTCCCACTAACTGTGTAATTGGTTGTGTATATTTATAATATAAAATGTTTCTTTATTGGTATACACTAAAAGAGTTATTATTAACCCTACTAAGGACAAACGATTGTGAATTAAAATGTTGAATCCATGGACTTCCATTACCAATTGTGAATATTAATTTTCAATCTGGTATTGATAGATGGAGCTATAGAGAGAGGAGAGGTATGCTATACTGGCTTATAAGTAATGCAACTGGTATTCCAGTAAATAGTAGGTCACTCTTTTATGATGTTATAGAATAATACCAATACTATTTCAGAGTATGTTTGAATTTGTCGTGTGTAGACTACCAATGTCGTCACTGATAGTTCGCTAGATATTCAAAATAATTTTTTTTCAAAGCTATGTATTAGAGATATCAACATATTCTATATTCCTCAAGGATATCAATGCTATCATAGGTCTCTTATATGATTTGAAACCTGTCAGTGTATTCAGGACATTGGAGGCATTCCTCTTGCTTTACTTTCTGCTATCTGCCTAGGCTAGAAATTAAAGGAGGCATTCCTCCTGTTAAAAAATATTCCTTTGCATACTAGTCTCAGCACACTCCTCTTGTCGTTTTTCTGTCACTAGACTACTTATCCAACATCAAAAAGATTGGTCACACAAAGTAAAAGATCTCCGTTTGAAGGCATTAGAGGTGTGCTAAAAAAAACGTATCCAAAACCTATTCATTTCTCACCTAGACTACTTAACGCACTACTAATTCGCAATCCACTCCGCTTCAATCCAACATGAACACAACAGCCAGGTTGATCTATTTGTCTAGAGGTTATAGTAAAGCCTCTGCTCTTTATTGCTTATTTTATTTGTTAGCCGTGTCTTGTAAGAATAATTTTAAAACTCTTCCTCTAGTCTACAAAGATCTCCACAGTGTTACACTGTCATACATATTCGCTCTTATCAACATCTACCATCCTATATGTGCTCTTCGCTCAGCCAATGATCTTCGACTCTCATCCAACCTTATTAAATCCTCTCGCTTCTGTCAGGGCGTTTCCCATGTTGCATCTATGCATCAGATTTGCCCTTAACATTTACAATTTTTAATGTGCCTTAAAAACAAATTTCTTCAAGGAGAGTTATGTTACATAAACATAGTCAATGGCTCATACCGGAGGCGGACACAGACTGCAGAGGACCCCTGTGCAAAGAATGTACATGGGCCCTCCATAACCTAACCACGCCCGTACGCATATAAAGCTATACAAATCTATATTGCACATTTTATTACTGGTTTAGAACACAAGTAACAAACCTAAATAATGCAAATAAATTCTATATTTAACAACTGAGTATAACACAAAGCACTCATGTAACTAACTTATAATGACTTTATCTTGCTCATTGTACTGTCACTTTCTAACGCCTTAGATGCCGTGGTCGCTATTGACCATGGCATCTAAGGGCTTAAACGAATGAAAATCCCAGACAAGCGGGATTCCGCTTGTTAAAGTGAAGTGCCGGTTTTATCATACAGCGGACACCCCCGTTATATGGAGTGGGCTCAGCCCGTGAGCCCCCTCCTTACTTACCCTACCCATCTATGACGCAAGTATAGGTTGGGAAGGGGTTAATTAAATTATTATGAGTGAAATGGACAACACCCGGTATAAGTGTATTTGTGGTGGTAAAGTGGTGGGTGGCACTCAATACTGTGCTTGAGAAGGCCACCATAGTGAGTGAAAACGTTATAGGGGTTTGCCCATCTTCGACATTTATATCCACAGGATATGCCATAAACTTCTGATATATGCAGGACCTCTGAGTAACTGCCATTCACTTCTATGGGAGTTACGGAAACAGCGTAGCTCAGCGAGCTTTGCTGTTTTTGTAACTCCCGACCATCTAATTAGGAAGTGGCCGGGAAGCAGCAGGATCCAAGAAAGGCAGAACAGGGTTTAGGGGGCCCCGTTCTAGAGATAGATGCCGGTGCCACCTCTGGGACCTGCGCCTGTTGGACATTTATGGCATATCCTGTGGATATGCCCTAAATGTTAAGTAACGGCAAACCCCTTTAACTGTCCACTGAGCTCCACTCCAAATGTTTTCTACAGACAGAGCAGCTACCTCCTAGTTCTTTTTATTTTCAGTCAGTCCCCTTCACGACGCTCAGCACACACACCACACAGTAAAAGCACCGGCAGGCTCAGGGGGCAGAGCAAGAAGAACTCAAACACTGATAGGCTGACGTGCTCAGTCAAGCAGTAGTAGGCTTCATTTCAGCAGCGCTGCTATCCTTGATCAATAACTGGTCCGAACATAGTGGTGTGGCACACTCTATCTGGTGATCTTGGTTGCCTATTGACGACCAGTGACAGTGACGCTGGTTACTAGGTGACGAAGACCACCAGACAGAGCAAAGCTTGCCAGGCCCTCTCCTCCTAACATGTTTTCTAAGTAATATATCGGCGCGGCCACGTGGCAGATGGAGGGGGCCGCCTCCCACCCAGTACACTTTTGGCAACTCACAGATCTAGCCCTCTTGCTTAACATATGTTATTGGTGGCATCAATAACATATGTGAAGGAAGGGGGCCCGATCTGTGAGTTGCCGAATGTGCACAGGGAGGGAAGGGGCCCCCCTTCCATCTGCCGCACGGCTGTGACGATCCATGCGCACAGCGTTTATGGCAGCTGAGTGGGCCCCATCCCCTTCAGGCCCCTGTGCACCGGCGATATGTCCGCCCCTAACTCATACACATCCTTTCCTAGTGGCAGATATCTCCCCCTAATTCTGTCCTCAACTAAATACCCTTGTCACATCACTCTACACTTTATATTCATGTTTAGATCCTTGTTGGGTGACTGGTTCACACAGTCTTATTTATATTATCCTCGCCAATACATTTGGCTTGTCCCCTGGACAGAATTAGAAACCTATGCCTAATGTGTCATTCCTCCCTATCCATTTCGATTGTAAGCTCATATGTGAAAGGACTACTCTTCTTTAGTCTCAATATTTATTAGTTTTACTTGCATATCATTTTACCTGTTTGAACTTCCCCAATTGTAAAGCATTGCAGAATTTGTTTGTGCTATAGAAAGATTATTTTTATTTATGTATTCAGGCCTTTTCTTGTAAGCTCGGCCATTTGTGCTCCCAACTTCTCTTGCCATCATTCAACCGTATTATCTCACATGAAGCTATTTTCTCTGTCATCTGGTCGTACAGAGGGTCTTCTTTCCTCCCTCCTTGATCTCCCTGATAGTCACTTCAAGGGAGAGAACCCTTCCCAGATCACTTCAGACATATTTCACTAAATTTACACATGGAGATTCACATGTGGAGAAAGATAGTTTAGTATTGGTGACCAAATGTTGTTTTTGCAAATAAGGGATCTGTCAGAGAGAGCATAACCTTCACTCCAATATATAGCCTATAATATATATACAATTTACAACACAAGGAATACATGTAGTTCAAAGGTAACACTTGTAAGGAAAGAAGTATATGGCTTCTCCTCCTATTTGGTTATAATAAAGATCAATTTATCTTGAAGCCTAGGACATAACTACATGAAAATAAATACGAGATATGGTATTTTTAAGAAACAAAAGTTTTAGTACATGCCCTGAAGAGTTTTTGTTTCGATCTCTGGGAAGACACTTTAATATTTTACTTTCGATAGCTGTCTCCGGGTATAGCGGAATGCAAAACAAAACAGAATGCATGTTCTCAGCATAGTTTTAATGAAGGCACATCTTATTCTTCTGTTGTTGATGTATAGTAAATGACATACCCCTATGTAAAAGTATTTTGCTCTCTGGATGTCTATAGTTAATTAGGTATTATTTTGCTGAGAATGTCCTACTCACAATGTTTGAATAGTTATAATACAGAGAGAAACATAAGATAGTGACATTTACTTGATTGTGTTTATAGTCTGTTCCTTCTCCTTTAGACTAGTACTTCTATTTTGTAATCTACGAGTGACCTCAGCATGAGCTTTGTGCATACACCAACAAGTAATTAGGTTTTTGGCACATTTCTTAGGCATAGATTTATGTGTTATTTTTCTTGTGAAGTTCAGGAGTTTATAAACAGCAGCATTTGAGTGATTTAATTTGGCATGGTTAAACATGAGATCTGGGCTATTTTATGCATCACAAACTCATTGTTAACATCATTTTCATAATTTATATATAAATCACTTTTGGTCTGAAAAAAGCTCTTTAGAGAAGTAGCTGCTAATTAATGTTTTGATCATATCAGTATTTGCTATACAGTAAATTGCACAATGAAAGCCCCAATGAATTATTTTAATTCTTGATGTAAGAGAAGTACAGTGGTCCTGTGAGAAAAAGGGAGTTTGTTCTGCATGTACAAATTTAAATGTTCTAAAACTTTTTCTCTCCAATATGAAGCTTTACAGTAGCTGAGGAGTGTTACAGTGCCCCCTCCACATAGTGTCAGTCAATGCTCCTTAACAGTGACATTCATTGCCCCATGAATTGACAATTACAGTGCCTTTTCTATAGTGCCATTTACAAACCAGTACAATCCAAGTCATTATGCTCCCAAAAAGTGGCAACCATAGGGCCCCAGAAACAGTCTCAGTCCAAGTTTGCTAGACACAAATTACCCCCTTAAAAGACCAAGAAAACCTAGCAAACCCTTCATAGTGCCAGCCCAAATTTCTCCCATACTGTCATCCAGTGCCCCACAAAATATTCTAGCTACGATGGCAACCTCAATACAACTTTTTCTTTCCTCCATTCCGTTCTCTTGTTACTGTTCCCCTGTCCTAGTTACATGTGAGCGGCAAGTGAATAGAACACTTATACCAAGAGGGATTGACAGATATGGATAAGGTGCTTAGATTATCATAGTCTTATGTTGACTTTGATAATGCGTACGATTCAGCAAATTGATCATGTGTTCAACTTGAGCTCCTCATTGTGAAGGAAACATACAACACATCTTTATATGCGGCAATAATTATTTATTGCAATGAAGCTAAAATCATAATCACATGGTAAAGAGGCATGGAGAAAATTTTAAAATAGTGCACGCTACTAGACCCTTTCGAGTAGCAAGACCATCGAGTAATTGTATTTACACACAGCGATTTGCTGACCTTAATATCCCTTTGTGTCCTATTTTTTGCACTCCTAAGCAGTTGCAAATGCGGTTTTTATTTTGCGATTTCGATCTGAACGAGTCCTTTGTGAGTCTTTACACATTTAGACATTCACAATCGGTTATCAAAATTAGTAAAATGAATTGTTGAATCATAAGCATTATGGACGAGTGTTAATCTAGCCTTAGACTTTGGCTTAAATCTGTGCCCTCCCTCCACCCAGAGTCTAGACGGGACTAGGTAACAACATTTATAAGCAGAAACCACTAAGGCAAAATAGAAAATCCTTATTTTTTTAGACTCTCTAAAATATTACTTTTATTAATCACTTAATAACGTTGCTAGTGCCCAAATAACATAGATTGTTAAAATCCCGACATGTCTGCCTCACTTGTTATTTAAAAAGTAACTCAATATTGGCTATAGTTTTCCAGTTACTATTGATGAAATAGAACTGCTGGAGGTTTACTTACTACGACTATGTATTGTAAATCCCTTAGCATTTAAGCACTTATGAAGTAAGAACTGTAGCGATAGCTGTAGACTCTTCTCTCTTTCTCATTCTCTCTCTTAGGAAAGTTTAAGAGGTGAGTCGATCAATGTTCTAACAAAAGTGCTCCTGCACAACACTCGTCTTATGGGTTTCCATGGGGGAACTGTGACTGTTTTCACTTGTTTGGCACCTTTTTAACACTGCAGTACATTACCAAAGTGGCCAGCTGTTACACTGTAGTGTATAGGGTTTTATAACCTCCCATTCACACAATGCTGTAGAAAACGGTGCAGCTTTCATAGCATATTTTAATGTGGAATGCAACATGCACTTTTGGTGCTAATTTTTTGTTCATTTGTCCAGTTTTCCCATTTGAGTTTGGGTCTAGACCTATAAATCTGATAAGCAACAAAAAACAAATGTGTGTGTGTACATATAATGCAAGTGCGCTTCACATTTCTGCAAGACGAGGATTACTAGTCTTCTGTCAGCATTGTAAAGCAGCTAGAACTGTGAATCACACAAGGTGAGAAAATCTCTCGAACAATAAGGAGAATGTGCTTCATTTATTAGACTTTTTTAGGGAGATATCTTAGAAAATTACTCAAAACTAAAAGCACACTCTCCGGCATGTATTTTTTTTTTCTATGGTCACTGAATAAAACAGGAGCATCATGCTTATTATAAGTATTAAGAAAAAGCTATATATATATTTATTGGAAACTGGGCCACTGCAAAAATAGCACACTGCCAGTTGAGGATCTTGTGAAGGATTCGGTGTAAAGCCATGTAAGTCCTTTTAGACCTGAATGTTTTTGTGGCTCTGTATAAAGCATTATGCTCTTTTTAAAATGCTGTTATAATAAAATATTGGTCGCGATAACCTATAAGATGTACAAGAGTATATTACATTTATATACACACAAAACTGGAAATAACATTCTCACTTTTATTATACTTATGAATTATAATGATGTCGATTACTTAGGAACCGTACTTTGTACTTACATATTTGAATGTACGATTTTCCAACTGGATATATTTATTAAGGCTGGGTTTACGTTATTTTATTATGTACTGCAACTGATCCAAATTGATTGAATATGGTTCTGTTCACACTCAGTTTTTTCCTTCCATTGGAGATACTAGTGACATATACAGTGAAGGAAATAAGTATTTGATCCCCTGCTGATTTTGTAAGTTTGTCCACTGTCAAAACATGAGCAGTCTAGAATTTTTAGGCTAGGTTAATTTTACCAGTGAGAGATAGATTATATTTAAAAAAAAAACAGAAAATCACATAGTCCAAATTCTATATATTTATTTGCATTGTGCACAGAGAAATAAGTATTTGATCCCCTACCAACCATTAAGAGTTCAGCCTCCTCCAGACCAGTTACACACTCCAAATCAACTTGGTGCCTGCATTAAGGACAGCTGTCTTACATGGTCACCTGTATAAAAGACTCCTGTCCACAGACTCAATTAATCAGTCTGACTCTAACCTCTACAACATGGGCAAGACCAAAGAGCTTTCTAAAGATGTCAGGGACAAGATCATAGACCTGCACAAGGCTGGAATGGGCTACAAAACCATAAGTAAGACGCTGGGTGAGAAGGAGACAACTGTTGGTGCAATAGTAAGAAAATGGAAGACATACAAAATGACTGTCAATCGACATCGATCTGGGGCTCCATGCAAAATCTCACCTCGTGGGGTATCCTTGATCCTGAGGAAGGTGAGAGCTCAGCTGAAAACTACACGGGGGGAACTTGTTAATGATCTCAAGGCAGCTGGGACCACAGTCACCAAGAAAACCATTGGTAACACATTACGCCGTAATGGATTAAAATCCTGCAGTGCCCGCAAGGTCCCCCTGCTCAAGAAGGCACATGTACAGGCCCGTCTGAAGTTTGCAAATGAACATCTGGATGATTCTGAGAGTGATTGGGAGAAGGTGCTGTGGTCAGATGAGACTAAAATTGAGCTCTTTGGCATTGACTCAACTCGCCGTGTTTGGAGGAAGAGAAATGCTGCCTATGACCTAAAGAACACCGTCCCCACTGTCAAGCATGGAGGTGGAAACATTATGTTTTGGGGGTGTTTCTCTGCTAAGGGCACAGGACTACTTCACCGCATCAATGGGAGAATGGATGGAGCCATGTACCGTCAAATCCTGAATGACAACCTCCTTCCCTCCACCAGGACATTAAAAATGGCTCGTGGCTGGGTCTTCCAGCACGACAATTACCCGAAACATACAGCCAAGGCAACAAAGGAGTGGCTCAAAAAGAAACACATTAAGGTCATGGAGTGGCCTAGCCAGTCTCCAGACCTAAATCCCATTGAAAACTTATGGAGGGAGCTGAAGATCCGAGTTGCCAAGCGACAGCCACAAAATCTTAATGATTTACAGATGATCTGCAAAGAGGAGTGGGCCAAAATTCCATCTAACATGTGTGCAAACCTCATCAAAAAACATCTGACTGCTGTGCTTGCCAACAAGGGTTTTGCCACCAAGTATTAAGTCTTGTTTGCCAAAGGGATCAAATACTTATTTCTCTGTGCACAATGCAAATAAATATATATAATTTTGACAATGTGATTTTCTGTTTTTTTTTATATAATCTATCTCTCACTGGTAAAATTAACCTAGCCTAAAAATTCTAGACTGTTCATGTCTTTGACAGTGGGCAAACTTACAAAATCAGCAAGGGATCAAATACTTTTTTCCTTCACTGTACCTCTGAGGGAAAGCTGCGACATATGACACTGTTTAGGCAAACAATGGCATATATCAACTATAGGCTTCCATTGTAAAAAACAAAACCCTGTATAGAGCGCGCAGTACACGTTTTTTACTAATTCATCTGTATAGGAAAGCACAGTCGACTAAGCTTACCTTTAAAGTAAAAAAAAAAGTATGCCGACGCACACCGGCCCAGCATATGCAAAAAGGGACACTGGGTTCATGGAGTCCTATGGATACATTTGGCGTATTTGCTAAGAGCTTTGCGGTGCAAACACTGAATGTAATTAAAAAAAGGAAGTGTGAATAGAGTCTAAGGCGTTTGCATTTCTTCCTATTACACGAGGGTTCTAGTGATTTGGACAGCAAGAATAACGTACTCTGCAGTGCTATTCTTGCCAAAAAAAAACACCTCAGGTAACCTGATGGACTATATTTTAAGGCAATGGAACAATGTGATTCATTGGGTTAGTAATGGAAGGCATAATTGTATGCGAACAGAGCCTTATAGGTGACAAATTGTAATCTGTTTCCATCATTTTTGTTTTTTTTAATCTGTCATATGTGATCATAAAAGTAAAACTGTTGTACACTGATACAAACTGTTGCCCTTTGGCAGCAATATGAGTTGATCTGTATTTCTTTTTTCTTTTTTAACAAAAATCATACCTCAAAAAGCTGAGATATTATTATCTTAACTCCACTCAAAATCTGAAAATTCAAGTGTGACTGCAATAATCTCCATTATCCAAACATGTCACATTTACAGAGGTTCAGGAAGCTGAGATGTGTGGGGTTATTTAGTAGGGTATGTGTGTGTGTCAGGCAAAGGAACTCACTAAGACCATACAATTCCTTTGTCACAGGGACAGCGGTAGCAGCTCCAAAGGCCCCATTCAAGAGTAACCCTGGTGTCAGTTTTTTCGGACATCTGTGAGTGTGACTTAGGCCGGATTCACACGAGCATGTGCGTTTTGCATGCGCAAAAAGTACATAACAGCTCCATGTGTCAGCAGCGTATGATGCGTGGCTGCGTGATTTTCGCGCAGCCGCCATCATTATGACACTCTGTATGTTTGTAAACAGAAAAGCACGTGCGAATCACGCGCGTCACACGGAAGTGCTTCCGCGTCGCGCGTGTGATTTTCACGCACCCCTTGACTTCAATGGGTGTGTAATGCGCGAGAAACGCACAAATATAGGACATGTCGTGAGTTTTACGCAGCGGACACACGCTGCGTAAAAATCACTGACTGTCTGAACGGCCCCATTGACTAGCATAGGTCCGTGTGAGGCGCGTGAAAATCACGCACGTTGCACGGACGTATATCACGTTCATCTGAATAAGCCCTTAGGGGAAGGGAAATTTAGGTTTAACACCAGTCACACCTAAACTTTTTGGTTTTCAACTCCTGTCACCGTTTGTTACAGTTATGTTTAAGATTCATGGGTATTTGCCACATGATGGTGCTGCAAAAGTAGCCCGTAGACAATTGTATAATAACATAAATATAATAATCCCTCATTGAACTTCGATTATGTGAATTCCAAGTAATGAATCTTATTCAGGGGTATTTAAAAGCATTTTAACAGTACTACTAGAAAGTATTTGTGTATCTAAGGCTAGATCCACACTACATTTTAAAATGGTCTTGTCAAATGTATAGACAGACATATACAACTGTATTCCTCCTATACAACTACATACATCATGCATGGACTGCAATAAAAAAAAATAATTATGTATATTCTGACGGTATACCACAAAATAGAGCCTAACCCCCATACATTTCTTAGTTAAAGTGTAGCTAAACCTGTGACAAACTTCTGACATGTTATAGGGACATGTCAGAAGTTTGTATTGGTGGGGGTCCGAGCACTGAGCCCCTCACCAATCGCTAGAACGAAGCAGCTGAAGCCCTCGTGAGAGAGCTTAGCCGCTTCGTGTCTGTTCGGCTTTTTCCGGAAATAAATGTATCGTGTACGGACTCAATAGAAAGTCTATGAGCCCGTACTGAGATACATCGGCTTTCTGGAAAAAGCAGAACAGACACGAAGCGGCTGAACCCTCACATGACCGCTTCAGCTGCTTCGTCCTATTGATTGTGGGGGTCTCCATGCTCGGAACCCCACCAATCCAAACTTCTGACATGTCCCTATGACATGTCAGGAATTAGTTAAACCTTTAGCTACGCTTTAAATACTAAAAGCGTTTTAATATTTTTGTTTGATACCTATTTTTTCTCCAGATTTTAATACTTCATTTTTCATTCCCATTCTTCAGTTCATCCTTCTATCTGGGTATAGATAGGAAAAAACCTTTAATGTCAAAATACTGTCATCTCAGCATCTACCTTCACTTTGCCGAGATCAGTTGTAATATTATTCAATGGCGGGCTGCCCTAGGCGGTATAGGAGTGGTTGAAATAATATTTCTTTGACACATGAATAACCATTATTGTTCGTTCTCACAATTTAGTTTATGCACACTTACAAATAAAAGGATATGTGCAACGTTACAAAAATAAAATATAACTGGATTCATTTCTTGCTTTTGCCAGTGGTGACATTTGTACGGTCTCAGAAGAAAACTTAGTGTGGTGTTCATTAGTGTGTGTGGGAATTGAGGTCAATGATGATGGATGGCTTCTTTGTCTCATCACAGATATTTGTGGCATCTCCCTAGCAAATTTCTGACAGCTGTAACCCCCAGTGATCGCGAGAACAAAGTAATAGTGGTGCTAGCAAAATGCTATGTCCGTTTGTCTCCTGTCAGCTCCACACAGCTTTTTCTGGGCATCTGCATGGACAGCCATTATAGTTGATTGAAAAAAGTCAAGCAGAGACATTCTAGCGCTGCTAGTATCGACAAGGGGACAATGGTTTTACCAATCAGAAATTTAGTGTTTGCTTCCACAGACACTGCTGTGAGCAATACTCTTGACACAGTCCTTATTTTTAGTCATGTGTGCACTCTTAGGCCCCATGCACATGACCGTAAAAATAGTCTGTAATTGTGGACACACAATTACCGTCCGCAATTATGGACCCATTCACTTCTATTTCCATGGACACCTTCCCGTTTATTTACGGGAAGGTGTCCGGGCCGTAGAAGTGTACCGTAAAAGATAGGACGTGTCCTATCATTCGCATTTTACGGGCCGCGCTCTCATACTATGTATAAGAGCACGTGACGAAAATACTGGCAGCTGGCTGTGCCCGCATTTGGCCGTGTGCATGGGGCCTTACGGTATGTTCACACGGAGGAAATTTGTTGCGGATTCCGCCGCATAATTCCGCCTCCCATTCATTTCAATGGGAGTCGGACGCATATTTTTCCCGCTTGCTGAAAAAGAAGCTTCCTGCTCGATCTTCAGGCGAATACCGACCGAACCTGCATTGAAGTCTATGGAAGGAAGAATCTTCCTGCCGACGGCAGCAATAATTCCGCGGCGGATTTTGCGGTGGGTCCAGCCACGCAAAATCACCATGTAAACAGAGCCTTATAGTATACACTACTTTTTCTGTCTGTGTGGAAGTTATCATGACAAAGATTTGCTAATTTCCAGTTTTTTTTGCCATCTAGCTCTGTATTTACGCCATGACAAATAAACAACATAACTTCACAGAAGACATATCATAATTAAAATATTTTAGTACTCCTTTCCTTCAGAATCAGTGTTTGAATATCGTCTCAGAAATTATTTCCTTCTTCCACGTCTCTAATAATCATTTTCTTTTCAGATATGACCTTTGAAGTTTAAATGTGAATTAATTGGTGTTTCACAAGAAACAATAGGAAGAAAAATATAACACAAAATAACATATACCCTCGTCACTAGTAAATTATTTTAGTGGATCTGCCCTCTGCGTGATATTGCATTTCCAATTTTTCTATTTAAAAACAAAACAAAAAAACAATAAACATAATTCCAAATTCCAGGAGGCCTTATATCACATACATGTATAGATAAATAAATCACAGTTTCACAGTACGGAACCAGTCGACTTATTCAGCAGCTCTGGTGTAAGCTGGGTACAATCAGTTCATTATATAATAAAGAGTTGGCAAAAACACCTTTAATTAACTTGTTATTCATAGGATTATTATTGTAAGCAACACACTGCATGAATTGTAAACATGCCTCGGAGAAGAGAATTATTCTACAATGTAGGCATTCAGACCATTAAGATCAAGACACTAGTAATAAGCTACGTATGACAATGGATAATAAGACTTGTTTGGTGGATCAAATTGTATTTTTAAGTTCTAAATTGATAACTTATTATTTGACCACTATACATGTCATGACTTAATTGTTTATATTTTAGTTGTTGATTATCAATTTGGTAATATCTCAACCTGCCTTCACATCGGTTGAAAAAAGACACAGGTTGAACTTGATCGACCTTTCTCAAAAAATTACACATTATTCTTTGCTTTATTAATTATAAACCTCAATGCCATTTGTCAGTAAATAATCATCTAGCCTTTTTTTAATCCCTTCCCGACATTTGATGTATACATACGCCAAAGTCGGGTAGGGGAAGTATGGAACGGGCTCACGGAGTGAACCCTCTCCATACGATGCCGGTGTCAGCTGTATGTTACAGCCGACACTTCAGAGTAACAAGCGGCATCGCACTCGAGCGCGATCCGCTCATTTAACTCGTTTAATTTGATCGCTGGTTGAAGTCCCCTAGGGGGACTAATAAAAAAAATTATGTAAAAATGAGTCAAATAAAAAATTGTAAATGCTCTATTTTTTGGTCACCTCATCTCCCACAAAAAATGAATTAAAAAGTGATTAAAACGTCGCATGTACCCCAAAATGGTATCATTAAAAACTACAGGTTATCCAGCAAAAAATAAGCCCTCATACCACTTAATCGACGTAAAAATAAAAAAGTTATGGCTCTCGGAATCTGGCGACACAAAATAAATGTTCTTTTTTACACTTAGGTTTTCACTTGTAAAAGTAGTAAAATATAGAAAAAATTATATATATTTGGTATCGCCATAATCGTATTGACGCTCAGGATAAAGTTAACATATTTTTTTAATTGCACAGTGAATTCCGTAAAAACGACGTGCAAAAAACAATGGCGTAATCGCTGTTTTTAAAGAGGCTCTGTCACCAGATTTTGCAACCCCTATCTGCTATTGCAGCAGATAGGCGCTGCAATGTAGATTACAGTAACGTTTTTATTTAAAAAAAACGAGCATTTTTGGCCAAGTTATGACCATTTTTGTATTTATGTAAATGAGGCTTGCAAAAGTACAACTGGGCGTGTTTACAGTAAAAGTACAACTGGGCGTGTATTATGTGTGTACATCGGGGCGTTTTTACTTCTTTTACTAGCTGGGCGTTAGGAATGGGAGTGTATGATGCTGACGAATCAGCATCATCCACTTCTGTTCGTTAACACCCAGCTTCTGGCAGTGCAGACACACAGCGTGTTCTTGAGAGATCACGCTGTGACGTCACTCATCTCCTGCCCCAGGTCCTGCATCATGTCGGCCACATCGGCACCAGAGGCTACAGTTGATTCTGCAGCAGCATCAGCGTTTGCAGGTAAGTAGCTACATCGACTTACCTGCAAACGCCGATGCTGCAGAATCAACTGTAGCCTCTGGTGCCGATGTGTCCTCGCTCGTCCGACACGATGCAGGACCTGGGGCAGGAAGTGAGTGACGACACAGCGTGATCTCTCGAGAACACGCTGTGTCTGCACTGCCAGAAGCTGGGCGTTCTGAAGAGAAGTGGATGATACTTCTCATCAGAACGCCCAGCTAGTAAAAGAAGTAAACACGCCCAGATGTAACACACATAATACACGCCCAGTTGGACTTTAGCAAGCCTCATTTGCATAAATACAAAAATGGTCATAACTTGGCCAAAAATGCTCGTTTTTTAAAAATAAAAACGTTATTGTAATCTACATTGCAGCGCCGATCTGCTGCAATAGGAGACAGGGGTTGCAAAATCTGGTGACAGAGCCTCTTTAAGCTGATTTAAAGAGGCTCTGTCACCAGATTTTGCAACCCCTATCTGCTATTGCAGCAGATAGGCGCTGCAATGTAGATTACAGTAACGTTTTTATTTTAAAAAAAACGAGCATTTTTGGCCAAGTTATGACCATTTTTGTATTTATGCAAATGAGGCTTGCAAAAGTACAACTGGGCGTGTTGAAAAGTAAAAGTACAGCTGGGAGTGTATTATGTGCGTACATCGGGGCGTTTTTACTTCTTTTACTAGCTGGGCGTTCTGACTAGAAATATCATCCACTTCTCTTCAGAACGCCCAGCTTCTGGCAGTGCAGACACAGCCGTGTTCTCGAGAGATCACGCTGTCACGTCACTCACAGGTCCTTCATCGTGTCAGACGAGCGAGGACACATCGGCACCAGAGGCTACAGATGATTCTGCAGCAGCATCAGCGTTTGCATGTAAGTCGATGTAGCTACTTACCTGCAAACGCTGATGCTGCTGCAGAATCAACTGTAGCCTCTGGTGCCGATGTGTCCTCGCTCGTCTGACACGATGCAGGACCTGTGAGTGACGTGACAGCGTGATCTCTCGAGAACACGGCTGTGTCTGCACTGCCAGAAACTGGGCGTTCTGAAGAGAAGTGGATGATACTTCTCGTCAGAATGCCCAGCTAGTAAAAGAAGTAAACACGCCCCGATGTACGCACATAATACACGCCCAGTTGTACTTGTACTTTTCAACACGCCCAGTTGTACTTTTGCAAGCCTCATTTGCATAACTACAAAAATGGTCATAACTTGGCCAAAAATGCTCGTTTTTTAAAAATAAAAACGTTACTGTAATCTACATTGCAGCGCCTATCTGCTGCAATAGCAGATAGGGGTTGCAAAATCTGGTGACAGAGCCTCTTTAAGCCCATTTTGAGTAAGTACCATTTATGTTGACTCTTTGTTTTCTGTCCCTTAACCAATTATTTACACTCGTGCATACATGTTCCACCAGTCCCTGCGTCTGTAGCTTCAGAATAAAACTGTTGTGTGGAACATTATCAAATGCTTTTGCAAAATCCAAATATATCACATCTGCCGCATGACCAACATCCAGATTTGCACTTACCCCCTCATAGAAACTGAGCATGTTAGTTAGGCACAACCTGTTTTTCAAGTTTTTGAACCCTTTAGGCGTTTCACAAGAGTTAAAGTAAAGTGGAGGTGAAATTTGCAAATTTCATTTTTCTTGCAGAAATTTAATTTTTATCCATGTTTTTCTGTAACACAGAAGGTTTTACCATAGAAACACTACTAAATATGTATTGGCCAGATTTGAACGTTTTTAGAAATGTCCCACATGTGGCTATAGTGTAATAGTGGACTAAAACACAAGCCTCAGAAGCAAAGAAGCACCTAGTGCATTTCGGGGCCTCTTCTTTATTAGAATATATTTCAGGCACCATGCTAGGTTTGAAGAGGTCTTGTGGTGCCAAAATTTTAGAAGTCCCCCAAACTTGACCCCGTTTTGGAGACTACAACCCTCAAGGAATTCATTTATGGGTGTTGTAGCCATTTTGACTCCACAGTTTTGTACAGAACTTACTTGAATTGGGCTGTGAATTTTAAAAAAATGATTTTTTTTTCCAATAATATGTCGTTTTGGCTAAAAATTTCTTGTTTTCACATGAAATAAAATACCCCATTTTGTTGCCCAATTTGTCCTGAGTGCGGCAATACCCCATTTGTGGTGATAAACTGCCGTTTGGGCCCATGAGTAGGCTCAGAAGGGAAGGAGTGCTATGTGTTCTGTCATGCCCATGGCCGCGAGCCGTCATGCTCACTCACTTCCTGATGCCCGCAGCCATGGAACTGTGAGCGCTGGTCCCATCTCCTTCTCAGGAGACGCCAGCGCTCATTTCCGCTTCTCCCGGTTGTGTCCCGTAGTACTAAATTAGCCCATGAGCGCCCTGGACTATAAGAAGGGCCCAGCCCCTTCCTGCAATGCCTGAGCATTGTTGTCGTTACCCTAGTCTGTCTATGCAAATAGTCTCCTAAGTGTTTTCCAGTTCCCAGTGTTTCCCGTTCCTGTAACCTGTATCCCGTACTATCCTGGTCAAGTGCCGTGTTCAGCTGAAGTCGTGCTGTCCTGCTACACCACGCCTGCCTGCTGCCTAGTCCCAGCCAAGCCTGTCTTGCTACTGTCTGAGTTACCACAGGTACACTATACGAACTATAGACTGTGTCTGTGTGACTGTGTACAATGCCATCTGTATGATGTGCACGGCCAGCTTCTTATACCACACGCTAGATTTTCGCATGGCACTGTAGTGCTTCAGGACTTGATCTGACAAGTTCACCCCTCCCATGTAGCTATTATAGTCCAGGGTGCAGTTTGGTTTGGGGGTCTCTGTACTGGTACCTGGTACAGGTACATGGGTACTGGTGTGGCCATGTATTGTTGACAATACACGGACATCTCTCTTGTCCTTGTATTTGACACACAATATGTTGCTGCTAGAATGTGCCCTGCTCTCAACCCTTCTGAGTGTTTGCCCAAGCAGAGTCTTAGCCTTGGCCTCTAAGATTTTTTACTAGCAGTGACGCATTCCGGAGTACTTGTGGAAGCGAGGCACTTGAAGAGTGGGACGCTGGTATAAAAATTATCCAGGTAGAGGTGGTAACCCTGGTCCAGCAGTGGGTGCACCAAATCCCACACAATTTTTGTGTTAACTCGCAGTAACTGGGGGCATTCTGGGGGCTGAATACGGGTGTCCTTCCCTTCATAGATCCTAAATTTGTAAGTATACCCTGATGCACAGCTGATCTCACACAGCTTATACATTTTCACGCCATACCTTGCCCTCTTACTAGGCAGGTGCTGGCGGAATTGAAGCCTCCCTTTAAAATGTAACAGGGACTCAACAGAAATACACTTCTTGGGGGCGTATGCTTGGGAAATTTGGGCACTGAAATGGTCTAATAGGGGTCTCCGTGTATACAAACGGTCATCTCGGGGTGGGCACTGCTCATTATCAGCATAATGTAAGAAGCAAAGTATTGCCTCATAACGCATCCTGGACATGACCATGCGGTACATCGTGTGTGGTAGAAGATGTCTACTCCAGTAGGTCCTAATGGATGGCTTTTTCAGAAGCCCCATTTTCAAGTGCAGTCTGCAGAACTTGCCCAACTCTGTTGCGTCTACAGGAGTCCACCTGTGGGATTGGGCATAAAATTCTGTGGGGTTCTTTGTTATATACTGTTGGGCATAAAAATTTGTCTGGGACACCACAAGCTCTATAAATTCATCCGGGAAAAAGAACGTGAAAAAGTCCATCTCACTGAGCCCTGCCGTATTAAATTTTATCCCTGGGCTGCCCGTGTACTCAGGGATTTTGGACTCGTAATTGTATTGTGTGGTGGTCCAAATGCGGTCACTTCGCTCGGGGGTTTCAACTGTTGCGGGGTCACTTCGCTCAGGGGTTTCAACTGTGGTGGTGGTTCTGGAGCATCTCCTAGGGGGTCCCTCCTCTTCATCACTGGATGAGGAGGTTGACAAATAAAAGGGAGCCTCGTCATTCGTCGAGTCTGTGTCAGAGGCAAGAAACGCATAGGCCTCTTCGGCAGAAAATGACCTTTTGAACTAGATTTTATGTGAACTTCCCTGACACTAAACCAAACTACAGCAACAATTCCCTGACACTAAACCTAACTAGTTTATTCCGAGCTTTCCTGACGCTAAACCGAACTACGGTGACTGATTTCTGACACTAAATTCCCTGACGCTATACCGAACGTATCCCTGACCCTAACAACTGATTTTATGTGAACTCTACAGTGATGGATCCCTAACGCTGAACCTAACTACGGTGACGGATTCCTGACGCTAAATTCCCTGACGCTATACCGAACTACGCTTTTTGACGGGTCCCTGACACTAACTAACCCTAATACTAAACTAACTAGCTGCTAACCTTCTAAACTAAAGGTTTTTTTTTAAATTGTTTTTATTATATTTTATAAAGAAAAAACGTGGGTGACAAGGGGAACACAAGAACAGGAGTGGGAAGTGGCTAGAAGATGGGAAAAGCAAAAAAAAAAACCCTAATGTATAGTTTTTTTTTCTAACTACACTGCACTGACTCCACAACCACTCTCTACGACTTATCCTCTCCAACTGAGAACGGGTGCGGCAGGATCTGAGGTCAGAGCAGGAAATTATGAATGCGATCGCTGCTATTTGTCGGTCGTCACTGACTAACCTACAGCAGCAATCGCGGCGGCTGGACCACTACGATTGGTCCCGGCACACTGAGCTGTGATAGCCTGCTGTCGGAAACAGCAGGCATCACAGCTCGATGAAACGCCGGGGGGAAATGGCGATGCATTTTCCCCAGGACGTATTATTCAGTCACTGAGCGCGAGCGATGTGCTCAGCACGACGGAATAGTATGTCTTGGAGCGCGAAGGGGTTAATATCTCAGCCCTCTCTTTGTCCTCTACATTTGTATTTCCATGCTCATCTTTAAGAGGGCCAATATTATCAGAATTTTTCTTTTTGGCATTAATATATTTATACAATTTTTGGATTCATTTTAATGTCACTAACGATTTCTTTTTCTGTAGATAACTTTGCTAACTTGATTTCATTTTTACATTTTCTATTGAGATGTTTGTAAGTCTGGAATTCTTTTGCCTCAGCCTTCAATGGTTTGCTTTCTTTTTGTTTTTGTCTTGTTTATATTCAGTAATTCCCTATTCATCCATACTGGTGTCAATTTATTTGTAGACGTTTTTTTACCGGAGGGTATAAACTTGCTACACGATTCATGTAATAGATCTTTAAAAACTCCCCATTTAGCGTCAGTATTCCAATTTACCATTAGATAATCCCGGTCAACAAGACTAAGTGTTTCCCTCAGTCGATTGAATTTTGCTTTCCTAAAATTCAATTTTTTTGTTGCTCCCCTTGTATTGTTTTATTGAAAATTATATTAAAACTTACCATATTGTGGTCACTATTGCCCAAGTGCTCGCGGACCTCCACATCTGATATTGTGTCTGGTCTATTAGATAAGACCAGATCCCGCACATTATCCCCTCTGGTTGGTTTATTAACCAACTGAGTGAAATAATTGTCTTGAATTGTGTATAAAAACTTCCAGCTTTTAGCACACCCAGCGGCCTCTATGTCCCAATTAATATCAAGATAGTTAAAATCCCCCATAATAAGGACACCATCATTATTTGCTGCTTTTCTATTTGTTGCAGTATTTCATCCTCCGTCTGTTCCGCTATGTTCGGTGGCTTATAACAAACTCCAGTTAGTAGTTTACTGTTATTAACTGTTCCATGAATATTTACCCATAATGACTCCACACTGTCACAGTCTCCCCCAATGTCATCATTCAGCACTGGTCTTAGGGTGGATTTTACAAACAGACAAACCCCTCCACCTTTTTAATCTTTTCTATCCCATCTGAATACGGTGTAGCCCCCCACATTTGTTACCCAGTCAAGGCTCTCATCATCCAGGTTTCTGTTATGCCCACTACATCATAATCTATGTCGGTCATTGTATGATGGCATTTGGTAACTTAATAACCCTGGCTTGATAAGTTGGGGTAAGCCGCAAGATCAAGACCAGACATCTGACATTTGACCTAGGCTTCTAACGATGACGATTAGGTGATCACGCACAAAGTGACCAAAAGACACAACACTGCAGCCTCTAAGGGATTTGGGACCCACTAACCTGGAACTTGCTGTTCCGCTGGTCATGTTGCTTCTCTAAAGGAAACATTTGGGAATGGCAGATCAGTTAAAATATAACCCTCCTGACTGAGGGGAGCAATCTCCCAGCTTAAGCTTCATAAATTATCATTGTGCTTGCCTTATTAAAGAGACGTGGGATTCTCTTCTTAAAAAAAGAGCAGAACATTAGACGAAGGGCATGGCAGATGAATATATATCCCTTTTGTGACCCAAGGGACTTTTATTTGGTTTTCAGATATTGGGATGCCTTTTCATTTTGGCAGTAAACATGAATGCTTAGCCAGTCTTCACATGCTTTTTTTTATGAAAGAGCTGGTAAGGATCTAGCTGCTACAGGAATGAGTAATGCCAGAGTTTAAAAAAAAAATTGATTCGAATAGGCTTCACTAGATCTCCGTACTTCACTAAAGTGGGGAGATCACGTGTTAAGTGTATGGAATGTCACACAAACAGGAGATGAACACTAGGAGCATGCTCATGTGAGACTCGCTTACAAAAGCATTACAGCTACAATACAGTTCATTAACCCCTTGGTGACATGTCATCTAACTGTACGTGACAGCTGCCAAGGGGTAGTCGGGAGCACGCTCACAGGCTATTATACAGCCAACACCCTACTGACACCCTACTGCAATGGGCAGGATCGAAGATTACTTTTGATTCCGCCCGTTTAACCACTTAGATGCCTTAATACAATAAAGGGTAATTTTTTACTATCTTGCACTCAGAATTTCCTAGTGCATCTCAACATTCAATATCGCTCATACTCTGTCCAGGACAAGCTCTTCACCCAGAAAGCCCCCAGTACGACACTGCCAGGTGAGTGTACACTTCTCCCTTTCCTGCTTATCCTGACATGATGCCCTATGTTGCACCATTCTGTGCTTTTTTTTCTTTAAAGTGATTGCAAATCTATTTTACCCCTTGATGATAATAATAATAATAATAATAAATAATAATAATAATAATAATAAAAAAACCCTTGATGTTTTTCCTGTTTTGTTGTATTTTTTTTTTTGTATTGCAACCTGGAATTAAAATGAATTTTAAATTTGATTTTATGTAATGGACCTGACAAAATAGTTCAAATTGTTACAGTGGAATGTAACAAAAACAAAAAACGTTGTTTTAAAAAAATTAATAAATAGCTTAAAACTGAAAGGTTGTGAATGCATATGTATTCACCCCCTTTGCTATGAACACCCTAGATAAGATCTGGCCAAGCCAATTAACATCAGAAGTCACATAATTAGTTGAATAAGGTTCTCCTGTGCGTGATCAAAGTGTCACATCACCTGTCACATGATGTCAGTATAAATACACTGGTTCGAAGAGGCCCCTGAGTCTGCAACAGCACTTAGCAAGCATCATGAAGACCAATGAGCTCTCCTAAAAAATCAGAGACAAAGTTGGTTTAGGTAATTCAATTTTTTCACAAACTTTACACATCAAAACGAAGCACCATTGAATCCATTATAACAAAATGGGAACAATAAGGCACAACTACAAATCTGACCAGAGAAGGCCGCCCACTAAAACTCTCAGACCGGGCAAGGAGGTCATCAATCAGAGATTAAACACAGACACCAACTGTAACACTGAAGGAGCTCCAAAGAATCACAGCGGAGATGGAAGTATCTGTCCAAAGGACCAGTATAAGCCGTACACTTCACAGAGTAGGGCTTTATGGAAGATGGGCCAGAAAAAAAAATTGCTAAAAAAACCCCATAAGAAAACATGTTTTAGATTCACCCAACAGAATGTGGCAGAGTCCCCAAACACATGGAAGAAGGTTCTCTAGTCAGATGAGACTAAAATGGAACCTTTTGGACTTCTTGGCAAATGCTATGTGTGGGGCAAACCCAACACTTTCCATCACCCCAGGAGTACCATTCCCACAGTGAAGCATGGTGGGGACAGCATCATGCTGAGGGGATGATTTTCATAGGCAGAGACTGTAAAACTGGTCCGTTTTGAAGGAAAGCATGATGGCAATATAAATAGGGCAATTTTTGAGGGAAAAGCTGTTTCCGTTTGCCAGAGATTTGAGATTGGAATGAAGGTTCCCCGTTCAACAGGACAATGACTCTAAATTTACAGCCAAAGCTACTCTGGAGGGGTTTAAGGGGAAACATTTAATTGTCTTGGAATGGCCTAGTCAAGGCCCAGACCTCAATCTTATTTGGGAATCTGTGGCATGTGTTTAAGTTGCCAGTAACTCTCTTTTAAGTCGTTCATAGTGGCCATGTATAAAAAATTAGAGAAGACAAATAGTGAAGCAGATGCCTATTAGAGAACTAATTAGATTGCACTTTGAGTGCAGAAGATGAACAGTTTTCTACACTTTTCTATTTTTTTTCTGTAATCCAATGTATATAGTGCCAATATTTTCTGCACTCCTGTGAGGACCATTATCCTTCAGAAGACACAATAATACAATTAGCCTAGGTTCACATCACATTTTAAGGATTTTTTTTGTCCTGTAAAGAAAAAAACGGATGTCAAACAGAATGGTGCAACAGAATGCCTATCTTGTAGCATCCTGTTGCCAGAAACTTGCACTGTACAGAAAAACAGATCCGTCAGAATCCAGTTGTTCAACAAGACAGAAAATAAGTCAGTCTCCACTTTTGACCTGTGAAACAAACAGATCCTGACGGAAACAAGTTAAAACTGACACTTCTTGGCTTTACGGAAGCCCCATTGAAACCAATGGATTCATTAACTGATCAGTTTTTTTTAGTAAACAAAACACAAAACTCAAATTGACGTTACAACAGGATAGTCTGACTTGATGTGAACCTAGCCTAAGAGAATGTCAAGGTTGTCTGAAGATGTTTGAGAAGGAATATTTTCTTGATCTAATTATATTTGAGTTTTCATCGCATTTGCTGGAGCTTCAGAGTGGAAGTGTTTCATTCATAGACATGTTTTTGCTATTTCAATTATTAAATTTTGTTCTGCATTGAATATAGTTCCTTTTATCTCTGTGAGTTTGCATCCTGATCGACCACCTGCAAGATAGAAGTCATTTAAAAAACCATCTTGGAACAGACAGATGAATGTATTGTGAAAAAATAAAGTGTATATATATATATCAAAAAAATGATGGGAACAGTTAAATCTAATATTGGATTTCGATATATGAAAGATTCAAGTTGAAAATCTTTACTGACATAAATCGTGTAATTAGATGACAATAAAATAACTTATGATCGGTGAATAAAAACCATCAACCAATTGAGGGCTGGATTGCAAATCACGTAAATCAAAGTAAAAAATTTAGATCACAGGCGGATCCAATTTGCATAAATGTCATTACCTCAACTCATAATGTGTATGTCCCCCACGTGCCTGTATGCACTACAGACAATGGCGGCTGGATTAGGGAATCCGTAAGCTTCTGGAAAATCTGTGACTCTACTTGGCAGCGTTCGATGCACTGATTAATATTGACCCAGAGGTTCTCAAATGTATTCAGGTCTAGGGAACTCAAGGGCCAGTCATTGGCATTAATGCCGTCGTCATCCATGAAGTGCCTACGCACTCGTGCCACATGAGGCATTGTCCTGCACCAGGAGGAAGCCAGGGCCCACTGCAATGGCTCTGAGAATTTCATCCCGGTACCTTACAGCATTTAGTGCTTGCGATGGCATAAATGGATGTGCCATCCTGGAGGAGCTGGGCTACCTGTGCAACCTGATAGGTCTGCAGGTACTGCCTCCTACTACCATTAGTGACAACGACACAATCAAAACTATACAAGAATCAGTTTGGAAGGGTAAGGACAGAGAAATTGTCTGTAGCCCTTACCTGCAAAACCATTCCCTTTTTGGGGTTGTCTTGCTAATACCTCTCCTGTCCAATTGTTGTCACTTTAATTTGTACCAGTTTGGGCAGATTTAATCGTGGTCATGCTGCGATGCTTAATTATATATATATATATATATATATATATATATATATATAGCACTCCAGACGTTTTTACATTGAAATAAGACGTGTTTTTATTCATCCATTGATATGCAACGTTTCAGCCCCAGCTTAGGTCTTCCTCAAGCTTGAGTGCTGCCTAAGTAGTTGAAGTGACTGTGAAAGGGCTGGAACCCTGAGGTGTGCACCCGTATATCCGACATTATAGTGATGCTCTCATTGGGATTTTATTATATATATATATATATATATATATATATATATATATATATAGTAACACAGACATGTGTGTTGCCAGGTCTGTAAGACCAGTGTTAAACACAGTGTTTAAAGATAAACATGATCCTTTCTGTGTTATTAGGTAGACGAACACAGCTAGAGATCTTTGGAAGCATAATGGTTGTTATTGATGCCTAACATGAGGCAGTTTTCTACTAGAATTAACCTCTTCATTTTATTTGCGTTTTATTGAAATACTCTATATATATATATATATATATATATATATATATATATATATATATATATATATATATATATCATTTGTCACGTGGAATTTGTCTTTAAGAATAGAGAAGGGCATAAATGACAAAAAGTTGGGTGAATTCTACAATTTAAGTTTAAAAATATTTTTATTTCCTTTACTTTCTGGAGGAAACTTTTGAGACTGGCAACCTTACCGTTTTGGGGCTTGCACATAAACATGGTCAGTCTAGTTATATCATAATAGATTTATGAGACTGTGCTTTCCTATAATGGAAACAATGTGAGGCAACAAAACAATTTCTTTAGCCTTCTTTGTGTCTTTGAACAATAAAACATCTCTGACCAGCAAGAAATCAGCTGCTCATATTGGCCTTTAGCATATTGCCCAATTTTGAGCTTTGCTGAAAGTCATAATTTAGATGGGTAGGGCCTACTTGCCGAGTGGGATAAAATCAGGGGCATAATTATAGGGGGTGCAAAGTTAGAGCCACACAACTCAGCACCAGTGTCTGAGCAGTTCCAATATGGTACCAGTATATATTCACACATATATATATATATATATATATATATATATATATATATAGTATATTTACATATGGTACCAGTACTATAAATGGCTTATTGTACATGGTGGTGATCTGCTACAGAGTTTGTATTGATGCCTAGAAGCTGCAAGTTGTGCTTCTGGATAAAAGTAAGTGGCTAGTGGTTAGGTCCACAATTCCATTTACAGGTTAAGAATTCAATTTCCTGACAAAACTTTGGGTAATGAAGGGAGTCTCTGGGCAGACCCCACATGGTGCATGGTGTTAACAATAGAATACGCTACAGTAAGTCAGTGACATTGGCTGTTTTAAAATGGAGAAAATTATTACATCCATAGACAACGTATGTTCTGAGTAAATAATGTTAAAGCGTACCTAGACTTTGAGATGACTTTTTATAATAAGCTGTCATATGTGTGTACATGAGAAATAACACTATATCTGTCCATTATATTACCTGTATTCTTTATTTTTAAGCAGTTTTCTCCTCTGCAGGCTCCCTCACATTCTCAGTTTTCTCTGAGTAAATGGGTGGAGTGTAACTGCTATCGTGTCTTCTATATATCGCACTCAGAGAGGAGAATCCTGCTCTCCTATCTCTATTATATATATAATCATCATGGAGGAGATTATTCAGCAGTGATGAGCAGTGTAGCTGCTAATCCAGCACTGGTGTGAGATATGATCAGTTGCAGGTAGTCTGTATGTGTATGTGACTCTCTCCCTTTGGTCCTGCTCTACTCCTCCCCCCTTCCCCTCTACATAGAGTTCTATTGGCAGCTGTAACCTGATCTGTCACTGAGCTGATAGTCCGTCTGTCTTGTCTTCGACGAGAAAGCAGTAAATTCAGAGTGAGTGAACACTTTAGTAGGGAGGGAGGAGGAAAAAAGCTTGATAAATGGAGAAAGGCTTTTTTTCTCTAATAAGATATATTCCAAAACGTTTCTTATATTCGCTTATACTATTGATTTAAGCAACGTTTATTCAAAGTGCAGAGCATTTCTAAATATGAAATCTGAGTGGATTGTCTGCATTTCTGTCCTTTATGCAGCAGAGATATTGTACTGCAAACATAAGTGACGGCTTGCTGTCTTCTCTAGCCATTGCATCAGCTGCATGAGATGTTGCTTTTATTTTTATTGCAAATGCAATTACCATCTTAAACACATTTCACAAGAGGAAAAATCAAAACCGGATTTGATGAGGCATTAATTGTAAATTCTGTTTCTTGAGCCAAACAAACAAATGCTTGACCTATGTAAAACATTAAAACAGACCGAGTGATGCTTGTTTTACATTTCCCTTGTGTAAGAAAAATCATTAAACCATTGAAACGTTGCTTCCATTTGCAAAATATAGGCCAGGATAATGGAGTATGTTTTGTTCTACTAGGGTAGCCTAAGTGCTCCTTTAGAATTGAGTCTATATTTTTCACCACTATACATTATTATTGCAGAATCACTCTGTTGGGCAGTCAGTCATTTTGCAGCCTGAGGGGAAAGAGCAGCATTCTAGCTCAAATATGTACTTCACATTAATCTTCTCAAGAAATAGCAGCAATGAGTTCCACATCCCATGAAAATACATGGAGGAAAACAAGGCCACAAACCACAAAAAAAACACTGAGCACATGTATTAAAACCTTAACAAAGGTAATAGAAGGGTTTATAATATTACTATAGAACATTTGCCAAGATGGCTTAGCAAGGTTATTTGCATAATGCATAGTGAAATGTATGCCCTCACCTCCCTCCCAATTGAAAGATCAGTGAAGCTGTTTATGGGTGCCGAGGATCTAACTAACTTCTACTAGGGCGTCTATGTCAACGACAGATACTCTTTTAACCCCTTCCCGACATCTGTTGCATGTATACGGCTGGAGGTAGCATTAGATTCCGCAGTTAATAGTGACCGCAACATCTAATCGATTAGAAACGGGTACGGCCTCCTCTGATGATCCATCTCCCCCCGTGACTTGATCGCAGGGTGCCAATGGTTGTCATGGCAGCCTGGGAACCTAATGAAGGCCCCCGAGGTCTGCCTTCTTTGTACTCCTAATAAGCCCGGTCAGAGGCAGGGCTTAAAAGGAGCATGTCAGAATCACGATATACTGCAATACATTAGTATTGCAGTATCGCTGCAAGTTCCCAAGAGCAACAAATAAGAAAAAGTTAAACACACTTAAGGTTTTTTTTAATAAATAATAAAAATAAAATTATTTAAAGTTACAAAAATAAGCCTTTTCTCATCTTCCCCAAAGGCAATGTAGAAAAAAAAGTAACATAACTGGTATCGCCGTAAAGTCCAAATGAATGCAATATATAATTATTTAACCCCCACGGTGAACGCCGTAAAAAAAAATAATCGGTGATCAAAAAGTCTCAAGTACCCCAAAATGGTACCATTAAAAACTGCTCACCCCGCAATTAACAAGCCCTCATAACGCTCAATCGATGGAAATATCCAAAAGTTATGGCTCTCAGAATGTGGATTCGTTTTTTCCTTGTAAAAGTAGTAAAACATAAAAAAAACTATATACATTTTGTAACGCCGTAATCATATTGAACCACAGAATAAAGTTAAAGAGGCTCTGTCACCAACTTTTGCAACCCCTATCTCCTATTGCAGCAGATTGGCGCTGCAATGGAGATAAGAGTAACGTTTTGATTTTTTTTTTTAAACAAGCATTTTTGGCCAAGTTATGACCATTTTTATATTTATGTAAATGAGGCTTTCTAAAGTACAACTGGGCGTGTTTAAAGTAAAAGTACAACTGGGCGTGTATTGTGTTCGTTACATCTGGGCGTTTTTACTTCTTTTACTAGCTGGGCGTTGTGTATAGAAGTATCATCCACTTCTCTTCACAACGCCCAGCTTCTGGCAGTGCAAAGACACAGCGGCACCAGAGGCTACAGTTGATTCTGCAGCAGCATCAGCGTTTGCAGGTAAGTAGCTACATCGACTTACCTGCAAACGCCGATGCTGCTGCAGAATCAAATGTAGCCTCTGGTGCCGATGTGTCCTCGCTGGTCCGACACGATGCAGGACCTGGGGCAGGAAGTGAGTGACGTCACAGCGTGATCTCTCGAGAACACGCTGTGTGTCTGCACTGCCAGAAGCTGGGCGTTGTGAAGAGAAGTGGATGATACTTCTATACACAACGCCCAGCTAGTAAAAGAAGTAAAAACGCCCAGATGTAACGAACACAATACACGCCCAGTTGTACTTTTACTTTAAACACGCCCAGTTGTACTTTAGAAAGCCTCATTTACATAAATATAAAAATGGTCATAACTTGGCCAAAAATACTCGTTTTTAAAAAAAAAAAAAAACTTTACTCTTATCTACATTGCAGCGCCGATCTGCTGCAATAGGAGATAGGGATTGCAAAATCTGGTGACAGAGCCTCTTTAACATGTCTTTTTCACTGCAAGTTGAACACAGTAAAAACGAAACCCAAAAAACAATGGAGGAATCACTTGGTTTTTCCCATTCCACCTCACATAGAAATGATTTTCCAGTTTCCCAGTACATTATATGGTACAATAAATGGTACCATGAAAAACTGCAACTCGTCCCGCGTTAAACAAGCCCTAATACGGCTATAGTGACGGAAAAATTGGGGATAAAAAATAAAAATCTAAATAATGGCTGCAGAGGGAAGGGGTTAAAGAACATATGTTTTCTAATGCTATGTATAGTAATTGGTTGCGACGTATTTGCAGAATCAGAGTTGATTGTGCAGTAAAATATAGACTCTTGCCCACCCTGAAATGCTCTTTGAAGGGAATGTCCCATCAGAAAAGTTTTTATGTTAAACATATTTTTTGGTGCCATAATCTATATTAAAAACGAATCCTATAAACTTGCAGTTTTCACTCTGGTCACTCAGCCTGAGGGTCCTATCACACAGCCCGATGTGGGCCATGTAAATGAGTGCTGATCAACGAGACAGCTCAGTGATCAATGCTCGTTTTCTCTTTTCACAAAGAGGTAGTATGGGGACAAGCGCTTGTTACTACGAACGCACATCCTCATACATTTCTATCATGTCATCCACATGTCTAACTGTTTACACAGGAAGATGTGCTGCAAATAACGCTAATTTTTTAGGCTGCAGAAACTATACGATCAGCCGATGAACGTGCGTTTGCTCCATCATCGGCTGATCTTTGCCCTGTTTAAACAGGGCAGTGGTCGGGAACAAGCAGTCTGTGAATGCTTGTTTGTCCGATTATTGGCCCATTTAATAGGGCCTTAATAATAGATTGACATTTCCTGTTCTGTAAAGATCACTTTTCAGCAGTCATCTCATTATCATCACAGGCAGGATTAAAATGAAAGGTAACACCTATATATAGATAACACAGGCTCCACCATTGACAATAGGTGATGAACACATCTCCCCTCCTCTCCCTTACTGTACAATGACCTCTGCACAGAACATGCCTAGAAAACTCCACCATAGAAGAGAAGGGGTCCCCTCCTGTTCACAGGTTCCTATGGTCAATGTGGCTGCTATAAAGCATATCTCTAAATGCTGTTAAGGAGGCTCTGTCACAAGATTATAAGTGCCCTATCGCCTACATAATCTGATTGGCGCTGTAATGTAGATAACAGCAGTGGTTTTTATTTTGAAAAAAGATAATTTTTTAGCAAGTTATGAGCAATTTTAGATTTATGCTAATTAGTTTCTTAATAGACAACTGGGCGTGTTTTTACTTTTTACCAACTGGGTGTTGTACAGAGGAGTGTATGACGCTGACCAATCAGTGACAAATCAGCGTCATACACTTCCCATTGTTCCAGCCCAGCTTCTTTCACTGCACAATCACACTGTAACAATGGGCTGGAACAATGAGAAGTGTATGACACTGATTGGTCACTGATTGTTCAGCGTCATACACTTCTCTGTACAACGCCCAGTTGGTAAAAACACACCCAGTTGCCTATTAAGAAACTAATTAGCATAAATCTAAAATTGCTCATAACTTGCTAAAAAATTATCGTTTTTCGAAATAAAAACCACTGCTGTTACCTACCTTACAGCGTCGATCAGATTATGTAGGAGATAAAAAAGCAAAAAGCACGGCGCCACATAGTGCAGGTCAGCAGGACTAAAAAGGAGTAGAAAACGTAGTTGGATATGCTCACCACGTAGAGGTAGGATAAAGGCAATAGGTAAATCCACTAGTGCTGCTGCCAGGATCCAAACCGGTGAACCGAATGGTCACCGCTAATTGAAACACATGAAGGTAGTGAAAAAAGGACGGATCCTATAGGGCGCTGCTGCGTGGCTAACCTGCGATTTTGCGTCTCGCAAAATTGCAGGTTAGCCACGCAGCAGCGCCCTATAGGATCCGTCCTTTTTTCACTACCTCCATATGTAGGAGATAAGGCACTTCTAATCTGGTGACAGAGCCTCTTTAAGCAACTTTTCAAGCAAGATGGCTGCTCCCATAATCATGCACAGAAAAATAATTAAAAAGAATCTATAATCAGAAACTAAAACCAGATCATAAAAAAAGATTATGTTTCACTATCTGGTTTTAATTAGTAAAAAAAAAATATATCCTTTAAGCCTATAAGATCAGCATTATTTAGCGGAGTAGCGCTGGGTTACACAGTATTAATGTGACCCAGACTGATGTCTCTTTACCCTAGTGTGGATGTCCTGAATGTTAAAAAGTAACTTAAGATTATAAGAATAAAGTTACCAAAAGACCTAATGGGTAGCTTTTGCATTGCATAACATTGTTGAGAATTGAGGAAGCTATGTCAAATTTGGTTGACATGAAATGTCGGCTGAACACAACAAATCCACTGTACATCCTCTATTAGTAGGGGGAGTTAAGGCAAAATGTATGGGGGAGGGGTATACAGGCTGATTTTGGAGATTATAAAAGACCATGAAAAAGAGAAAAAATAATAGGGGAAAGCAAGTTAGTAGGGAGTGATGTAGATGAAGTGTATGGGGAAGAATAGGAAGGGTTATAGAACTACGGTCATATTGCCTCGCCTAACCCGGATAGGATTCTTGAGTTTCAACCTCTTGCTTCCTACATAATTTTCTAATTTTTACATATACATATAAAATCTGAATTATAAAAAAAAGTCCCCCATTTCCCCTGTCCTCTGTCACCATTCATTTTTTCCTTGGCAGTGGAACCCCAGCAGAAGCCATTCAAACGTCCGATCAGATTAAAGAGGTTCAAATCAGGAACCAGGCACACTTCATTTTAGTTGTTAGTAGCGTATAAGGTGGAATTTTTCATTAAATTTTATTTGGTTCATGCGTTTTTTTGGAGTTTTTGAAGTCCTATAGAGAAGCCTATGGAAAAAAATGCCTGAAAAAAAGCCATACCCAGAGCATGCTGCATGTGTAAAAATGTGCCACTGCCCACAAAATTGCCTCAAAACGCCACAAACCAAAACACAGTTGTGTATCGTGCATTTTCTATTTTACAATAGATTTTAATGTAACATCTGTAGCCTCCATAAAAAAACATTATTAAACACTATTAAAAATGGCTTAATGCAATAATGCACAAAAATGCTGTGTGTGAATCCAGCCTAAAAGAGAAAAATATACCATGCAGAGATTTTCATTTTATATGGTCTGAAAGAGGTCTACATTATCTGGGAATAATTGTAAGTGTTTTGTTATCCAAATGAATTAAGATAAACATAGAAAATTTATTTTCTTTGATCAAACCAGAGTAAGAATATTGGAGATGGAATTCCCTTATATATTAAGATATGCATTCCATTAGAATTTCCTAGTTTAAATTTACAGGAATTTGAGAAAATTCCGACTAAATTTATATGGGCATATTTAAAAAGTTATTCAGCCAAGAACGTCTGGAAGGTCCTCATCTTAAGTTATATCGTAGAGCAATACTAACTGAACCTCTGAGAAGTTGGTCACAATGGTTAAAGATAGAATATGCCTATTTACCATATAATGATCCCACAGCATGCTTGCAATCAGAATTATGGTTGTGCGATGCATCAAAATGTAGATGCCATTTCGAAGCCGTGCACCTTTAATACTATTAATTCATGCATTTCGATAGTAAGCTGTGCGGCCCCTGTGACGCGATCCAAGGCGCATCCCCCTTGTCTTTTTCCCCTTGAATACTGCGGTCATCTATGATCGCAGCATCCATGGGAATAGCGGCGGAGATCAGAGGTTACTGTAATATCCGCCTTTAGAGCAGAGTTGCGGCTGTGTAATACAGCCATTGCCCCACTTCTGACAAGTGTGTGCACGGTCAGCATGAGGGGATGCGGCCGGCGCTACACTCATGAGCGCTGGCACTGAAGACAGAGAACATGGCGGGCGCACTGCAAAACACTCCCATGTTCTGTCGTCAGTGCTGGCGCCGCCGCTCATTAGTGCAGCGTCGGCGGCCGCATCACCTCATGCTGACCACACTTTTCAGGAGCGAGGCAATGGCTGTATTACACAGCCGCAGCTCTGCTCTAACGGCGGAGATCAGAGTAACCTCTGATCTCCGCCGCTATTCCCTTGGCTGCTGCGATCATAACTGACCGCAGCATTCAAGGGGAAAAAGACATGGGGATGTGCCTTGGATCGCGTCACAGGGAATCCGTGTGTCACGATCGAGCGACATACCGTGTTTGGGCAGACAGCCCAGGGTCCATTGAAGGACCCCATGGCTGTCTGACCAGATTTCTTGTTGTTAGGGCATACTTGGGTATGTCCTAACAACTACCTGTGTACTATCCGTACACAGGCTAATTTACTGGCATATACAGTTAGGTCCAGAATTATTTGGACAGTGACACAATCTTCATGATTTGGGCTCTGCATGCCACCACATTGGATTTGAAATGAAACAACTGACATGCAATTGAATTGTAGACTTTCAGGATTAATTCAAGGGGTTGAACAAAAAAATCCTGTGAAAAGTTTAGGAATTGCCACTATTTTTCTACACCACCTCCTCCTTTCAGGGGCACAAAAGTAATAGGACAAATTAACATTACCATAAATAAAATGGTTGTTTTTTTAATACTTTGTAGAGAATCTTTTGCAGGCAATGACTGCATGAAGTCTGGAACCCATGGACATCACCAAGCACTTAGTTTCCTTCTTTGTGATGCTTTGCCAGGCCTTTACTTCAGCGGTCTTCAGTTGTTGCTTGTTTGTGAGTCTTTCTGCGTTAAGTTTTGGCTTAAACAAGTGAAATGCATGATCGAACGGATTGAGATCTGGTGATTGACTTGATCATTGCAGAATATTCCACTTCTTTGCCTGGGTCATTTTCCATATGTACTGTGAAGCGACGTCCAATCAACCTTGCTGCATTTGGTTGAATCTGAGCAGAAAGTATATCCCTGAACACTTCAGAATTCATCCGGCTGCTTCTGTCTTCAGCCACATCATCAATAAACACTAGTGACTGAGTGCCTTTGGTAGCCATGCATGCCCATGTCGTCACACTGCCTCCACCATGTTTTACAGAGGATGTGGTGTGCTTTGGATCATGAGCCGTTCCAAGCCTTCTCCATACTTCTTCCTCCCTTCATTGTGGTACAGGTTGTAGTTTCATCTGTCCAAAGAATGCTGTTCCAGAACTGGGCTGGCTTCTTTAGATGTTGTTTGGCAAAGTCTAAACTGGCCTTTCTATTTTTGAGGCTGATTTAATGGTTTGCACCTGGTGGTGAACCCTCTGTATTTGCTCTCATGAAGTCTTCTCTTTATGTTAGACTTAGATACTGATACACCTACTTCCAGGAGAGTGTTCTTCAGTTGGGTAGATGTTGTGAAGGGGTTTTTCTTCAACGTTGGAAACGATTCTGTGATTATCCATCACTGTTGTCTTCAGTGGACGTCCAGGTCTTTTGTAGTTCACGAGATCACCAGTGCACTCTTTTTTTCAAGAATGTACCAAACTATTGATTTGGCCACTCCTAACATTTGTGCTATCTTTCTGATGGATTTCTTAATTTTTATCAGCCTTTTTTTCTATTTCACTTGCATTGAGAGCTCCTTTGACCTTATGTTGTGGGTTCACAGCAACCGCTTCCAAATGCCACACCTGGAATCAACTCCAGACCTTTTACCTGCTTAATTGGTGATGGATTAACGGTGGAATAGCCATGCAGCACATTAAATAGCTTTTGGGATAATTGTTCAATTACCTTTGGTCCCTTGAAAAAGAGGCAGCTACATATTAAAGAGCTGAAATTCCTAAACCCTTCCCCAAATTAGGATGGGAATACCCTAAAATTAAAGCTGAGAGTCTGCACTTTAAGCCCATATTGGTTATATAACTGTATATTCAATATGTTTTGGTAAACAGCTTAAATGCCAAAATTTGTGTCCCTGTCCAATTAATTCTGGACCTAACTTAGATATATGCCAGTACATTAAAGTTAAAAAATAAAGTAATGTTAAATAAAAAAAATACACACTTTTTACAGTAAACAATACAATAAAATTCTCAATACATAAAATATAGACGTATTCAGTATCGTTGTGGCCTTAATAACCTGCACAACATATTTATAGTGTCATTTATGATGTGTACACTGTAAAAACAAAAAAATGTTTTCTTTCACTTATTAATGTGAGACACAAGGTATTTTGAATTTAGTACCTCCATGTACCTCACATTAATAGTAATTAACCCCATCACACATTAACCCAATGTTGTCCATTATGACTGAGAAACATGATGGGGTTAATTACTATTTATGGGAGGCACATGGAGGTTCAAAATTCATCACACCTCGTGCCTCCCATCAGAAAATGGAAGGACTTTTGTATTTTATTATTGTTGGCAAAGTATCCTTTTGATATTGAGAATCGAAATACTACACAAAGTATTGGTATCCAAGTCCAAATTCTGGTATCGTGACAACCCTACTCAGAATACAATAAAATATAAAATTAAAAAAAACTCAGCTGGAAACCTGTCAAGCTGTAGTACAGAGCTGGCAGTATCCTTTGTTAAATAACAGTATTCATTTGAATATACTGGAATTTCTGCGTAGAATTAGTGAGGCATTTTCATTTTTTCTTTAATCTCACAAGATGGGTAAATAAGAAGATCAAATTGGGAAATTATTTGATGAAGGGAACACCAAATTGTATTAAAATTTTGTAGAATAATTTGCAAGTGATATGGCCTATTTTTAAAAATGGTAGGTGATGGTAAACTATTATATATGGGGTTAGAGCAGCTGGAACGGCAGGCTTTCATGAAAACAGGGGGTTGTCTTCGTGATACAACCTCTTTAAGTCACCTAATCTTAGGCCCTGCTTACATCTTATTTTTGCCTTATGTGTAGCATGTCCATAGGGCTCCATTGGCCTCTTTCTGACTCATATATGACGTATACATCGGTATAACCTTTTTTTAGGTAGGGAATAACCTGGAAGCCTGCGCTATCCCATCATTCCACGGGTGCCCGCAATAAAAAGTATACCATGTGGTATAGTTTTAACATGTTAGCTGTATGGTATACGTCACACGCATCTGTTAAACTTATACATAATTACATTTTAAATAGCTTTTCATGTTGTATCTGTTAAACGGATGCTATTGTAGCCTATTAGTGACAGATGCCTAACTGTGTCATCCGTCACCCATAGACTATTATGGGATCCGTTTAACGGATACATCATAAAAGGGGTCATGAGCGTTCATCACATATACGTTAAACGGATACAATTATGGGTGATTGATGCCGCTGTTAGGCATCCATCACAACCTAAGTTTAGCTTTTCACGACATATACGTTAAATGTAGGAGAAAAAGGGGGATGTGGTTGCGGTCTTAGCCTGACATGGTACTGTTGGACTGTAGTTGATCTATATTGGCATACATTATACCTCGCAGTCTTCCAATAACTTTATAAATCAATTTTATTGTGGTCATGGTCTGTTATTCAATTCACTGTTTCCTTCACCATACTTTTCCTTTCCCGTGGCAGATGATATGATACTTTGCAGCAAACTGTAAGAGACTCTGAAATGAATCAGTATAAAATGATGTTTGCTATTCATTTCATAGAAACTGACATAGCGAGAAAATTAGAAAACAGGACACTTAATAAACAGTCATAGTTGTCATAAAATCCTGTGATAAGACTGGCTAATAAATCTATTTTTTCACTTTACATAAAACAATATGGATATTTACAGCAAGTAGCAGTGTATGCTGGTGGCAGTGTACTCTGGATCATCACATTTGTTAAATATTCATGTGAATGAAAGTATAAATAGCCTTCCTTTACATTGTCTCTGTTGAAAGAAAGCAATTTTTCATTTTGCAGTGCCTTTGGGTAATTTATGAAACATTTTCTGCATTCACCTGCATAAATTCAAAATGAAGCTTTTGATAATACACTATTCTACTTCTACAGGCAGTGGCGTAACTACCTCCGTAGCAGCCGTAGCGGCTGCTACGGGGCCCGCGGCATGAGGGGTCCCGTGTCGCCCGCCGGCACGGGCCCCCACCATCGCCGGAGGCTCCGCTAGCAGCCGCTATGGCTGCTACAGCGGGATGCCAATGAACAGTACGGCAGAGCAGGGAGGTATCTCCCCGCTCTGCCATTAAACAAAAGACATGTATCCCCTATCCACAGGACAGGGGATACATGTGTGATCGCTGGCATTGATAGGGAGAACCTTGGACTTCCGGGGTCTGTGTCGGCAGCTCCGTAGAAATGAATGGAGCGCCGGTCGCGCTTGTGCGACTGCGTGACCAGCACTCCTTTCATTTTTATTGAGCTGCCGACACAGACACCGGAAGTCAGAGGTTAGTCATGGAGAACTTCAGGGGACCTTCGGTCCCCCGTTCTCCCTATCGCTGCCAGCGATCACACATGTATCCCCTATCCTGTGGATAGGGGATGCATGTTATTTGTAGGACACACTATAGGTCGCATTTTTTTTTGGGGGGGGGAGGGGCTGTATGGCGTTCCCTACAGGGGGGGGGGGGTGCTGTATGGCGTTCCCTGCAGGGGGGGCTGTATGGCGTTCCCTGCAGGGGGGGTCTGTATGGCGTTCCCTGCAGTGGGGTCTGTATGGCGTTCCCTGCAGGGGGGGGGCTGTCTGGCATTCCCTGCAGGGGGGGGCTGTATGGCGTTCCCTGCAGGGGGGGGCGCTGTATGGCGTTCCCTGCAGGGGGGGCGCTGTATGGCGTTCCCTGCAGGGGGGGGGCGCTGTATGGCCTTCCCGGCAGGGGGGACGCTGTATGGCGTTCTCTGCAGGGGGGGATGCTGTATGGCGTTCCCTGCAGGGGGGGGCGCTGTATGGCGTTCCCTGCAGGGGGGGGCGCTGTATGGCGTTCCCTGCAGGGGGGGGCGCTGTATGGCGTTCCCTGCAGGGGGCGCTGTATGGCGTTCCCTGCAGGGGGGGGCGCTGTATGGCGTTCCCTGCAGGGGGGGGGCGCTGTATGGCGTTCCCTGCAGGGGGGGGCGCTGTATGCCGTTCCCTGCAGGGGGGGCGCTGTATGGCGTTCCCTACAGGGGGGGCGGTATGGAGTTCCCTACAGGGGCGGCTGTATGGCGCTCCCTACAGGGGGGGCTGTATGGCGTTCTCTACAGCCCCCTCTGTAGATAACGCCATACAGTCCCCCTGTAGATAACGCCATACAGTCCCCCCTGTAGGGAACGCCGTACAGTCCCCACTGTAAATAGCGCCATACAGTCCCCCCTGTAGATAACGCCACACAGCCCCCCCTGTAGATAACGCCACACAGCCCCCCCTGTAGATAACGCCACACAGTCCCCCCTGTAGATAACGCCATACAGCCCCCCCTGTAGATAACGCCATACAGCCCCCCTGTAGATAACGCCATACAGTCTACAGGGGGGGCACTATCTACAAGGGGGAGGGGTTGTGTGACAGCCAGGGGATGGGGGGCCCCAGTCAAAAGTTTGCTATGGCGCCCAGTCTTTCCTAGTTACGCCCCTGTTTACAGGGCTGGCACACCATGCAATATTCTGAATGCCATGCACTGTACATACATGTCAAAAAGGAACTTTTCATTAACATTTAGCCTTTTTTGCAGTAGTATATTTGAACTATGTGTATGTTTGTTATATACTTATATGGGGGAATTTAACAAAATAAACCACTCATCTGAGAAGAAGTAGACTGACAGTTCAGGCTTTAGGGCGGTGCTGATGGCCCTTAGTCAGTTACAATACTCCTTACTTATAAGTACAGGGCATGCATGAAAAAAGCATATTATGGCTATAGTGGTTGGTATGGCGCCCATAACCTTAATGCCCAGTGACCTAAATTACTCTCAATCTGTTCCCTCTGAGTCATTATTTTGCATATTCAAACCCATAACCTTTATGAGGGTGACCATTCTGTTCGCTTATTTTGCCAGGATTTTATCCTGAAATCTTGATCACAACAGGACCTTTGCTTACTTGCCAACGTTTTCTGCTTTACTGTCAGTACAATTAGACAAGCAGCCCTGGTCATTGCCTGTTTTGTTGTGCACTGTATCTTTATTGACCAAGGCATTGCATATGTTACGGAAGCGATTGCATAGGTGTGATTTCAAATGTTAAGAAAGAATATCTGGCAGACTCCAGTTTATACATTTTGTAATACTTCATGTAAATAATTCAGCAACCATATGGCCCACACAGGTAGTACGAACTCATAGGGTTTATTAGTGAATTTAAGGAATCTGTTTCCTGTTAGGAAAGAACATCTATTAGATGCTTTTTCTAAATAGCCCCTGCTGAAAAACGCCTAACACTAGCATTTTACTGTTTGGGGCACTTTGTCTACTTTGGATAATCCATTCTTGTTAGAAGGGTCTCTTGACAATAAGCAGATTACAAAGTGTCCCACCGCTGGGACCCCCATCGATTAGCTGTAATATGTGGGAAAACTTTGCAGTCCGTGTTCAATTTCCCTGCTGCGCCACCGCAGTCAAAATTAAGAATTACACAGTGCTTAGTTACGTTAATGGGTAATCTTTATAATACAGCACAGATCCTCTGAAGCTGGAGACGTTCTTTATAACCACTCTCCCCTCTGGCTAAGAGATGAAGATCCTAAATTGTGGACCAACCTCTTTTAACTCTGAATTTCCTAATAGGGTATATGAAAATTGGTTGTGTAAAGTAGACAAGCCCTTTAATGCGGATTGGCCATGTAGTATTACCTGTGATACCAAACTAAAGCTTATGTAGAAGCTGGTTTAAATCTATGTTTTATAGGAATTGTGCCTTCCCATCTTTAAACATAGAAAAATAAATATTATTAGGAAAAAGTACCACATGCATAAATATATAGATAGTTTTCTTTCAAGTGCGTTTATTTCTGAAGGTATTAAATATACTGTATAAAACATTACCAGTTCTTTTTGTTTATTTTTGGGTTATTCTCTTTTTGTTATAAGTTTATCTTTCCATATTCTGTCTATAATTTTTCTTGATTACCTGAAAAGCAAAAACCTGCTATTTCAATACAGGAATAATGGCAAGGTTTTATTCCCACAGACAAAATTGAGGCAATGTCAGCTGGGTTGTATAGAGACATCTTTCCTTTATATACCTGCAGTCCGTTATATGTTTATTTCTAGTTACTCTGAATTATGACATAGTTTGGATGTCCTCGAGCTAAATAGGTTTCCCTCCCTAAGGAGACTTAATACATTAACGTTTCAGATATTTTCTTATTCATTGCTTTGTTGTAGGTTAGACTAGGCTGAGAGACAGAGGCTGCTGACCATAGCCTCATAAGAACAACCGTGGTTGGCATCTGGGAGGTTTGAGTACATCAACATGAATATGATGAATAGATGCTATGGTACTTTGTGTGTGTGCTCGGAGGCAAAGTGGGTCAATCACTTCCATGCAGCAAATGTTTAAGTCTGCATTTATACTTTTAATAATGAGCACTTCCACATTCCCTATAAACCAGACTTGGTCACATTTTTCTGTTGCTGCTGCTCGCAATTATTGGCTGTTCAATGTAAACTAGATCTGGTTCTTTTAATTACTGTATTGGATCAGATGGGTCACCTAGATGTAAGGAATTAAATATCACAAGGAAAACATTTTGTAGCTTATATACATTAATATTAAATATAATACATTCTCGTAAAGCCAAATCTATAGCACTATATATATATATATATATATATATATATATATAGATCTTGTGTGTATATATATATACTGTGTGTGTGTGTGTGTGTGTGTGTGTGTGTGTGTGTGTGTGTACATGTGTATATATATATATATATATATATATATATACACATATACACAAGATCTTAGCATTAGCCCTGGTCCTTGTAGTACATGTTCAGTGAGGAGCAGCAACCAGGAACAAACCTGAAATGAGCTGCCTCTTATCAGGCTGCTGCTCCTCACAATACAAACTTTGCACACCCCACGAAATATCACATTTATGGAACAGGGGAACGCTGCAAATGAATACAACCTGGACTACACACTATGCAATAACAGAATCTTTCAAGATTTAATAAACATGGTGTCTTATAGCCTATTAATATGCACCACATTAATAACTTTAGGATATTTTTGGGTTTGTTTCCGACATTGAAGTGCAAATACTAAATATGGTCTATAGCAGTGTTCCACACCAGTGGCTCTTGGGCCGCCTGCATGTGTGGCTCCCCACCTATTGGCAGATGCAGATTATATTGTACACAAGTGGCGCCAGGGATGTCATAGCATTACCAGAACTAGGGACAGAACTATATCACTGGCAGTTAACACTGGTGCCAGATCATTTGGTCATATCTTTAATAGACTTTTTTTCCATGTATTATTCTTTGTGGCTCAACACCATCTGTCATATTAGAAAAGGGTTTGCAACCAACAGAAGGTTGGGATCCTCTGGTTTATAGTCGCTTAACGTTCAATAGTATAAAGTGCTGCTGTTGGAATATAAAGTGTTTTTTTTTTTTTGTTTTTTTTTTATTGTTGACATGTAATAGACATTGGATTATGTGTAACCAGATTTTATCCCTCAAGATTGCTTATAGCTCTATGTGTATTCATGTTATCGAAGTGTTTACCCAAGTAGGACTTTATAAAATAATAAGAATCAAATAAACTCCTGCAGGTTTGTCCTATACAATTCTACTTACTGAATCAAGTGGCACTGGTAACAGTATTATCTTTCTGAAATGTGCGCCTCTCGAGAGAAGAAAATCCCTTCAAGACCATCATTTGTTTTCTGAGGGTGTTGTGATGTTATTGTTTCCTTATTATACATTACGTTTGGACTTTTAAATCATATCAAGCAGCAGAATTTAAATGGATTTGGAAGTAAAATAGAGACATACAAGATACATGAGCACATTTTGCTGACCTATACAGTACCTGGTCATATTTCAGCTCTTTTGTTTGTGACAAATAGCTTAGAATGAAAAGCTCTGTCCGAGGTGCTGAAATATCTTGTGATTGATGATTGTGTCTAGCTGATAAATTCTTATGCCAGTGTATGAACCACAGTGATTCATCAACTATGGTAAAATTGTATTCACAGAAATAGGGTTGAACGCAAAACAATTTAAATGTGTGGCATTTTATATCTGCTACAAATGCTGTTCATTTCACAATAACACATTGGCTAAACATACTCTCTATGAAAAACATATTTTACACTGTGTTATTATAGTAGACAGATGCTGTTCTTTCACCTTTTAGAGATTCGCTTCTCCAGAGAGACTAATTTACCAAAGAGTGATAATTGTTTTATTTATTACGAAATCCCTCCACTATTTCCCCCAAACCTTCTCTAGTCTATGTACCAATGTTAATACTTTGTACTAAAGTTAACTATTTCTTACTCCCCTACAAAGATTTTATTGTCTTATATCACGTACTCCAACCCCTTTTCATATGTACAGCACCATAGAATTAATTTAAAATAAATAATAATAATAATAAATAATCGTCTATTCTGTCCTGCTTCTCATCTACTTCCACCACTATCCCATAATGCTCCCTCAGCCTACAGTGGCTCATACAAGGTCCTGACGCCGAGCAGCATCAGGGCCTTATATGAGTCGCAGCACTCCACGTTTTCAGGGCTGCATCAAATACAACATTGTGATACTGCGTGCTAAGGGAGCCTCAGGTGGCCTGGAGAGGAGAACAGGAGCGGTGTAGCGAGCATATTTTTATTTAATTGTCCAGGGGGTAGTCTGATCGGGGGGAGGAGGGCCAAGGTGACAAGGTGTTTTGCTTCTGGGATCCCCAGCAATGAGCTGTAATCTGTGTGGTATCTCACCTACAAGTCTTCCGTATTTGCACAGCGCCTCCATAGGGGAAATTAGGCATTACATCAATTAAATCAATGGGCTGCCCATGTAATGTGCCTGAATTTCCAGAAATGCTTTTTTATAGAAGCTCTCTGCTCTGGCTAAAAGATGAAGGTCCCCTTCTGTTAAACGAACACTTTTGAAACGCATATATTCTGGGGTTTTTTATGCATGAAAATGCTGTTCTTGCTCTATTATTGTTATTTGTAGGCAAATTATATTTTCTTTTAAAATGTTGAATATGTGCATTTAACATTTATAAAGAATACGTCAATTTTTGATGAATGTTAAGGTATTGTTCCTATTCCTTCAGAAGAGAATCCAGTAGCACACAATATCCTCTAGGTTCTTACTTTTAATAGGACATTTGAATATAAAAGTTTTATTCTTATGTAACTGATCACAAACCTAATTATAAAGTTTAAAACACATTACTAAGCAAACCATAAATGTTTTTAGAACACAAGCAATTCCAACTAACATACTTGAGTAAGGAGAGAGGTATAACCATTATGAATGGGCAATAACAATAAAAAGGCATTCAAGTTCATGATGAAGCTCTGTGCCTTGTGAAGATAAATGGATTTTGTTAATGCTTACAGTTAACTCAATATCTAATTTTAAAAATGTTCTCCATGGGGTGAAACGTTGCTTGTAGAGATATTCTGCTATTATTTCTCTGAAATGCTGCGTTTAATTAGAAATTCCACCTTAGTGAAAATTGAACTTTTACTTATGCAGCAAAACTTAACATAAACATTTTACATTTGTGATATTAAACTTAGAGTAATACGAATGAAAATCAATATTTGATATGAAATAATATAGAATAATATTACTATAGAATAAAATAATGTAATATAATCTTATTTACAACTTCCATTGGGTCATTGTGATCTTGAAATAAAAACGGATTTTAATCTTGTGCATTCTTGTACTAAAGTATGGTACTTAACACTATCATTTTACTAACCTCAACTATTCACTACTTTACTATTGCATAAAAAATTTTATGCGTATAATAGCTCAGTTGGGAGAAGGCAGAGCCAAGTGCTTGAGAGCAGTGAACAGCAGCCAGCTGAAATGAGTGAAAGAATAATTACAGTGATAATAGTAGCTGCATTTAGGTTAAGTGCATAAGAGCGTATTCTCACGTGGCATTTTAATGCAGTTTTTTTCCGAATCGAAATTTTTTTTTTTCAATCTTTCCTATATGTTTTTCCTACATTTGCAATCCGCACCTTAGAAGGGTTAAAAAAACACATCAGGCATCCTTCACACACACTTTTTGTGCAGTGTTTTTTTGGCCTAATGTTTGGAAAATGGTACATGCGTTTTTTATGGCGATTTTGCTGGCTTTTAAAAAAAAAAAAAAAAAAAAAATGTCTTATACTGAATGCATTTATTTTAGGTTGCATTTTACACATTGCAAATCGTGTGACTCAAAAATCATGTGATGCAAAGATTCCAAAGCCAGGCTTGCTGCGATATTGAAAAAACGCCACTGACCCAAAAAAATGCAAGTTAAATAAAAATAAACTACCAACTTAAAAAAACATCATGTTTGAAGGGCATTTTATATTTCTTTATTGACTTCAAACTAACATCAACTTAAAACACGGCATAAAATGCTACTAAAAACGCTGTGTGTGAATCTACCCTAAAAAAATTGCATCAAAATGGCACGTGAGAAAAGACCCTAAATGCTCTACATAAGTTTTACAGTTTTGTCAATTTTCCTCGCACCCACCCTCAGTTAATCATGCCCCCAACCTACTGTTTTAGTAGAGGATCATGACATTTAAATAAAATTTACTAGAAATCTTTGAGAAAAGATAAAGGCAAGAATAAAAAAGTATCCAGTTAATGATCTATTAGTTGTGTTCTTCTTTCTATCACCTTGTTAAAAACATATCTGCGTTTTGCATAGGTGTTATAAGATATAATTACTTATTTTCATTTAAAACACTTTCATCCTATTAAAATCAAATACATTTTGGTAAATATTAGACCTGTTAATTTAAAGCCCATAAAATAACATGACTATGTAATAAAAATCATATGATCAGAGGTATACATGGCGAAGTGGGGCTCACTCATGTTGCGGGTTCATGCCAATACACAACTCTGCTAACAAGAGGTGCTCTTTCGCCTTTACTCCCAATCCTTGAAGGAGATGAAGGTCCTTCCCCTTGTTTGGTAATGCGGGGCTTACTGTAGAAGCTGTGTAATCCTGCACAGACTCACACTGCTCATGGGCTAATTGTATGGTATGTACAACCTGTTGTATGATACTAGAGATAAACAGGGACCATGACATTAGATTTGTTTCACAGCATATACTTGTACTCCCTTCCCCGAGCACCACCACACAGAGCCGTATCTGTCCATTAATAATGCTGCTAGCACTATAGCTGAAGCTGTACTGAGTAGCATTTCACTGCCAATGAACAAAGGCTGGCTCTAGTGTATATTTGTATATACTGTATATAAATGTATGTAATAGATAAATAGATATACAATGATGAAGTACTTATTATTCTAACCTGGTACATTTGCTATGGTTCATTTCCTAACCCCCAGCACATACATTTGTGATATGTAAGAGAGGCTACATCTTCATGCAGCTTTGCTACTTACAGATGTGCCCTCCCTTACCTTTTCTCATATCTTAACAAATCCTGATATTTCTGGTGCGTGATGATCAACTTTGAAAAAAAAACAACTGATTTAGGGGTAGGCGGGAGAGTTTTCTATGCTATATGTGTCTATGTGCGGCCACCCACTGGCTGTGATGTGAATTGTGATGTGAATTGCAGCCTGTCAAGAGTTTTGCTAGCATGTTGGGATATTTTATTGAATCGGTTTCATGATAAATTTGAGTCTTTAACCATATTCAAGCAAAGGTAAGAGTGGGCACATCTGTATACTAAGTAATGAGCTATATTTTATAAAACATTTCAGAATAAGGCCACTTTCACATGGCAGTAATTAGGTCAGTATATTGCATCAGTATTTATAAGCCAGGAGTGGAACATAAACCAAGAAAAAGTAGAAAATAAAGATTTGTACCTCTTTCTTGTTTTGGACCCATTCCTGGTTTTGGCTTACAAATACTGATGCAAAATCTAACCAAAATACTGCCGTGTGAAAGTGGCCTTAGATTTTCACTGCGATACAGTGTAGAGATGCAAGAAACCGGTCTGAAAACATGGTACTTAGACCAGTCAATCTACAGCACAGACGGCTGAGTGATACTGATTACCTGTACTGTGACCAGTCCGTTTTCTGCAATGATTTTGACGTTGAATTCACATACAAGAGACTAGTAATTTCCATTAATGATGGGGGCAGAAATCGGAGACCGAGGTAGATATTTTTATATGGCTGCGGAAAAAGACCAGAAATGTTTCTATGTTTGTATCGACGTTAAACTGAATTAAATGAACATTAAGTCAACTTGGTGTTATATTTGAGTTGTTATATTTTAGATATAAAGTATTGCAGGAGATTTGCATTATTCAATAAAAAAAAGCTAAAAAAAAAACCCTAGGCCTTGCTAGCATACAGACACATTGCACTACTTCATACAGTCTCAATTCACTTTCTTTAACATGTCATATGGCTTGCAATTTGCATACTACAGTTGGCATAATCGTCACATCACATATGTCCTTATCACATAACAAAGTAGTCATGGCACAGACAGTTTTTATTTTAATCAAAATGTATTTTTTTTCATAAAAAAGATTTACATATTTACTGTCTTTACTACGCTACTGAAATTTCCATTTTGTAACATCACATGTCAATTCTATTTCGTCACTTGAAAAACTCTTGGCTAAAATGTGTAATACATCACAGAAGAGGAGGTATTGCTCAGTTCAACTACAGTATAATGTAAAAAAATTTAAACAAACCAAAGAAAGTACATAAAACAAAAGTTATATATCTGTTTTGTATTTGACAAAGGGAGTCCTAGTTCTTTGTTTTACCTAGTTTTTTTATTGTATGAATGACTTCCTTGTCTGGCTTGTAAGTATGTTAAGCCTTAGGATACTGTGACATTATGTTGTCTTTTGTTTCCTAGAAAATAGTCTTCCTGCTTTTAGAGGAGCACAACTAGAACCTTGTGCTTTTTTGTATTCCATGGGTCACATTCTCTTTGCGTTGTTTTTATGGCATCATACTGGGTACTTGTATAACTGTAGATTTGACTTCTAGAGATGTGCTTTCATTGTCAAGATTCCAAAGGCTCAACAAAGGAGGGTATAGGTCATTGTAAGCAAATGGTGGTGTCTGCAAAAGATGCCCATTGTATTTCCGTTCAGAAAACGGTCTTAAGTATAAAGCGATATAGTTGAAAAAGTATGCCACAGTAATGATCCCAAACAGACCACACATGATGATGATCAGAGCTGTTGTCTTAAAGGTTTCATTATGTTTTCTCATGGTATCCATTCCTTTTGTGGTGACGTTAATGCATTGCTTTTCAACTTGTTGATAGATGGTGGGTATATCTATGCAAATCTTATATTCAGTCGATGGACTGAGACGTGTTAAATTGTATTGTTTGACGTCTGATGGCATTCGAACACTGTGAGCAATTCTGGTGAATTCTGCACTGAGAGATGCAATCCACTGCACGCTTGATTTCAAAATCTTTGACTGGGAATTCCAAGACACCAAAACAGAATTGCTTTGAACTTCCTTGATGTCAATATTGACTGATCCATTGGCATCCTCTGGTAGGAATCCATCTACTGTGATCATGACTGTTTTTAAATCTGCACCAACCAGGTTCTTCGCTACGCAAGTATAAAGTCCAGCTTCTAAAACACTTATGCTGGTAATTTCCAAAGTTCCTTCAGCATGGACATAGAGTGGACCATTAATTGTATTGGGTTGAAGCTTAGAACCCAAAGGTGTGATCCAGTAAATGTCTGGCTCTGGTTCTGCCGTAGCTCGGCAATGTAATGAAACGGAGCTTCCAGTACTTATATCCAGATCTGAGGGAAAGCTCTGAGGAGCAATAAGCGGTAAACATATTTCCATCATTTCCCTGAAGTGTATATGTCTAACATTCTGACCTTGAAATTCAGGGGGGTCCACACAAAACAATGAATCAGTTTCCATAAAACGAATGCTTGTTTTATTCATATTTATCCAGCGGTTCACACAGTCACATCTGATGGGGTTGCTGTGTATCCCTAATTCCTTAAGGTTGGGCAAAGCATCTATAGTGCTTCTATAAAGGGCACTAAGAGAATTGCTGTTGAGCATGAGTGTTTCTAATTTAGGAAGTCTATAGAATGCATTGGGATGAATATAGGCCAGTTTTGGGTTATTGGTTGATTCTATCTTTCGTAGCTCTGGCAGATTTTCAATGGCAAGACTATCTATTGAAACTAGCTCTGGCATGTTATTAATGCCCAGCTCTTTCAAGTGTAACATATTGCTAAAATCTCCTCTTTGTATTCTCCTAATAGGATTTTTATTTAGATCCAAAAACTTGAGGTTCAAAACCTTTTGAAGAGCAACAGAGGGGACGTTAACAAATCTGTTGTCATAGAAAGAAATACTTTCCAAATTTTCTAGGCCTATGAAGGCATTATCAGATATTTCTGTAATATTTATTCCTGCTAAAACCAGGCTGCGCAGATTGATAAGAGGCTTAAAGTTCATATCTTCGATTTTGATTATTGGATTTTCACCAATCATAAGAATCTCCAGATGTGGCAATGCTTCTAACCACTGACTATTAACCACTTGCAATCTGTTTGAGTTAAGGTGAAGTCTGAGCAAATTGCCTACCCCAGCAAATGCATTTGGGGAAATTGTGGATATCAAGTTATGATTAATGTAGAGTTCTTGTAAATTTACCAGTCCAGAAAAGCATTCTTCTGTCAGTTCCACTAGTTTATTTTCCTCCAGGTATACAGAAAGTACCCGATGGGCATTTGTGAAATTGATATTGACCATAGAGGACAGATTGTTCTGTGATAAATCCAGCCCTGTAAGATTTACTGGAAAATAATCAGCATTTTTAATTTCTTCAATGTTATTAGCCTGTAAAAGTAAGACCTGTGTGTTAGCTGGGAGTCTGTCAGGGACGCTGTAAAGATCTAATGCATTGCAATCCACTGTGAAAGCTTCAATATAAATAGATCTCGGTGTAAACCACGGTCGGATTTCACATGTGCACAGCTCTGGACAATCCATCTTTTTCTGAGTAGCTTGCACGAGGGCAGTGATTGTTAGTCCAAACAGCAAGTTAATTCTGAGGTTTATTTCCCTCATTTTTCAGTTCTTAATGCTTGTTTCGCTGCGCACGACTGAGAAATTGTTTTTGTCTTCTAATTATTAATAACAAATTGGTCACTTCATGAACGTATAGCTGACGTTCAACACACAACACTGTAATGTTTCTTTATCAGGAAGCCAAGTGCAGTCTCTTTTTTCAAATGCTCCACACATACTGTGAGACTGAAGGTCACACTATTCTTGATAGACATCAAAAAGCCATTGTGGAAATGTGGATTCTGTAGGTGGTCATTGAAGAAGCAATTCACTTATTTCCCATAGCTGATTAGTAGCTGAAGTAATAGCAGGGAGTTCTGAAAGGGAAAAAAATGGTAATAAATTACTTTAAACGTATAAATAAATCACACCAAAGTCTATCAAAAGGTCTATACATTGAGAAATTATATAGTAAAAGCTTCACACAAAGAACTGGTGATGCTTAGAGGATGAATTGAGAATCAATGTGTTTCTAAACCAAGCACACACTCGGAGAGGAAGACCATAGTATTTTTAAAAAAAATTCTATTCATGTGTCACAATTGGACTATTGGTTATTACACTGTGTTTTATGTTTTAAATTTGTGAGATATTTTAGGATAAATATGACTTCAAATATGTTTTTCATAACCTACCCATTTATTACATGGTCAACCATTTGAGGCCACAGTTCACTGGCAATAACCGGTGATTTCAGAGCAGTTGTACCCTCACAATCGGCAGATCACCAACCTCCCCAGACATCCCATTTAAGGCTTTGAGCTGTGTATATAATGGCATAGGTTGTATGGTTTCCCTTCTATTTCCCTTATATTAATGCTTTCCAATGTCTGACGTTTTTGGTCATTTACCAAGTGGTTAATTTTTAATTGCTGCATGAATAAAATTGATCTTTTTTTTTTTTTTTTTTTTCATTTTTGGAGGGTACTAAATATATTGTACTAAGAACTTGACATGTAAAATAAACTACACGGTTTTCACACCTTTGCTTATTATTTTCACAAACCGTATATTGCTCTGTTTAATCCATGATTAATGGCAGCCTAAATAAGTCCATTAAATATAAATGATTAACTTGCACAGTATTTACAGATTTAGCAAAAATTACAGCATGAGTTTGTGCGGCACGCTGGTTCAGTTTGGAGGCTATTTAATTGCGTTGGCCATATTTTCTGTCGTTTAGCTGCAAAACATGTTAGTAGGTATTAATCTCAATTCACTTCAAGCATTTCTGTCTATTTATGCGATTTGACATACAGATAAGCTATTTTATTTGATTAATCCTACCCTTTTCTAAATGGCAAAATACAGGGACATATGTATATTGCAGCACGTTTCCTAAATCATTGGATAAATGGGTTGCCTCATAAAGAGGGGGGAATGTGGACATCATCATAGAGGGGGTCTACCAGCCGGGACCTCCTATGAGCGAGAGCGGACAACAGATAACAAGGAGTGGCTTTAGCTGTATCAGACGCGACCTGACTATGAATAACGTACAGCGACCACGGCGGAAGAAATAAGTGACTGGCTTCAGCTTCCCCCAGCAATGTTATCTGATCACCAGGAGTGTTATAAGTGTCACACACGGTAGTCAGCTGATCTGAAAAGGTTGTTGAGACTTCAAGAACACCAGAAAAAAAGCATGTACGAAATGTAAAACGCCACTAATAATGCCTTAAAAAAACACGTTGCATGTTTTTTAGGCAGCTTAAATTACCAGAAAAATTCTGTGTGTGAAGGAGGCCTAAGGGTGATGTGAAAGGGCTACATGATAAAAATGAAATCCTTCGTTCAAATCAGTCTAGTGATTCTGACAGTAAATGGTTTTGAAGCCTCTTAGAGACTGATCATTTATGTAATAATCTCTGCTGTTTGCTTTGGCTCTGCTTTTTTTCAGCTAATATATTAATTTTACTGCTCGTTCATTTTTTATTCTTCAAACAAATATAGAAGTTTTGAATTTGAACAAAATGGCTCAGAGATAATCTCTATAGTATATAATAAACAAGTGCACAATGTTTGTTTGTTTTTTAAGCCAGAACCACAGAGCTTATATATTGAGCAATGACATTTGGAGTATATCCGGAGCCGGTTACATGGACCTGACATTTGCCGAGCCCTTTCAGGCTATGTACTAATGGTGGCTATGCATTTAGTTTGCTCACAGCAGCATTTACCAAGTTATTAGACGTGTAGCCGGCTGAGTCACACTCCAGAAAACCACTGTGATTTTCATTCCCATGTGTTATGGCGATGATATATGTATTCCAAATCCAGACGCAGTTGGCTACTTATAGAAAGAGATAGAGTGCAGATATGGTCATATGTCTTCTATAGGTCATTTTACCTCCCCTAGCACAGCAATAAGGACATGGATGAGCAAGTAGCATAAGGTTTGCTGACCTCAACTGCCTGAATGGCTGCAGAGTACAACCAAGAGCAAAATATGAAATTCTTACTTATTTACAGAAGGATTCTCTCCGCATCCCGAAGCACTTGAGTAGTGATGAAATGCACTTAGTGTAGCTCATAGAGTCTGACCCTGTGTTTTCTTCTATTGTACGTCATTGGAGTTATGCGTTTGATAAGTTATTTCGACCTGAATGTGTATTTTGTCTGGACAACAGACATTTTGCAGATATGACCTCCTGTTGGGTTGAATAATGGAACATGACATTCTATGTGACTCAAGGGTTTTTTCTGACTTTTAACCCTGACCTATACTATAGTATTCATGCAGTAGATTATTTACATATTACTAAAGGACAGCCATTAGCAAGTACATATTACATCTATATTATATTGATTTTTTTCAGTCATAATTGCTAAAACAATAGCTTTTACTTTGTACATAGACTAGATTATATGAGAATATATTGTAAACTAATATTACTGTGTACCCTTCTACTCCCACACGCTTCCTCCTGAAATGATTAATGCTGTGCTGCCATCATTTAGAAAAATTATATATAAATTGAATATTCTCTCCTATATTTAACCAGTGATAACGGCTACTTTAGTAAAATCATAATGCAAGACCTGCTATTAACTCCTCTACAGTACAATTTTATACGTTTACAGCGACAACAGCTTCTTCTAATTCATTGGAGGATTTAATATTGTTTTATATTACTGGCTTGTGTCAGCACCACTTCCCTTGGCTTCTATTTATCTCCTAATGGCACTATAGATAATACATATGCTAAATTAGTAAATTGGAAAAACTGTAAATTTTTATTATTTTTTACAGAAACATCGGGTTTTATAATTGACAATATTAGAAATATTATGCCAAAATAGCATCTATGATTTTTAGCTATTTAACCCGTCACACCGTAATGGTATGGCACAGGTAAGAGTACCTTGCTGTACTATTACGATGCTCTGATCACATGGGCACTTGTCACTGTGCCTGCGCGATCAGAAGTAGTACTGCAGCTAGTGCTCCTGCTCTAATGATGTAGATCAAAGAAACCTCTGATCTCCGTCATTTAACCCTTTGAATGCCACAATCAAAGCAGATCATGGCATACAAGAGGAAATCAAGGGAGCGATTCACCCTTTAATTGCATGACAGGCATATGTTTTGATGTGAGCTAAACCCATACTCCAAAGTACCATAGGGCTGTCTCTTCAGAATGCCTGTTGTTAAGGCATACTTATGTATGCCCAAACAGCCTGTGTACTTATAAGTACACAAACTTGTATGTATGTACATTTCTATGTTAAATAATTAATAAAACTTATTATGGCATTAAACATGTTAAAAAAATATATAAACTAAAAATATCTGTAGAAAAAAGGTTAAAATAAAAAAGGCTAGCGTTCGGATGCAGCACTATTTTGTCTGCCAAAATGGCAGAAACCATGACAGAAACTCGGCGGAACCTATTCAAGTCAATCGGTTCCGTAGGGCACCGTTGGTTTCAATTATGCAACAGATCTGGCGCTTTCAGTAGTCTCATTGTTTTTCTCTTACTATGGAACAGAACAATGGATCTCAGAACGCAGATGTGAACGCAGCCTGATACATTTTATTATAAATAGCCTATCAAGTGGAATGGTAACATCAAATAATATACAGTACGTACAGAATATTGGGTATGATCATAACTGTAGCAACCTGTTCTATAAATACATTACATTATTTAAAGGAAATGTGTCATCAGAGAATGACCTTTTGTTTAAATCAAGTTTTTATGTTAAGCATATTTTTCAAGAATTTTTGGTGGTCTTTTTAAAATGTTCTATTTTATTATCTACATTAAAATATAATACTAAAATCTTGCAGTTTTCACACTAACCACTGATCCTCACAATAGACTGATACTTCCTGTTCTGTAGAGATCACTTATCAACACTCATCCCATAGAAATGAATGGGAGTCACAGAAACCGTGAGCTACGCTCTTTCCCTAACTTCAAAGCTACAGAAACAACGTATCTTGCTGTGCTACGGTGTTTCTGTAACTCCCATTAACTTCTATGAAAGTTACAGAAACAGCGTAGCTTAGCGAGCTGGTCTGTTTCCAGAATCTGAACACTGTCACCGACCGGATGCAGCGGCCGCCTCACCAGGTAGGAACAGGGTTGCGGACCCCCGTTTTTGGAATAGGAGGCTCCTTAGGAAACATCCAGCACGGATATGAACACAGCCTTCGTGGATAAATGTCTGTTATGGAATGCAAACTTGTTATGGGTCCTGATTTGCCTACTACTCTGGTCACCAGACTGACTTACCAAGGGGGAAAAATAATTATAAGCATTACGGTAGTAGCGATGTTTACAGAGGTAGCAGAGACGACTTCATGATTTCACTGCTACAATTTCCCGTTTGGCAACAAACCCTATTTTCCGCTCTACTAAACTTAATTGACTAAACGTATTTATTACTAATCTAAAACATCTGGAAAATGATATCCTTTCTTAAAAGCACTTGACCTACACTTTAAAAACCACTAAATGCTCTGGGATTGAGAACTTATATATAAGTAGGACAGTTCAATCTCTGCTGGCCAGCAGTAGAAAGTGTATTCAACAACAAGCGCTAAAGTTTTAAAGTGATGGTGAGCGTCTGCAGAACGCTACCCCAATATTCATAACGAAGAACATGTAGTGTAATTAAAAAACACTCTCCGCAAAGCCCCCGACATGTTTCCTGATGTCACACAAATCATTAAAACATCATAACGTCCGTGGTTTTACATAGTGCTGCATGTAAAACAATGCAATAAGTTCACCTGAGGATTTTGATGATGCACAAATAATGTAGTCCTATAGACTTAAAAGACATATTTGCTACATTTGTAGCCTTTTTTTAAATTATTATTTCTTATTTACCTAAAAAGATGGGCAAAAATAATATTTGTTACTCACCTCGCCTAGTTCCAGTGATGCGTCTTTTCGAGCGTCCGCTGCTCCAGTTGGTAGGCAGCCATGCACCTCCCCTTCTGTTTCTAATCTGGTCCTGACCTATGTCTTGTTCCTGGATCAAGCTCTTGTCTTGCTTTTTGAATTTGTCGATTTGGTTCCTGTGGTTCTACTCCTGACATCTACTCCTGGTCTGACTCCTGACTACGGTTCTGTCTCGTCCTCTAGCTTGTTACTTCCTCATTTCTAATTCGTAGATGACCCCTGGCAATGTGACCCCACTACAGAGTAACCACAGTCAATCGGTGACTATTCTGGGGAATGTGACCTGGGAATCTGATTGGGAACGTCTATTTTTCCTTGTGGGGGTTAAGGGAGAAGAAGAGCGTGTTTCCTATGATTTGGCACCCCAATCTAGCCAATGCCAACCACTTAGAGGAGCCATTCTCTATTGTGAAACGTAGCATTGCAATGCTTAAAACCTGCCACTTCCACATCTAGAACTGATTGCTGAACATGTGTGACCTTTTGTATTTAAGCATTTCCCAAATTGCTTTATATGCACCATTGCCCATAATACTGTGTCACCATATTTTAATTATTGCCCAGGACAAGAAAAAGTAATATTATCTAATGTGACCTGAATTTTAGAGACAGAAATACATTTCAATTCTATTACTGCATTGATAATTGTTGCCTACAGCTAAACATTATGGATAATGAGAGCAGTAATATAATAATGCAGCTGTAGTAATGTACCACTGTATTGAGCAGCTCAGAATCATTAAGGATATGGCACATAAATTATGTTTTCACCGAAAGAATCCTGAAAGAATGAATATCCCTTTTCCTAACATTGGTAGCATCTTAAACCAATCAGTTAAGCTTATTATATCCCTGAGGCACGAGTCTTTCCAATACTCCCAAAGAGTTATCCATGCAGTAAAGTAAGTGCTTAAAATAAAACTTTATTAGAATGTATTAGCAGTTAAAATTCACATCAAATACGTTATGGATTTAATCTCATTGGATTGTGTTCTGATATTTATGATCCTGTACACTGGATGAGTGTATTGTCTCATAAGAACAAATGTCATGATATAATATTAAAGATAACCTGTCAACTCTTCTAACATTTGTTTTAATACCTGCATTCTTTATAAAATAATGCTGGTGCACTTTTTCTTAGACCATTATGTTGTGCCGTTTCTCGGTTATTCCTCTTGGAAATGTATGAATAAATTGACAACTGGGTGTTACCATTCTCTGTGTCAATGGGGTGTGTCCCTACATAGTCTGACACTGTCCAATCAGTGCAGACAGTGTCAGACAGCCTATCAACAAGGGGAATGGTAACACCAAGCTGTCAATTTATTCATACATTTGCAGGAAGTATAACAGAGGAACAGCACCATGCATAGTTTCTACAGAATTGTTCTCTAAAATGTTTATTTAATTAAGTAGAAGGCCTCAAGGATCTAATATTCTATAAACTGTGTTTACCATGATGGTTACCGTTGGCCTAACTGTTTAGCCACTTCTCTACCAAGGACTACTAATCTTTGTAAAATGGAAATGGAGCCTAAGATTAATTATCTGACCTCTGACTGTCGTGGGATTTCTGACCTGTCTATTTCTTTGCCTAGTTGTGCAGGAAAGATGCTTTCATTGGTTGATCAGAAAAAGGACTAGGTCACAGACTTGAGAAGACTCCTCCACTACAAATCTATACTGAGTAACCTGTTTTTATTTTTGTTTGTTTTTTTTCAATCTATTTTGCATACAAGCAGAATGTTGATGACTTCCAGCACAAAAATAGGGTAATTGGCTTCTTATAAAAGTGCCCATGGTGCGTGCATGTGTAAGCTCCACTGGGGGCAGAGATTGATGGGAAGAAATTATTTTAAAATTCTCCAGTATGTTTGTGCTTGATAAATATAGGGAAATAATACATTAGTTGGCACACATAAATTTAGTGTACAATCTACAAACAGAGTACAATCTACTAGTTCGATCTCCTTCACAGGAGTGTATTTTTGATCAGTATTAAGTATGTATTTTTTTGTGCCTATATATGCAGCTACTGTTGATCTATGGGGCTATTCACATGTGTGTATAAAATGCGTGCATATTTTAAAAACGCAGCATGCACTACTTTTACTTGTTTTGTGGATTGAAAATGCCCTTTGAAGTCTATGGAGAGTGTTCAAAATATGTTCTCTGTATGTAACTCGTATTGCATCAGTTTTTCAAAGGGGCTGTTTTGTGTAATAAGCCCATAAGCATTACAGATCCATAAAGCGGATGCAATGCCAATTGTATACTGATACTATATGATCCGTTATTCTTGTGTAAATCGGTCCGTAAATGTCTTCTGTTGTGGTCCAAGAGCATTTTTAGTAACTGAATAGAATGGTTGTTTGTTCAATATTTCGCTATATATTGTCACTCAGAATATGTAATAAGAAACTTTCAGGATCTCGAATGCCTTTGCTTGTGCTATATTCTTCTGCACATACTAATAATAAGTTGCGGTCGTGAAACTCACTGTAGACGTTTTAGGGAGCATCGCACCGAGCAACAAGTGGTAATCCCTTGTCATGTGCACAACTCCAGATCTAAGTAAATGCATCTTAAGTTCATAAGAAACCTGGAAGATCCTGAGCATTGTTTATGTATATGGAATGTCCTGAAAGTCCTCACTACATCAAGGATGGCTTTGTTTATCCTCCACAGAGAGCCTTTGCCTGCATACGCTTATCCTATTAATATGCATTTAAATTCTTATATGATGCATACTAATTAATATTTTTTTATTCAAAATGGAAAAAAGTCTTGGTCGTTTTGACCCTTCGAGGACTAATTATCCCTTTTCCGGAGAATGCTTGGTTTGCCTTAATTAGGTTTGTATTAGTGGCTGTCATTGATGGCTTACGCACTGGTTCACAAGGGGGTGTCACTGATGCTTGAAATGGAAGACATTCAGCGCATGAATAAGCTGTGCATTGTTTCTCATCACTGGAGCAACAGACAGCTAAGAGCCAAGTCACACTGGGCAAAATGGAGAAAAGCGAGCATCAGGACTTGGCAATCTTTCTCTTTCCACTTCAATAGAAAGCCAGTGATGAAAATAAAATTGCAGCAGTAGCACTGCAACGAGCCATGCTGGCAATAAGGCAAGTGGCTCGTTTCATGAGCACCAATTTAGAGGTGGCACGCATTATCAAAGCACAGCTGTTCTCACAAAGGTATCTTGCAGAAGCACACAAAGACATGTTCTCAGTTTTTGCCATCACGACTGTTTTAGAGGATGGCATTGGCAGTGTTCAGTGTACAAAGGTGTATGGTAGATGTGTCTGAGCGCAGGCAAATACAATAGAAATAAAAGCCGTAGCAAGCAGTGGTCTGAGTGACAAGCGCTAATGAGATGGCTAGTGAATATTTTACTTAAATCATTCACTAGCCATCTCTTGAACAATGGTGAGAACCGTGTCTTTCATTGCAGAACAGCCTGTATCTCATGTATTACAGTTCTATATTAATTACAATATAGTTCTTCCTATTGTAAGGAGCACACCAGCTCAAAATCCTGACCCCAATGCAAGGCAACCGTGGTTTGTTGAGGAAAATATTACCATCTACCCCAGAAAATTACCGTACAGCAGTGTCTTTTATGTCCAGTATGTGAATTGGACATATTTTGCATCTAACATGTATATCTTTTGTGCATAACTTGACTAAATTATAGGGGTTATGCAATTAGGGCAATATCTTTTTGTTAGAAGAGTTCCCTGATAATAAGTTTATCTTAAGGTGTCCAGCTGCTGGGACTTAAGACATCAGCTGTAATCTGTGGGGTATTCACTGGGACCCCCACCGATCAGCAGAACGAAAAGGCAGTGGCAAGTTCCCAGTACAGTGATGTCCATATGAATGTGGCTGCGCCTGGTACTGCAGTTCAGCCCTATTCTCTAGACTGGCACTGCTCCACTTGTATGGACATTGTGGTGCTGGGTACTGCAGTAAAGGGGTCGTGGTCCCCTAACGTTTGCTAAGGATAAGGCATCAATTGAAAATTTAGGAAAACCCCATTAAGGAGTAGCTGAAAGTAAACTAGCTGGTCTTCTTTGTATGCAGTACATCCAAATTCAGGAATCTTCACAATGATATACTGTTGTAAAGTATTTACCTGTTGGGATATATCAAAGTACCTCAGTACAACATATTTTAAAAAAAATATTGGAGTGAATAGGTTTAATTTCTTAGAATTGCTTGTCTTTTGCTATATAATGTCTAATTGTATAATAATAATGATAATAATAGCCAACTTAATTGGCGCTTTCCTGCCAGGAACATTTTAAGACAAACACCTAGAACAAGAGCGATGTCAGACCTGGATATTTCATGGCACCCTTCAGTGTAAATAATGTTGTGTAAAGGCAGAGCATGCAGCCATGGATCAATGTGTAATAAGAAACACTATTGTGAGGTAGAGATTTTTCCCTGGAAGCATTCTGAGATTTTAGTCATGGCTAAGTATTAGGTTAAGTGGTACAGTGTTGATAAAAGACAGAAAATGAAGTGATTTATAGTAGCCGGATGACACAGAAGAAGGAAATAAAATGTCACAAATGCACAAAGATTGTAGGGTTATGACTAATCGTTAAAAGGAAGGAATGGCTACATTGAAGCTGAGGAGAAGAAAGTCAAATGGTCGCGGTCACCCAATCTGCTGCTTTACATGGCCTGACCTGAAGCCATATTTAACATTTCTCACATATTGCTATATAAATAGTGACATAGAAAATGAAGAGCCTGACGCATTCTTGAAGAAAATAGTCTAATTTTTTATAAAACACAATTCTATAAAATACTGCACTTGGCCTGAATATTTCCATAGTCATGTTTGCATGTGCCGTCGTTAGCATTAGAAATTTACCGTCATAGGTATTAAAAATTGAATGACGATAAATTGGGTAGATTTACTATTCAAATTGAGCCAGAACTCTGCGTACATGCTCTGCGCCACATTTATTAACTGTTTTAGACACGCCTGAAAAGGGGGAGTGACTTAGCAGGAAAGAGGGTGTGAACTAGAAGAAAGGGGGTGTGGCTTAAAATGTGACACTGTATACCAAAAATTAGTGGTATAAGAATGCGGAAAGTGTCTGCAATTTCTAGCTAGTTGCGCCAAATTTGTCAGAAAGTATGCACCACTTTGATAAGTTTGGCGCGTCTTCTGACTGCCTTGTCTAAGTTTACAGTGTCTAAATCTTACACAGTATTAGTTAATCTGCCCTAATATGTTTTGTACTCCATGTTCTGTTGAAGAAGTAGATATGGGATGCGAAGGCGAAGGACGTGTGCTGCCTGGAACATGTAAGTGACTAGTCTGTTGGATTTTCATCTTTATGGTGCTGGATAAACTTATTTTGGAATTTTGCTGGACTCTGTAGTACTACATCAGCTGGACTTCCATGCACATAAAGGATTAAGCATATTGGAACTGAAATACAGAGGTTGGTGAGCTGGTTTGATCTTTTTCTATGTTCTTTTCTTTTGTAGCGATGGTTACACAAATCATGGCTAGGGACCAATAAATTATGGAAATTCAAACCACGGGAATTACATTTATACATGAGTGGAGTCATCATTTGTGTATGAATATAGCCTTAGAGACAATGAATATACCAATAAATGCATGTTCATGGACCTGAAATGTATAATTTGTGTGCTTGGTTGCAAAGGATATTTGAGTTACATTGTCTCTTACATATTCCAACACACTGCCGGGCTTACTACGTTCCTCTTGGGTCATTCATTCACTGAACGTTTTCCCAGTGATTATTGTAGACAAAATTTATAGGTGGTTCAAACTAGATTTTCATAATTCATGCAACTTTGCTGAAAGAACCATGTCAAGAGAGTGGCCATGGGGTTTAACCATAATACACTGATGTAGCAGAGCTGAATATGTTGTTTAACTCTGTCGGGCTGTGTCATGTATGCAATATGATTACTATCTTAACCCTGATTGACTAAATACACCATATTTCACGGCAGTCTTTAAGGGTACTTATGCTACCGTGCCGGCTTTTCACGGCGCTGTGTCTTAAGCCCGGCACGGGTGTCCTGTGGCAGCTAGAGCGGGTGCTGGGCTATCTGATTACCGCCGGGCTCCTGCTCTAAAGACCGCTTAACCCTTTTGATGCCGCAGTCAATAAAAGTTAATCATCAAGTTATATGTTGCCCAAAAATGGTACATTAAACATTTTAACTTGCCCCACAATAAATAAACCCTCACAAAAAAAAGTGTGGCTCTTGGAATGCGAAGATGAAAACATTGGAAAATGTTTCTGGCGTAGACGTCTAACATGCTCATAGAGTTTTATTAGCCAGGTGTATGCCAAAAGAGTGTCATATGGCATGTGGGTGGCCGTTTACGTCAATATACCTTTGTATCAATCATGTGTACTTGGTAGTATGCTTTTCTTTACAATAGAAGTCAATGGCAGACGTATACATCCCATTTCTTTACAATGGGAGTCAACGGCATACAGTGACATGTCAGGGCATACGTGCACTGAACATAGTACCTGAATGCAATAGGAATTTAGTTTTAGCTGGACATGATCAGGACAGGTTTTCAGTCTCTAAATGCAAACATGAATGAGGAGGAATTGAAACACAACATTTTTTTTTAAAGTTATAAAGCGTATACAGAGACTACAGTCGAAAGTTGTCTATGTTTCCCTTTTCAATGGCAAACTCATCACATTAGATATTTAGGGGTTCTTATACCTTCAAACCTATTGCAGCTCTTCTATTATAAATTTAACCCCTTCCCCCTGCATGCATTCTGTGCCCTAATGACTAAGCAATTTTTATAGTTTTTCCATCGTCACATTCGAAGAGCTATAACTTTTTTATTTTCACGTTGACATGGCTGTATGAGGACTTGTTCTTGGTATGTAGAATTTTTTTATTAACTTTTTTTTTGGGGGGGGGGGGGGATATAAAAAAACAGCAATTTAGCCATTGTTCTATGCGTTTTACATTTACACCGATTACTGTGTGGCGTAAATAACATGCCACCTTTATTCTTTGGGTCTGTACGATTGCGACAATACCAAATATGCATAGTTTTTTTGTGTTTTACTACTTTTGCAGAATAAAAACTCTTTTGAACTAAAATTATTTTATTTTGCATCGCTGCTTTCCAAGAGCCATAACTTTGTTTATTTTTCTGTCAATGTCGCCATATGAGGGATTGTTTGTTGTGGGACTTCATTGCTACCATTTTGGGGTACATGGGACTTATTGATCTTTTATTATTATTATTTTCGGGAAAATGGGAAAAAAATTGCTATTTTGCCATTGTTTTTTGCGGTTTTTTTTACAGGGTTCATCTTGCGGTTTAAATAATATGATAACTTTATTTTTTGGGTCATTATGATTACTGGGATACCATATATGTGTAGTTTTTATTTTATTTTTACACTTCGACTAAATAAAACCATTTTGGTTGAATTTTTTTTAATGTGTACCTTATTAATTTTTATTTCACATTAATTATTTTTTTAGTCCCACTAGGAGACTTCACTATGTGATCTTCAGATCGCTGCTATAATGCTTTGGTATACTTCGTATACCAGAGCATTATTGCCTGTCAGTAAAGAACGGACAGGCATCTATTAGGACATGCCTCTGGCACGTCCTAATGGGTATATAGCCATGGCAGCCCATCGGATTCCCGCAATTGCATTTGCCGGCCGCCGATGGGTGACAGAGGGAGCTCACTCCCTCTGTAAATAACTCAAATGCAGCGGTCGCTAATGACTGCGTCATTTGAAGGGTTAAACGGCCACAATCGAAGTAAACTTTGATTGCTACCATTGGAGCAGGAGCCCAGCTGACATCAGACAGCCGAGCCCCGGCTCTAGCTTGCACGGGAGACCCGTGCAGGATGTTGATTAGGCCGCCGTGAAAAGGTGGCGACCTAGAATAAAGCCCATTAATGACCACCGTGAAAAGGCGTATCGGCTGTCATTAAGGGGTTAAACGCTTACTTCAATCTATTTAGACAGATTTATGTAGATGATCTAAAGTCACATTCTCTTGGTTTGGGAGAATAAACGCTCAAAAAATCTATATCTTTCTTTACTTCTTTAAAATACTGTTAATACTTTTGCCCTAGTGATTCTTTCGTAAGCTCACCTCACTCTCACTGGCCTTTGTTTTGGGGCATAAACCGCCAAGACTGCGCTTATTGGTACTAACCAGATGGAATCAGGAAGATGTATGGACTTACAGCCACATTAGCTACCTGTATAATTGATTCATTTCAGGTTACAGAGGTTAAGAGGTGGGTTCTTTCGAGACCTCCATTGCCTCTTTCCCTCCTACGTCCACCATTTGGCTGCCCCCGTCCTCCCACCCAAAATTCAGGTCCATTCTCATGAATACGTTTTTGACATTTAGCGGTTAGTTTGCATAAATCTTCTATCTAAGGATACACGCAGGAAATAATTATAAGCTATTATCCAAGTGTTATAAAACACCTGATATGATCAATGAAATGTACCCTTCCACTCCTGACACCTGCTGGAGGCACAACAACACCTCAGGCACATACTACCATATTTGGTGGGTATGCCGTGACATTCAAGTTTTCTGCAAGACTATTTTTTCCATATATAAAACATTTTCCCCAGCTAAATTTATTTATCTTACAGATATTACCTTGCTGTCTCTGATTCCTGGTCCCTAACTGTTGGCTAAAATAAGGTTATTCGGACACTTTCTGGCAACAGCACGGAGAACTATATCAGGGCACTTGAAGTGATCGGGTCCTCGAGTTAATGGCTACTGAGGTGGATAAGCTCTTTTCCTGCATGGCAGTGTGGCAGTCCTGGATTCTGTTTTGTGACTTTGATGGGTTTGGGTCATGGCTGCCCTCTAAGGGTATGTTCACACGATGAGAGGCATTTACGTGTGAAAAGACAGACTGTTTACAGCTGCCTCGTTTCACACGTAAATGCTCCTCCTCGTAATTTACGAGGCGTCTGAGACGCTCGTAAATCTTGAGCTGTGCTTCATTGAGTTCAATGAAGAACAGCTCAAATTACGTGGCAAAGAAGTGCCCTGCACTTCTTTGCCGAGGCAGTCCATTTACGCGTCGTCGTTTGACAGCTGTCAAACGACGACGCGTAAATTACAGGTCGTCTGCACAGTACGTCGGCAAACCCATTCAAATGAATGGGCAGATGTTTGTCGACGTATTGTAGCCCTATTTTCAGGCGTAAAACGAGGCATAATACGCCTCGTTTACGTCTGAAAATAGGTCGTGTGAACCCAGCCTAATTCCCCATAAACTATCTTCTTGTTGGATTCTCAGCTTTTAAATTTCTTTAAAGCTATGCCCTTTCCCCCTATGTCAATATTTCTTGACACACCACTTTTTATTACTGTGTTATCTGCTGTGTATTATTTTAAATTTAAATAAACACTAATTTAACCTAAATGTTATTTATGTGAAGACAGAAATTACCTTTAAAGAGGCTCTGTCACCAGATTATAAGTGCCCTATCTCCTACATAATCTGATCGGCGCTGTAATGTAGATAACAGCAGTGGTTTTTATTTTTAAAAACTATAATTTTTGAGCAAGTTATGAACAATTTTAGATTTATGATAATTAGTTCTTAATGACCAAGTGGGCATTGTAAAGAGAAGTGTATGACGCTGACTGATCTGCGTCATACACTTCTCTTCATTCATGCCCAGCTTGTTTCACTGCACAGCGTGATCTCGCGAGATCACGCTGTGACGGGACTTCTTCCCACAGTTTCTTCATCAGAGCCATGGAAGACTGAACAGACATCGCCTCCAGCCGCTGCAGATTCGGATAAATGTCCTGGCATGGCTGGAGGCGATGTCTGTTGACTCTTCCATCGCTCCGGTGAAGAAACTGTGGGAGGAAGTCCCGTCACAGTGTGATCTCGCGAGATCACGCTGTGCAGTGAAACAAGCTGGGCTGGCATGAATAGAAGTTTATGACGGTCATTGGTCAGCGTCATACACTTCTCTTTACAACGCCCACTTGGTAAAAAGTTAAAAAACGCCCATTAAGTGATTAACCCCCTAATGACCAGCCTATTTTAAACCTTAATGACCAAGCCATTTTATAAGTTTTTCCATCGTCGCATTCCAAGAGCTATAACCTTTTTATTTTTGCGTCGACATAGCTGTATAAGGTTTTGTTTTTTTGCGGGACAAGTTGTATTTTTTAATAGCACCATTTTGGGGGACATATTATTTATTGATTAACTTTTATTTGGGGGGAAATAGAAAAAAACCTGAAATTTTGCCACTCTTTTTCGCGTCTTAAATCTACGCCGTTTACCGTGTGATATAAATAACACTATAACTTTATTCAGCGGGTTGTTACGATTGCAACGATACCAAATTTGTATAGTTTTTGTATGTTTTACTACTTTTATACAGTAAAAACGCTTTTTTTTTAAAATTATTTGTTTTTGTGTCTCCATATTTGAAGAGCCGTAACGTTTTTATTTTTTCGCCGATGCAGTTGTCTGAGGGCTTTTTTTTTGCGGGAAGACTTGTAGTTTTCATTGGCACCATTTTGGAGTAGATGCGACTTTTTGATCACTTTTTATCACATTTGTTTAAAGTCAGTATTCACAGAAAACAGCAATTTTTCCATAGTTTTTGATTACATTTTTTACGGCGTTCACCGTGCGGGTTGAATAATGTAATAGATTTATAGTCGGGGTCGTTACGGACGCGGCGATACCAAATATGTGTAACTTTTTAACTTTATTTTGTTTTTTTAATAGTAAAGCATTTTGTAAGGGGAAATGCTGGGTTTTTCATTTTTTTTCACATTTTTTTTTAAATTAACTTTATTAAACTTTTTTTTCACTTTTTTACTAGTCCCACTAGGGGACTTTAATATGCGATTCTGCGATCACATTTATAATACACTGCAATATTTATACTTTTAATAATACTTTTGTATTGCAGTGTATTACTGCCTGTCCGTTTAACACGGACAGGCATCTGCTAGGTCATGCCTCCGGCATGATCTAGCAGGCATTCATTACAGGCAGACCTGGGGGCCTTTATTAGGCCCCCGGCTGCCATCGGAGACACTGACACTCGGCGATCGTATCGCCGGGTGTCGGTGGGAGAGAGAGGGAGCTCGCTCCCTCTCTCCAAAACCACTCAGATGCGGTGCAAGCTATTGTGCACCGCATCTGAGGGGTTAAACGGGTGAGATCGATACTAATATCAATCTCACCCGGCAGAGCAGGGACGCCCCCAGCCCTCAGCTGCCTCTGGCAGCTGAGAGCAGGGAGATTTGACAGCTCCCTGCTCTGTTTACTTATTCCGATGATGCGACGTAAAAAGTCTGTGGCATCGGAATAATGCCCGTTAGTGACCGACGTAGAAACACGATGGGGCGGTCACTAACGGGTTAAGAACTAATTATCATAAATCTAAAATTGTTCATAGCTTGCTCAAAAATTATCGTTTTTCAAAATAAAAACCACTGCTGTTATCTACATTACAGCGCCTATAAGATTATGTAGGGGATAGGGCACTTATAAACTGGTGACAGAGCCTCTTTAAGTCTGTGTTGTAGAAGGTTTACTTGAAATCCTATAGAATTCCACAGATCTTACAAAGACTTATGCTAAAATCAGCTCTGCTGCATCTGTGTAAATAGCTAATCTCTTCCATGACCTACAGTACAGTACGTGCCCTTATTGGTGCGGTTTAGTATGACATTTTATTCCGTAAGCAGTGTCGTTTTTAAATGATAACACATCAGATAGCCTTGCTAAAAGGTCTTTGTAAAAGAGATACAGATTAGCCTAACTCAATTAGATAAAGACTTCTGGTGTCATAATAATATGAATAAATGTGAGAATTCTAATATCTCGTTAAAATCACAAAAGAATCACCAGAAAACCACAAAAGATCAGAGCAAGCACAAAACAAATCAGGTCTGTTTTTTATGGGTGACGCTATTATTTTTCATCTTTTACGGTTTGAAGGGAACTAGGTAAATGGCAGCTTTTAACAATGAAAAGTATTGGTATATCTGAGCGGAGTGATATGCAGAGCTTGCTAGAAGATGGAGTCAAAAAGATGAACAACTGTAATATACACATGGTGATGATGGGAGTAGCTACTGTAGTTATTTGGCAGAATAAGTAATTCTGTCTTAAATTCAGACTGCCAGGAATTAGACCGGATGAGACAAATCTTCACAGTGGCTCTTTCTGGATGATACATTTTGTGCATCTTTAGACACTTTTGTCCAACCTTTATACCACCTCTTTCATTGGCTTATTTTTTTTGCTCTAAAATGTTGGCGCATCTTATGCCATTTATATTTTCCTTGCCGGGCAAGTTACAAACATTTGTTCTTTTTGGCGCATTTGATTGATGAATTTGTTTAAAATTATTTGCGCCAAAAAGAAGGTGCAACTCTGGCCCAACACCAATAGTAAATCTGCCCCAATGATTTCAACAATCGGACATTCCTGGTTTAGGCCACCTATATTTATGTAGAAGTCAGAAGATTATCCCCACATTTTTCCCTTATCGTTCTTGAGTCTTAAGATGACGTATTGTTAGTCAGACATATACCGAAAATAAACAAACAGAGCAGTGTACGGGGTTTTTTTTTTTTAGATGGCAGTCAACGTCCGACATATGCAGCTATATAGTTGCCTATTTTTGGGAGAACGTTTTAACGCTGATTGTAGTATCTAAATATGGGGTGAACCTAGCCTTAGCTTTGCTCTATAATCAAATGCTCTTGGTTCAATTGGAAATATATGTTAACTATTGCACCAGCTATTTCAGTAAATCTTAACTGACAATTATTTACATCTAAATTTCCGGGTGCCTAAATAGATATGCTGATGTAGGGGTCACAAATATATATTTTTTTCTTTCAATATTTCTCATAGGACATTAAAATAACTCCACCTCTGTAAGGAAAGTCATACTGCTTTGCTGGAGGCAGATATCTGCTCTCCATAGATGTCATGACCTTGTGTATAGCAGTATTTCTTGGTCTATGGTTAGTCAGATGATTTTCCCATAGCCTTATTATGCTTCTCTAACATGAAGGATTTTTTTAGACGACCGCAAGTTCTTAGGAAAGTTTCGAGAATTTGACTTCATGTGAGGATATATGTGTAAATGAGGAAAAATTCAGAAGGAAGAGCATGTAACATAGCTTACGGCTTTCAATTCAGGTATATGGATGTAATGACAGGCTGGTGTTGATATTGCTGACAAGTGATAATTTAGAGAGCAGATATTACTCATTAACATTCCCTTTATAGAGAACAAGAAATGAAGGTTTGAGTCTTGGCAGAGTCTTATCTTCGCTGATGTGATTTATGTAGCTCCATAAATTATGCGCTTGTAGAGATACCGTCACTGCTAATGATGAAAAAAACATGATTTGTATTTCTTTTTAATTATATGTTTTGCTCAGCTGAGCACTTCATTAATAATATTGCGTTTTAAGTTAATTTTGTACATGTTTAACAAAACAAATGATGGTTAAAAAACTTGTTCTATTGTTTTGTTTTTTTATATGATTTATTTGTGTATGTATGTCTATACCACTGCACATAAACACTACCTCATTAGAAAGTGATGGTTTCCACCAGTTATGGAGGGTTAGGCAACGTACAGGGCTGTATATAGGGGACACTATAGCATTGATTGAAATGGAGCTCCGCCACAACCCTATCTTGGTGCTTGCTTGCCCCATCTCTTTTTCCGGTATCACTTAGTTAGTTCCCCCATTCTGATTTGGTAATGTTGTATTGCCTATGGAGTGGTTATCTCTGCACAAGTGCTCACTACCAGGGCCAGCTTTAGGGGTATGCCATCTATGCAGTAATAGGGCGCATAATCTGTTACTACTAAAGAGGGCACGACTGCCACTGTTAGCCTAGGCCACCAGAGCTTACACCACCCATTCCACAATTTATGCCCCCTGCACAGGGCCACACAGCAGTCACGTTTTAGGAGGTCAGATATCTTTTATATTGTTTTTATACATAATTGAAGGCATAACTGATGCAATGTGAATCTGTCCATTGCACTACAATCGTGATGCGCTGCATTCGTGTCATTAAAATGTGACATTCAGTCTGACTTGCCGTAGAAATAAATTCAATTCTCTATTGACATTGTTTTCATTCTGAGTGTTCTCTTTTTCCTTTTTTATTATTAGTCATCAAGTCAACAATTATTCATTCATTTATTCATCGCAGACGTTGCGGAGTGATCTCTGACTCTTCAAATCCAATTTATATCATGCAGTAATTTCTATAACATGTTTAGTCACTTTATGGAGACATTCTGTTAGTTTGTTTGTTCCTAAATTTGTGTTATCAGGAACATTAATCATCTCTCAAATGTATTGGAACAATTAAGTTCATGTAACAATATGAAAAATCATGCCTTTAAAATCCATTACCAGAGCCAGGAAGGAACTCTTTTATGAGATTTGACAGAATATGAAGTATGATTTGTTCCATTGTTTTTTTCACAGTGTATTGTTGAGCTGTAATGTTTGCATTTCCTAGTCTTGAACGCTGAATATTTTTTAATACCTTGTTGGTATTTAAAGGGACACTAAACCTAAAGTATGTCCATCTTCATTAGCTGTGCAGAGCGATACAATCTATTGTTCCCTTGTATCAGACATTTCAAATAAGACAGACGTTGGTTCAAATGTCTCCTTAAGGGATAACTGACAATAAGTCCAGAAAAAATGTCTGCCCACTCTATGATCACTACTTTACCTTGTATATCTACAGTTCTGAGAACCTCCAGAAATATTTACAAACTTGCAGCTCGGCTAATACTTCACATTTATAGCTTTCGTACATTAGGCTTCGTGGATCTCCGGACTTATATTTAAATACCCTATTAGGGAATTCTGCGTTAGTAGGGGGGGGGGGGGGTCCCCGTTCAGGACCTTTATCGATTTGCCAGAGCAGAAAGTGACTTCAAAAATCATGTGAGGATCCTTCTAGAAATGGCCATTGTCCACAGCTGACAAGGCTAAATAATAGCAGCTAATAATCTCCCCTAATCCTCAGAATCCATTAACAAAGAATCTGTTATTTGACATATGCATTTTAACACTATAAACATCAGCCACATGCTAGATATTTTGTGAATAAATACCATGTGTCCTCTTCCACATTAGATTAGTAAATGGACTGATATAAGTCAATAGTGTTTTACAGGAAATAGTGATTACGGAGTCAAGATCTCTGCTTTCTGTCATTTAATATGAACCTCCATTGTTAACTTCATTAGGATAAAGTTCTGTCCTGGTAACGTGACTCACTACAGGACCCAGCTCTGATACACATACTGTATGTGTAACGAGCCGTTCACCTGTGTGTCCATCACATGACTAAGACCGATTTTTATCCACTGGAAGTAAACTGTGCATTTTTCTATTCATTGACTGCAATCAGAGGTCTTGAAAACCATTAGGAAATGATTCTATATATTTATAATTTGTATAACAATTTATTACACAATGAAAAAATTATATTTGCTGGAAACAAGATGCCTGGAATTCATAATATAATTTATGTGGATTTGTTATTGTTTTTTTAATACATGTTTACCTAAAAAGAATATTCAATAAACCAAATATATTTCCAAATCGTAATACAAAATATGAACTTGCTGGAGTAGAATAGAAATAGATTTTGTTCCTTCAGACTTTACCTTCCCTTGTGATATTTGCCTAAATTAAGTTAGTAAGTAAAACAGCTTTCGGTTATAACATACTACCGTTCTACCAGGCTGCTGTCTGGTGATGCCTTGTCATTTAGTGTTGACAGAAATAACTGGTGGCAGCTGTTCAGCTGGCACCAGTTATACCTCTACATTCTTATTGTTTACACAAAAGACGAAAGATACGGGATACAATGGCGTAAATGTTTTTTTGTTTTTTTTACATGTAAAATTCATATTATAAGACTTTATAATACGAGTACTCTGTAGTGAAAGAACTGCTGTGTCTTTAGAAAGGGAAAACCAAGGCAGTCTTTAAATACAGAAGATTTGCAATACAGATTATATTTAATTTGCCTGATTGTCGGACATGCAGCGTTAATTAAGATTTACCTTGCCAAAATAGTTTTTTTTGCTAGATTGCGGAAATCAGGAGAGCGATGCATTTTCTGCCTACATGCTGAGTTAAGAGAAGCTATTTACTTCCAGAATAAGGACATGTGTGGAGCAAAGACAGGGATAGGGTATATGATAAATTGATTTGATGGAATGGTTTGTCACAGACAAATAGAGGAACGTGATGTGTGGTCACCATCCTGTTTGCATGCAGCAAGAAATATTGCGCTCTCCTATATCGGTACACATTCTGTTTAGAATAGGTGATATTCCCAGTTCATGAAAGATGAATGGTGTCACACTAAAGATGTTCTGCTAACAGAAATGAAAGACGTTCTCAGATGTTGCTGTAATGATAGTGAGATTGCATTTGAAAATGTCTATTGCTGAATACCAAGGCATAGGCCGGCAGCATTTCCTATGGTATCCATAGAAAAAACACTAAGGCTATGTTCACACGAAGTATTTTGCAGGAGGAATATCTGCCTCAAAATTCCATTTGGAAGTTTGAGGCAGATTTTCCTCTCCCTGCACGACGATTTTCGCTGAGTTTTTCCGCTGCGTTTTTCGCCTGCGGCCATTGAGCGCCGCGGGCATAAAACACTGCGAAATACGCTTTCTCTGCCTCCCATTGAAGTCAATGGGAGGTCAGAGGCGGAAACACCCGAAGATAGGGCATGTCGCTTCTTTTTCCCGCGAGGCAGTATTACTGCTCGCGGGACAAAGAGGCCGACGCCTCCCATTGAAATCAATGGGAGGCATTTTCGGGCCGTTTTTGCCGAGTTTTGCGACGCGGTTTCCGCATCAAAAAACTCGTCAAAATACTCCGTGTGAACATAGCCTTAAATGGCGATTTTTAGGAGTGTTCCTGTTTACGTTGGAAAGATTATTTTATGCAGAGAGAGGGTCAGGGTCAAACATTGGGGCTTGGAGTGTAGTCCTAAAAGCACGATTATTTGCATAAAAGTAAAGTAAAACAATTGTGGTTTATATCTCAATATTTTATTCTTGAAATCATAATTTTAAACAAATCAAGTCTTTGTTATTATTTTGTTAAAAATTAAGACGTTTTCCAGCTAAAGACATTTATAGCATATCTATAGAATATATAATAAATTGCAGATTGGTGGGGAGTCATCCCATATTACCCAGAAGTTGGGCCAAAGTGGGAGTTTATGTAGAGTGGCAGAAATAGCTGAGCAAGCGCCCATGACTGGTTCTATATCTCCGATAGATTTCTCCTATGGATGTGCATGGCAGAAACGCCTGTCATCTCCTACTATTTGAGCGTTTAGGACATCAACAGTAGACATGAGACCCCTGTTCTTCTAATGAGTCCCCCAGAGGAAGGTTCCCACTGTTCCGACTTTTATAAAATTTCCTATGATATGCCATACATATATTTTACAGGAGAACCCCTTTAGCAAGAATCTAAAATAAGAAAAGTTTTCCTAGAATATGTGCCTTTTCAAATAGAGCAGATCTGTTGGTTCCATGTTTATAATATTAGTATAGTGTGGGAAAGGGTTATAAAAAAGAACAATGGAAAAGTTAAAGTGTAGCTAGACGTTTAACAAAGTACTGACATGTCATAGTGACATATCAGAAATTTTGATTGGTGGGGGTCCGAGCACTGAGACCCCCACCAATCGCTAGATCGAACAACTGAAGTGCCTGTGTGAGCGCTCAGCCGCTTCGTGTCTGTTCGGCTTTTTCCGGAATGCCGATGTATCGGAGTACGGGCTCATAGACTTTCTATTGAGTCTGTCCTCTGATACATTAATTTCCGGAAAAAGCCGAACAGACACGAAGCGGCTGAGTGCTCACATGAGCGCTTCAGTTGCTTTGTTTTAGCGATAGGTGGGGGTCTCAGTGCTCGGACCCCCACCAATCCAAACGTCTGACATGTCACTATGACATGTCAGACGTTTGTTACACGTTTAGCTCCACTTTAAGTAGTTGTCTATGGTAACTGATTAGAATACTGCATTCTTCCTGTGTTAGAAACCAATAACACAGTCTAAATAAGAATATAGCCATGAGAGAAACCAAACAACCCAACTCAAGGAAAACAATGCAAGCAATTGTTCAATAGCATAATACAATTTTCCTGTTTAGATTGAAATGAACTACTTGTTAAAATATTAATTCAAATAAAAAAATATCAAAATCAATAGCTTGGCCATGATTCATAGAGAATGGACTATACATTTGGGGAAATTATTCAGTTCTGCTGGCAGTGGTTATAAAAATCAATAATTTGATATCATATTATGCAGTGTTTTTTATTTCATTATTACAGAACATTGAAGACAAAACAGGAATGCATATTATTTTGATCGTATAGCCTTATTACATATGGAGATAGAAAAAATCTTTCAGCACAGCGTGTATATTTTAAATAAGGCAGAATCCATTACCATACACTTATCAGTGTTTTACATTATGTATAGCTCTTTTTAATAGACATTTTAATTTAAGCCTGTAAATGAACATAACATTTTCTGATTATGCCATAAAGCTTCAGAACAGTGTCTAATAGCAGAGTTATTGACTATATATAGATATAAATCTATAGCTCTCTCTCTATATATATATATATATATATATATATATATATATATATATATATATATATATATATATATATAGTTATGTTCTGCAGTTCTTCTTAAAGGTATTGTCTTCTATAGACCGCTCCTTGTCAGTTGCCCTAATAGGGTATGTTATGCTAAAACAGAGGGTCCCTCTACTCAGGAGCCTTCTACTATTTATCTTGGCACTTGAGGATTGCAAACCAGTGGACACCCCATGGGAATCCTGTAATGCTTCATTTTTCTACTAGATCAACATGTATGTGGGCTTATGATACGGGGAGTTATTCAAAGTGGACAATTTCTTTAATAGTAAAAATGTGCATAAAATGAAGCATGTTAATATTGTTTTGGATTACACATTATTATTATTATTTTTCAGGTTGAGTTTGTGTTTAACTGGTAAAGAAGAATCTAGTGTGAATAGCACCATATTTGATTATATGTCTAAAGGCCCTATTACTCCGGCCGATTTTGACCGGTGCACCAAGCGCCGATTAACGATACAGCTCGTTGATCGGCGCTCGTTTGCTCCTGTCACAAGGAGCTAGTATGGGGACGAGCTCTCGTTACTCTGATCGCTCATCCCCATACATAATCATCAAGTCCGCAGCACGCCTCCGTTTACACAGGGAGATGTGCTGCCGACAACGATAATATTTGACTTTTTTAAAACGATGTGACCAGCAGATGATCGAGCGGTTACTCGTTCCTCTGCTGATCGCTCCCCTGTCTACACAGGGCAATTATCAGCAATGAGCGTTCTGTGAACGATCGTTTGCCAGATGATTTGCTCCATTTAAAACCCCCTTTAGAGTGTCATAGATTTTTTGTTTTCTAAGACCCTGCCTGATGTGGTTGGGCTTCTTGTTTGCCTGGCATGCCGAGAACTGCAGTTGACCGTTCTTGTCTTTGCTTCAAAAGTGATGCTTAGACTCTGCATGGTTCATTTCCATTGTTCTGCTCCATATAGGGGCAGAATAACGAAAATAATGGCTGTGATGAATCCGTCTCATGACTAACACTAGCAGCACATGACAAACTCCATTGCCTATAATGGGGTCTGTCAGGTTTAGTCATCGTGTCCGTCATTTTACCAGACCAAATAGCATGGCATGCTGAGCTGTCCAGCATTTTTTGACCGAATTTTCAACGCAAACGTAAACACAGACTTAGATGTTCTTGAAATCAATTTAATCAGTTACATCATTATAAATAAATAAAACCTTTTGTTTTTGTGTCCGTCACAATACAGCAAAAATGTAACATTTTTATTCAATACTGTCAGAAAACGGCGTCCCTTTTTCACACATGCTGGGTAACTACGTATGTGACGGGAAGATATGCATTTTGTGTCTAGTCTATACCTAGCAGGCAATAAAATCAACAAATGCTAATCATTATTTTAGTGATATCTAATTTCCATGTTTCCTATTTGTTTAGCTTTATAAGGTGCAGTCTGTAAGATCCTCAGGATGAATGTAACAGAACAGGTACAAATGGAATATCATCAATACATCCTCCTTTCTGGGGAAACGTATACAGAATTTGTCACGGAGTTAGATGCTGCAATAATCATGTAGCTTGTACAGTACCGCTGTAGCTCTGGGGTTTCTGATCTTGCTAAGTAAAGGAGCCTGTGCACGGGGCTTTAAGATCTGGACATTTTCTTGGCATCCATGCAATGGCACTATTGTAAAGATGCCGCCATATTTGCCACTGTGCTTGTACACAGCAGGGTGAATGCTTAATGCGCTTGTGTATGCAAGCACAGGGGATAATATGACAGCACCTTTACAATGGTACCATCATTTGCATAGATGACATAAAGGCTTCTGTTCAAGAGTGGGATGAGGAGCTTCTGTCATGGAGGTGCACATTGAATGAACATTGGAGCTCGTACCTTCTTCGCAGATTCTTTTTAGCACAATCCTTTCAGTGGGTATCAATACAAGTCTACGGAAATTGCTTCCATCTATGATCAGTTCAGACTTGAGAGGCAAGATCCATAAGAAGTTGCATTTTTGATGCTTACAGCGCTCTCATAGAGACTGACTATTAAATTATTTCAATAATGAGTAATGCAGCCCATTCGGAGATGGCAGGTCATAAATGTAGAAGGATCATTTTCATGTCAAATAAAAAATAGAGACTGACTTTGCACTGGTCTCTGGACATATAGTTGTATTTTCCTTTGTCTACCCAGTTTGTAACTGATCTTCCCTAAAGAATACATTTAAGTGTATGGATTCTGAGTGTGAATATGTAACAACAGAATACAGTATATTATCTGTGCCCCAACGAGACTCCCGCACAGTGATTCTGAATGCTAAAAAGCTTGAAGTTCTGGTCACTGTGGGGTATGAGCAGCATGATGGTATGTTCCACGATGGCTCATTAATTACCTTCGCGCACAAGTTGACAGCTAATCCTGTGTAAGCTCACCAAAGATTGTGTTGATGGCTACATGATTGCTATCAACCTGAAGTAAGCGGTATCTGAAGCTTTGATCATGTCCTCCCTTCATGTAAAATCTCCCTATGCAATGTTCTGCAGGCTTCATCTGTACAGAGAAAGATAACAATGTTCTCTCTCATTTACAAAAAGAAATATTCGAATTCTACTGATTTTGCATGCAAGTTTTAATCTACTTTTGAATAAAACATGTTTCAGCGTCGAGTGGCTACAGACACTTTTGCATATAAAAAGGATAAAAAATGCTTTGACTTTTAGTCGTTTGTTCTCATATTTTAGCACTCGGAGGATATTAGCATTGTTAATGTGACAGGGGTTAATAAGTGTAACTACTTATTTAATGGGACTTATGAAGTGCTATGATATTAAATCACATTTTTCATAAACACTGCTATGTGTTAACTCATGAAAGATAAGTTTAAAAAAAGTCACATATTTGGGACTCATTTAGAACTAGCCATCTGTAAAATGAACTGTGAATAATATTTGCCTGCTTATAAAATTAACCTGTACCATCTGTGTCCAGATCTGTTTTTTACATTCCAGAATTGATATACCGCCTCCCATCATTTTGTCTGCGTTTTCTATATTTTGATATTGTTTTCTAGTATAATGAATAATTTATAAACTGATATCTTCCACCTACCCACCGTGCTTCTTTTATAACATATCAGCTTCAGCCTGGAGTAAATTACAAAGTTAGAGACTTGATTCCAAGGAAATTCTAAAATAAATGTACATTATACAAAGACCAGCTGAGCCCGATCCCTTGACTCAGCCATTACTAGTTGCATGAAAGCATTCATCCTGCTCATTTCCAATTAGTTTACAGTAGTTTGGCCTGTTAACTGGTCAAATAGTGAAGTTGTAGGAAAGGTGCTGGTTGCATGTTTGGGTGGCATTATGTATAGTTGGGAATCCAATATTATCACATCTCTTATAGTAAAATAGTTTTAAGAACATGTCCACTTCAGCAGTAAATATATATCATTGAGTTGTAGTTCAAGTTATTAATAAAATCAGTTTAGCCATTTCTAGTTATTTTTGTTTCTTCCCTTGATTTAATAAGGAAAAAATGGCAACCGAGTGACTGCCATTTTCCATGTGGATGCCAACTGTGTTGCTGCATAACTAGGAAGATGTGTTATATGTGCTCGCTTCGGCTTCAAATATACTAAAATAGGAAGATGTATTATTCTGAAGTGGGCTGTAATGGCAACCGCTTCCTGTTGGAACCGGGAAGAACTAATAATTAATTGAATATGCTTGGATTTGATTTTTAACGTCTTGACAGAAGAGAAGCATTCAAGAATTTATTTACTGTGATTCTTGGCTTTTAGGGGAAATAACTTATTATCAGTCTCAATTACTTATAATACTGCTATAACTCGTATTTCTCTAGTGACTCTCCTTCCAGTTATAGGTAAATATTGTTTGTATATTTTGAGCATTCTGAGTTTATGGGCACAGAATTGTTGTAGCCATAAGATCATCTTAGTTTTTTTCCATCTGTGACCTTGGTAGAAAAGAAGCCACAGATTTAAAAACAACGACATAAGAGAATTAACTCTAACTAGCAAGCTGAATTAAAAATAAAGTGACTGACTTTTTTAATGACTCAATGCAAACAAAAACCTATGGATTACAGGGGTTATTCTTCCGCAATTGGTTGGTACCCCTTGTGGTGATGTTTGGCTTCTGATACTTTCTTCCCACAGCACCAACTCCGTTAGCATCCTTTTCATGCACAGATGCCAGCGGTCCTCCAGTTTTTAAACCCCTTTAAATTGACATCTGACATTTATCGGTTTTTAGAATGTCTAAAATAATAAAATTCCTTTTGTATTCAGTTTTTTTTTCTGCCTTTCCTTTGGCTTACAACTACATTCTAATTGTTACTGGAAATTGCTTGATTTATAATTTTTTTTTAATGTGCTCAGTAATGGATAGGTTACATTTGCATACTTGTTGATAGTCCAGTAACCATGGTTAAGCCAAGAACTGTATTCCAGTAAGATAAATCAACATACCTATAGAAAAGTTTTAGAATAATGTATTCTTAACATTGATTTTTATTAAGAGTAAATTGTGATTATGAGGAATGCAGTGGGTCTGTTTCATTATATCACATTATATTCTTTGCTAGCTGTAGAGAGTGAAAGGCTATTTATATAATCAATTGGCCCTCACTAAGCTTGGTGGACAGAAGAATAGTCTGTCCAATGTCCATACATCTTGGCACAGAACAATGAACTACAATATCGACCAAGTGTATTATATACTTCATCTGAATACAAATGAAACTATGTGTTTGATATCCTTGCAAGCTACGTATATTAAATGCTTAAATCTGTGGCTTTGCCTTTGTAGCTCTGTGGTTTTGGTCACATTCATCTTATACAATCAATATACAAAGCACTGTTTTGCAGCTGTGCCAGAGTTTAGCAAGCAGCTTAAATAGGGCACAGTTTAATAGCTGGCATAATCTAATATAAATAAGCCCAGCAAAATTATTTGAGAGAGGCCACTGTAGACTAGGGCATCCAAACTATTCATGTTAGCACCCCACATATGCTAATAGGCGTAAGCGGTGCTTGCTCCTTTTTAGAGTCCCCTTGTCCTTGTAGCAATGAAAAATGGTTTTAGGTCCGACCCTTGTGAAGTTTTGGAAACCGTTGAAGGAAAGAACCAAGAAATGTGATCCCTCTTGGGCATGATGATGTCAAGAATAGTGGAGGGAGCCAATGTCTATTATTATTATATTCAGCATGGTGCTTTTGGATATTGTATAGAGGACCCAATTGTGTCCCTTTATACACAGAAGCCTGAAGTTTTTCAACAGCAGTACAGTCTCTCCTGTTTTTTTTTTTTTTTTTTTGCAACTACCTGTGCTCGTGCGCAACATTGAATGTTGGAATTATTATAATGCCAATCTAAGGATGAGTAATAATTCTGAGTAATAAAAAATGCCTCATATTGGTGTATCCATATTTATCAATGTAAGGACAATTTTACTTCTGAAATGTAAGAGTTAAACGGAATAATAAATTAATGTAAAGAGTGAAATATATAAATTCCAAAGGAAATAATAAACAATAGATTCTCAGAAGACATTAAAAGCCTGTGGGCATACTCAAGACTTCATTGCTACTCCAGGTGCACTGTAGTGCTTGCAGGCAGGCATTTTGGCATGCTTTTATCATTGGCACCTCCTGATATGTTACTGCGCACATCTAAAGGAATAATTCTTAGGGCAAAATAACCCATGACCTGGTACGGTGGTCGCTGGGATTACAGTATAAATAAATTGATCGACATTCTCTTTATTTTGCTTCCTTAAATCAAGCAGTGATATGGCTTTTATAGCAAAAGCAATCCGGAAATGTAAATGATACAAGGCACAGAAGCATTTATATACTTTGAAGCAAGAGGCCAAGCAACAATAGCAGTGCTAAAAGCATTTTAATTATTCAGTGAATTCTATTAAAAAAAAACATAGAAAATCAAGGACATAATAATATCCCCCACTATTTACAGTGTATCATGACAGTGTATTGAGTTTAATATTCTTTTCTTTGAAATCTCATATCATATTGCATTGCTATAAGGCCCCCAGTCAAAAGTAAATCATAAACTTGATTAGTATGTTTATTGTATATTTTGGAGTTACAGGTAGAGAAATATAGGCTAAATTCACGCCATGTCTGTGGGGCATGGTCAGTAAATAAACCAGGAAGATCTCCTGACATAAATGCCAACGTGCCCATAAACTTTAATGAACAAATGTATGAAGAGCAGTTGCGTACACACTACAGAGGCAAGCCACAACTGCTATGCGGCACCTGGTGAGAATGGGGCCCGGATATGAACTCCTCCTTCTTCCCGATATAGAGCCATAGAATTTTCCTGAAGCCGTTACTAGGGGAGTTCAGTGCATAGAGATTTGTGTAACTTCGATTGAGTTCAATGATAGGTGTATAAATTCATATGCACTGAGCTCCCCCTAATGGTGGCTACAGGCAGAAGTTTTATCATGTACCCCGTGAAGTGAAGCAGGGGATTTAGATCTGTATGGGGTATAAATACATCGAAAAATATAGTGTTCTGACTGAGCACCTGTTCCAACTTGGGTAAAGTTGGCGAAGCTTCAGAGTTGTATAAACAGTAGTCGGTTTATTAAAAAAAACCTCTACTGTTCAATTTAGAAAATAGTTGGAAAAGGTCTGACCTGGCGGTTTTCACAGGGGAGGTACTGGCACACTGCTCACACAATGAATCAGTATAACAGACTGCCCGTTGTAAAGATCTCTTATTAAATCAGCATATTAACTTACTAAAAAATGTGTAAAATTGTCACAGCTCTCAGTGGGTTTGGGGTTTAAAGTATAATACTTTTTGCAATATAATTTCAGTGTACGCTCCTGGTCAGTTTCCGTAGGGATCCCAGAGCTTTAACTGGTTTGAGAAGCGTAGTGAACTATGCTTTTCAATACAACTATATACAAATATCTCTGTAAGGCCCCATGCACACGGCTGTGCACGTAATCAGGGCCCACGATTGTGGGCACAGCCGGCCGTGGACAGCCACCCGGATTTGCAGGTTATGCTCCCATATAAAGTATGGGAGCACGGTCCGCGAAAAGCAAGATAGGACATGTCTTATCTTTTATGGTGGCTTTCTACTGCCCGGACACCTTCCTGTAAATAAACGGAAAGGTGTCTGTGGACAATAGAAGTTAATGGGTCCGTAATTGCTGACCAGAATTTCGGTCCACAATTATGGACGATTTTTACGGTCGTGTGCATGGGGCCTAAATCAGTGACAGTTATTTGCAGCCATACTGTTACATACATCTGGCCATTCGTTTAAAGTCTTTCAAAAAGTACCAGCAAACCTAATGCCTGAACCTGATATGAATTTAGCCTAATATACTACTGTTTAGTAGTTCCTTGTGGGTTGCATGTACATAAAATGACTGTTGCCATTCAGTACCCTACCAGATTTTTCCAGCTGCACTGTCCATATCAGGAATACCAATGCTGCAATTAGAACTGAAAGGTTTCTTTTATAATACTATGTTTAGCAAGACAACTTCACAAATGACAGCAATAATAGTCCATTATATCACATGTACTGATTAAATGCATTTCCTCTTTTCTCTTATTAATATGTCCATGTCGTTTGACATTTTAGTTTTCTATCTAGCTCAATAGTTATTGAGTCAAAACCAACTAGATACCCAGGAAAAATGAGTTAAATAGGCACATCATAGTTAGATGCTATAGTTGTTAATAACTTTATTTTGTAGATATTCATATCCTGAGATCCATGGATCCCCATGAAGTGTGTGGATGGATTTTAAGAGATTCATAATCTATTGTGGTACAAAAATAACTTCTTACATCTATTCAATTATGAATGTATGGTAAAGTATTAATAGAAGAACAGAAATTAACGATTTTTTTTGATCTCTTAAAATGTTACTTAGGCTCAGCACTACATTAATGAAAAATAATTCTTAAAAAGGGTACAGTACATCATTACTCAGCAACCATAAAGGTCTATGACACAAATAAAAGTTAAAAAAGCACTCTGGCAAGCCCCCCCCCTCCATTTGTAAAATTGTTTAGGTGAAAGGCATTGATAGTAATACTCAGTATTTTAAAGTTTGCCACTGGTGCCATTTGGTCATGTGACTGTACAGCATCTACTGTGTTGACCGGAAGCCAGTGTCTCTGTGCAAGCCTGAGGGTATGTACAACCGGGCTATTTTCAGCCATTTTTCGGGCCGTAAACATCCCAAAAAACATCTGAAAAATCGGAAGCAGAACACCTCCAAACGTCTGCCCATTGATTTCAATGGGAAATACGGCGTTCTGTTTCGATGGGGCGTCTTTTACGCCTCATTTTCAAAAAACGGCGTGTAAAAAGACGCCCCTTAAAAAGAAGTGCATGTCACTTCTTGAGCCGTTTTTCATTGACTCTATAGAAAAACAGCTCCAAAAACTTCCATAAAAAACGCTGAGAAAAACGCTAGTTTGATTAAAAAAACGCATGAAAATCGGGAGCTGTTTTCCGTGTGAACATACCCTAAGAGAGACTCGATGGGAGTCTCAAAGACTTGCATACAAAGACTGACCACAAGTCCACTTCGTTAAATTGTAGAAACCCTCCTAGGGCATATTTCATATACGTGTATTTAAAGTGTATATGTGTAATTGTAGTTTCCTTTTATCTTTTAATGTTATGTCCTACAGTATTGTAGACAACTGACCACAAATAGACATCTTCTTAACTATGTTATGTAGTCCAATGAAATGGTCTATTAGCTCATAGTGGAACGTTGAAGTTAAATTCCTCCAAGTTAGGAGAACACAAACTGATCAATTTGATCAATCCTACAGTACAAAATGTAAGTATTCCTGCATTTAGGTACATTTTAGGCATCACTGCCCCTGAATATCAGCACAGCAAGGTGAGCTTGTACTGTAAGTGGTGAATAGCTTTAACAGATTAGTAGAAGCCCCCGAGGAAAACGTTAATATGCTGTGCCTATTATAAAACATGTTCAAAGCAGCTGTTGTATGCTTGCTCAAGTGCCGTCTCCATGATGGCTTGTTTTTTTTAAGGCAAAGCGCACAACTATTACATATAATAGTATTTTTTTCTCTCAACTTTTAAGTAGATACAAGGTCTTCCAATGGTCACACAGTAATCAGAATAATAAAACCAATAAGACTACTACTCCTTTCATTATACCAATAATTGAATCTAGTGGGAATATTACTATGGATTATGTGGCGGCTGAATAAGTATCACATAATGTGCATTCTGAATTTATTCTTGCTTGTCAGGAGTTAATGTCTTGGCGGATTCTGAAAATACATGTCTGCAGAGCCTTGTCTTACAGGTCCACATTATTACATTTGTTCAAAATCATAGATAATGCGACTGCAGCGTTAGTAGAACACATGGCAATATTGCAGCTGAAAATTATGCAGTTATGTGACGAAAAAAATCTGAGATGTTTTTTCAGCAGTCACTGTATCATGGTGGACTGGTATGAATACATCATTTATCTATCAGCAGAGGTTTGGAAACTCGCTGCCTACAACACATTTTGATGATGCACGTTTGCTTGATCAGAAATAATAGGACTAAAATGTTTACTACTATCCTATGGCTTCAAATGGCCAAATTCAATTGGGAACAATAATGTATATATAAAACAGAAACACGTCTATGAAAATTTAGCTCGTACAAGTAGTGATCTATCTGGAAAACAGATGTTAATCATTCACTTATGGAGTTGAGCACTTTGCCTCAGCCGGTATCCTCCTCCGAGTGCAGACCTGTTGTGATTTAAGAATAAGGATTACTTATAAAGGCTTTTACTCTTCTGCTGTACTGGATCCTTCTCCTGTGCCAGCGTCCAATGACCAAGATTGGCACAGGAAGAGGAAGTTATAGGCAACAGCTGCTTATAGGGTGCTTATAGGGTGCTTATAGGGTTCTTGCGTGTGACTTCCTGGCAGCTGACACTATCGGAAGGAACAAAATGGGAGTGTAGAACAAGTAAGTGTTGTGTGCTTTATTATGAGACTTATATACTAAGGATTTAGCACCAAGGGAACGCAGTGGGTGGCAGCCGGCAATCTACACTCTTCCACCTCACATATAGTCTCGGAGGAGCGCCGCCATTCCCTCACCTTTTTTGCTGCACAACTCACTTATTATGAGACCGACACATTGTAATGCCAATAATGTCCGAGTGTGTGGGGGCCTTCTATCGGTAGTGCCAGTACCGTCTTGATGGTTTTACCAGGGGTGGTTTACAAGGTATGACAACTGTATTCATAGGTGATGCTTATGTCTAAAAATATTATCTATCTAGTGTATCTATCTGATATTATCTTAGATTTGGGCAGGGGGCACCATTTCTTTGGTCATCTCAAGCATGAGAGAGGCTAGTGACATCCAGAGTGTAGGTGACCATCCACAGCCATAGAGAATTTATAGCCAAATAGGATTTATGTTTCTTACGTAGCGGTCAATGTCTACTTGAAGTAAAAGAGGGAGATTGTGCATGTGTACGTCAAATAACAATCTTTGTTTTTCTACAAGAGGTCTATTAAGTGTAGAAGGGTAATACAGTTTACCTACATTAAATCCGAAATTTGCTAAAAACTGTCTTAGGATTTTTGGTGTAAATATTAACTAAGACACAAAAGGACTAAACTCTGTTGAGATGTTGGAGTTGTAGTTAAATATCACATATCTTCCAAGGACTAGGAAGGAGATGGAATCAATCTATATGTTTTATGCATCCCCACTGCTTGGCATCGAAATCAAATGGAGTAATATTGTATAGAGCAAATCTTAACGGTTCTAAAACAAAAGGCGTGAGTCACATGAAGGTTGAGCAAGAGAATTTTTATGTAGCTGCCTATGAATCAGATTCCAGGAATATTCTTTACGCACAATACATAGGAGCTGCCGCCCCCGTCATTCTAATCATACTTGGCTCATTGTCCCACTACACCTTTTGGTTATTTAATATAACACATTCTAGACTTCTTTTCTGTCCATGTAGTTTTTAGTAACATCATTTAACACGCTGCCCCAGAGGTGCAGTTTAACTGATGGCACTCAACTTATTGATTTAGATCTCTCTCAGAAGAAATGAAAGACAAATACATAATGTCAGAAGACACGATAGATTCCGGAGAGCACCGCGCTGCTTATTATGCGGAGCTGAGTAAACAACTACATACAGACCATTGAATAAATAAATGTATTTTAATTATGCCAAGCTTAACATGTTTGTCTTGCTCAGAGTTTATAGGAAACATTTCTAATATTTTTTTTTGCCCATTGTGCAATAGCCTACCACATTCTACATGCATCCGAGAATGTTAATGTAGAGAGATGTGAGTCGTATTATGCTGGTTATATAACATTCTGCCATTTGTTTTCTAACATAGGAAGTTATTGTGTATATAAACCCCATTCCATAGGCATAAAGTTTTATGTAATCTCTCTAAATATGATTTATCCCCTTTGGTATTATCAGATTGACCCAGTTTTTTTACAACAATAATTTACATGCTAAGGGTATAGTCACAAGTTGTGGTTATCTGGCATTTTTGCCATAATTTTGTGCAAATTGTGGAAAAAAACACATGACTACAACATGTCAATATACCCGAACATGTATTAGCACAAACTGTCTATAGTTTGAACATTTTATCTTATGATATTATACATCTCTATAGATGTTTATTGGCAATGCTGTATTGCTCAAATCTTAAAAATAGACCATACAGTAGGACATTTAATAAAAGTTAGTACAATGGGGCCACCTCAACTCTTATAACTTTGAATCATCAAAACAATGTTAACATTTTATCTTGTTATTTTAGGCTTCTCCATTGATGTTTTTGGCTATGTTGTATTGACCATGTTGTCTTAAGACCGGACCATAAGACAGTCCGTATAAAAGTGCTACCACAACACTTATGACAGATTAGTGACAACATTGCCTTTTGCTTATTCAATCTACATGCTTTTTAAGGACTTTCATCTTCCATTATCTTCATGACAGAACATTTTCAATTATTTTAGTATAGAAACATAAACTGCTATTGGTTTAGTAATATTCTGACGTATAGGGTTTCAGAATGGTGTGACCTTGACATGACAGAGCATGTGAATGTATCCTCTAATTTAAATGAGGAAACATCTGAGTAGTTCTATGCCTATATTAATTGCAATAGGGTCTTTGAATTCTGAGATACAGAATATATTTTCTATGCAATTTATGAGAATCCGTTATGAAACTGGTTAAGTCAGTTCTTGTTTACTATAACAACTGACTTCCCATCGGAAGCTCTGTATCCTACTGTATATCATTTCATCACACTGGAAACATACAGTTAGTGTTTACTATATTGATTAAAATGATAGATACTGTATTTATAACCATTTTTTCTTCAAGAGGTCCTAGATAAGTGCAGTGCTTGCTTTATAAATATGATTTAATCATAAATATTCTGACTACGAACACAGCTAGAGACTGCTCAAGGTCATATGACCTTAATATCTATCCTTTGCTATCTTACCTTAAGGACAAGTTTGCCATTTGGAAACGCCTGCGTCAGTAGCTGGCAAGATTAATTTGCTTAAAATGATAGCGCTCCCTAAAATGTTGTATGTATTAAAGCATGCAGTTAACATTAGCCAACTCATTGATTTCTCCCTTTATTTGGGGTTCTGGGAGAACTTTTTTTCAAAGAGGCAAGGAGGATAAGGGATCGTCCCTGCCTGATTTGTTCCCTTTACTATTTAGCCGGTTAACAGAGATTTCTATCTGAATGTGTCTCTGAATCTCCCCTGCCAAATGCTGAGCATCACTTAGCTCAATTTCTCAATCTATGGATGCTATAGCTAGACCTTGAACCCTATGACTTCCAGCTTAGTCGTCTTCCATTACATAAACTGACTCGTCAGGTCTAAGGACATGTGAAATCTATTGCACATTTCACAAATAAAATTGTTGAGATCCCTCTCTGGTTGATATTATCTCTTTCCTGTTTAGAGTACAGAACCCACAATTCTGGATTGACCTTAATGTTCATCATATTTCTTAGGTGTTCACCATGGATAACTTAGTCTTCTGTATCAATGATATGCTAGGTCTATATCATGTTCTGCAAATGCTTCTAGTTTAAATATGGTCTTAAATGCTATGCTCACCTTTTGGGATGTTTTTTTTTGTTTTTGTTTTTTTTTATAAAATGCATGTATTTTCACATAAAAATTACATTTGTAATTGGCTTTTATTTATTTTTTTAAAAGTTTCACACTGTTTTTGCAGCTTCTATGTACCGTGATACAAAGAAGCTGCAGAAGCTAAACGGTAAACTTTTTTTTTTTTATAAAAGCCTATTTCAAAAGTAATCTTTATGTAAAAATACATGCATTTCATAAAAGAATAAAATAAATCCCCCAAAGGTATCCACAGCCTTTAATTGTTAATTCCCGCTACTCACTTATTCACTCCTACTCACTCATAGGTATTCCCCAATCCCATGGTCCCGGAGGGTTAATCACCTTGGACTCTTTTTAATGTCGAGGGATTCTATACCACACTATTAAATATATCTGTATTTAATATATAGGGCATTCTTTCATATGACTTATTATTGTCTATGTCTAGAGGGATTGACTGCACACATGTACCTGGTCTATGTATGTATAAGGCTAGGTTCACACGACCTATTTTCAGACGTAAACGAGGCGTATTATGCCTCGTTTTATGCCTGAAAATAGGGCTACAATACGTCGGCAAACATCTGCCCATTCATTTGAATGGGTTTGCCGACGTACTGTGCAGACGACCTGTCATTTACGTGTCGTCGTACACAGCTGTCAAACGACGACGCGTAAAATGACTGCCTCGGCAAAGAAGTGCAGGGCACTTCTTTGCAACGTAATTTGAGCCGTTCTAAATTGAAGTCAATGAAGAGCAGCTCAAGATTTACGAGCGTCAAAGACGCCTCGCATAATGCGAGGAGCTTTTACGTCTGAAACGACGCAGCTGTTTTCTCCTGAAAACAGTCTGTCTTTTCAGACGTAAAAGGTAGCTAGCGTGTGCACATACCCTTACAGTGCAACGTAATTCTGGTTTTGTATGGTTTATTGAGATTGTATGTATTTCAAAATATATTGACTTCTCTGGTATGGTAAGGTGTTAAAAGCAGCACTGATTAAATAAAAATCGGAGCTATAAATTATGGATAAATCAATAATCATTCCTTGATACATTGTGTAAAAGTATGTAAATCTAATTCATTAACCCCCTTCCCACCCCACCCCACATAAATGAATGGGCTAATGGCACGGTCCACTTTCCAGAGGCCCATTAATTTATGTGCTTCTCAACACAGTTACATCAGCATTAAAGGGGCTGTGACAAAATGTGAGCGCTGTATCCCTAAATGCATACATTGCTTCTTCAGCATTCGGGCAGATGCTAGGTAACCCTGTGACGTTATTAATGATGTCACAGGGATTCCCTATGCAGAGGAGGCTTGGAGGCATGCTGAGAAGATGTGATCTTTGTCTTCTATGCATGTCTTAGTATATAGGTCACTGGTAACATAATCTAATGGGCTCTTACAATTAGATCACTGTTAATCTGTGATCTGTATATGGGGACTACAAGGAACTCACAAAGCATGTGTTCCCTGCTAACCTGTGCCCCATAGTAAAAAGTAAAATAATAATTCTAGTAAAACATTTTAAATAAATAAATGCACCAAAAAAAAAGTACATTCAGAAAAAATAAAATCTCATAAAAAGTGCTTGGTTATACTGTATGTTAAAGAATGTACACATATTTCCATTCACTATGCACAGGAGAATTAAAGGATTCATTTTTAGGGTACATATTGATCCCTGAACAAACTACTTTCAAACAGAAAGTTACAAAATGTATTTATGACCATTTTTTCTTTCATTTTGAAGGTCCCTTTTAATTATTAGCCCCAATTTTAAATAATTAGACAGCTCTATGTGTCCACCCCCCCCCCCCCCAAAAGAAAAAAGTTAAGGCTACATGCACACATTGCAGATTATGATGCAGAAATTCTGCTTCAAAACCACAAATAAACACAGGTAATTCGGCAGGTAAAATCCGCACATAATATTGAGGATTTTTTTTAATGCGTTTTTAGGTGTGGATTTTACATTTTCATGCGGAAATAGGTGTGGATTTTATGCTGCAGATTTTGGTGCGTTTATTTATAAACTTGTCATATTCTGAAATGGAAACGCAAGCTAAGTTGACATGCTGCGGATGTTCAAATCTGCACTGCTGGCCAATTTATGTAAAGAAAGATTCAACATTGTGTAGGTGAAATTACTTGGGATGTCATTTACTTTGCTGGTACTGTATTACGCTGCGAATTTGCCACAGGAAAATCAGCGCAGGAAATCTGCACGTATGTGCTTAGTGGCTTTAGAATCCAACATTCCAAAAATTGGTGAAATTTTGCTCTGAGCGTCAAGGTTTAAAACACCCCCAGTCATGAAAAGGTTAAAGGGGTTCTCCAGCTTAGGCAAAAAAAAAAATCTATTGGCATTTGTAAAATAACAAATATGCATCTACTCACCTTCAAAATCCCCTGTCAGTCCAGCACCTGTGATTCCTTGCATGTCGCTGCATTAATGTTATGCCTTAATTACACTTGACTGCTGCAATCAGTGATTAGCTGGTGCAGTAATCTTTTGGTGCGCTGGGAGATCATATGCCGGTGGCCCTGGAATGATGGGGAGGGATTTAAAATCTAGGGACACCATTGACATTTGAAAAAATATTTTACAGGTTACCATTTTTATTTTTCAGGCTTCATTCCTTTTGTCGATTTCAGACCCCCTGATATTCAGTTGGCAACCTGGTCTTAGTTTCAGATTTTTCTCGTGTACCTCCCAGTAATACAGGCTGGATGTGAGGTCTAGGATGCTGTTGCCTTTCCCTAGATCTCATGTATCCGTACAGCTTCACTACTCCCCCTTTGACAGCCCTTAAGGGATCTCCTCTTCCTTGTGCTGACAGAAACTGATGCTGAGAAATGGGTCATTTCCCCCTCCCTCCCCCTGCAGAGTGTCTGTGGGTGCTTTCCACTGATACACAGACTGTGTAATTACCCTTTACTCCCTTCCTCTCCCCTCCCTTTCCCCCTTTGCCTTTCTTCCTATCTGCACTCTGATACAGTTCAGCCTGTGTGATTTGTCCTTCCTGAAGACTATAATGCTTTCCTCCTCTCCACTCTCAGATCTATCATGTACTTACTCCTCTCCCTCTCTGATTCTATCTCTAAAGGTGTGTTCACATGGCTTATTTTTGGCCCGACAACGGCCGAAAAATCGGAAGCAGAACGCCTACAAACATCTGCCCATTGATTTCAATGGGAACAACGGCGTTCTGTTTCAACGGGGTGTTTTTTTACGCAGCCGTTTTGAAAAAAAACACCTGCAAAAAAGAAGTGCATGTCACTTCTTGAGACGTTTTTGGAGCTGTTTTTCATTGACTCCATAGAGAATAGCTCCAAAAACGGCCGTGAAAAATGCCCCGAAAAACGCGAGTTGCTCAAAAAACGTCTGAAAATCAGGAGCTGTTTTCCCTTCAAAACAGCTCCGTATTTTCAGACGTTTGTGTGTGCACATACCCTAACACTGATAGAAGGGAGGGGAGGAGTAGAGAGAGCCAACACAGATATGAGCAGTGTGCAGTCGGATCTATGTCAGAAGCAGCAGGAAACCCGCTAGTTAAAGGAGAACCACATTTAGGCCTTATTTACACGAGCGTATTGCACGTCCGTGATACGCGCGTGAAAATCACGCACGTCATACGGACCTATGTAAGCCTATGGGGCCATTCAGACATTCCGTGTTTTTCACGCAGCGTGAAACTCACTGCATGTCCTATACTTGAGCGTTTTTTGCGCATCACACACCCATTGAAGTCAATGGGTGCGTGAAAATCACGGATATCACACGGATGCACATCCGTGTGCTGTGCGTGATTCGCGCAACAGTTGCTCAAGAAATGAAGAGAGAAATAAAACCACCTCCTTCATTTCATTTTACATACGTAAAAACCACGTGACATAAGGGTGCCATATGCGCAAAAATAACGCAGACAAGCCCCAAACGCTGATGACACATGTAACTGCAACGCGCGCAAAACGATGCATTTTTTACACGCGCAAAATGCACATGTTCATGTAAATAAGGTCTTAGAAAGTTGCTTAATTTTGTATTAAGCGAATGAACAATTACAAAAACGTTTTTGTGCAAAGGTGTGCATAGCTTTTAAAAGGTGAGTATGTGCTTGTTTGTTATTTTCGTAACATAAGCAGCTGTAATTTTATCCTAAAGCTGGAAAACCACTTTAAAAATTACCCTAATTATAAGAAGTTTTAATATTACTGCACATATTCTGGATTATTTACTTCTTTATTTGTATCACCAATTAAGCTGTACATGCATTTTTTTGCTACTTCATTTTGTCAATGTCTTATGTACAGTGTGTGCATAATGCAGTGAACACAAGCCAATTAAAACCATATACCTAAAAGACAAGGAATAACGTGACTTAGAGAGGCTGGATTGTATATAATGTATTCACCTACTATGGACCTTTGAAAAGTACACTTTGACCTAAAGGATTAAGAGTCTACAACTAGCAAGAGTAGCTGGCAACAAATTGAACTGCATATCGGTGAGAGCTGTATCTGTGTGCTAAGATATATGGATTCCTTTTAATTGTCTATTTCACTGAAGAGGTACATAAGAAATGCAATGTCAACCAATTAGATTATGAAGTGGTTTTCAATTCAAAAATGAGAAGGAGATTCATCACAAAGAGGATTTTTGCATCTGGTGGTTGCTAGGTTTCTTTTCAGCCTAATACTATTATATGCTCTCTTCTGAATTGGTCTTATAATTTTGCAAATTAAAACAAGGTTTTCTTTTTCAATTCCACACACACACACACACACACACACACACACACACACACACACACACACACACACACACACACACACACACACACACACACACACACACACACATACATACACACACGTATGTATAACATTTTCTCAAGTGAATGTTAAAATAGTTTTTGTCTGTAAATGTTAACTAATGTAACTCCTAGCAAATGTATCTCTTCACTGGCTTCAGTACCCTGCCTATACCATACCTAATTATATCAGTGTGAACTGAAGAAATTCCAATTGTGTCTTATTATCTGGGACACAATAGCGGATCTTCAATTTTAGGAGCACAATGTTATAACTCGAATGTAAAATATTTATTTCAGTTGATACTTTTACCAAACTAAGGGCTAGAAGACCTCACAGCAGTCTGTTTGGAATTCTCAGTATGACGAAATACTTCATCATATTTCCTTGGTTACCATTTTAGACTAGGCCTGGTTACACCCAAGCATTGCATGTCATGAATATAAATGTTATATCAAAGGCATTGTGTATGTATTTGGATAAGAGCAATGGCCCATGACCAGTGTTGTTCTGTAAAATTACCATGTAATGCAGTTTCACCAAACCCATTCTTTCCAGAGGAGGCCTGCAGGGATTATTCTGTAGTCTTTACAATCCACTTTTAATCTGTTGATAAGTTGCATGGTTTTCTTGATGGTAACATGGTAAACATTTGCTCAATTTTCTGCTAAAATGACCATTGATACACTACCAGAGCCTTTCTCCACAGTGTATAATGTTCATGGTCTATCTGGGAAAAGCTGAGTAGCATTATTCTTATTTAGCGTTCCATGATTTCCTGGCACATGTCCAGTTTCTGATTAAATTGTGTCATCCATTCCGGAGTTAATCAATAAACTAACATATATCACTTTTTAGCTTGCTCTGTCCCAGATCCCAGGATACTGAAGGAATTGTCTGAACACGTTGTTTATGATGTAAACATATATTTAATCTGTACATTCTGATATGTTTATCTGCTCTAAATATTAACTATTAATAATCAAATGAATGAATAAGCTATCGTACCCTGTGAGCATTATCTATTTGTAGATAGATAGTATATATGTAGATTTATATAAGCTGTGGGTTGTGTATTTGTACACATAGATTGTCCAAATACACAATTAGAACATTATCATTTGCCAAATTCATGAGTGAAAGAAGCTCACGTTGCCTTAAGGAACACACATCTCTTGGCAACTGTACTTGAAGTTAAAACGCGTTGGTAATGGACATTTTTAACATGCCGTTGACATATAAGACGTTTGTTCACAAAAAGTAGAAATGTCAAAATATGGCAAATTGATATGGTGGAATTCAGTACAGGAGCTTTGGAATAAGCAGCAGGGATGGAATGAAGTGATACATTTGTATGTTTTAAGTAATAATACTAATAATTCAGAGATTGCACTTCCTGGCATCCCAAAGCTTGTTTGTGTAGCCGCTCACGGCAAAGCCCTTTATGATTAAGGGATTAGCTTGAAATTTCACGCATTGGCATATTATTAGCTGCCAACATCAGCTGCATTGTTAGAGGGCTGTCCATGCACACAGTATGCCTCTGCGCGCTGACGGATTTGTAGTACGGTGACTGTGCGTGGGTGACACTTCTTTTTATATATTACATTACTTAGCAAGCTTATGCTAGGAGTAATGACTCTTAATGGGCAGTTATGGAGGCAGACTCCCGGAGTCCAGCAGCAGGTTGTATCTGGCTTATATCAGGAGGGAGTAAAAGAATCATACATACTTTATGTGCCATATGAAATAAGGCTTCACAAGCACGTCAACATGGAGACATTCCTTAATAAATAAGAGACCAGGAAATAAATACAAACTTTTTCTCATTTCATGCCCGTTGTCTCATAGAGAAGCTACATTAACCCCTTAAAGGCCACATCTAGTCATTTATGCAGACAAACATGTCCTAGTCTGGGAATTTGTGCTCGCTGTGAAAGACTAATATGTGAATTTCCTTTCAAATAAAGCGTATCTCTAAGCACGCCGCCTCTCCCAAAGGTGCTTGCGACTGGAGGCTTTTCTCTTGTCTTGTTAACCTCTCAAGTGCTGGAGGGGAATGCACTGCATCATTTTAAAATGTGTGCTCAACAACAAAACACTTTGTAGCTTAGCTTCTTAAGTCGGCTTACTACTATCTGGCAGACAACCTCAACAAAGCAATCAATATGAAAAATTAATAAAATTCTGAGTAGATGCCTCGCCATGAGCCTGATAACTGCTTAGGAAGATTAGGAATGCTTTGGGTAATATAAATCTTTTTTTTTTTTCCCTCGTTTAACATGCGTCAGCCAGAGCTGCATTAGCAAACCAGCTATTCACACTGTCTTCAGACTGGCAAGAGGATATGTTTTAAGGGAAGTCATTTACCACAATCCCTGAGATGTAGCCTGGCAGAAATCCAATAGCTCTGTGTGTGATATGCTCATTCAGGCACTGGGATCTCAGCTTTTACGTTCTTGAAAACACTAAAAATGGCTAAACAGGCTGTCTCCTACATTGTTCTCATGCTTCCAGACCCGAAATGAGGAATGAATTACAATTGTTCACCTTCAGGACTTGAGTATGAAAATGAGACACATCTTTGTGTAAATACATGGACTATATACTTGATTATTTCCTTACATGTGTGATTCTTCGCAAACAATCAACGTGTAAAATGCATTACAGGAATCAACACTGAACAATAGTCATTTGTAACTTACCGCCAACAACACTTTGAGTCGTCTTTATATTCCTCAGCTTTGACTGCAGTACATGCACGCCGAAACCTGGGCTTAAATCTGGGGTATTTCTAGTGGTGTGAACATGCACATATCCTACAACATGAACAGAGCTGCTCGCCTAAGATCCTTCATAGCTGCCAGTGCTTTGTTTCTCTGTGGCTGATGCTGACAATCCAATACAGAGATGCTGCTTGTGTAGACTCGACCCCTTCTCCTCCTTTCTGTGGTGCTGGTGCTAGTGGTTAGTGCTGCATCATTCACCCGATCAGTTGTCACACTGACATGGTGCTGCCTGCTCAGCGATCATTAATAACTGAACACCCTCCACTCCCTAGAGACGAGCCAATAGCTTCGGAGTGCCAAGATACAGTATTCACAGCTGCTCTAGTCTGGTTGGCTGAAACAACATGCCTATTATATGACATTGCTGCTTAGGTACAAATACATGGAACCAGCCTTCTTCTCTACTCTATTTTTAGGCAAAGACCACCTTTTGTTACTCACATCTCCCTCCGTTTGTTCATTAGTTTGTTGCATTGTTAAAAATAAATATGCAAACTAAATAGAAAATAGTTAACAAAATGTATATAATTAGAGTCACATATTCTATATGACTACTAAATGAGTCTTAACGGTAAAACCAGGAAGATGTTGCACATAAAATATAAGATCAGATCCAGGTCTATAAAAATTGTAATATAAATTACGATTTAAAGTGAACATTTATTGAAATATTCTTTCTGGCGCTTAAAGGTACATTTACGCCGTCTTATGCTCTGTATCATTATTATTTTCACATGAGTTGTCTCGGCACGGGAACCCCGTTAGATGCCTTTTTTTGAGTATATGGACGTCAGGGCTCCCGGTGCGTTCATGGATCACATGGACGGCCATTGGTTGAAATGGCCACCATCTGATGCTACATTGGTATTCCTAAATGAGGCTTCCCCTAGCAATTACAGGGGGTGAGAGTAGCTATACCCGCAACAGTCAGCTGATCACTGTGCCGGTCTTATTTTAAAGACGGTTTGTCTTCATGAGACAACCCCTTTAAGATTTTTTTTTACTTTAGCTCGAAATTGTCCAACATTTGAATATGTATAGTCCTCATTTACACACTTTATAAATATGTGGTATACTCTGCCTTAACATAAATATAGGGATTGCCTTCGGGTAATGATTAAAACCTGATATATGTAGGATATAGTTTTATTTGTTTATGAGTCATCTGGACCTGTAATACTTCTATTTAGCCTTGCAAGAGCTATATGACAGCTTACAACTCAGACTCTTTGTAAGCCTTGCTATGTTCCCCTTTAGTTAGCTTCACAAATGAAGAATCTAGAATAAGTATGGTGGAATCTTCTGACCTGTCTGCTTGTTGTAGATCAGTAACTTCATTACCTGGTGACTCTGTGTGAAGTATTAGGGACCCACAGCAAGCATAGAACAGCAGGACAATCCCCCATCCTTGGTCCCTGAAGTTCAGCAAGATAGCTGTCAGATGGACAATTATTCAGCTATCAGCCCTCATTCAACAAGTAACATGCATGTTTGGCTCTGCTGTACTTGTGACGTTCATATATGCATCTTTTTTCTGATCTGTTTTCATTTTTTTAATTCTGTTTCTGTACATGGTTATGGGGGGCAGCCATCTTGCCTGAGCAGCTGTTAACAGCATTTAGAGATATTCTTTGCAGCAGCTTTATGGACCCTAGGCACCTGGGGAGTTGTGTCCATCACCTATTGTCAATGGTGGGTCCTGTGTTATCTATATAAATGGGTGTTACATTTCAGTGTAATGCTGCCATATGATGGTAATGAGATGACTGCTGAGAAGTGATTTCTACAAAACAGGAGGAAGGTTTATTATATTGTGAGGCCAGTGGCCAGAGTCAAAACTGCAAGATTTTAGGAAATGTTTTAATGTAGATAATGACAAAAAAAAAAAAAAAAAATCACCTAAAATTCTTAAATATGTTTAACATAAAAACTTGATTTTAAACAAAAAGTCTTTTTTTGTTGACACATTCCCTTTAAAGCTATTTGCCCGGGCTAGTAGCTAAAAAAAACAACCCATATCCAGAGGCGTAGCTAGGTTCTCCTGCACCCGGGAAAGATTCAGCTTGGCACCCCCCCCCCCCAAACTCTTTCCCGACATCTCCTTCCCACTCACCATGTTTGCTTTCTCAACCAATCAATGAGGTGTAACTTTTTTTTTCACTTATATTTTAATGTAGCCATTTGTAAATTTTACAAGCAGTATAATTATATGTGCGGCCCTTGTTTCGCGGATCCGTGATATGCAGCCGTCTAAATGGCAACGGATGTGTGCTTGAGGCCTTCGGCCTCTTGCCCACTTCACTTTTTTCATCAGGGTGCTATCCGTTGTTTGAACTGATAGCACCCTGACACATTCATTTCAATGGGTCTATGCACACTTCCGTTGTTTTAACGGAACCTTGACGCCGTTCCCTCAAACATAGGGCAGGTCCTACTCCTGCCCGTTTTTGATGGAACAGTCTCGGCCTTTGCATTGATTTGGTCCGTGAAACAACGGACTGCACACGGAAGCCATCTGTGTGCGGTCCGTGATTCACGGAACCGTCATTACAACGGCCGACGGAAGTGTGCATGAGGCCATACAGTCAAATCCTTCCTCCCCACTGTATTATACACACACACACACACAACTTAGGTGTTCTCATCGTACTGTGAAAAGATCTTTGGCTGATTCAGAGCACAGACGGGTTCGTTCAGATAAAGGCATAATGAGGAAGGTTTCTGCCAGACAAATTAATAGGATTCGGAGAGCAGCTGCTAAAATGCCATTGCAAAGCAGCAAACAGGTATTTGGTGCCTCTGAAATCCCGCGAACCTCAAGGTGTAGGATCCTCCAGAGGTTTGCAAGTGTGCATAAAGCTATTATTCGGCCACCCCTAAACAATGCTTACAAGCAGAAACGGTTGCAGTGGGCTTAGAAATACATGAAGACTAATTTTCAAACCGTGTTGTTTACTGATGAGTGCCGTGCAACCCTGGATGGTCCAGATGGATGGAGTAGTGGATGGTTGGTGAATGGCCACCATGTTCCAACAAGGCTGCGATATCAGTAGGATATGGTAGAGTCATGTTTTGGGCTGGAATCATGTGGGAGAGAGCTGGTAATCCCCTTTAGGGTCCCTGACGGTGTGAAAATGACCTCTGCAAAGTACGTAGAGTTTATGACTGACCCCTTTCTTCCGTGGTACAAAAAGAAGAACCGTGCCTTCCATAGCAAAATTATCTTCATGCATGACAATGCACCATCTCATGCTGCAAAGAATACCTCTGTGTCATTGGCTGCTATGGGCATAAAAGGAGAGAAACTCATGGTGTGGCCCCCATGTTCCCCTGACCTCAACCCTATTGAGAACCTTTGGAGCATCCTCAAGCAAAATATCTATGAGGGTGGGAGGCAGTTCACATCAAGACAGAAGCTCTGGGAGGATATTCTGACATCCTGCAAAGATATTCAAGCAGAAACTATCCAAATACTCACAAATTCAATGGATGCAAGAATTGTGAACATGTAACTTGGCCTGTTTTTTTTTTATTGGAAGAGCTTTTGCTTTCTGTAAATATGACGTCCTGATGCAGCAAATTCAACAAATTACCATTTTAGTTCTCTTTACAACCTTTAAAATGTTTTGATCTCTGTTGTGCATAATAATTTGAAACAGTGAGTTTTCATTTTGAGTTTTTTGCTTCTAAAAACAAATCTGTTATCATTAGGAGATTTGTTCAATAAAATTCACATTATACTCCAACGGTTGATGGCTTGAAGATTATACTGACTGTCATTTGCATCGACTATTTAGGAAAATCAGCGAAAAATAATATTTGCATAATAATTTGGAACGCAGAGTAGATAGTATGAAGTCGAAAAGTAGTAATTATACCTCCAATAGTGGCAGCTTCAGTCATTGATGTCTCCTATCCAAGTCCATTTTAATTTCTGTCCCAATGGATGACTGCAGCACATGATCTAAGGTTTTACAGTTCTTTTACGTATGCTGCTTTCTACATAATGTACAGTGAATGACAAACTATAAAACAATAAAATTCCTATCGTTTTTCTGCTCTTGTGCTCTCTGTTGGCCACTGGGGGCGCATCTAAAGGTGAGTTCATTCCATCTTTTCACTTGTTGTGGTGCTGCACTTGTGGAGGGACATGGCCAAGAGGCCAGGTTGGCTTGGCCTGGCTGCAGGGGTGCTTCTGGGCCTGTGGGTTGCTCCCTCTGCGGGTGCATTACTGTCGTGGTGGGCACCGCCATGCAGTGCTGCAACCAATAGAGTAGGGATCCACTTAAAGGAGGTCGCCATGAAGTGGCAAGTGGGCTTATACAATTTGATCAAAATGTTAACAAAGAACCTCATGTTCATGTTTACTGATTAATATTGTGGATGTGCTGTCCTTAGTTTCTCCTCTTCAATTTCAGTAATAAAGTTCCTTCAGACTAGCACCAAATAGTCAAAAAATCTAGATGGTCTAGTATTCTAAATTAACTATTAATTTCGACGTTTTAGTCAGCAACCGGCATACTGCCTTTTGGGAGCCCCAATAATGACTAGCTGCCATTTAGGAGCCTCAATCGTGGAAGCACAGAAGCCTCCAAATCTGTTTTTTATTGCAAAACAAAACTGTTCTCCGAGTGCCCAGACCTAGAATAGACATTTGCATCCCTGAATTGTGAGTAGTGATCACTCCAGTCTGGTGCGAACTTGAAAAATGTTATATATATAGTAAAAATACAATAAGAAGAACTACTTTTTTTCTTAAAATTAGCACCCGGAAGCACAACTCTATGAAGAAATTGTGAAATAACTGAAATTTTGATCTAAATATTTTGTTTTAAAAGAAGTGATTTAGAAGTAGAGGTTTCTCATGTCCAGTTTTCCACATTTGTGTCTTCAAAGCAACCCCCTAGTGAGACCTCGGGAGCGTCTATGTGCAGTGAAACACTGTGAAGGTGCCACAGCACTGTTCTAAAGATCAGTAGGGACCCTGCCACTTTGGTTTAGAAATGCCTTTAATTTGCCTTTTACTAAATCTACCCTTGTGATATACCATACATTTTAAGTCTCTGAAAACCCAATTATAGTATTTTTTATTTTTTTTTAGAACTATAGCTAATATGTAGAACAGTGTTTTCCAACTCTAGTCCTCCTGTATGTTGGGCTGGATTTCCTTAATATTACACAAGTAATTTAACCATCGTGAGTGCATCAATTATTGCTACAGATGTATCCCTATTAGAAACTCTCCAATCATGATCAATTGGTAGTATTTGAGGAATGGAGTTAAGAAACCCTGAACTGGAACACTTAAGTCTTGAAGTCTGAAACATGATCTTTCTGGTATTAATGAATGAGAAACCAACAACTTTATTAAACCCCTTAATGCATTTTCACATCCATTCACATTATGGGAAGGCTCCTCTTCCCGCATCCGACGTGAATGTACGTGATGGTGATTGCACAGGCACAGAAGTGTTTGACAGACGGTTTCCCGCTGCAATGGCTGGGATCGGAGATAACTCTAACTGCCAGAGCCACGGCCTAAAAGACTGCCTGTCAGATTTACAGTGACAGACAGTAAGGCCTCATTCACACGGCAGGGTTTCCCGGCCGGCTGCCGGCCGTTCATAAATCGGCCGGCACCCGGCTGCATTAGGAATAATAGACCCCTAATGGGGCTATTCACACGACCGATTTTTTGACGGCCGGGAAATCCGGCCGTCAAAAAATAGGACATGCTCTATCTTCGCCCGGGTACCCGGCCGCCCGGCTCCCATAGAAGTCTATGGGGCCGGGTATTACACGGCCATCACCGGAATGTTTTCCGAGTGATGGCCGGGTTTCCCGGCGCTTGCGCTCTATCTCCTCCTCCTCACAGCGCAGAGTGCATGTGAGGAGGAGGAGTTGATGCCATTCTGACGAATGGCATCGCTGTACACTGTGTGGCAGGGCCGGGGTGTACAGCAGGTGGAAGGGAGCGCTGGCTCCCGTCCCCTGCTTGTTTTCCTGGCCCGGCGACACCTTCGATGGCGCCGCTAGCAGCTGCAGCTGCTGCTGCGGCTGCTACTACTGTAGCGACGCCACTATAGCAGAGCGGGGAGGTATCTCCCCGCTCTGCTACGTGCTAGCCGCACTTAAAGCTCCTTGAAGGAGCGGAATCCCCGTGTTTTCGGGGATTCCGCTCCTGGACAGAGCGCTCGATGTCTCTGTCCATATCTGGGCAGTGACATCAGGGGAAACTCCTGAAGCGGAATCCCCGAACACATGGGGATTCCCCTTCAGGAGTTGCCGCTGATGTCACTGTCCGGATCTGCCTGGCCCGGCACGGATGCAAAACTTTATGCAAACCGGCCGGGCAGAATGGCTGATTTTACCGGCCGGCACTCGGGCTCGGGAACGACCCGGTCGTGTGAATCTCGCCTAATGCTTTGTAATGATTGTCAAGGGCCCAGAGGAATTGACTGTAATTGGGCCAGCAGGAGGCAGTGTGAACCCACCTTGTCACCATGGGATTTGACTTGGAGCTACTCTGGGAACCAGAGTCTAAGGGAACCCCTCGTCTTCACCCTTTAACCTCTGTACAGGGATGTGGACTTCGCTGCAGGGTACCCCAGGTCGCTACCCATAGAGTAGTCTCCGTTGGTGGCAGCTGATGTAACAGGTGCGAAGTAGCCGGTGAGTACAAGATCAGGGCAGGCTGCAGAGGTTCGTAATGCTTAATTTAGCAAATAGTCAGGGCAGGTAGCAAAGATTCGTCATGGTAAATGTATCAAATGGTCAGGGCAAGTGTCAGGCACGAATGGTCAAAAGCAGGCAAAGGTCGGTGCACAAGAGTTTAATAAATAATTAGCAGGAACAGAGGACACTGGGAGAATCAAATTGCTCTGGCAATGAATCCAGAGGGAGAAGGGCTTTTATACAGAAACAGCAGAGAATTTGAATTGTTGGCAGGTGCTTGCCCTTTAAGAAAACTGAGGGTCAGCAGTGCGCACTATGACCCAGTGTGGAGCTTCGGCAGAGTGGTATTCTAATGAAAGGCATGCATGTCTTATCAGTGGCGTTCTGACCTCTGGGAACCACACCAATCTTGAGAACACCTTTAATGTTCTTTTTTTGGTACAATGTTTCTCACTAAGTGTTGCTTATATTTTACCGTTGTGTCATGTGTTGTCTACATTATGCATTAAGATAAATTCAAATCATTAAAGTTAAGCTTTTTTCACAGATTGTAAGTAGCTATATTTGACAGTTTATACTCTTCATCCATAACTACAAATTATAATTAAGATATAATTTCCCACTGCTTCGCTGCCTTTTTCTTCACCTTTTCACACATAAAGAAGAAAGGAACTGTCAGTTATAACACTGATGCCTAAATGGCTCTGGAAGATTACATGAGGTTACGCAGTTTTGATGATATCTCTGAATTGTGGCAACTGAAAGCAAATGTCACATGTCAAACAAGTTATATGTAAAGTCTAAAGACCTCCCCTATCTAGTCAACTATGAAAGGTTAGTTAACTTTTATTTCTGACAACTCTTTTATATTAATATGCATTGTATAGATCAAGAGAAATTCTGAATTATTTTTTTATAATGGAACAGATAGGGGGATTTCGATGTAGTTTGATATTATTTAAGACAGAGGTCCAAAACCTTTTGTATCTCGTGAACACATTTAACAAAAAAATAAAGTGACATTAAACATGGAGAAATAAGAATATTAAAATTGAAAATATTTGTACAGAAATATTTGTTTGAAATTTGACACTAGTATTATACCAAACTGTCACTGTTTAAGGGTTAAATCATGCCTACAATATGGTCACTGTGGCGGTCATGTTGTAACCAGTGCTAATGGTCATAACTCAGGGCTCCTATGCTGAGCTGCACAGCTGAGGGTCTCTAGCTGCTTCAATTTACCAAGTCACTAGTTGGGAACTATTAATATAAGAGATAACATGCTACTGCAGAAGTAGTAAATGGGAGCAATACATTTTCATAATTTCAGTGCACTTCCATAGAAAATAGTAGAAGATTTTATGGCTGCTGAATGCATGAACATAATACAGGATGAGATTAGATTACCACAACGTGACAAATGCATTTATTTTTTTCAAATGAGAACTGCCACAACATATGTGTTGCATTGACTTTCTGCTTGAGCTAAAATGACAAGGAAGCCTGCCAAGTGAATGCACACCCTAAGGCTCTGCCAAGATGAGCAGCACTGAAAACTTATTTCACAAAGGTATTTGGCATTGCTGAGTGCGTGAACAGCTCACATATCACCATAAGTATCAACGACCTAATGGATTTTACATGCACTTTTCTTCTGTGTGTGTGACATAATTGAGTTAAAAAGCTTTTAACTGGATGCAGCCTAAGGTTAAGGTGTTCCTGCTTAAATTAATGTTTTGCTCAGAATAAAATCTTCCAAATGGGATTTGCTTTTTTACACAAGGCTTCTGTTCTTTATTCTTAGTCTTGCCCGTCTTATCGTTTGCCAGTTATTAAACAGATCTTAGTTACGATGTTTGTCATATGAGTGAAGGTCCTATTACACGGGCCAATGATAGGGAAAACGAGCGTTCATGTGAACGCTCATTCCTGATCATTGCCCTGTGTAATAAAGGCAATTATCTTTCGATGAACGATCAAACACTCATTCATTAGCTGATCTGCTCTTTTATGCAGCATAAAAAATTATGGTTGTCAGCAGCAACTCTCTCAGCTTTCCTTTTTATGGCTTCAGCAGCTGTCGTAACCAGTTTGCAACCTTTTCTCCATTCAAACGTCTTATTTCGGGGTGTTCCCCAGCACTGGTCTCATGTTCTCTTCTCTGGCTGTGTGGATTTCTCATGCACGAGCACAGCCTTCTCTCTGCTATCCCCCTGCCCCACTGCTGCTTCTGAGGCTGTTTAGCATAACCACGCCCAAACAGTTACACAGAGTGTCTATATATTTCCCATTTCCACCTCCCCCTCTGAGCTTCTGCTCACGATCTTCTCACAACAGCTCTCTGCTAACACAGGGGATATGTTGTACGGTGCATGCCCAGCTATCTGTGGTTGGAAGAGATCACTGGGCATGAACTTTAGTTCTCAGTATAAAGGAGAAATTTGCTTCAGGAATATTGAAGGTGAACTGTTCTCATCTGCACAGCACACACCAATGAGTAGGACCTAACACATGTGCAGATGTCATAGTAAATGCTGGTACATGAGTCTACAATGGAGGAGCTGCTGAGTTTGCCGCCAGGGAGCAGACTGACGGATCAGAGACAGAACAAAATACTGCAGCTGGCCATGCACTGAAATACACTGCAGAGTACAGAAGACAAACCGTAGACTGTTTTTAATCAAGACCAAATAGAAATGTTTTATTTTGCAAAAAACATACAGTGTAATAATAATAATAATAATAATAATAAAAACTGTGCAAAGGTGTACGTAGCCTTTAAGGGATCCCTCTGCATTTCAGTTCCTTCATACACTGTTTTTTTTCTCTTACTGCTCTGGCTCTCTGTTGTCCTCTGGGTTGTGTTCTGTCATTGGAGTCTGGACAGTGCTTTCCTTTAAGCTTTCAGCTCTCTGATTGCACATATATCTTTATTTATTAGTCTATGTATTTCATCTGATACTGGGCAGGAAACTAGAGTGACTGCATATGAGGTCATCCTTTGTATATTGTTACAGTTATATCTACCTTCCTTATGTCATATTTATGTATAGATTGTGCTGGACAATAAGAACCTAATTATTGTTGAAATCCAAAGACATTTTTCCATATTGCTTTTTTTTGTAAGACAAACCTTGAAATCAGCATAAATCATCTCAGACGTCGTTCCATCCTTAATTTGACTTTATAATGAACAGCGTCCAAGGAAAAAACCGACAGATACTTTTTAGGAAAAAATTCTATACTGGGGTTTATAGACTTTCAGCTGATACATTGTGAAAGCCACCTTTACTTTTATTATAGCAATGAGTTTTTATCAACTCTTCACCATATGGCATTTCCTTCCATATTTTAGGATGCTTGTATTTCTTTTTTATTTTACAATTTGTTTAATGGTTTAAATTTTATTTTTGCAAGTGAAGACTTCCATCTTGCCTTAATACAGTAAGGAAATGGCCTCTTTCTGGCAAAAAAAATAATTATATACAGTATATATATTAGTAATCTGATATCTACCTGGCGTTTTCCAGGGTCTCTGCAGTTTTCTAGTGTGGTTTGTGATCCATATTATAAGACTTCTATTGTCAGTGTCTTTAAAATGTGGTTGTATAAAAAGATAACATTGAAATCCTCCAGCAGGTGAAAAGGATTATTTTTGCCTTAAGAATTAAGAGTGTGCTATGACAGGAGTAATAACTCCTCATGTATACAGGCTCCTTAATTCCGGTTTAGCCATAACTCTATGGCAGTAATTTATTGATAATAAAAGGTTTTAACGTTGACATGCTGCTGGGGCAATTCATTCAATGTAATGCTTTAGAGAGGATGCAAGGTGCAAAAAATATAACGGGATGTTACCAAATTTTAATAGGCTAATGAAGAATGTAAACTTTCTGTAAGTAATGTCCTTCCTAAATTAAATTTACCTTTTTATTGTTTTAAAAGGGGTTGTCCCATTATTATTATGTTTATTAAAATAAACCATGTTTTGTATTGACACTCAAAAACATTTTGTAACGAGATATTACATTTATAAATTTATTATAGCGCCACCTAGTGTTTCAGTGCTCCCTTCTATTGTACGTCAGCCTAACTGTTCAGAGGTGGCCAAAGTATTCGCCGCTTCACTTCTCTGTCTCATGTTTGGCGGTGCAGAAGGTTTCCTGCTGATAATCTTTAGCGCCTTTAGGCGTCTTCTCTGCTTGTCGGAGGAGGAGAATGTCATTGCGCATGCGACAATATCTCCTCTGACAAGCAGAGAAGAAGCTGAAGATGGCCATCTGCTCCTCTGACAAGCAGAAAAAAGCGTTAAAGATTATGGTACAGCCTGCACACCAGCAGGAATCCCTCCGCCCCACTGAAGAGGAGACCGAAGACAAGAAAAAACGCTGCAGATTGTGCTATTCTGGTCTTCAAAATATGTCGGAACCCCTAATAAAAACATCATAAGCCCTCCTTCACACACAGTGTTAACTTTTTATATTTCAAAATTTTTATAATGCGTTTTTTAACAGCTTTTTTTATTTTGAAACATTTCTAACATTCATTTTTTTTAAGTCCTATGGAAAAGCCTATGAAAAAAATTGCAGAAAAAAAAACCTCAGAGCATGCTGTGTTTTGAATTAAACACCGCTGACCCCAAAAACGCCACAAACTAAAACACATTTCATTCACCAGTCTTCATATAAAGAGCATACGCCTCTTAATAAATTAGGCACATCTCTGGCTGTCTGTACGCCATAAACTGGTGTAGATTTCCGCTATAATTTACGCCAGTGTCTGGCGTAAATTATAATACATTTGTCAAGCTTTGGTGGCCAAGCCCCTCCAGATAAGCCATGCCTACTTTATTGAAAAAATGGCGCAAAGGGTGTAAAAATTGTTTTTGCACAAATTACGACTTTTCTATGCAAAGAATTGCTCTTTACATGTGTAGCCTTTTAAATAATTCACTATATTCTTTAAAGGGCATTTAAAAAACACCAAACACCTGTAGGCACCTTAATACAGCAGTATATGTAATCTATTTTATTAAAAACCTGTATTTTTTCTCACTTACCAAACCATGATATGATGCTGAACTGCCATTTTACTTCCTGGTTTAGAGGCTGGACTTATTCTTGCAGCGTGCTTTAAAAGCCTCTCCCCCAAATCCTTACTGTATGTGTATGCATGTATGTATATGTGTATATATATATATATATATATATATATATATATATACATACATACACATAGGTCGAGAATTATTTGGACAGTGACACAAGTTTTGGCATTTTAGCTGTTCAGCAAAACATATTGAGTATGCAGTTATATAATTAATATGGGCTTAAAGTGCAGACTCTCAGATTTAATTTGAGGCTATTCACATCCAAATTTGAGGAAGGGTTTAGGAATTACAGCTCTTTCAATATGTAGCTGCCTCTTTTTCAAGGGACCAAAGGTAATTGGGCATTTATCTCAAAAGCTATTTAATGGGCTGCATGGGCTATTCCCTCATTAATCCATCATCAATTAAGCAGGTAAAACGTCTGGAGTTGATTCCAGGTGTGGCATTTGCATTTGGAAGCTGTTGCTGTAAACCCACAACATGAGGTCCAAGGAGCTCTCAATGCAAGTGAAACAGACCATCGTTAGGCTGAAAAAAATGAAGAAATACATCAGAGAGAGAGCACAAATGTTAGGAGTGAACAAATCAACAGTTTGGTAGATTCTTGAGAAAAAAAAAAGAGTGCACTGGTGATCTCGTGAACTCCAAATGGCCTGGACGTCCACAGAAGACAACAGTGGTGGATGATCGCAGAATCCTTTCCATGGTGAAGAAAAACCTTCATAACATCTACCCAAGTGAAGAACATTCTCCTGGAAGCAGGTGTATCAGTATCTAAGAATATCATAAAGAGAAGACTTCATAAGATGAAATACAGAGTGTTGACCATAAGGTGCAAACCATTAATCAGCCTCAAAAATAGAAAGGCCACATTAGACTTTGCCTAACAACATGTAAAGAAGCCAGCCCAGTTCTAGAACAGCATTCTTTAGACAGATTAAACTAAGATCAACCTGTAAGAGAATGATGGGAGGAAGAAAGTATGGAGAAATCTTGGAACAGCTCATGATACAAAGCACACCACATCCTCTGTAAAACATGGTGGAGGTAGTGTGATGACATGGCCATACATGGCTGCCAAAGGCACTGGTCACTAGTGTTTATTGATGATGTGACTGAAGACAGAAGCAGCCGGATGAATTCTGAAGTGTTCAGGGATTTACTTTCCGCTCAGATTCAACCAAATGCAGCAATGTTAATTGGACGTCGCTACACAGTGCAGATGAACAATGACCCAAAACATACTGCGAAAGAAATCCAGGAGTTTTTTAAGGCAAAGAAGTGGAATATTCTGCAATGGTCAAGTCAATCACCAGATCTAAACCCGATCGGGCATGTATTTCACTTGCGTAAGACAAAGGCAGAAAGACCCACAAACAAGCAACAACTGAAGACCGCTTCAGTAAAGGCCTGGCAAAGCAATAACAAAGGAGGAAACCAAGCGTTTGGTGATGTCCATGGGTTCCAGTCTTCAGACGGTCATTGCCTGCAAAGAATTCTCTACAAAGTATTAAAAAAAATTTTTTATTTATGGTAATGTTCATTTTTCCAATTACTTTTGAGCCCCTGAAATGAGAAGGCTGTGTAGAAAAATGGTTGCAATTCCTAAATGTTTAACAGGATATTTTTGTTCAACCCCTTGAATTAAACCTGAAAGTCTACACTTCAATTGCATCTCACTTGTTTCATTTCAAATCCAATTTGTGTTGGCATGCAGAGCCCAAATCATGAAGATTGGGTCACTGTCCAAATAATTCTGGACCTAACTGTGTGTGTATATATATACATATGTATGTATGTATGTATATATATATATATATATATATATATATATATATGCAGTCCAATTGTAGATGAGCACAGCACTCCACACAGCTATATGTTAGGCAATGTGCACGTTACCAGAGGATGAATCTGTTCCCCAACTTAAATACACAGAAACCATAGAACAAAGTAACGGCACCAGGACTTCCAGATAGATGAAAAAAGGGTGGATTTATTCACCTCAAGTGAGCAGCGATGTTTCAGTTAGTCACAGAACCTTTCTCAAGCTGTACCACACTACACACATTGTCAAGTATAAATAGAAGGTACACCTAGTAATTAACATAAAACTAATTGATGTACAGTTTACAAAAATAGAGTGTAAAACATGAATTTCAACCCATATTACAGAGCAGTTATTCATAGTGCATTAATTCAATAATACTTCCATATATCAATTGGCAATTAGGCTAATCACAGAAAGCAGCAGAGGCCAATCTAAAAGATATAGCTGTACGAAAATAACACAGGAGGTCATACATCACCGGTATTACACACCTCGAGGAAGCAGCGTTTGTGCGCGTCTACTGCGCATGCTCAAAGATGGCACTAAGACCGGAAAGACAGCCGGTAGAACGCAAGCGGTGAAAAAGTCACCATTGCGCATGTGCGAGATCGGAACTAGCGTTCCAGCCTGTCTGCGCATGCGCGAGCTACGGTGCTTCATGTTGTGGCTCAAAGGACGGGATCTACCAGTATCCAGACATTATAATGCAACTTTAATTCTATGTATACCATGCTCCCTATTGCATGCTTTTGTTCATTACTGACATGCACTTTTCACCTTAGGCCTCGTTCACATCTGCGCCGGGCTTCCGTTTATGGGCTAGAACAAACAAAAAAACAGAAACTCTACTGAACGGGGACAAACAAAACCATATACAATGGAAGCATTACCGTTGAAATCAATTATAATGCAAATGGAAGCTATGGGTTTCCATTTGCCTTTCCTCCAACAGAAAGGTCTGAGGGAACCCATTAACGGAAACCGAACGCGGGTTTGAACAGGCCCTAAACAAGTTTTCTATTCCTGCTTATTGATGTTTGTTTTGTAAAAACACCAGCATTTGTCTGTTTCTGTAAAGCGCAGTGGGATAAATTTATCAAAAAGTTTGTCCGTTTTCCGGCATAAAATATTAGCAAATTTTGGCAGGCACTGTAATTCCGCTAAATTTTTTCCATCAATTTCCAAAATTGGTGCAAAAGGGAGGGTGGCTTTAGCCGAAAAGGGGGTGCCTAGCTAGAAAGACAGATTTATCATGATTAATGCCAGAGAGTGGCACATCTTATGTTGCAAATCTACACCTTCTCATAGTATCATAGCAGGAGTAGATTTGCATTTCTGTCACATGGACAGCCAAAGATGCACCAAATATTTTAAAAGGTGTGCACTTTTTAATATATTTGGCGCTTTTTCAGCTGACGTTTAAGATTGGCGTGTGAAACTCCGGTCTTAATATATTTCCCCCACTATTAGTTTATCTCTTTGGACTATAGAGATATCATTATTGCTATATTTGCTGAAATACTATTCATGAAACCTTTTTTATTTGAATTTAGGGAATATTTTGTGAATTCTCTGTTTACTTACTGAGTATTGTTCATTCATAGTGGACTAACTACCATCTGTCTATTGCATCTAATGAACAGACAGGCTTTGTGTTAATTAGGAGGACTTCTATTGTTTTCTGAAGTGCTTCAACTGAAACCATGTTTGATTATTGGACAGTACAATTGATGTTCATTTGGTTATTCATCAAGGACTAATCCACCCTTATTGACTCATTTAACACCTGGTTCCCCTTTATTTACATTTATTTTTAAAGGAGCACGATAATAAAAATATTTTAGCTCTTCCATAAGTAGTGTTACTAGTCTATGAATTTACTTTTCTTTGATTCAATATTTTATATTCATTTTGTTTTCATTTATGTTGTATACCCAGATGTCCTTAAAGGGACACTAAATCATGAAACGAATGAGAAAGTAAAAAAACCAGAAAGCAAATATTCATCTGCAAAAACTAATTTTCATGCATGCCGAAATCTTGCAGAGAAAAAGGGGGACTCTCACACCCTGGTTCCCCTCATGTTCTTTGGTGTTTCAGTAGGGATGGATGCTTAAGTAATTGCATGTCATTTATTTTTGCATGAAGTTGCAATTAGTTAATGTAGCGGTAAAACGGCCTCATGCATCCGACCGTGTTCAGTCCGTGATATACGGACCGCATGTCGGCCACATTTCCCGGACCGAACACAGTTCAGGGAGCCGGGCTCCTAGCCCCATGAAGTATAATTAATACAGTAAATAATCTTTGTTCTATTCATTTGTTCTAAGTCATTACATTAAAACATGTATTTTTTATGGTAAACTACTTTAAAAATAAATATTTTCTAATTCAAAAATGTATTTATTTCTTTTTTGGAGGGTTACTATTTTTTTCTTTTTATAAAACTTCGGCGTAACTTTTACATTTATTTTTTTTATCCCACTAAGTGATTCAAACCGCGATCATTTAATAATTTATGTAATACTTTGGAACACATAGCATTTCAAAGCATTATTGCCTCTGGCATGGCCCAATAGGTAGATACCGTTGGCAGACCTAGGGGCCTATGTTAGGTACCATGTTAGCCAATCGGTGCTCCGCTATCTAATCGCAGGGCCCCGATGGGCTGACAGAGGGAGCCCCACCCTCTGTTAAGCACTTTAGAGGCTGTGGCCACTATTGACCGCCGCATCTTAGGAGTTAAACTGCTGGGATCACAGTTATCTCTGATCCTGACAGTTGTATGAGAACTGTGGCTGTGTATTACAGCCATGGTCCTACTGCTGATCCATGTGCCCAGTGACCGTGTCCTGCAATCCGAGCACTGCAATAGTGCATCGCTGGGCCTTTGTGGGCTCCTGCCAGTGACACATTATTATAGTGCTGATCATCAAGGGGTTAGTTTGAGGACAAGGCATATATATTTGCTCAGTGCGTTCAGCGGTTTTATATTTTGTTATTCTATTCCTATGAATTCAGATCGAGTTTGTTTTTGAAGTATGCTAATTCATGCCCTATGTTCCATTTTTGATGTATTAATTGATCATCTAATGTTCAAGAATGTGTCTGAACTTTAGTGTTGTGACAGATATGCCTAGACACATGACATACAACTATTTTTCTGACTTACTGACATCAAGCATGGTAAAAACCCAACTAAAACTGACAATTAAAATCAATATGGTTGACAGTCAATGTGATTTAAAGCGTATGTGTTCATTATTTTTTCTACCAGAAACAAAATAAGAGTTGTCCTCTTGTCTAGTTATCAAGTTTAATGTCAAAACAAATGTGTCCACCATTAGAGATTTAAAAAGGAACTGTCACCCAGCTTTCCTAGACCCCAAACATAAAAAGACCGTAGATGTAGTGCTACGTAGTACTGCAGATGATAACTTCAAGAGAGTAAGAATCTATGAATGCTGTAATGGCGGCCATAAATGGGTTTCCCAGAAACATCTAGGAGAAATGGCTGGGCAGCATTTTTAACAATTAGACAAGAGGACATACCACCTACGAGAAAGGGGCTTGTACTAGCTACAAAAGGAAAACAGGTGCAGTCTAAATTTGAAATTCCTGCTACTAAATGACAGCAACCATCACAAATTATAGATTCAATAAAAACTTTATCGTTACGTATAAATATATAAAAATACATGAAAACTTAAACATACCTACGATGAAGGATTAACCCCAAAGTCTATAGTCAATCAGATGCAGTACATATAAAAAATGGAAAGTCCAAATGCTACAATCAGTGTAAGCCGAATTAAATATACTAGGACTGGAGTGAAAGAGGCTCTGTCACCAGATTTTCAAACCCCTATCTCCTATTGTAGCTGATCGGCGCTGCAATGTAGATAACAGTAACGTTTTTCTTTTTCAAAAACAAGCATTTTTGGCCAAGTTATGAGCCTTTCTTATGGACAACTGGGCGTTTTTAATCTTATTTCCAACTGGGCGTGTATTGTGTTCGTTACATCTGGGTGTGTTTACTTGTTTTACTAGCTGGGCGTTGTGAATGGGAGTGTATGATGCTGACGAATCAGCATCATCCACTTCTCTTCGTTACCACCCAGCTTCTGGCAGTGCACAGACACACAGCGTGTCCTCACGAGATCACGCTGTGACATCACTCACTTCCTCCCACAGGAACTTCATCCCGTTGGACTCGCGAGGAGGCAAGAAAGGCAAGAAAGGAATGAGAGAGAGACAACATAAGAAGGTTGTAGAGATGAGAGCGGAGAATCAAACAAGGTGAAAGGAAAATAAGAATGAGATCAATGAGACCAGTGATTAGCAGGGTGTTAACCCCTTAAGGACACGGACAATTTTAGCCTTGAGGACAGGACAGTTTTTTTTATATCTAACATTAAAAAAAATTAAAATTAATAGAATTTTTTTTTTTTAGTCCCATAGAGGGATTTTTCATTTTTCTTTTTTTAACTGTAATGTACAGGCATATATCTATATGCCAGTACATTAGCCTGTGTACTGATTGTACACAGGCAGTTGTTAGGACATACCTCAGTATGGTCGGACAACCCTGCCCCGCTCCTGATCGCGCACGCACACAGGACGAGAATGCTCGTCCTATTGCGCGAAGCACCAGCCGCTCAGGACGAGTATTCTCGTCCTGTGTCGGCAACTAGTTAAAGTCCTCTACGGAATACATATAAAAACATAACATCCAAACTGTTAAAAATAAGTTTAAAAAGCCCCTATTCCTAGGGAAAGAGTATATTAGGTAGTAAACAACACTGGATATTATTATACGGATAAACAACTTAAACCTAAAGGATGCTAGAACCAGGGGAAAGGGGGGTGAAAAAGGGGTGTTTTTGGAGGACTTGTCAAGGTGTTTTGGGATTACAGATGGAAGCTAAATTTAGATATTTGGAAGTACTTATTGTCTATTTATCTTGTTAATATTCTTATACACAGTCAGGTTTCGTAATTTGAAACACATTTGTTCTAATTGGGAATTCCGATTGGTATAATTCTGTAGTTCATACCATAGCTGTGGTAACCTCAGCAATTTCTAGTTCTAGATAATATATAAAGGGTAAGCCTGGATGAATCTATTACTTTGAAGCATTACACAATGTAATACCTTACAAAATATGTGTTATCTTTGAATTGTGCTCACACTATGGCGAATAATGCTAAGATTTATCAATGTTCCATTAACCTATTGTGTACCATGATACTTTTCACTATCGGTTATGCAATTACTACATCTACAAGAACAAGTACCCAGATCAAATGACTAATTAGTTAAGTTTCCATGCCATGTAAATGTCACATATGTTAAATTGTCATATATAATAAAGAAACAATTTGTCTTACTGCGCTGTTTCCCTCTGTTGGAATTTTGTTCAGAGGGAAATACGGTAATGCATATAAAAAAAATCCTATATTTCTGCCATTGAAGCTTCATTATTATAACATGACAGCTGCACTTGTCAAATCATTAACAACACAATTTTGTGCTAACTATCATTATAAACAGCAGGGAATGCTACTGTAGTCTTTGTTGCATGCAGCTCTATAATTTAATAATTTCAGACCAATAATAATGGTATCTTTTTATCATCACATAGCACATATAAAATGTTGTTAGATGGTATAGAATACTTCACACCCACTGCCAGCACTCCTAATCTGTTTACAGCAAAATAATGTAATGCAGAGACACATTTTGGATGTTTATCATAGGCTCAGGAAATTCAGGGATATTCTTCATGGTCCTGCCGATAACATGTATTCATTTTTGTTCTAAATCATAGAATTCATCTTTTTCTCAGCTGCTGTCTGCTCTCAGGGACCCATACAACAAAAGTAATAGGTGTCATTGACCCTACAAATTATTTTTTGACCTTTGTTATCCTCATTTCTTTTTTTTTTTTCTTAAAAAAGAGCTTTTCCAAGTTTCTTAAGATCTCCTTAACCTTTTAGATACCCAATTGAAAAATACTTCTCGTTACCTAAATTTTAATTGTGAATGATTATATTATTGATTTTGCAGTCTGAATTGAAAACACATTCTGTACATATTTTGTTTCATTTTGTATCATGGAGACAAAATAACTTTCTTGTTCTCATCCATCACCAATAATTCAGGTCAAACTGAAATTCCATGAGAAAGCAAAACAATTATTTTTCTGCTTAAGTTTGAATGGATCTGTGACCCCAAAAGTTTTCAGCTGTCCAATACACATGAGATAGCTGTCAACCAAATTCTGGGGAAAGCGGGTATAATCTGCTGCCCAGGGGTGCACTCAGAAAGTTTACTTGGGTAAGTGTCTCTGTTGCCGCCCTCCTCCAATAAACCGGTAGATTTCCAGTCCCACTCTGGAAACTCGGCGGCCAGCGTCAGTAACCATGGTTAAAGGGGTTGTCCCACAAAACACATGTATCCCCTATCCTCAATCCTCAATTCTATTTAGATTCCGGCCACACAAGCTGGACACAGACCGCAGAAGTTCCATGCTTCTCATAGAGCACTTCGGGGGACTTTCGGTCCCCCGTCATTCTTATTGTATTGAGACAATAAAGGGTCCAAGACCAGTTCATTGACAATTTCTACAATTTCCATATGCCCCATGGATTTTTAAGTGTTTAGACATCACCTCCCACACTAAACAGTTAGCAGTCAAAAAAGCCTTCTGTGCTCAGAAGGGAAGTTGTATTATTGATTGACAGATCTTTTAAGAATTAATCAAATAAACAGATTTGTGGAAAGCGTTAATATTTTCATCATGGAAAGCTGCTGACAAGCCACTGTATTTTAATACTGAATTCTTTCAACCCCTTTAGGTTTTTGCCATTCTGCTATGCTCTAACTTTCATTGCTTTTTTTTTTTCCACCTTCCTTTCACTGGTTTGAACCATCATTCTCTATCATTGGTGTCTAAGGGTAAATTTAGTAGTACAAGTTCTGAGCTGTAAATAATTATTTTATATAATATTTTAACTGAATTCACAATTAAACTAATTACCAATGTTTTAAGTGGCTGGAAATTACTGTGACAAAGTCTTAAAATTGCTGATTAGGCAAGCAATATTCTGTGGGAATTTATGTTGTTCCTAATGGATACAGTGAAGTTTGAATACAACGTGGATTGCTAGAATTTGTCTTTCATCACAGTCGTAATGGTAATTTCATGTATCTGATTTTTTTTTTGTAAGTAATCTAGAACAAAAGTGAGCATCTTCAACATTTTCTTTAATTATTTTATTTTAATTAGGATTGCTGGATTATGTGGCTTGTGTATCAAGTGGAGTTACTAAACCGGATTGGGTTGCTGTGTTCCTATGTGTGATACTGTGTGTGATAAATGAAATGGGTGCTTGCAAATAGAGGCTAGCAAAACTGACACAATTTAAAAGCCTTTTTTTTCTTCTCCACTTCTTTCCTGCTGTGAGCTAACTAGGGGGAGGGGCTAATTTCTCTCAGGTGATATAAATTAGCCTGCAGGACTGACATTTGAGCTTGCTCTCTTTGGGCTTGTTGGATTAAGTGGCTTTTGAACAAGTGGATTTATTAAACCGGAGTTGAAAAGAGGAGGTAAAGTCCCTGTAAGTACTCTTTTTTACTTTTACCTATTTAAATTGTTCACTGTTTTTTTGTAACTGGGACAATGGATAGCAAGATTGGAGGTTTTCGTCGGTGCACAGTCTGCCATATGTATGCACAACTGGAGCCAGAGTTCCAGGGTGAATACCTCTGTAGCAGTTGTGAGCATGTTGTTCACCTGGAAGCTCGCATTAGAGATCTGGTGGAGCAAAATGCAACACTGAGGGCGATAGACAATCTTGGGTGGAGCATGCTGCTCATTGAGCAAGCAGTTAGTGGGGTAGACCTGGAGGGTGAAGACATGGGTCAGCAGGACCAGGCAAGTAGCTGGGCTAATGTAGTTAGTGGCAGTAGAACAGGGTCCAAGAAAAGGAAGGCCAATCCTGTTTCTGATATTCCAAGCAAAATTGCCAAGTTGGGTGATGATGCGAGGGTGTCGATCTCAGAGGTGGCAGCCCTAGTGGATACTGATCAACCAATCAGCCAGGAGAATAGCCCAGTTACTAGTTGGCGGGATGCTAATGCAGGTAAGGCAAGACAATTAGTAGTTGTAGGGGATTCTATAATCGGGAAGATGGATAGAATAATTTGTCGCCAAGACCGCCTCAGCCAAACGGGTTGCTGTCTCCTTGATGCCAGGGTTTGGCATGTGGTGGAAAGGGTGGATAAACGACTGGGAGTGCCTGGTGATGATCCAGCTGTCGTGGTCCATAAGGGTACCAACGACAGAATAAATGGTAGGTGGAGGAGCCTTAAGAATAATTTTAAAGAACTAGGCTACAAGCTGAAGGGAAGGACCTCCAAAGGTAGTATTCTCAGGAATACTGCCTGTGCCATTCGCATCACAGGAAAGACAGCGGGAGCTGAGGGAGTTAAATGCATGGCTTAAGTCTTGGTGTAGAGGAGAAGGCTTTGGGTTTCTAGAGCACTCGGCTGACTTTTCATTTGGGTACAAACTGTAATCTTCAGATGATTTGCACCTAAATGGAAGGGGGTCCGCTGTGCTGGGGGAGAGAATTCTAGCTGGGGTATTTAAACTAGGGCTGAGGAGAAAGGTCAATGTAGAAAATAAAGGGTTAGTTAGGTTAGAGAGGAGTCAGACTATATTTGTGGGGAGAGAAATTGACTGTGGGGAAAGGACTAGACAACAGGATAAGGAGATCCTTTTGTTACAAAACAGCAATGAAAATAAAAATGCCCAAATAATGTCAAATAATCACATTTCTGATCCCAAACGTTGCAATTGGAAATGCAGGTTAAAATGTATGTTCACAAATGCCAGAAGTCTAACAAGCAAAATGGGGCAGCTAGGGGTCTTGGTACTGGAGGAACATATAGATATACACTACCGTTCAAAAGTTTAGGGTCACTTAGAAACTTCCTTATTTTTGCAAGAAAAGCACCCTTTTTTTCAATGAAGATAACATTAAATTAATCAGAAATACACTCTATACATTGTTAATGTGCTAAATGACTATCCTAGCTGCAAGCGTCTGGTTTTTAATGCAATATCTACATAGGTGTATAGAGGCCCATTTCCAGCAACCATCACTCCAGTGTTCTAATTGTACATTGTGTTTGCTAACTGTGTTAGAAGGCTAATGGATGATTAGAAAACACTTGAAAACCCTTGTGCAATTATGTTAGCACCGCTGTAAACAGTTTTGCTGTTTAGAGGAGCTATAAAACTGACCTTCCTTTGAGCTAGTTGAGAATCTGGAGCATTACATTTGTGGGTTCGATTAAACTCTCAAAATGGCTAGAAAAAGAGAGCTTTCATGTGAAACTCGACAGTCTATTCTTGTTCTTAGAAATGAAGGCTATTCCATGCGAGAAATTGCCAAGAAACTGAAGATTTCCTGCAACGGTGTGTACTACTCCCTTCAGAGGACCGCACAAACAGGCTCTAACCAGAGTAGAAAAAGAAGTAGGAGGCCCCGCTGCACAACTGAGCAACAAGACAAGTACATTAGAGTCTCTAGTTTGAGAAATAGACGTCTCACAGGTCCTCAACTGGCAGCTTCATTAAATAGTACCCGCAAAACGCCAGTGTCAACGTCTACAGTGAAGAGGCGACTCCGGGATGCTGGCCTTCAGGGCAGAGTGGCAAAGAAAAAGCCTTATCTGAGACTGGCTAATAAAAGGAAAAGATTAATATGGGCACATGCACACAGACATTGGACAGAGTAAGATTGGAAAAAAAGTGTTATGGACAGACAAATCGAAGTTTGAGTTGTTTGGATCTCACACAGAAGAACATTTGTAAGACGCAGAACAACTGAAAAGATGCTGGAAGAGTGCCATATGCCATCTGTCAAGCATGGTTGAGGTAATGTGATGGTCTGGGGTTGCTTTGGTGCTGGTAAAGTGGGAGATTTGTAAAAGGGATTTTGAATAAGGAAGTCTATCACTCCTTTTTGCAACACCATGCCATACCCTGTGGACAGCGCTTGATTGGAGCCAATTTCATCCTACAACAGGACAATGACCCAAAGCACACCTCCAAATTATGCAAGAACTAATTAGGGAAGAAGCAGGCAGCTGGTATTCTATCTGTAATGGAGTGGCCAGCACAGTCACCAGATCTCAACCCCATAGAGCTGTTGTGGGAGCAGCTTGACCGTGTGGTACGCAAGAAGTGCCCATCAAGAAAATCCAACTTGTGGGAGGGTATTCTGGAAGCATGGGGTGAAATTACTCCCGATTACCTCAGTAAATTAACAGCTAGAATGCCAAAGGTCTGCAATGCTGTAACTGCTGCAAATGGAGCATTCTTTGACGAAAGCAAAGTTTGAAGGAGAAAATTATTATTTGAAATAAAAATCATTATTTCTAACCTTGTCAATGTCTTGACTATATATTTTCTAGTCATTTTGCAACTCATTTGATAAATATAAGTGTGAGTTTTCATGGAAAACACAAAATTGTCTGGGTGACCCCAAACTTTTGAACGGTAGTGTAGTTGATGTTGCTGAAACATGGCTAGACTCTTCACATGACTGGGCTATAAATCTACAGGGTTTTACACGGTTTTGGAAAGACAGGGCAAATCGGAAAGGAAGTGGTGTATATCTGTATGTGAGAAGTTATATGAAGGTGAGTCTGAAAGAGACAATATTTGGTGAAGATTGTGAGGAGATTGAAACCTTGTGGGTGGAATTACAAAGGGAGGTAAACACTGAAAAAATTACTTTTAGTTTAATCTATAGACCCCCAATATAACTGAGGATATGGAAGGTCAGCTATATAAACAGATGGAGCGGGCTGCCCAGGGGGGTACTGTAGTGATAATGGGAGATTTTAATTACTGGTATATTAATTGGTGTCATGGTTCGGCTTCAACTGCGAAAGGGAGAAATTTCCTCAACCTGTTGCAGGAAAATTTTATGGGCCAGTTTGTGGAAGAAGCGACTAGAGGTTAAGCTCTGTTGGATCTGGTCATTTCTAATAATGCAGAGCTTGTTTGGAATATCAGTGTTTGTGAAAACCTTGGTAACAGTGATCACAATATAGTTATTTCTTACCTATACTGTGAAAAACAAACACATGCTGGGAGGGCAAAAACACTTAATTTTAAGAAGGCCAATTTCCCCAGAATAAGGGCTGCAATTCAGGACATACTGTAGACTGGGAAGAACTAATGTCAAATATTGGTACAAATGATAAACAGGAGATCTTAAAATCTACTTTGTATAATTCTAGTGCAAAATTTATTTCTATAGTTAACAAGTATAAACGACTAAAACTAAACCCTGCGTGGCTTACACCTTCTGTAAAAGGTGCAATATATGACAAAAAAAGGGCACTTCAAAAATACAAATCTGAGGGTACAGCTGTAGCCTTTGTATATTATAAAGCGCTTAATAAAATCTGCAAAAAAGGTAATACAATTAGCAAAAATACAAAATGAAAGGCAGGTGGCCAAGCATAGCAAAACAAATCCCCAAAAATTATTCAACTATATAAATAAAATAAAAAAAACAAGGTCTGAACATGTAGGACCACTAAATAGTGGTAATGGGGAGTTGCTCACAGGGGATCAAGAGAAGACAGAGTTACTAAATGGGTTCTTCAGATCTGTATATAAAAGAGAAGAAAGAGCAGTTGATGTAGCCGGTGCCAGTGCTCTTTAATGCATCAATTAATATACTGAATTTCTGAATGTATATAAGGTCCAAGCTAAGTTATACCAAATAAATGTGCACAAGGCCCCAAGACCAGATGGGTTATACCCTAGGGTTCTTAAAGAGCTTCGTTCAGTTATTTCTGTCCCCCCTCTTCATAATATTTAGAGATTCTCTAGTGACTGGTATAGTGCCAAGGGACTGGTGCAGGGCAAATGCTGTGCCTATTTTCAAAAAGGGCTCTATGTCTTCCCCAGGTAATAATAGACCAGTAAGCTTAACATCAATCGTGGGAATAATGTTTGAGGGCCTATTGAGGGACTATATACAGGATTATGTGACAAAAAAATAGTATTACAAGTGACAGCCAGCACGGTTTTACTAAGGACAGAAGTTGTCAAACCAACCTGATTTGTTTTTATTAAGAGGTGAGCAGAAGCTTAAACAGATGGGCTGCTGTGGTTACAGTGTTTTTGGACTTTGCAAAGGCATTTGACACGGTCCCTCATAGACGTCCAATGGGTAAATTAAGGACTATAGGTTTAGAAAGTATAGTTTGTAATTAGATTGAGAATTGGCTCAAGGACCATATCCAGAGCGTTGTGGTCAATGATTCCTACTCTGAATGGTCCCCAGTTATAAGTGGTGTCCCCCAGGATTCTGTGCTGGGACCACTATTATTCAACTTATTTATTAATGATATAGAGGATGGGATCAATAGCACTATTTCTATTTTTGCAGATGACACCAAGCTATGTAGTATTGTTCAGTCTATGGAAGATGTTCGTGTATTGCAAGCGAATTTGGACACACTGAGTGTTTGGGCGTCCACTTGGCAAATGAGGTTTAATGTAGATAAATGTAAAGTTATGCATCTGGGTACCAACAATCTGCATGCATCATATGTCCTAGGGGGAGCTATACTGGGAGAGTCACTTGTTGAGAAGGATCTGGGTGTACTTGTAGATCATCAACTAAATAACAGCATGCAATGTCAATCAGCTGCTTCAAAGGCCAGCAAGATATTGTTGTCTATTAAATGAGGCGTGGACTCGCGGGACAGGGATATATTATTACCACTTTACAAGGCATTAGTGCGGCCTCAGAATATGCAGTTCAGTTCTGGGCTCCAGTTCATAGGAAGGATGCCCTGGAGTTGGAAAAAATACAAAGAAGAGCAACTAAGTTATGAAGAAAGATTAAAAGAATTAAACATATTTAGCCTTGAAAAGAGATGACTAAGGGGGGACATGATTAACTTATATAAATATATGAATGGCACATACCAAAAAATTGGTGAAATCCTGTTCTATGTAAAGCCCCCTCATAAAACAAAGGGACACTCCCTCCGTCTGGAGAAAAAAAGGTTCAATCTGCAGAGGCGACAAGCCTTCTTTGAGAACTGTGAATCTATGGAATAGTCTACCGCAGGAGCTGGTTACAGCAGGGTCAGTAGATGGCTTTAAAAAAGGCGTAGTTAATTTCCTAGAACAAAAAACTATTAGCTCCTATGTCAATGTGTGGAAATTTTTCCCTTCCCTTTTCCCATCTCTTGGTTGAACTTGATAGACATGTCTTTTTTCAACTGTACTAACTATGTAACATGCAATATCAAAGTGCAGCATATAATTGCATAGGGTTAATTTCATCCATTTTATTGTGATATAATATGGTACACAGTTCTTAAAGAGGACTTGTCACTAGGTAATATTCCAGCGCTGTTTTTTGTTTTTTTCCTGGACCCCCCCCCCTGTTTCAGAGATATGGCCCACTGTTGTGTTGACCCCCTCTTTGCTAATTTGCTGTAGTTAGCCAACAGGGCGTGAATTACCCTCAAGCTTCCTTGCGCTGATTGGTCAGCATCAGAGGCAGGGAGGTTAGCTACACTCCTTGGCTGACTACAGCAAATTAGCCTATATGGAGCCAATACAACGGTTCAGAAAAAAAAGCGCTGGAATCCGGGAGACCGCACTATTCAGGTCAGTTAACCAGTTCAACTTATATGGCCTAGTGACAGGTCCTCCTTAACTGGGTTTTCCTAACAGAGCTAGTGATAACATATCACTAAGATCTGCCATTACGTCCTGATTAATGGGGGTCTAACTTTCAGGTCCCCCAACAATATTCAGAATGTAGTTTTGTTTCACTGCACAGCAGCGCTTCTGCCCACCCGCTATGCAGACTGTTGCAGTTCCCTGCACAACGTGTGAATGGGACCAATGCTATACAGAAAATCTGCAGGGGCGGGATTCTTTTGTTTTGTTTTGTTTTTGGTATTGGTGGGGTCTCATATGTTGGACCCTCATAGAGCTTGAATTGATGGCATATTCTAGTGATATGCCATCACATATTTTATAACTTTTCTTAGTCACTACAAAGAGTGGATCCTAAAGGGAGAGGTATAGAGGAAAAACATATTCTTCTCATTTTTGGATGAAATCCCAGTATTGGATAAAGGCAAGGCATCTAACCACATAAAATTTGCATTATGTGAATAAGACTTTATAGTCCATTTACTCCCCCGAGAATGTTAAAGGTACAGTACATCGACTGTTACAGTTACCGTGTTTCCCCGAAAGTAATACAGTGTTTACTTTCTTTTTATCCCCAAAAGCCCCACTATGTCTTACTTTCGGGGTATGTCTTATATTGGAAAAAAATTGTCGAATTTTTTGTTTTAACCATTTATTAACAACCTGAACAGTATTGTATTCACCACAAAACAGTTTTATAAAAGGAAGTGCCAAGAATGTCTTGTTACAACATTGCATAACATGTAAAACAATGAAAAATGGTAAGAACGAACAGTGGAATACTGGAAGATAAAACAGATTTATTCCATGACAACCATGTCATCATCCTCAGGAATATCATCATAAACATCCACACTCTTAGGTTCCTGTGGATTTTCTTGGGACTCTCGGGACGACATTTCTTGCCGAATCATTGGCCCATATTTCTCATGGGTAGCAACGGCACTGTCCTGAAATGAGCAGGCTTTGTCCAGGTAGCCAGCCCGCAGTGCATTTGCAACGCAGGTGTTAGTGATCTTATTCCAAGAATTCTTCACCCAGTTAACAATCTCTGGCAGTCTGGGCTTCACAAAGTTCCCACGTACATTTCTCTCCATTCGGTTTTCAATGTAGTCATTGATTTCCACACGCAGATAGTCCTTAAACGGCTTGTTAATGGCGATATCGAGAGTCTGAAGATAAGCCGTCATCCCTGCAGGAATCATGATTTGGTCGATTCTCCGCTCATGAAGGAAGTTTTTCATGGTTTTGGCGCGGTGTGTGCTGGCTGCATCCCAGATCAGCATCCCTCTTTTGTTCCCGCGCATTACAAGCGGCAGCATTAAATCAAGCCACTTTCTTATAACATCTTGTGTGGCCCAGGCTTTTTCAGTTTCCAGCACATAAATGCCAGAAACCCGCTCAATCTTCTCCTTTGCAATGAGTAGCGGTGTTGCTTTAGTGCCATCCAGACGAATCGTCAAAATGCAGGTGACACATGCACTTTCATAAGCGGTGGAGGGAACGTACACTGAGGAGGCACCTCGTTGATCAATGGTGGTTTGAGCTGCTTGGCCCATGAACACGGCAGTTTCATCCATGGCGATCATGTTGCAAAGACTGTATTTAGAGAAGTCAATGTCATCCACAAACTTCTTGTAGGCTAATGCACGTTTAACAATCTCAGCATCTTCCAACCTAAAGAGGGTTGTGGATCTTCTCAAAGACAGGTCATTGCGTTCAAGAAAGTTATCCACCCAGTGCTGTGATGCCTTGAATTGTTCAGGGGAAATGTCAAACTGTGGCGACACTGCAAGTGCATATTCCTGAATCTGAGCCCTGGTCACCACCAATGTCTTTGCTCTCCTGTCTGCAACCCACTCAGAGACCAGGCTTTCCAGCTCTGTATACATTGGTTGCCGACCACATCCAATCTTGCGCTTTTTAGCCATTCCGCTCTCCACTTTTTCACTCAGGTTAGTGTATTCTGCACGCCATTTTTGGACCAGTCGGTGATCCAACATTTTCTCCTTGCAGAACTGCACTACATTTTTGCCCCAAGATTCTTCGACAATCGCTTTTTTATACTCCACGGTGTAACTCTTCCTTTTACCACTGGAATCGGAAGCGCTCATGTCTAGGGGCAAAAATATAGCATACGGTATAAGCACTGCTTGTGGTTGCGTATCACAGTCTCCCATAGGGTTACAGCCCCATACAGTATCCCACATAGCCTCCCATAGGGTTACAGCTCCATACAGTATCCCACACAGCGTGTTTTTGTATGTTGTCCATGGACCACGGAAAACATTACTGCTGCTCCCGCGGCCTCCACATCCCTGCGCTCATCCCGCTCTAACCGTCCGCATCCCGCAGTTAAAGGGGCACTGACAGCTAAAAAAACTGTGTAAAATGTGTTTTTTTAGTTTATATGCATTTTACCTTCTGTGACGGGCGGGGGGGGGAGGTTTCTTTGGAGTAGGGACGTGCCCGAGTAAATTTGCATAGGCGCGTCCTAAGCCATCAAACAGCTCATGTGGGCACAGCAAAGTGCAAACCTGTACCTATACCTGTATCTAACCCAGTGTGATACAGTACCACCTGCTGTATTTAATCCAGTGTTACACCTGCTGATACCCACTGGGTTACATACAGCAGATGATACCCCAGTATGCCAGTGTGTATGTTTTACTGATGTATGATTAATACTGTGTGCATTACCGTATTTTAAGCAGGAGGCGGCATTGACAAGTGCAGGGGACGGCGCGGTGACATATGGAGAGGGGGGCGGCGCGGAAATGGGCAGGAGGCGGCAATACCCCCGTGTTTCCCCGAAAGTAAGACATATGTCTTACTTTCGGGGTACGGCTTATATTAGCCGACCCCCCTGAAACCCCCGATACGTCTTACAATCGGGGGTGTCTTACTATCGGGGAAACACGGTAGTACATAGACAAATGTGGAAAATAATAAAGTAGATTATTTTTGTGGAGCTATTTCTTTTATGACAAACAACTAGAGTTGGTTAAGAGAATCTAATGACAATTGTCCCCAATAAGATATACAATAGAATACAAGCAGGCAGGAAACATTAAAATTATACATACACATCCTCAACATTGAAATTGCAACACCAAGAAGCGCGAGCCGTAAGGTTATTGAAATCGAGGAAGTAGCAGAAGTCGCTAAGATCTGAAAATGATCAAATTTTCAAGCACCTAGTCCAATCTGTGGCATGTGGGAGGTACATAATAGCCAGATTGAAAGCAAAGTTTTTCAGCTACGTTAAACCTCAAAAATCAGATTAAGTAGTTTGGGATGATTGTGCGATGCCTCCTGTTCATTGACATGCCACTTATCACCACTTTTCACAAACTGAGAGGGACAGAATCCTTGAACTCAGAGACCTTGTTTATCACTCCGGCAGATCGCTACGTGCCTAGGCCGAGATGTCAGCACTGTGCGAAACTCTGCACGAACGGATCGTCTGATTTGAAGAATAGCGCTTAGTGATCCATTCTGTACTGCAAGCGATATCGGATGTTACATCCCAAGTCTAAGATGGCAACCAGTGTCAATACAAACCATCACAAGGCATTTTTGCATGACATTGGGCTACGAGACAGATGTCCAGCTATAGGTGTTCCATTGACCACACACCACTGCTCTCAAAAGCTATCATGGTACACAGCAGGACGGCAATGGAGGCTGGAATGAAAGTCTATCCTTTTTAGTGATGAGTCCCGCTTTTGTCTTGGAAGCAATGATAGCCGGAGATTGGTCTGGAGACCATGTGGGCAATGCCGTGAAGAGTCCTTCACAAGGGAACATCACTCCGGTCCTGCTCCCTTATGGTGTGGGGTGGCATAATGTACAGTAGCCGGAGCCCTCTACTCTAGTCTTCATTTCAAGTACACTAACAGATTGGCGTTTACAGCGATTTGGTCATGGAATCAGTGGTACGGACATTTCTTCAAAGTGTCCCAGAAGCCGTTTTTCAACAGGACAACGCCATTCCGCATGCTGCTCGTGCTACTGTGAGCAGCCTTCGTGGCCTAAACGCTCTACCATATCTATCGATAATTGCAAATTGAGCTGCCAGCAGACAATCTTGATGATTTGCATGCCCAAATACATTCAGCGTGGCATAACATTTCTCAGGCAACCATTAATAGCCTCATTTATAACATGCCAAGGTGTGCAAGTTTGCGTATTTATGTGCGTGGCGCTCATACTCGATACCGAAAAAAATCAAGTTTTTTGGAATATTTTGTTTACATTTTTTATCATTTTCATATCATTAACATTTCTATCAATCCTGTTATTTCCACAATTCCAAAATGTTTCCTTCTTGGCGTTGCAATTTCAATGTTGAGAAGGGTACTGTTTATACTTAAAACAAATAAAACAATGAAGTGAACATAATACAATTCATGATAAAAATGCATGTGAAAATACATCATATACATGAAGTGTTAACTTTTCAAAGTATGTGTTCGTAAATATCCTGCAAAAGTGCATCATATACAGTATCATTATTATATTAAAAGTGCCCAATGATCAATTAAGCATAGCAGATACAGGGGAGACGGGGAATGGAGCCACTTACCAGATCAAATGATCATAGTGAGCCAGGGACATAAACTGTCCATAATTACATAGAGTCCTTGTCCTTGTCTATGCTGTGAAGATACGAGATGTGCAGCAACTGAAACTACGGATACTGGAAGCCTGTGCTAGCATTTCTTCTGCGGTGTTGCTCTCAGTGTGTGAAGAGTGGGAGAAGATGTTTGCATTGACAATCCAACACAATGGGCAGCACTTTGAACACATTTTATAAGTGGTCAGAAACTTGTAAATAACTCATGAAAGAATAAAGTAACGTTAAAGCCAAGCACACCATTGTTTTTCTTGTGAAATTCTCGATAAGTTTGATGTGTCACATGACCCTCTTCCCATTGAAAAAAAGTTGGATACAAAATGGCCGACTTCAAAATGGCCGCCATGGTCAACACCCAGCTTAAGAAGTTCCCCCCTTCCATATACTAATGTGCCACAAACAGGAAGTTAATATCACCAACCATTCCCATTTTATTTAGGTGTATCCATATAAATGGCCCACCCTGTACACTATATGGACAAAAGTATTGGGACACCTTTACATTACACCTACAAGAGCTTTTATGGCGTTCTATTCTAAAACCAGGCGCATTAATAAGGAGTTGGTCTTCCCTTTGCAGCTAAACCGCTTCCGTTCTTCTGGGAAGGCTTTCAACAGGGTGTGTCTGTCTGTATTTTTGCCCATTCATCCAGAAGAACATTTATTCTTGAACAGAAAACGGCCTTCCCCAAACCGCTCACACAAAGTTGGAAGCATAGAATTGTCCAAAATGTCTTGTTATGCTGATGCATTAAGATTTCCCCTCACTGGACATCTAGGCCAACCCCTGAAGAAAAACTCCATAGCATTATCCCTGCTCCACCACCACCAAAATTTGCAGTTGGCACAATGGTGTCAGGCAGGTAACTTTTTCCTGGCATTTGCAAAACTCAGACTCGTCTATCAGACTGTCAGATAGAGAAGCATGATTAATCAATCCACAGAACACGTTTCCACTGGTCCAGAGTCCAGTGGCGGCATGGAATACACCACTCCATCTGACGCATGGCAATGTGCTTGGTGATGTAAGGCTTGCATGCAGCTGCTCAGCCATGGGAAAACATGGCATAAAGCTCCCTGGGCACAATTTATGTGCAGTTGTTAATGCCAGAGGAGGTTTGGTCTCTGCAGTTATTGAGTCAGCAGAGTCCTGGCAACTTTTATGCAACTTTTATGTTCTGTGCACCTCAGCACTTGGCAACCCCGCTCTGTGACATTTTGTGGTCTTCCACATCGTGGCTCTGGTTCCTGAGCGCTTCCACTTTGCAATAATACCACTCACAGTTGATTGTGAAATGTCTAGGAGGGAAGAAAATTTCACAAATTGACTTGCTGCAATGGTGGCATCCTATTACAGTACCATGCTCGAATTCATTGAGCACATTAGAAAAACCCATTGTTTCACAAATGTTTGTAAAGGCAGACTGCATGGCAAGGTGATGATTTTATACACCTGTGACAATAGGACTGAATGAAACACTGGACGTCAGTGATTAAGAGGTGTTTTCAAGATTATTTTTTTTATTTTAGTATTATTAATTAAGTTGTATTCATTTTTTTTTCAATTTGGCCGTTGGTTGCGGATTTTGAACACGGATTTTGCCCTTTGCAATTCAAAGGGTAAGATAAACACCAAATCTGCAGTGAAATCCACTACGTGTTTTCTCAGCCTTAGACAGTTTTGATAAATCGGCATGTTGGGTCATTAAATGGACACTAACTTTTCAAACAACTTATTCTAATCTAGTAGTATACCTGATAGAGATCAACTTTCTAATTAACTTACTGTTAAAATTTTGTTTTATCCATGCAAATTCTGTGTGAAGTTACTGCCACTAGGTGTCTCCCTTTCTGTAATGTGCTGTCCACCCGCTGTTGCCAAGCAAAGTCCATCCCTAGTTACAGAGCAGAATTAAAAGCCTGCAGAAAGTGGGGGTATGTCTCTCCAGTGCCCTCCCATAAAAGATGATGTAGAAGGGGGGGCAGAAGGAGGGAGCAGAGCGAGAAAGAGACAAAGACATGCTGCCAATACAAGTCTATGGAGAGGGGAGATGTGCTGCAGCCTCTTGGTAAGTGTTGTTTCTTACCCCAGTGGATATAATGGTCAGAAATAGTGTTATTGCTCATGTAGACACGTATTACAGCTTATTCTGAAAACTTCCCTAAAAGGTTGGGTAAACTTTACAGAGTTAAAATATCAACACTTAGTATGGCAAGTTGGTCATAGTCATATAGTCAGTATAGGTATAGTGTAGATTACTAAACAAAGCTACAGTAAAGAAAGAAGTTAAATTATTTCTGTGTATTTCACTGAAGCAGAAATGTATATAATGTATATTTGGCATTCTGAAACATTTGTATAAAGTGATGATGAAAACATGAGGATTGTGTTCACAAAATGATCATCTCTTTAATTAGGAATCAGTTTTTTGTCAGTGGTGAATTCTTTACAAGGCGTAAAATTCCAGGCGGAAACCATTATGATATTTGCAGTTTCCTAATGTTATGCAATGAGACATTTCATAACAGCCTTACTGTGTTATAGGAGCGAATATCATAGCTACAATTTCTACTCCTCTACCACTGCTAATAAGGAATAGCTGCCATGTCCTCCCACACACTGTATAATTTGTTAGCAGTTCTTTACCACCTCCTTGTCCCCCTTTCAGGGTATATGGAGCGTCATAGGCACGTTAAGGACATTTTCTGCAGATATGTGTCATAATGAGAGCCAGATATATGATTTATCATATCACAAACCACATATTGTTGCCAGTGCTGGTTGGTATTCTAGTTAAGGAAATAAAAACGTGCACTTGTCGTGTCACATCTTGCTTCTATTCATTTTCAACACAGATTCCTTCATGTCTGCGTCTGCTTCTTAACAATTCCTTTAAAAACAAGATGTTTTAGAAAGACGTGGCTGGTCATCTCGCATGCTGCTTTTTAATGGGCTTACTGGCCAGGATCTTCAAACCCATTTTTAGCTTTAAAAGCTTTTCTGTGCAGCAGGACCACTCTTAAAGGGATCCGCAGCTAATTGGAATCCCTGCTGTATCATCTGTCAATAATCAAACATCTTCAGTCAGGTGGCAATTTCATTGTGAGAAGTGGGAAACAAACAGAGAGGTAGATGATAACGGAAAGATTGTCTGGATTGTTTTTATATATTTCAGCACATCACAAACATACGTATACTGACTGTACAAAGTATACTGTGTTCTGTTTGTTTTGTCGAAAAAAAATGATCTGGAATAAACATAATGTCGTTTATCCGTGAAATTACAGCGAGTCCAGTAGTATGTGTTTTGGTATAGTGAATTACAATTAGTAATATACTACTAGCTAGTTTAACCCCTTCCCGCTGCAGCCACTTTTGACCTTCCTGACAGCCTTATTTTTCAAATCTGATGTGTGAATTTATGTGGTAATAACTTCGGAATGCTTTTACCTATCCAAGAGATTCTGAGACACCTTGGACTTTAAGTTAGTGGTAAAATGTGGTCGATACATTCAGTATTTAATTGTGAAAAGCACCAAAATGTAGCAAACAATTGCAAAAATTAGAATTTTTCTAAATTTAAATGAATCTGCTTGTAAGACAGATAGTAATACCACACAAAATAGTTACTAATTAACATTTCCCATATGTCTACTTTAGATTAGCATTGTTTTTTGAACATCCTTTTATTTTTCTAGAACGTTACAATGCTTAAAACTTTAGCAGAAATTTCTCACGTTCAAGAAAATTTCAGTTTCAAGTTCGGTTCTGAAGTGGCTTTGAGAGGCCCATACAATACAAACCCCTATAAGTCACCCCATTTTAAAATCTGCACCCCTCAAAGTATTTAAAACCGCATTTAGAAAGTTTCTTAACCCTTAAGGAATTTCACAGGAATTAATGCAAAGTGGAGGTGAAATTTACTAATTATTATTTTTTACAGAAATTCATATTTAATTAAAAAAAAATCTGAACCACAGAAGGTTTTACCAGAGAAACACGACTCAATATTTATTGCCCAGATTCTGAAGTTTTTAGAAATATCCCAGATGTGGTTCTAGTGTGCTAATGGACTGAAACACAGGCCTCCGATTCAAAGGAGTACCTAGAGGATTTTGGGGCCTTCTTTTTATCAGAATATATTTTAGGCACCATGTCAGATTTGAAGAGGTCTTGTGATGCCAAACCAAAGGAAACACCCCAAAAAATACCCCATTTTGGAAACTACACTCCACAAGGAATTCATCTCGGGGTGTAGTGAGCATTTTGACCCCTAGATTTTATTAGAATTTGGATGTGAAAATGACAAATTTCCTTTTTTTCCAATAAGATGTAGATTTAGCTAAAAAAAAAAAAAACAACAATCTACACTGGCTTTCGGAGTGTAGATATTCCTGGATTGGTTTCTTGGCACCATGTCGCTTTTGCAAGGCCCCTGTGGGACCAAAACAGTGGAAACCCTCCCCAGAAGTGACTCTATTTTGGAAACAACACACTCAAGTTATTCACCTAGGGGTGCAGTGAGCATGTTAACCCTGCAGGTGTTTTGCAGAAATTAGTGTGCACTTGATGTTGCAGAGTGAAAATGGGATTTTTTCCATAGATATGCCAATATGTGGTGTCCAGCTTGTGCCAACATAACAAGGCAGCTCTCTAATTATTATGCTGTATTTCCCGGTTTTAGAATCACCCTACATGTGGTCCTAGTCTTGTGCCTGGACATTTGACCAGGCTCAGGAGTGAAAGAGTACCATGGGAAGTTGAGGCCTAATTTGGCGATTTACAAAGTATTGATTTACAATTGCAGGGGTTCTGATTTGAAATAATAAAAGAAACCCCTGAGAAGTGACCCCATTTTGGAAACTACAGCCCTGAAGAGCATTTTCAGCCCACAGGTCTTTTTCATAAATAATTGTGCTGCGGATGGAGCAAAGTAAAAATTCGAATTTTTCCCTAGATATGCTATTTCAGTGGCAAATATGTTGTGCCCAGCTTGTGCCACTGAAGACACACACCCCAAAAATGGTTAAAAGGGTTCTCCCGGGTATGGCGATTCCATATATGTGGAAGTAAACTGTTGTTTGGGCACAGTGTAGGGCTCAGAAGGGAGGGAGTGCCATTTGGCTTTTGGAGTGTGGATTTTGCTTGGTAGTAATTTTGTTTGGCGTTTTACTGGTATTTCAGTTTATAATGTGGGGGTACATGAAAGCCGGGCAGAGTACATCAGGGGCATAGTTAGGTGGTATAATAATGTGGTAAAAAAAATAATAAAATGATCCATAGTTGTGTGTTATGCTGTGAAGCAATCCTTTCTGCACAGGCCAGTGTCGCACTAATAAATGGTGTCCTTTCTTATCCCCCTTTGGTACAGACTCTGCACCTTTGCAGTTTGGGGAATTTTGCTGGAAAAGTGTTGTCCTGATATAATATGGGCACCCTCACTTCCAGCAGATATGTTTGGGCCCTACCCTTCCTCGTTCCCTAATTTTGAGGCCTTGACAAATCGCCTCTTGAAACAGAATAAATGTTCCCCTCTGGACTTTTCAACTGCATATTTTTATTTCCTGACTTATGGAAGCCTTAACTAATTTTATTTTTTCATAGATGTAGTGGTATGAGGGTTGTTTTTTTGCGGGACCAGCTGTAGTTATTATTGGTACCATTTTGGGGTACATGTGACTTTTTGATCACCTTTTATCCTATTTTTTGGGAGGCAAGGTGACCAAAACACATAAATTCTGGCATAGTTTTTAGGTTTTTTTTATACAGCGTTCACCATGCGTTATAAATTACATGTTAACTTTATTCTGCGGGTCAGTACGATTCTGGCAATACTAAATTTATAGAACTTTTTTATGTTTTACAACTTTTTGCACAATAAAATTACTTTTGTATAAAGAATGTGTTTTTCTGTTGCCATGTTGTGAGAACCAAAACTTTTTCATTTTTTCGTCGACGGAACTGTGTGGTGGCTTGTTTTTGCGAGACTAGCTATAGTTTTTATAGGTAGCATTTTTGCATTCATGCGACTTTTTGATTACTATTTATTAACATTTTTGTAGGACAAAATGACCAAAGAATAGAAATTCTGGCATTGTTTTTCACGTGTTTTTTTTACGCCGTTCACCGCGTGGAGTAAATAACATAATATTTTTATAGTTCAGACCATCACAGTCGCGGTGATATCAAATATGTATGGTTTATTTTTTTCTTCAATAATAAAGGACTTGATAAGGCAAAAAGGGCGATTGTATTTTATTTTATTACTTAAACTTTTATTCTACTTTTTACAACTTTTCACTATTTTTACACTTTTGTTACACTTTTTGTTACACTTTTTTTTAGTCCCACTAGGGGGACTTGAAGTCCAACTGTCTGTTTTTTTTCTAATACATTGCACTACCTATGTAGTGCAATGTATTAGATCTGTCAGTCATTCACTGACAGCAAGCAAATTAGGCTTTGCCTCTGGGCTCCGGTTCCTGCCATTACAGGTGGATGTTAGCTGTGACATACAGCTGACATCCACCGCTGATGACGCCGGCTCAGCTACTGAGTCGGCACCATCTTGCCGGCGGCTACAGAAGCCTTTTAGACCCCGCCTCCGGGCGGAGACTGAATGGCTTCCATACTAGGCAGACCGGTAGGCCAGTATTAGCTCTCTGGTTGCCATTGCAGCCATCGGCACCCCGGCAATTTCATTGTTGGGGTACCGATGAGCTGCAAATCCCTTAAATGCAGCGATCACTTTTGACCGCTGCATTTAAGGAGTTAATGGCGGGGATCAAAGCAAATTTCAGTCCCCGCCATTACAGCAGTGTGTCTGCTGTAACATGCAGCTGACACCCGGGGATGATGACACAGACTCAGCTTCTGAGCCCATGTCATCCATTTGTCGTATGGATACGGCAAAATGCGGGAAGCACTGGCTTTCCATGGCGTATCCATACAACAAATGTCGGGAAGGGGTTAATATCTCATTTGAACCAATCACCATATGGCAATATAAATATGTTTCTGAAGCTTGCATGTCATCTAATTCAATAGTAATATTGATGAACTAGGATTACTGATTAGTTTAAGAAATGTTCTATCCTTCCCCAAGTAAGGCCGTATGCACAAGACACATGGCACTAAATATACTAAACTGTATACGGTCATACCATGCTCCATTGGGCGCCTATGTGTGAGATATTCGCCCCTAGAATCATTTCTACTATGGGAAATATCTCCAATTGTTGGATGTGTATGAAATTGGAGGCATACAGAAGTACAGTAAGGCCCTATGCACCTCTATCGGTGCCCTATGCAATATTGTGATGTTTTTGAGGCCTAGAGGGAGTGACATAATGGTGCACTTACACAGCTACATGGAAGATTTACTACCGCTTCCCTTTTCAATCTGTAGACCCTAAATAGAATGCAAGTTACAGATAACTCAAATTTGATCTAGTTTATTGTCGGGGGTTGGGGGGCGAACGGTTTCATTTGTTGACATTTCTCTGCAGTCCTGCAGTTCATTCTCTAGTGAAGAGTTAAATTTGGCAATTACATTGTTTTTTTTTTAGCAAATGTCAGGTGAAGCTATAATTTAAAAGAAACTAGGATTACTTATTTTCCCTTCTTGCTTTAGAAAGGCCAATCTAAGAATTAGAAGCTAATGCACTGTTTTCCAAATATAAATATATATATATATATATATATATATATGTACAAAAAAAATCATTTAATTAAAATTAATAAGAAGGATTAAATAAAGCTGTTTTCAAACACTGACAAGCTCTTACGGGATAAAACACACTTTAATTGAAGCTATTGTATGAGGAGATTATAATTTCAGAGTTCTATGTCTGAAGATGTGGTAAATACTGGAAGGAATAAGAAAGTTGTTTTTCATCAAATTTCTTGTTATTGTTCTTTGTCTGGTTGTGACCTATTTTTCATTTGACGGTTTGTTTAAAAACAAATGAAATTAATCATACTTTTTTTTATATAAAAAACATCAAATACTTTAACAATGGCATTCTTTAGGAATGCAGTTTCCATGAAAGTGCTAAAAGAGATTCAGACAAATATCTTATACGGGTTATCCGGGTTCTTAAAATTTCCTGTTTGCACCAATATCACAAAATGACCTTGGCCTAATTTCTAGATTTGGAAAATCCACATTAAATCCAGGGTAATCCAAGCGCTGCTTTGGATGTGAGTTGTCCGATTAATATATATTTGGACTATTAATCTCTAGTGGTAATGCCTACATATACATCAAAAGAGAATACTTGCACTAAGCAAACAATAAAGGGGTTTGCCACATTTGAAAATGATGTTATATTTCCAGGATATTCTATCACTTTCTGATTAGTAAGATTCTGACTGCTGACTTCTTACTGCTACTTGAATGAAGCTTTGTTGCAGTCCCCTGTATAACGGGTGGACGGGAGCAATGCTGTGCAGGAAAAAAGCTAAAGGGGCCTTAGTTCCTTTGATCTTGAGCTTCCAGGGGACCTAGAGGATACATCCCTACCGATAATTATGTTACAGAATTTCCTATTTTTCATATTGATAAACTATCCATAGGATAGGTCATCAGTATATGACCAGTGGGGGTCCGACACCTGAACGCCAGACCGAACAGCTGCTCCAGCTACCTCCGGGCTTCGGATGTCTGTGCTAGGGGCAGATGGCTCCAGTCACAGTATAGTGGCCATGCTGCAGTACTGCAGCTCTGCTCTTATTCAGGGTTGCAGTACTGCAGCACGGCCGATATGCTGTGTACGTAGCCATCTGCTTCCGGCTCCATTCACTGCATAACATCCGGAGCAAAAATAGGGGTAATGGGTAAAAATATTTCTTAAAAAAAAATAAAACCAGAGCAGCATGCACAGTAGAAATAAATGTAAACATTTTATTTCTCTGCAGTTGCTTCTAAAACACGAGTCTTACGTCTTAAATAGAGACTATTGCAAGTAATTATGTGTTCTCATGTCTGTATATAGCGGTCTTGTGCTTTGTTGTTTTTTTAGGATAATTGTTGTGAAAGTTACATGAAGTAATAGACTCTGATTTTGCAGCAAATTATTCTAATTGATTAGATTTGTTATACATTTTTAGGGCCCCTTGGTTCTGTGTGTACATTTTATTTTTTAAGGTTTTTTTTTTTAGTTATGTCTCACAACAGGAACACTGTCTTGTGTCATGACTCCTACTTTGTGAAATTACATTTCTTTTAAATAAAAGTTGACAACCAATATTTTCAAAAATAAATAAAACACCTTATGTACTTGTAAAAGTACATTGTGAGAAGTGCCTGCAAAATAACATGTTTTATAGTACAGTACGCTATGTCCTTTGATATAGGAACCAACTCGACATTCTTCTCCTAAATGCATTATTTTTTTTCCCTCGAACCCTCATCACACTCTTCCCAGGTTTTGTTATTTTGTGCATTTGGCTTGGTTTACATGTACGGTCCTTTGTACCTAATTCAGCTTCTGATCTGCAAAGAACTGTGAAATAATCATCATATAGTATCTAGGACAGTAATAGGTTGTTGCCCAACTTCCCTAAACTTCTTAAAGGTAAATGTGCCTTATACTGGCTATACACAATAGATCAAAGTTGGTTGACAATCTAATGTGTATGGGAGACTCCCGAATGTCTCTGATGGCAGATTTTTGGGAAAGAAGGATCAGGCATGTTGGACTTCAACATTCCCAATCCTTTACTCTCATAGCCAATGGCAAAGTTTTACTACCCTCTCCTCATAGAGAAAAAAAAACATGTACACTTGGCCCAAGTTGAGTGTGCATGTTTGTGAGACAGTCCAGCTATCTAATGTACCAGCTTCATAAGGCAGCAATAGAACCACCGTTACCAAATCACTACAAAGTTATGCATGTTTGCCTGGACAACAACCCATATGGAAGCCTTGTTGGTTGTCACAAAACATCAACTGGTCTGCTAAAAAGACTTGCAAATAAACCACAAATAATAATTTTTTTTCTGCAAGTCTATATACACATTATAAGGCTGGGAGTCATATACCATCCATTGCAGTGACCGATCATGAGTGTTTAGTAGCTCAATCTATTTGTCAATGTACCAGAACACAACATTAAACTGTGATAAAATAATGTTTTACCGGAGAAAGTCATTTGTTTAAGCATTATTTATACATACACTGAGAATATTCTGGCCTCCGAGTCATTCCTCCTTTGGGGTCTCATGCTATTTTATGTGCCTTAAGGCCCTATTACACAGACCAATTTTGGTTTTGGCCAGTGGAACGAGCAGCGATCAACGAGACTCGTTGATCGGCGCTCGTTTGCTCCTGTCACAAGTAGCTATGTATGGGGACGAGCTGTCGTTACCCCGATCGCTCGTTCCCATACATTATCGTGTCAGCAGCGCGTCTCCCTGTTTACACAGGGATATGTCCTACCGGCAACGAAAATATTTCCGTTTTTATAAAATGATACGATCATCTGCTGATCGCTGCCCTGTTTACACAGGGCAATTATTGTCAATGGGCATTGTGCCCAGTGTAAAACCCACTTTAGTTGGTAAAACCATTACAAGATCTTTCTTTCCTTAATGTTACGAAAGTAGTATTGCTTTTACATACAATGTTTTCAGGGACTGAACAATCCATTATATAGTGTACATGCCCCTAGTAAACCACTCAATCATTGATATCTTAAGTGCCTTGTCAGCTGTACATGTAGGGTTTACTGAGAGAAGTATACTGTAGTGTTATGTATTCCTCATAGGTTATTGTGCTAATGCCAGACTGCCACAGTTCTAAGAAGAACAAGATAAACACTAATGGAGCTGTAAACTTCGCAGAGTAAACCGTCTCCCCTGGCTATACTATAATCCAGTACTGATATTTCCTGGCGTGCAAATCTCAGCAAATCTTTGCTCTTATTAGTCCATAAAACAAATTAATTTCCGGCAGCTATGTGGGTCTAAAGAGGGGTGCTTCGTTCTACATGCCAGAGAGTACAACTTTTATGAAAAGTGGTTCACAGGAGAAAGGTTATATTCTTCAATGTACTGCGATATAGTAATAATAATAATCCTCTTTATTTAGCGCCAACATATTTTTCTGGGCTTTGCAATTGGGGAAGTAACAAACGAGTAAAATGACAAGTAATCAGAACAAATGAGCAAACAATGAGACAAAAAGCAGGGAGGTCCCTGTCCATAAGAGTTTACAATATAAATGTATTACAAGGAGTCACACAATAGGTACAAGATTCAGGGGACCAGCCCCTTATGTTGGCAATGGGAATATTATATTCTTGATGTATGTTAATCAGTTATTTTACATCAAAGGGCTATTACAGCCTCCAGCATTCTTCACCTATTCATTAGCCAGGTGATAAATGTTAGCTCTTGTGGCTGGGTAGAACGGGGGGCCGGGATCCCTTGTTCTGGCGATCAGTTGTGGTCCCAGGCATTGAACCCCACTGATCTAGCATTTGGTTGAAACCATAACTTGGCTATTTATATATCTCATAAAGACTTTAACTTCTTCGCACACCCTGACGTAACAGCACGTCCTGGTGTGTGTGGGGGGGGGGTGTATGAGGTGGGCTCCATATGCTGTGGGTGTCAGCTGTGTATTACAGTTGACACCCGGAACTAACGGGCAGGAACAGTAGACGCGCTGTTCCTGGCCGTTTAACCCGTTAAATCGCAACAACAGCATCTCAGGTGTTAAAAAGAGGCCCCCCACAAATAGATCGTGGGGTGCCAATAGTTGTCATGGCAGCCCAGGGGTCTAATGAAGGTCCCCAGGTCTGCCTCCATACGGCTTCTGCTAAGCCCTGTCAGTGGCAGGGCTTTACAGACGCCTGTAAAAGTTTCAATTTACTGCAATACAATAGTATTGTAGTGTATTGTACTAGTGATCTAACGATCGCTGGTTCAAGTCCCCTACTGAGACTAATAAATTTGTAATAAAAAAAAAATAGCCATCGAAATTTGTTATCACCGTAATCATATTGAGCTTCAGAATAAAGTTAAGTTGTTGTTTTTACCGCACAGTCAAGTCGTAAAAACGAAACCCAAAGAACACTGGAGGAATAAACGTTTTTTTTCAAATTTCAGGCCACAAATATTTTTTTTTTCGTTTCCCAGTACATTATATGGTAATGGGAAACTAAATTGGTATTATTGCGTTCGTAAAAGTTAGAACTATTTCAATATATTACATTATTTAACTCGCACAGTGAATGCCATAAAAAAAAAATGTAAACTGCCATAATCGCTGTTTTTTGGTCCCCTTAGCTCCCAAAAATAATGTAGTAAAAAGTGATCAAATAGTTGTATGTACCAAAAACTACAACTGTAGAAACTACAACTCCTCCTGCAAAAAAATAACCCCTCACACTGTTCCGTTGATGGAAAAATAAAAAAGTTATGGCTCTTTGAAGGTGGAGAGTGAAAAATAAAAAAGCAAAAAGTGCCCCAGTCCTGAAAGGATTAAGGGTGCATGAATGCCTGTCTACTACTCCACCGATCCCTGTTCTTGGGTTGGGTAGGGGTCCCAACATTTGCACACTCACCAATCAGAATTTGATAACATATCATCTTCTGCCTTTACAGAATGAAATGTTTACAGTTGTTGTGGTGTCTATAGGCAGTGATTCTCTTGCAAATAGTAAACTGTTCCTTAACCCCTAGATGATCACAATCAGTATATTTAGGTAAATATACGTGGTCGTCTTTAATGGAAAATTGCACTGTATAGAGCTCTGCCATTAAAGAGCTCTGGCTGACATTGTATCAACCTGATCATTTCAGCTCCTTGTCACAAAAAATGCTAAAGACGGTCCTTAAGGTGAGTACGGTGTTTAGCAATAGCACATAAATGCAGGAAGATATTTAATCTATTAAAGGAAAAATAAAGAAATTTTGCACTTATTTTCCCCCTATATAAATTGAAAATATACTGGTTCTGTTTCGGCACCACATTAAATCCCCATCTGTGCCACAAAAAATAGTTGGCCAAAGTTGAAAATAAAATACATATTCATCCTTAGATGTGTCATTTGTCAAGGTGAAATTTTGCTTTAGACAAGGTCCTAGAAAGGGTCTAAGAGCCAGATAAGCTATTCCGCATAAATTGTAGCAATAGATTCAGTATTTTATACTAATGATATATACCTCTATAAGGGTGTATTTACAAAGTGATTTTATTTCTGCTTCGGTGTATTTTTTTGCCACAATCTTTGTAGTCCTGGCAAAAAGTTTTACGTAAACCTAAAAGATGTATAAAACTTTGCTTTAGGACCCACTACTGCTTTTGGCTAAAAATATATGTCGTTCAGGTTCTGTAGATAGCTTGGTGAACGCTCCTATAGACCGTATAATGACTGGCATTAAAAGCGCAACACAGAATTTGTTGCCCTTCAGATATCACTGGCCTGACCGAATAGAATATTCAAAGATTTCACACATTGAACGGTGCTGGGACTTAAATATCCATTTTTTCATTTTACTTTTTAATTTTATTTATTTTGCTTTTTTAAAGATACAGCAGTATGTAATGTCTGTAAAATGGTGCAATGGAGCATTGCAATGAATAAAGCGTCAGTTGTTGGACGTACATGGGTATGGGGAAGTTGGGGGGAATAGCTATCTAAAGTGTATGACCAACTTAACTGTACATGCTGTATGTATATCTATGGATATATTCCAGATGTAGTAGGCATGAAAAAATGGCTTCATTTGACAGAAATTAAAATGTAATAAAACAGACATCTGTCCTTTTAAAATTTAGAATAGTTTTTCTTAGGCCATTTAGTAGTCGGAGACAATGAATGTACCGCGAGTCTATGAAGGTTTAGAATCTTTGCACTTGAATGCATTTCTCAGCAGGAAGATGCCCCTCGTGACACAAATCCCATTTTATGTGAGATTGATTTTCCTGTTGAGTTGAGCTCGGGTATTCATTGCTTCCAAAAGGCAAAAGAAAAATGTTTTATTTAATGGTATATCAAAAATACATTAGAGGTTGTCATGTTGCACTGCTAATCATAAGAATGATTTAAGTTGCATCAAATTATTGACTCCTTTAATTCTTATAGGACTGACTAAAAGCCCCCAAATTCTATTGCATTTATGCATTAAGCGAATGTTCCACTTAATTGTTGAGCATGTGGCAAACTGAATTTACTTAATGCTGGGAGATCTGTAAGATGAAGACTGTGCATAAGATTGGGTAAACAATGTAAGTAGATTTGATCAGCACGTCTATCGTTCATATTGATGAATTCATATCCGGCAGTCCAAAGCATGACCAAAACTTTACTCACTTGTGTACCAGATATTGCTGTGTTTGTGGCACTTTCTTCAACCATAGCAGAAAAATGTATACTATTTTTTTTTTACTGTAAAATCATTATCATAGTTTTTAGATGGATTGTGTGTGTTAGTGCTGTACTGTAACCAGGGTTAAAAAAGTTAAACATCTGGAGTTATGTTTCCATGTGGAGTCTGGTGCTGGCCACATGTCCGTCCTCCATTTCTGTTTCGATTTCCAGCCACAGTTGCCACAGTTTGTGGCGGACGCAATGTTATGGGAATTCTATGTCATTCTTATTGTGCCAGCACTGTGATTTTGTCTACCATACTGTATAACCACTAGAATGTGGAACATTTTTCAAGTTCTCACCAGACTTGAGTGATCACTACTCACAATTCAGGGATGCAAATGTCTATTCTAGGTCTGGGCACTCGGAGAACAGTTTTGTTTTGCAATAAAAAACAGATTTGGATTTGGAGGCTTCTGTGCTTCCACGATTGAGGCTCCTAAATGGCAGCTAGTCATTATTGGGGCTCCCAAAAGGCAGTATGTCGGTTGCTGACTAAAACGTCGAAATTAATAGTTAATTTAGAATACTAGACCATCTAGATTTTTTGACTATTTGGTGCTAGTCTAAAGGAACTTTATTACTGAAATTGAAGAGGAGAAACTAAGGACAGCACATCCACATTATTAATCAGTAAACATGAACATGAGGTTCTTTGTTAACATTTTGATCAAATTGTATAAGCCCACTTGCCACTTCATGGCGACCTCCTTTAAGTGGATCCCTACTCTATTGGTTGCAGCACTGCATGGCGGTGCCCACCACGACAGTAATGCACCCGCAGAGGGAGCAACCTACTGGCCCAGAAGCACCCCTGCAGCCAGGCCAAGCCAACCTGGCCTCTTGGCCACGTCCCTCCACAAGTGCAGCACCACAACAAGTGAAAAGATGGAATGAACTCACCTTTAGATGCGCCCCCAGTGGCCAACAGAGAGCACAAGAGCAGAAAAACGATAGGAATTTTATTGTTTTATAGTTTGTCATTCACTGTACATTATGTAGAAAGCAGCATACGTACAAGAACTGTAAAACCTTAGATCATGTGCTGCAGTCATCCATTGGGACAGAAATTAAAATGGACTTGGATAGGAGACATGAATGACTGAAGCTGCCACTATTGGAGGTATAATTACTACTTTTCGACTTCATACTATCTACTCTGCGTTCCAAATTATTATGCAAATATTATTTTTCGCTGATTTTCCTAAATAGTCGATGCAAATGACAGTCAGTATAATCTTCAAGCCATCAACCGTTGGAGTATAATTCAAATTTTATTGAACAAATCTCCTAATGATAACAGGTTTTTTTTAGAAGTAAAAAACTCAAAATGCACTGTTTCAAATTATTATGCACAACAGAGATCAAAACATTTTAAAGGTTGTAAAGAGAACTAAAATGGTAATTTGTTGAATTTGCAGCATCAGGAGGTCATATTTACAGAAATCAAAAGCTCTTTCAATCAAAAAAACTTAACAGGCCAAGTTACATGTTAATATAGGACCCCTTCTTTGATATCACCTTACAAATTCAATGGATGCAAGAATTGTTGAGTATTTGGACAGTTTCTGCTTGAATATCTTTGCAGGATGTCCAAATAGCCTCCCAGAGCTTCTGTTTTGATGTGAACGGCCTCCCACCCTCATAGATATTTTGCTTGAGGATGCTTCAAAGGTTCTCAATAGGGTTGAGATCAGGGGAACATGGGGGCCACACCATGAGTTTCTCTCCTTTTATGCCCATAGCAGCCAATGACATAGAGGTATAATTTGCAGCATGAGATGGTGCATTGTCATGCATGAAGATAATTTTGCTATGGAAGGCACGGGTCTTCTTTTTGTACCACGGAAGAATGTGGTCAGTCATAAACTCTACGTACTTTGCAGAGGTAATTTTCACACCGTCAGTGACCCTAAAGGGGCCTACCAGCTCTCTCCCCATGATTCCAGCCCAAAACATGACTCCGCCACCTCCTTGCTGACGTCGCAGCCTTGTTGGGACATGGTGGCCATTCACCAACCATCCACTACTCCATCCATCTGGACCATCCAGGGTTGCACGGCACTCATCAGTAAACAACACGGTTTGAAATCTAGTCTTCATGTATTTCTGAGCCCACTTCAACCATTTCTGCTTGTGAGCATTGTTTAGGGGTGGCTGAATAATAGCTTTATGCACACTTGCAAACCTCTGGAGGATCCTACACCTTGAGGTTCGCGGGACTCCAAAGGCACCAGCGGCTTCAAATACCTGTTTGCTGCTTTGCAATGGCATTTTAGCAGCTGCACTCCTAATCCTATTAATTTGTCTGGCAGAAACTTTCCTCATTATGCCTTTATGTGAACAAACCCGTCTATGCTCTGAATCAGCCACAAATCTTTTCACAGTACGATGATCACGCCTAAGTTTTCTTGAAATATCAAATGTTTTCATACCTTGTCCAAGGTATTGTACTATTTCACGCTTTTCCGCAGCAGAGAGCTCCTTTTTCTTTCCCATATTGCTTGAAACCTGTGGCCTGCTTAATAATGTGGAACGTCCTTCTTAAGTAGTTTTCCTTTGATTGGGCACACCTGGCAAACTAATTATCACAGGTGTCTGAGATTGATTACAATGATCCAAAGAGCCCTAAGACATAATACCATCCATGAGTTTAATTGAAAAACTAATAAATGTTTATGACACTTAAATCCAATGTGCATAATAGTTTGGAACACGGTGTATCTATCTATCTATCTATCTATCTATCTATCTATCTATCTATCTATCTATCTATCTATCTATCTATCTATCTATCTATCTATCTATCATCTATCTATCATCTCTATTTAGCTATCTATTTCTAGATCAATGCAGAAAACTGATCTGGAGAATCATATTATAAAGCACTAAAAAGACCCATCCAGGTGACACCTGTTTTGTACTGTCTGCTGGAAGATAAAACCCCAGAAACCTCTGTTATTATTAATAGCTCGGCAGACAGCACGATGTTATTTGTATTTAAAAGAGGTGTATGAGAAAGGCAGTGAAGAGAAGAATAGTTCCCAGACAGTAGTGAAAGGACAATACAGAACTGTAGAAAAAAAATCAAACAATGCAAGAAGTTAAGAAAGATGCACACAGCGTGTGTTTCATTAACTCATCCACTGCTGGGCCTCAATAGTAACTTTACTGTATTACCTACATCACTAATCAAGGGCCGGACCAGTGGCGTAACTACCGCGGTAGCAGCAGTAGCGGCTGCTACGGGGCCCGGGGCTTGAGGGGGCCCGGTGGCGCCGCTAGCAGCCGTTATGGCTACTACAGCGGTAGCGTCGCTACTGTGGGGCCCGCGACGCCGAGCCTTACACAGGCCATCTCATGCCTGTAGGTGTCGCTAGCACCGGAGGGGGCCCCAGTGCTAGCGGCAGCCAAATACATGAATGGCCGGGCATGTTCCGTGCCTGACCATCCAGTGCCTTACAATGACACTGATTGGCTAGCGGCGCGATGACATCATCGCGCCGCTTCCATGCTTGGAAGGTGCTGATTGGCGGGGCAAGTCATTCTGCCCCGCCAATCAGCGTCATTGGAGGACGCTCGTTCAACTCCTGCAGACATGCTCAGAAGAGAGCATGTCTGCATCGCCAGTGAACAGCGTGGGAACCGGAGAATGTGAGTATGGCAAGTTTTTGTTTTTTTTCCCCTCATAAAAATGTGAATGGCATTATCTATGGGGGGGGGGGGGGGGGTCATCTTTATGTGGGCTATTATATATAGGGGGTCTATATGTGGGGCAGTAGCTACAGGGGGGGTCTATATGTGGGGGTGTGGGCCATTATATACAGGGGGAGCTATATGTGAGACACTATATACAGAGGTGGGCTATACGTGGAGCACTAACTATAGGGGAAGCTATATGTAGGGCAGCACGGTGGCTCAGTGGTTAGCACTATTGCCTTGCAGCTCTGGAGTCCATATGTGGGCACTATCTACAGGGGCTTCTATGTAGGTCACTATCTACAGGGGACATGTTGTGTGTTTGTGACAGTTATATTTAGATGTGTTGAGAATTTTAACTTCGTTTTATAGGTGCAGAAATGTTTTAAAAGTGAGAAGCTGTAGACATCTAAACGGAAAACTGCAGAAATGGGTCATGGCCGGGAGAAATCCATCATAGATGTCTGAACCGGAGGGAGAAGAAAAGAACTAGAATCTGAGACGTCACCGGTGAGTCACTTAATGTAAATGTTTATTCTGCCTCTAATCAGTATTGTAGTCCCTGTATGATCTGCAGCGAGATGATGGTGATAGGATTTTTTTTGTGAAACCGCATCTCCCAGCATATCCTTACCATTGTTCCGGCCATGCTGGGAGCTGTAGTTTTACGCCGTACAAACTTATACGCAGTGGCGTAACTACCGCTATAGCAGCCGTAGCGACTTCTACAGGGCCTGCAGCATGAGGGGGCCTGTGCCACCCGCCGGCACGGCCCCCTCCCATGGCCGCAGGCTCCGCTAGCAGCCGCTATGGCTGCTACAGCGCGACGCCACTGAAGGGGTTGTTCCTACATAAGACATGTATCCCCTATCCACAGGATAGGGGATACATGTGTGATCGCTGGCAGCGATGAGGAGAACGGGGGACCGAAAGTCCCCCCTAAGTTCTCCATGACAAACCTCGGACTTCCGGGGTCTGTGTCGGCAGCTCCGTAGAAATGAATGGAGCGCCGGTCGCGCTTGTGCGCATGCGTGACCAGCGCTCCTTTCATTTTTATTGAACTGCGCAGACGCCGGAAGTCCGAGGTTAGTCATGGAGAACTTCGGGGGACTTTCAGTCCCCCGTTCTCCTTATCGCTGCCAGTGATCACACATGTATCCCCTATCCTGTGGATAGGGGATGCATGTCTTTTGTAGGACAAACTATAGGACGTTTTTTTTTGGGGGGGGGGGGGCTGTATGGCGTTATCTACAGGGGGGGCTGTATGGCGTTATCTACAGGGGGGCTGTATGGCGTTATCTACAGGGGGGCTGTATGGCGTTATCTACAGAGGGAGTCTGTATGGCGTTATCTACAGGGGGGCTGTATGGCGTTATCTGCAGGGGCTGTGTATGGTGCTATCTATAGGGGGGCGCTGTGTGGTGGAATCTATAGGGAGGCACTATCTACAAGGGGGGGGGGGGTTGTGTGATACCCAGCAGAGGGGGGGCCCCAGTCAAAAGTTTGCTATGGGGCCCAGTCTTTCCTAGTTACGCCCCTGGGCCGGACCAATTATTTTGACCAAAGCAGCAGTAAGGGTATGTGCACATGTGGCAGATTTCTGTTGCACTATAGAGATCCTATCTAAACAATCACAGATACAGGCACAGATATTTCTAAAAGGAATGTGACAAATGTGTAGCAATGTTAAAAACCATATTCCTCAGATACAAATTTTTTTTCTTTTCCACTGATGGTGAGATACAACTCTAAATATATTACCTTTATGAATGAAATGAACTATTCTATTTTAGGTATGTATATTTGATCTCTATTGTTTTTTGAAGTCCTTGCAGATGTGACATAGATAAATAAGATATAATTGTGAAATATATGTAAGATGTGATATATAGTGTATATGAGAAATTAATAGCACAAATTTCATGAAAATGACAGTTGCATCAATATAAGAAACATCATTCAGTAGTCTATAGATATACATTAGTTCATCCTGTTTTTCTTTAAGTTGTAATCTGATCACATGTAATGGGAGAGATTTATACCCCGTAGTATCTATATGTCAAAAATATTTTGTTTAGAGAGACCGCCTATTTATGTCCATTCCTATTTTGCTTGTGAGTTCAGTTTGCAGTGTTGTGTAGTGAGAAGAGGTTTGTTTTCTAGCCTCTGTGAGCTGTCCTCAGGAATAGAATAATTTTTAATCTCAAATACCGGCACCCCTGGGCGTAACTATAGCCATAGCAGCTGCTACGGAGCGCAGAGGCTGAGAAGCACACGCAGGTGCAAGAACATTGTTCCATTTTGTGAAGAATAACAGGTTAGTTAGTGGCTGTTTGGTATCTATAACTGCTATGTGGGTTCTGATATATGGCAGTATCCACCACACCTGCAATTATTGCTACTTATGCTTCTCTTCCAGTTACCGGTCTCTACCAACTAGTGGAGCCCATTTCATTTTGCTATGTGGCCCTATAATTTCTAGTTACGCCCCTTCTGACCACTTAGTGTGTTGGTCTCTGTAAGGAGTACTGATCTCCACATACCAGCCCACATCAACATACTGGCCCACATCAACATACTGGCCAACATTAACATACCAGCCCACGTCAACATACCGGCCCACATCAACATACTGATCAACATACTGGCCAACATCAACATACCAGCCCACATCAACATACTGGCCAACATCAACATACTGGCCCACATCTGTGAGGAATCTGGGAATGTCCTACAGTATTATGATAAGATGGCGATTCCGTTTACATAGGCTGGTTCTTAGAGACGGCCAGTAACATTTCCTTCATCCACCAATGGACGCTTGGAAGACAATTTGCATCAGAACTGTAGGACTAATAGGATGATTGATACTTCAAAACTAATGGAACAGGACGCCTACACAACTAGTAGCCCCATAACTGTTAGCCAGTGCACCCCTGAGGACACCAAAGTACAGTGGTGAAACATGTTGGGAGGCTAGTTACGCAACTATTTTTAATTGTTAATGCTGAACATAGACTAGTGAGTTAGCTTGAATATCCAGAGTTATATAAAACCAGCACAGGCAAGGGCAATTGTGAGGTCAGCTAAGCATATTGTAGAGCATGAATAAATAACGAGTTATGACAAATGTTTTCCCACAAAACTTTATATCAATCTGCTCAGCTCCTCCTGCTCCATAACATGCTACCTGCAGATCAGACTGCTTGTTCTACACGACAGATTGCCTTTAAGACAACATTGTTTATAAAATGTAGTTACATAAAATGAACTCTGTGGACAGTTTTCTAGGAGTTGGTGTATGCAACAAATCAATGTCCAATCACACAAACAATAAAAAAAAGGGAAGACCTATATTTTGTTTCTCCATATAAGCTGCTAGTGCTCACATTAAGGTCTATAACCGCACAAATAATTTTAACTAAGAAACATATAAGTAAAATATTATTTTTTTCAAGGTTGAAATTAAAATTTATGTTTTAAGTTATGCTACCATATGAAAACCAGCGTAATACATTCATTTTCTCTTTAGCAAGTGACCAGCAGATGATTATATATATGGTTATTGTATCATTCTTACTTCTCATTTATCAAATAATGAAGAATTTTGAAATCGGGATTGTATAATGTTTCCATTTGGCATTTGGTTAACATAGTTTAGTGTTGCCATGCCATGTGCAATACTGTTTAGAAAGGCAATGTGTGAGATTTATTAAGACTGGCATTTCATATGCTAGTCTTAATATAAGATGAGCCTAATTTATTAAAATTTCCACAACTCTTAATAAATTTAGGCATATCTCTGGCAGTCCATGCACCAAAGAGTCAAATCTCTGGAGTAGATTAGCACTATAATTTACGCCACTTTCTTGACCCCCAAATTGTGGCTTTTGTGTAATTTGCAACTTTTTTACGCCGGAAAACTGGCGTGGAAAAGTTAAGTTCTCCTATTCTTACTGTCAATAGTGGGAATATAAACCCATATTGCCTATGTAGGTATACCTAAAGAATTGGTACTGCATAGCAAATATAAAACTATTAAAAGGTTGTCTGATGACCAACATGAAAGGGTCTTTCCCATCTCAGACAAATGTCTGGTAGATGTGGGTCCCGCCTCTGAGAACCGCTTCCTTGGCAGTTTCCACAACTCCCATAGAAGTGAATGGATGGAGTCGCGTGGCCACCTCTCAATTCGTTTTCTACTTGAATATGTATGGCATCCACCTTATCAGGGACCACAATTCACCAGTTAGGAGAGGATGCCAGACGTAGGACCAGTATCTATGAAAGGTTTATGGCGTATCCTGTGAATATGACATAAATGTCTGATTGGTGAGGGTCTGTCCACTGGTAGGAATCTGTTTTGTTGTCATCATTGATTATAATGGTTTCTGATACTATGTTCTAGCAGCAGGCGGGGGTCACAGTGGTCGGATCCTTCACCGATCATATATTGATCGTAGCAATATGCTGTTAATGTCAGTTATCAGACAACCTCTATTATTCTGCATGTAATTATGATGTGACCTACTTTTATATTCACAAACATATTAATAATACACTAGGATGTAAAATGACACCTATTTGATTAGGTAAATTTCATGTAACCTCTAGGTTGTATATCATTTACTTAATAAAACAAAAAAGACCTAAAGCTTGTATTTTAATTATAGTATGTACATAATGTTTGTTAAATGAAAGCTAATGCAGAAAATGTGACAAATTGGTTTATAATGAAGATTTAAATTATTGCTCGCGTTTGTCGATGGATCAAACAGATATCATCATTCTTATTTAATGCTTCTAAATAGGAGCAGATGAATGTAAGTGTTTGATAAGATTGGACATCACAGGGACTTTACTAACTGCTTATTGATTTTAGAAAGCAAATAAAAACTACTGTTTAAAAGGTATTTTAAAATCACAAGGTCATGTTATTTATCACCTTATCGGCATAGTGTTGTCTCCTCCCTTTCAAGAAAGATAAAATGAATAGTGCTTAATGCAAGTAACGCTAATAAATCTTAAAAAATATTTTATAGTTCTACATTAAAGAGGCTCTGTCACCACATTATAAGTGCCCTATCTCCTACATAAGGAGATAGGCGCTATAATGCAGGTGACAGTAATGCTTTTTATTTTAAAAAAACAATCTATTTTCACCACTTTATTAGCAATTTTAGATTTATGCTAATGAGTGTCTTAATGTCCAAGTGGGCGTGTTTTTACTTTAGGCCAAGTGGGCGTTGTACAGGGGAGTGTATGACACTGACCAATCAGCGTCATGCACTCCTCTCAATTCATTTAGGCAGCGCATGGGGATCCTGCTAGATCACTATGTGCTGTCTTATACTGACACATTAACGTTACTGAAGTGTTTAGACAGTGAATAGACATTCCACGGGATGTCTTTTCACAATCTCTGCACTTCGTTAATGTGTCTGTGGTAGTTACAGCAGAGGAAGCGTAATCTCGCGAGATTACGCTGTGCTCTGCTGTAACTACCACAGACACATTAACGAAGTTGTCCAATTATGGACAAGACGGCAAGCACGATCTCGAGTAAGTGACACACGTTAACTTTACCGAAGTGTCAGGAGTGTTCAATAGACATCGCGTCCTGGCTGGAAGCGATGTCTATTAACTCTCAAGACACTTCAGTAACGTTTATGTGGGTGTAAGTGACGGCACACACTGTGCTGAGTACATGAATGGAGAGAACTGTATGACGCTGATATCACACAACAAAAGCCATTGAAAATGTCAAGTTAAAGTTTCTTGCCATTGTGTATTCAATGCATTAAAAGTCTAGATAAAGATGGCTACATCTGTACAATGGCATGCAATTAAAGGGAATGTGTCACTAGAATTTTGTAAATTTTTTTTAGTTAAACAGTTAGTATATAAATGATTAGACATTGTTCTAATTTTTTTAATTTTTTCACAAGTCAGGAAATATTATAAATTAGATTCTAATTTATAAAATTTCCATGTGCTGGTCACTAGAGGGAGCAATTCCCAAAATTGCAGCATTGCAACGTGGTAAAGCAACCACATTGCTTTATGCTGCAAAATTGGAGAAGACACACTCGCTCTAGTGTGCTTAATTAATCCCCCTCCTTTATCCTGGCTAGTGCCAGGAGAAAGGAGGGGGTTGAATGTTCAAACCTCCTACACTGTGTGCCGCCATTTTTTGAGCGAATGCACAGTGTTGTAGGCTTACATACAGTGGTAATCACACACTAAAACACGAACATACACAAACATAACTTACCTGCTACTGCCGCCGCTCCCTCCGCTGCGTCTGCTCCCTCCGCACTTGGTCCTTGCTTCTGAACACATGTCCGGAAGCCGCGACCGGAGGTAGTCATCTTACTGACCGGCCGCGGCTTCTGGTCCACATGAAAGTGGCGCCGGATGTCGCTCGGCCGAAGACCTTCCTTTTGGACTGTGTGGGAGCGGCGCATGCGCCGTTCCCACACAGACGGCGTACACCATAGTGAATGGAATGGCTCCCGTTCGCATTCTCTATGCGCATGTATGTGCCGTATTCCATCTCTGTATGTGTCGTTAATCGACACATACAGAGATGAAAAGAAAATGGCAGCCCCCATAGTGAAGTAAAAGTTAGAAAAAATAAAACACAAACACACAAATAAATAAAATTTATTTTAATAACATACTAAAAGCAAATTTATATAAAAAAAAAAAAATTCACGACACCTGTCCTTTAAGTGTGCTTTAAAATAAATAGCGATATAATTCATGATAATATTTATATGAAAAGCATGACTGACATTTTTTTTTTTTTTAAGTACATACTTTCTAATGAGCTGGAAATATGGGAAATAGTAGGATAAGAATATGTATGTGTGAAATTACTAAAAAAAAAAACATCAACATAGAGAACATCTAGGGAGCACATTAGGGAGATCTGGACCTCAAAAAGCTCAAGGACTGCTCTGGAAAAAATTAAAGACAAAGCCCTAACCCTCAGTAGGAAATATAGAGTGGGTTGGCAATGAGAAGCCACCAAATAAAAGAGAGGACTGCTGATAGATAAGTGAATTACCCAACCTCTTTATATCTGGACAAGGCTTTCAAGTTTTTTTTTTTAAATTAAATATAGTTCACTATATTATCTGTAAAAAAAAAAACATAAGTGGGACAACGGAAGTTGTAGAAAATGTGTGGAGATACTGGTAAATTTGCCTTCCATAGCCGTCTACAGCATGCTTTTAATAACTTTACTGAAAACACAAATGTTAATATATCACATAGTGATTTTAAAGAATTATATTGATTCATCCAGTTGCAGCTGCAATACAATAAGTAACTTGTAAAATATATGTGGAAACACGAATGACCCATATGATGTGTTCTAGAACTACTTGAATTTTATTGCCATAAAGAGTACAATAGGATGTGCATGTTCAATCATTGAACAAAAAAAGACAGATTTCTTTCATCATTGGTGAGAATTATAGATTAACAAACTCAATTTAGAGAGAGTAGTTCACTGCTCACAGCTGGTCTAAAAGTTCTACACTTTTCCCTATGAAAACTTAAGCAACACTGAAGCATCTGATAAAACAAAGATGTTTTCATTATTCAATTACTATTACCTTTACAAAGTAGGTGTCATATGTTGCAGTTAAACAATGAGAATGGGGAATAAGGGTTAATAAATGTTTTACCATAGTCTGCAACTATTCAACTGGCATTTGTTTATGAAAGTTAAAGAGTTAAAGGGAACCTGTCACCATCATATCACCTATTAAACCAGCACTACCTGGTGGAAGTGGGTGAAAAATCATTTTATGTAACCTATAATTATCTTCTAAGTCGGCTCTGTACCTTTAGTATTCCATTTTTTTGTGTTCCTGTGCTGTTTGCTAATGAGCATTAAAGAGTCATATCTTCGTTTGAAAAGAGTCATATCTTCATTCCTCAAGCCTTTCAAAGTTAAGCCCGCCTCCTTACTTTTGATTGACAGCTCTTCTCCTCCCCCAGCACACACGAAATCCCACGCTTGCACATCGATGTAATGTTCTGGTGCGTGCGCACAATGGGACACCATAGCGGTGCATGCGCAGTAACTAGATTTAAGGCACAGACGAAGCAGGGAAGGGCGTTGGACCATACATGATGGGCGCGTGCGCACTATCTCAGACGACATTTCGGCATTCAGCGCAGGCTGGTTTTCAGCGGTGGGCGGGCATAAGAAGAGGAACGAACGAGACTGCTGGATTATTACAAGAATGTTTGCAGACCGTTATTTACGGTTGGAGAAGTTTGAAAGTGGATAACGGCAATGAACTTTTGACAGCAGCCAGTGAGTGGTGAATAGAGTTCAATAGGTGAAATGCTGGTGACAGGTTCCCTTTAAAGCATACGTTCAGTGATACACTTAGAAACCTGTTGGGTTATGCATCTCTGTGTGTAAACTCAATTTCTAATATACCATTAGAAAATTAGTGATCCATGCTGTTTATTAGTTTTATTCACGAGCAGGCTTAACACGCCATTTATTTCAATTTCTCCTTTACTTCCTCCCAGCTAAAAGAGGGAGAACTAATATAATTAGAATATCTTAACCGAACGGTGAATTACAAGCAGTCTGTGTATCTTGCTAGTTAATTAATCTGTCTGATCACAGGAGCATTAGTGTCACGATCTGTGGGTATGTGGACCCATGGGGCCGTACCGCCACAGCGGTATAGCAGCTGGCCAAACAGGGTACAAAGTCAATGTCTATAGTTCGGATAAAGGTACCTGTGGCAATTCAGACAGCAGCGATGGTTTAGGCTCGGATGGAACTCTGGCAGCAGGCAGACAACAGGTGCGGTGAAACACAGCGGGTGTAACAGGCGACACAACACAGCTCCAACTCTGTACAGCAAAGGAACAGGATAGCACAGGATACAGGTAGCCACGAACAGAAACACTGGGAACAGGAGAACACTCAAGGGACCATTTGCAAAGACTGACACGGGAAGGTACAAACAACACTTAGGCAATGAAGGAAGGGGCAGGGCCCTTCTTATAGTCCAGGGTGATCTCGGAGCAATCAGCTCAATCTCACAAATATGTGCGCTCTGGGTCTTTAAGGCTGGACTGAGCCCGCACACGCACTCTAGTGGTCACTGTTGTCACTGCGGGACAGGATGGCTGCATATGCTGGCATCTCTGGAGAGAAGGGTGTCGGCAGGATGAGAAGAGTTCGTGGTCAGCGACCATGGATGTTACAATTGACACTGATTCTCTCTTTCTTTGCAGTGTGAGAGGGTAGGGGTAGCAACACATTCACACACATCATGAAAAAATCCAACATGCCATTACTTGCTTCCCCAAAAGCAAACAATGGAGGCCAGTGGAGCTATCCTAATACACATTAAATTGTCGGCTGACCCATTTGAAATCAGAAGAATCTGCTGACAATTTGTTTCAAATGTCAACGTCCAGCATAAAGCCATGTATTATATGATACTACTACTTGGGAAGGGGCCTAACCTAATATTTTTTTTCCTCTGGGTGCTTATTAAACTTGTTTTGACCCTGTACAGATTGATGAATCTTTTTTTTTTTAGATTTATTTTTATTGAAAGTATAAAACATAGTCATACATTCGAACAATACCAAATTTAAGTTTGTACAAAGAAGAGCCTCCAATTATGCTATACATAATACAATTAACTGATTTACTCACCCAAACCCATAACACGCCTATCCTTCCACAACCCATATGGCAGCGCCGACCCGAGAGATGGAGTAGAAGAGAGTACAAGAGGAAATAAAACCCACAAATTAGTGTAGCAAATAGAAGTGGGAATGTCCGCTCACCTCCCCAGGTGCAAGATACTAACCGCGATCTCCACAACACAGGCACAATTTTCAAGACGAAAAGGATCAGCACTCCTTGTGGAATATAAAAGTATTCTTCCTTATTGGAATAGCCAGCGGGTAAAAACAGGCAAAGTAGACAAACTACATAAAGCGTCTATCCTCCCTGATGCGTTTCTAGCTCTCAATGGCCACTCATAGATAGGGGAGTAGAGTCTGCAGCAGAAATGTTGGCCAGGAAACGTACCGCTCACTATAATCAGGTGCATATAATCATAGAAAGTTATACAAAACATGTGAAACAACACTTTTGTTAGATCTCAAAATAGTTACAAAATATATATCAAACATTCAATGATTCATAATAAGATAATTTCTTACATTAAGACCATTGGGGACTATAGTATTTACCATGAGAATCCAGTATCCCTCCCGGTTTAATAGATCTATCCTATGATTAAGACCTGGAACTGGTTTATTAACCCTCTCAATCCCTGAAAACTGGAAGCTGCTAGTATTTCCCTGATGCAAGTGGAAAAACTGTGTAGATGCATTAAAAGGATTTTTTATCTCGGGATTAGTAGTTCCATTAAGATGTTCCCTAATTCTGGCTTTAAGCGGGCCACTCATGCACCTAATATAAGTCAGATTGCAAATAGTCATGTGTTACAATTAATGAATTGTTTAATTTTATGTGAAGTTCCATCAACTGCTGAATTGACATGTTTAATTTGGTGTACATAATTAGGGTATGTTCACACGGCGGGGGTCCGTAACGGCTGAAATTACGGGGATGTTTCAGCCTGAAAACATCCCCGTAATTTCAGCCGTACCGGCATGTGCAGGCGCTTGAACGCCGCGTCCATTTCGGCCGTAATTAGCGCTGCTATTCATTGAAGTCAATGAATAACGGCTCCAATTACGGCCAAAGAAGTGACAGGTCACTTCTTTGACGCGGGCGTCTATTTACGCGCCGTCATTTGACAGCGGCGCGTAAATATACGCCTCGTGTGAACAGACAAACGTCTGCCCATTGCTTTCAATGGGCAGATGTTTGTCAGCGCTATTGAGGCGCTATTTTCAGACGTAATTCGGGGCAAAAACGCCCGAATTACGTCCGTAAATAGGCCGTGTGAACATACCCTTACAGAAAATACATACATATGGTCCACACCGAAAAAACCCTTAGGTGAAAGCCATGTATTTTGTCTTGGTGTAAATTATTTTAGACTGGGGAAAAGCATAGTACCTAAGGTGGACGCTTTACAGGAGGAAAATTTGCATCCCAGCTTCAGAATGTGACGCAAGCCTTCATCCTGAAAAAGGACTGGTAAATATTTGGACACTATGGATCGTGATACTATACTATACTATACTATACTATACTATACTATATAATACTATACTCCCCAATGGTCATAATGTGAGCAATAATTCATAGTAAGATAATTTAATGTTTTTGTATAAATTTTAGAACTATTTTGAGATCTAACAAAAGTGTTACACGTTTTTTAACTTTTTACCTTTCTATGATTATATGCACCTGATTGTAGTGAGCGGTACATTTCCTGGCCCCTATTTTAGCTGCACACTTCTGTTTCCTCCCCTATCTTTGAGTAATGGCTCTTGAGAGCTAGAAACGCGTCATTGGGGACCGGCGTTTCATGTAATTTGTTTGCTTTGTTTATTTTCATAGGTCCTCTGAATTCACGTATTTAGACCTGGTATCTAACTCAGAAGGGAGATATTTATTATTGAAGGGTAGTATTGGTAACCAACTAGTTACGATTTGTAACCTTTATGCTCCAAATATTAACACAACAAAATGGATCAAAGAAGTATTACAGAAAATCGCAGCTTTCACTGAATGGTTATTATTTATAGGGGGTGACTTGAATTTAGTCTTGAACCCATTACTGGATTCTACTTCAAAGCGATCAGCTGTTTCCTACAGAGCACAGAAGCATATCTTTTCATCATTGACACTGGCTAAATTAATAGATGTGTGGGAGACTCTGCAGCCAGAAACCAAGGATTTCACCTTCTTCACTGCTGCTCACCGTTCTTATCAGAGATTCGATTCATTCTTTACACTTGACTCCTGTCTCTCACAAATCCTAAACTCCTCAATAGGTAGCATAACGATTACCGATCATGCGCCTGTTTATCTTGAGGTTAGGCTTACTGGTCATTCTTCTAGAGCGTGGACTTGGAGATTAAATGAGACTCTTTTGGACAACCATACAACGCTGGGGGCTCTTGAGAGGAAGGTGCAGTCCCATGGGGATAAAGAGGGGGAAAGTTATGTCCGCATTAGTCAAAAAAGCCAAAGATAAAACACATATTAAACACATCCTAACGGATCAGGGCTCTATATCTTCTGACCCTTCTACTATAGCTGATACTTTCTCCTCATTCTACAGTTCCCTGTATAATTTAAAAACGAGTGATTCCACTACTAACCTCGCTTCTACTAACTCTATCGATAGTAGACGCCAGGCCATACTAAGTTTCCCGGACACATTATCCCTTCCAACTTTAACTGACGAAGATGTGACACCACTTCTGGCCCCAGTCAGTTCAGCTGAAATTAAGAAGGTCCTGCAGACAATTCTGAATGGCAAATGTCCTGGCCCAGGCGGCTTTCCAATTTTCTATTACAATAATTTTTTTGACATGCTAGATGTCTCTTTGGTAGAGTACTTCAACTCGCTGAAATCTGGTTGCCCCCCACACTCCCACGCCCTTGAGGCACATATAGCAATACTACATAAAAAGGGTAAAGATCCCGCTCAATGTGGGAACTATCGCTCTATTTCACTCCTAAATACGGCCGTTAAATTATGGGCGAAGTTATTAGCGAATAGAATGGCCCTTGTTCTGCCCAAACTGATGGATCTGGAGCAGTCTGGCTTTGTGCGAGGTGGGGAGGGTAGAGACAACTCTTATAGAGTTCTTCATGCCATAAACTATGCTAAAACATTCAAAAGACCCCCTGTATTTCTAGGTACAAATGCTGAAAAAGCTTTTGACAGGGTGGATTGGCAATATATATACCTATACCTCACATTGCTTAAATTTGGCTTTCCCTCAGCAGTGGTAGATGCTGTCTTTGCTCTCTATGCCTCGGCTAGGGTTCGAGCTAATGGTCTATTGTCATCACCCTTCAAAATAACTAATGGTACGAGACAGGGCTGTCTGCTGTCCCCTACCCTTTTCATACTAACCCTAGAAACTTTAATTCAAGCCATTAGACAAAATCCCAACATCCAGGGACTGCAGGTAGCCAATAAAGACCACAAAGTAGCTGCTTTCGCAGATGATATGTTATTGTTTACCTCAAATCCTAAGACTGCGCTCCCTGCCTTACTGAAATTGTTAGAGGAGTTTGAAATTTTATCCAATTTTAGGATTAACCACACAAAATGTGAGGCCCTGAACATCACTTTAAACTGTAGCTAAACGTTTGACAAACTTCTGACATGTCATAGTGACATGTCAGAAGTATGGATTGGTGGGGGTCCGAGCACTGAGGCCCCCACCAATCGCTAGACCGAAGCAGCTAAAGCGCTCATGTGAGCGCTCAGCCGTTTTGTGTCTGGCTTTTTCCGAAAATGTATCGGTGTATGGACTCAATAGAAAGTCTATGAGCCCATACTCCGATACATCGGTTTTCTGGAAAAAGCCGAACAGACACGAAGCGGCTGAGCGCTCACACGAGTACTTAACCTTCTTCGTTCTTGCGATTGGTGGGGGTCTCAGTGCTCGAACCCTCACCAATCTAGACTTCTGACGTGTCACTATGACTTGTCATAAGTTTGTCAAACGTTTAGCTACACTTTAACTCAATCTGTAGTTTCTACTCTCACGAGAGACTTCCCATTTAAGTTGGCGTCATTATACATCACCTACCTGGGTGTCAAGATACCTAGTACTCTACATGATATCTACCGCCTTAATTTCCCCCCAATACTGAAGTCCGTTTCTAATCAACTACGCGACCTGCAGATTCCGATGATATTGTGGATTGGGTTAAAGAACTTACTAAAATCGTTTATTGTACCGAAATTTTTATACTTCATGCAGGCTGCCCCTATTTTCATCCCTACTTCCTTTTTTTGCAGAGACTAGGAGAATGTTCTCTAGATTTTTATGGAACCAGTCCCGCCCTAGAATCTCATATAAGCAATTAACCCTCCCCAAAGCATTAGGAGGTTTTGGTCTTCCAGAAAATACTACTATATTATCAGGCTATACAACTCAGAACACATCTTGAATTACTGTCCAGCTCAAATTCGACCTTGGCTAAACAAATCGCTTTGGAAAACTTCAAGGTTCAGGTTCTGTCTACCCTATGGGGTGGTGGGGGAGGGATGGGGAGAGTGGATAGAGAAAGCACGCTGTTAAAGTGTCTGCTGGTTACCCGGAAATTTCCTACTACTCATGTGTCCAGTTTTCAGTTTCCCTCACCCTTAATGCTGGCACATTTAACCCCTTACACTCTATATCCGCAATTTGATGACCCCTTGAATTTGTGGCGCTCAATGAACTCTATCTCAATAGGTGACCTATACAAAGGTAGTACTGTACCAACCATTGCCACTATCAATAGCTTGAGAGAAGGACAACATTGGTCCAAAGCACAGTACGAACATTTAAACATTATCAGCTTAGTTTTTCTGGAAAACTATTAGGCTACCAGGCCACTCTCATGGTTTGAAGCTTTGATCTGCTCCACTCCTCTCCCTAAAAGACTTATATTCATATTGTATAATAAATTACTCACCTTTGATGTGCAGGATAAGCCCTTCTTTCTTATTGCTTGGGAAAAGGACTTGAAAGTCTTATTTTCCTACAGGGACACTTCAGCTATACTATCTAAAATGTACAATAACACATCAGATGCGTGTTGGAGGTGTGGCAGGTCTCCAGGCACTCTAATCCATATCTGGTGGGAGTGCCCTATAGTTACACCATACTGGTCCTCCATTAAATCGAATGTCAATACGATTTGTAACAAGAACATTAAGCTTACACCTTCCCTAGTACTGGTTAACATACCCTCTTCTGACTGCAACCTTACTAAGCACCATTTGCCATCACTCCTTATAATGGTAGCTAAGCTTCTCATTAAATGGTTGGATAAACAACCACCAGATGTCTCTATGTGGCTGACTAGAGTTAGGCAATTTATACAATTATGGGCCCCTTGGAGTGTTTGGACGCTGACACACTTCACATGCTCTTAGAATGGTCTCTTACATCTGTCATAGTATAGAGTTGTTGTCCTATTTATGTACTCCTCTATCTTACAATGTACTTGTACGTGCTTATATAACTTCAACAGGGTTATTCACCTTGATCATAGCTTTCAATGTGATACTTACTGAAACACATCGAGTACCTTTTTTTCTTTTATCTTTTCTATTTCTATTCCCATTTTTAATTTAAAGAATTTCCACTCTTGGTTTACGAGTTAATACGCACTAAGCACGTAGTATGATTTTCTAGTATTACTTGTAATATATCATTGCACATTGTTCTATATCAATATGTATCATTCTGGATGTGTATACATTTCTATGTAAGATTTTGCATAATTAAAAAAACAAAACATTAACTATTAAATCAGCTAATGGGGGGGGGGGGGGGTCTGTTGTTGTCCTGCACAGCTCTTTACATCAGCCTGTCAGATTATAGAATATATGAGAGATCTAGTATTAACCCGACAATGATTTTTTCCTGAACGAACGTCTATGTGTACTGCTACAGGAGGCTCTCAATTTGGGAGCCATGAATCAACGGGAATGTAATTACATTTTTATTGATAAGCCAGTTATCCCCATTTTTTATTCCTTGCCCAAGATCCACAAAGGCGGTTTCCCGCCATCTATGAGACCTATTGTGGTGGGTATCAGCTCCTTGAATGAGAGACTCAGTAGTGAGTCGACTCATTATTGCAACCATTGGTTACATGTTGCTATTGGTTTCTTCAGGATACCAACCATGTGTTTTAGGACCAACTGACCCATGTTCAACTGCTGTTCACATGGAACCCTTCTCAACTTTAGCCTTCAAAGTTCTCGTTCTTTGTACAAAATATCAAATGGCAGAGTGACTATGTATGGATAACTTGTGATATTGAGGCACTAGAGACATGGATCCCTCTTAAACTAGCATTAAGGGAAGTTTCATATCATTTAGCTTCTAAATATTCCACAGATTTAAAAAATATTATTATTGCTATAGAATACCTATTTTCAACCAACTATTTCATGTTCCATGAATGCTACTATATACAGAAAACAGGCGCAGCGATGGGTCCTAAATTTTCCCCATCGCTCACAAACTTATATGTAGCGTGGTGGGAGAAATGTTTTCTATTCACTGACCGCAATCCTTTTGCTCTTGAGGTGGTCTGGTCACTACTCTGACAACGTGATCGTTGTTTGGTCCGCTGGTGTGACGGCCATATCAGATTACATTAATAATAACCCATTTAGTTTGATTTTTGATTACTTATGCCTATAATTGTGACCAATGTGAGGTTCTTAGCGCTCAGTTTGATCAACGTGTGCGACAAGGTGACCTCTATCAGGGGGTCCCTACACTGTACATTGTATCTCTATTTTGGAGACTAACCTCTCTCTCTTGGGCTGAGCCCACATTGAGCTCAGAATAGGTAGTAACCAAATATATTCTGTTCTAATTAAAAACAGCCCAGGACAGGTGGGAGGAGAGCACGACCACGATGGAGGCAGTCACCGCTCCCATGCAAATGCTATAAATAAAGAGGGTTGGTCAGCTCCATTTGGACAGTGACGTTAGTGGCTCTCTCTAGGAGCGGAATCCCCGGCCAGTGCGATTTGACAGGTGGCGCTATTTACACTATCTACAGCGGGGATGGAAAGACGGCAGGGGCTCCCTCTAGGAAGGGAATCATCGGCCAGAGCGCTGGCCGGGGATTCCAGTGCTGGAGGGAGCTTAGGTGGCGCTATCTACATAGGTTTTTGCGGGGGTTGTGGGTGGCACTATCTACAGTGGGGGGTGTATTCCGGGCTCTCAAAGCCCCGGCACACATGAGAGCGGAGCGCTGCTCACACTGAAGCAGCACTGCACTCATTAAACCCGTCCCAGGCTGCCGGCGTCTATACACGTGCTAACTGCACAGGGCATCGGCAGTTCGAATGTATATAGCCGCATGGCAGTCGTGAAGGGGTTAATTGTAACACATGACATGTAGTGTACCAGATAAATTATACCATTTGCAATCTGATTTATGTTAGGTGCACGAGTCGCCCACTTAAAGCCAGAATTAGAGAACATCTTAATGGAACTACTAATCCTGAGGTAAAAAAAATCCTTCTAATGCATCTAAACACTTTTTCCACTTGCATCATGGAAATACTAGCAGCTACAAGTTTTCAGGGATTGAGAGGGTTAATAAACCAGTGGTCTTAATATAAAAAATGATCTTATTATGAATTATTGAATGTTTTTGTATAAACTTTGTAACGATTTTGAGATTGTAATTATTATTTTTTTAAATTTCTATGATTGTATGCACCTGATTGTAGTGAGCAGTACTTTTCCTGGCTCGTTCATCAGCTGATTGCATCGTTTTAAATGCCTAAACTATTATTGTTGTCGGCAGCACATCTCCCTACACTGCCGACATCATAAAAATTATAGGGACGAGCGATCAGAATAACGAGCGCTCGTCCCCATACTAGCTCCTTGTAAAAGGAGCAAACCTTCGCCGATCAATGAGCTGTGTCGTTGATCATCACTCGTTTAAACGGCCCACGTTGGGCCATGTAATATCACTTTAAGACAAGCTTGATTAAGAATAAAAACTTGCATTGCATTGCCTAGTGTTATTTTCGACTAAAAAACACTCTTTAAGAGACAGATTAAGATCTTGTTCCGACCACTTTTCTTATTGATATTCAGTTTTCTGTAGACTTCCTCTAAAGGCTACAAGACGCTATCGATTCTAGATGTACATTTCCTAGATGGTGGCGTTAAAAGAACCTTTTCAAGAATCAACCAGTCCTGAGAAGCACTGCATTGAATAGAATCTTGAGGTTCAAACTGCAGTGCATGTCTAAGTTGTAAATATTTGTAGAAATTCCATATGGGAATATAATTTTTTTTTCTGAATGATCTTAAAATGTTTGAGCTTAGCATGGGAATGAATCTGATAATTGTAAAGCAGCCCATTAGTTACCCATCTACTAGGTTTAGATAATTTATTAAGCTCTTTGTATCTTTTATTATCAAAGATTGGGGAGAATTTTGAGCAGCCCTTTAGGCCAGCGATCCTCCTAATTTTCATCCTGCACCCTCTGAAATAAAGTGTTGGGAACAAGATTTGCATTGAGGAGAAAGTACTTGCGTCTAACGTAGCTAACCAGGAACTGTGTAGCGTCCATGGCCGTGGGCCGTCGGGTCTACTCACCTCTTGACGCCCGCAGTCATAGATCTGTGAGCGCTGGTCCCCATCTCCTTCCTAGGAGACGCCAGCACTCACTTCCGCTCAGGTCCGCTGTGTCCTGTAGGTTGCTCGTGCCCGCTCTTAAAGGGCCAGCGCGCACATGAGGTAAATCATCAGCATCAACTCACATGATTTCCTGGACTATAAGAAGGCCACAGCCCTTCTGATCCTGGCCTGAGCATTGTTAGTATATACCAAGTCTGTCTTGCAAATGGTCCCTTAGTGTTTTCCGTTCCAGTTGTTACCCGTGCCCTGTTACCTGTTCCTGTATCCCGTGCTATGTTCTTGTTCCTGTGCCTACTAGTTGGAGTCATGTCTACTGCACCTGCTATTGTTTGCCACGTCCTGTGTCATCCGCCATGTCCTGTGTCATCTGCCACGTCCAGAGGGATTCGCCACATCTGGCGCAACCTGTGGCACCTTCTGTCATCCGCCACGTCTGACATTACCTGCTGCTCCCACCTCTATCTGTGCAAGAGCTGCGGCCACTGTCTGGACTATCCAGGTATCCTTGTGTAGGACTTTGTATTGCTGGGGTTCCCTGTTGTTTGGCCAGCTGCCTCCCTGCTACGGTGGTGCGGCCTAGTGGGTCCACATTCCCACAAACCATGACAAACTGCACCTTAAGATCCTCTTCCTCATAAACAGGCCCTAGCTACCTACTTTCCTACCTTCATAGTGATCGATGATCCTGGCATAGTTGGACAGCAAAGAAATAACACCGAAAGTGGGGTATGCCAAGACCACCCCAGTCCAATCTGGAATAAAGCTAGTTACTTTCCATTCTTATGCTACGATTATGAATTTCGAACAACAAATCTGGTAACCATATTGAGAATTTTGTAAAAAATATAGAAGTTGAGACAAAACCATTTCTAATAAACTTACGTAACCCATAACCAGAAGTGAAAGACCTTTACAAAAATTTATTTTAGTTTTTAACTCCTTAATATAAGGCATCAGATTAAGTGAAATAAACTCTTCAGAGTAAGGGGATATCACAAGACCCAAAACCACTCTAAAGGCATAACTGTTTTTAATTGACTGGTGATTCAAAGGCAATATATTCCAATTTACCAAAAAGCCAGAAAAAGATGCAACCCTATGAAAATTTTTAAATAATACCTAAAAACATCTAGAAGTATCTGCCATGAAGCGAAGCAAGTTATCACCTTATAATAGTTTTTCAGAGCAACCTTCCCATTCAAAATCAGATAAGCGAGAATCATGCCTAATCAAAAGAGCTAAGGGCTCAATAACTAAATTAAAGAGGAAAAAGTGGACATCCCTGCCTCGTTCCCCTCTGTAAACAAAAAAAAAAGATGACCTGGACCCATTCACAGAGAAACATGCCAATGGATTTTCATACAAAATTCAAATCCATTTAAAAAAGAAAGGGCCAAAGCGAAGCCGAGTCAAGCTCTGTAACATGAACTTACACTCAAAGCGATCAATAGCTTTGGTCGCGTCAAGTGAGATTAAAAACAATCCCCATCGTTAATACGCAGAACTTCTATATTAAGAAGAACCTTATGCAAATTGATGGACGTTGATCCACCAGGCATAAAGTCTGATTGATTCTCATATATCAAATTTCCAACATTCCTGACCAGGCGATTCACCAAAATCTTAGACAATATTTTAGTATCAGAATTATTTCAAGAAATTGTTCAATAAGATTCGGCCAATAATTTATCTTTACCGTCCTTTAGCAATAAAGTAATTATCACCTCACCCATTGATGAAGGCAACAACTCATTACTAAACGCATCTTAACCCCTTCAGGACTGAGCCTGTTTTTACCTTCAGGACGAAGTCGATTTTTCAAATCTGACGTGTCACTTTATGTGGTAATAACTCCGGAATGCTTATACCTATCCAAGCGATTCTGAGATTGTTTTCTCGTGACATATTGTACTTTATGTTAGGGAAAAAATTTGTTCGATAAATTCAATATTTATTTGTAAAAAACACCAAGATTTAGAAAAAATTAGCAAAAATTAGCATTTTTCTAAATTTAAATGCATCTACTTGTAAAACAGATAGTAATACCACACAAAAAACTTACTATTTTATATTTCCCATATGTCTACTTTATGTTTGCATCGTTTTTGGACGTCTTTTTATTTTTCTAGGACGTTACAAGGCTTAGAACTTTAGTAGCAATTTCTCATATTTTCAAGAAAATTTCAAAAGCCTATTTTTTCAGGGACCAGTTCAGTTCTGAAGTGGCTTTGAGGGCCTTATATAATAGAAAGTCCCCATAAATCACCCCATTTTGAAAACTGCACCCCTCAAAGTATTCAAAACCGCATTTAGAAAGTGTTTTAACCCTTTAGGCGTTTCACAGGAATTAAAGCAAAGTAGAGGTGAAATTTACAAATTTCATTTTTTTTTCCGAAAATTAATTTGTAATACATTTTTTCTGTACCACAGAAGGTTTTACCAGAGAAATGCAACTCAATATTTATTGCCCAGATTCTGCAGTTTTTAGAAATATCCCACATGCGGTCCTAGTGCGGTAATGGACTGAGGCACCAGCCTCAGAAGCAAAGGAGCAACTAGTGGATTTTGGGGCCTCTTTTTTTTAGAATCTATTTTAGGTACCATGTCAGGTTTGAATAGGTCTTGTGGTACCAAAACAGTAAAGACCCCCAAAAAGTGACCACATTTTGGAAAATATGCCCCTCAAGGAATTTATCTATGGGTATAGTTATCATTTTTAACCCACAGTTTTTTTGCTAAATTTATTTGAATTAGTATGTGAAGATGAAAATCTACTTTTTTTGTGAAAAAACGTAAAAAATTTAAATATTTACAATAAATAATGCAGAAAAAACACCCCAACATATGTAAAGCAATTTCTTACGATTATATCAATACCCCATATGTGGTAATAAACTGCTGTTTGGACCCACAGCGGGCCTCAGAAGGGAAGGAGCACCATTTGGATTTTGGATTTCTGATTTTGCTGGAATAGTTTTCAGTGCCATGTCACGTTTGCAATGCACTGGAGGGATGAAAACCATGGAAACCCCCCAATAGTGACCCCATTTTGGAAACTACACCCCTCAAGGAATTTTTATAGGGGTAAAGTTAGCATTTTGACCACACAGTTGTTTTGCTGAAGTCATTGGAATTAGTCTGTAAAGGAAAAAATCGACTTTTTTTCTGTAAGAACTTAGAAATTTTTAATTTTTACAAGGAATAAAGGAGAAAAAGCGCCCCAAAATTTGTAAAGCAATTTCTCCTGATTACGTAAATACCCCATATGTGGTAATAAACTGCTGTTTGGACCCACACCGAGGCTTAGAAGGGAAGGGGCACCATTTGGCTTTTTGAGCTCAAATTTAGCTGGAATAGTTTTTGGGTGTCATGTCGAATTTGCAAAGCCCCTGAGGTACTAAAACAGTGGCAACCTCTCAAAAGTAACCCCATTTGGGAAACTACACCACTTAAGGAATCTATCTAGGGGTATAGTGAGCATTTAGGCCCCACACGTCTTTTGCAGAATTTATTAGAATTAGGCCGTGAAAATTAATATCAACATTATTTCCACTAAAATGTTGAATTTTTTCAATTTCACAAGGGATAAAGGAGAAAATGCACCCCAACATTTGTGAAGCAATTTCTCCCGAGTACGGCAATACCCCACATGTGGTCATAAATGTTTTTTCAATAGAAAATTAATTAACCCTTTCCGGACTGATCCATGTTTTGCTTTTTCTTTTTCGTTTTTCCTCCCCGCTTTCCGAGAGCCACAGCGTCTTTATTTTTCCATCAATAGAGCGGTGTGGGGGCTTATTTTTTGCGGGACGACCTGTAGTTTTTATTGGTACCATTTTTTGGTACATAAGACTTTTTCAGCACTTTTTATAAAAAATTTGGGTAGAGCGAAGGTGACCAAAAAACTGTGATTTTGCCATTTAAAATTCTTTATTTTTCACGGCGTTCACCGCGCGAGTTTAATAATGGTATATTGTAATAGCTTGGACTTTTACGGACGCAGCAATACCAATTTTGTGTTTTTTTTTATTTTTGTACATTACTTTAGAGAAAAAATATGAAAAGGGTTTATTTTTGGACTTTAAATATTTATTTAATTTTTTCCACTAATAATAACTATTTACTTTTGTTTTTACATATTTTATTAGTCCCCCTAGGAGACTTGAACCAGCGATCGTTAGATCACTGGTAGAATACACTGCAATACTAATGTATTGCAGTATATTGTGATTTTTACAGGCTCCTGTAACAGCGCGATCGCTGTTTCTGTCCGTTAGTCCCGGGTATCAGCTGTAATACATAGCTGACACCCGCAGTGTATGGCACGGGCTCAGTGCGTGAGACGCTCCATATATCACCCCCCACACCACGACATGCTATTAAGTCATGGTGCGCGAAGGGTTTAATTCGCAGCCGATGGTGGAAAGTGAAAATTTAAATTTTCCACTGATGTGCCATTTTAGTGCACTATATGTTGTGCCCAGTTTGTGCCACAAATACCACAAATAAAATATTAACAGGGTTCTCCCTGGTATGGCGATGCCATATCGGTGGACATAAACGGCTGTTTGGGCAGACTGTAGGGCTCAGAAGGGAGAGACGCTATTTGGCTTTTGGAGCGCAGATTTTGCTTGGTAGAAGCTCTGGCGTTTTGCTAGTATTTCAGTTTATAATGTGGGGGCAAATGTAGGTTGGGCAGAGTACATCAGGGCATAATAAGAGGGTATAATAATGGGGTAAATAAATAATAATCCGCAGATATGTGGCCAGTGTTGCACTTATATTATAAATGGCGCCTGATCTTATCCGCTTTTGGAACGCTCTGCACATTTTGCATCGCCATAATCTGGGAGCTGGAACTTTTTTTATTTTTTCAGCACCAGAGCTGCGTGAGGGCTTATTTGTTGCGGGACAATCTGTAATTTTCATTGGTACCATTTTGGGGTACATGCGATTTTGTTGATCACTTTTTATTCAATTTTTCGGCAAGCCAGGTGACCAAAAACCATAAATTCGGACAATGATTTTTATTTATTTTTTTACAGCGTTCTCCCTGGGCTATAAATGACCATTCTATTTTATTCTGCGGGTCGGTACGATTACGGCGATACCATATGTATATAGGTTTTTTTATGTTTTGCAGTGTTTGCGCAATAAAATAACTTATTTAGAAAATAATTTATTTTCTGTGTCACCATATTCTGAGAGCCGTAACTTTTTTATTTTTCAGTCAAAAAAGCTGTGTAAGGGCTTGTTTTTTGCAGGACGGGTTGTAGTTTGTATCGGTACAATTTTGGCGTACATGCGACTTTTTGATCACTTTTTATTGTATATTTTGTGAGGGGTGGTGACCAAAAAAAAGTGATTCTCGCTTTGTTTTTCATTTCTTTTTTTTGCGGTGTTCACCGTGCGGGAAAAATAATATTATAGTTTTATAGTTGGGGTCGTTACGAACGCGTTGATACCAAATCTGTGTACTTTTTTTTTACGTGTTCATTTTTTTTCCTATAATAAAAGACTTATTATAGGAAAAAAAGCAGCTCTTGTTTATGTCACTTATAACTTTTATTTTTACACTTTTTTTAAAAGATTTTTATTCTTTTTTTTACTTTTTTCACTTGTCCCACTAGGGGACACTTAGACTTACAGCTTTGATCGCTGCTGGAATACATTACACTACACACGTAGTGTAATGCATTCCAACTGTCATTGTGACGTGACAGTCACACTGACAGGAAGCCTACGAGGACCACCCTCCGGGTGGTCCTCATAGGCTTCTGTACATGGCAACCCGGAAGCCATTGTCTGGCGTCCGGTTGCCATGGGTACGATCGCCAGCCCCCGTGATTTCACATGGGGGCTGCCGATCGGCGCTAAACACCTTAATTGTGGTGTTCAAATCGAACGCCGCAATTAAGGGGTTAACTGCTGAAATCAGCGGCGATAGGCCGCTGATCGGCAACGGGGAATGCAGGGCAGACGCCCTGCACAGTTAACCGCTGCTTCGGTGTAGCGCCGCGCGGCGGTTAACTGTCAAAGCACAGACGTAACTACACGTCGAGGTGCGCGAACTTACTGCACACCTCGACGTACAGTTACGTCAAGGTGCGGGAAGGGGTTAATAAGTCAATAATAAATAATCACATATTGTCGTCTTGAATGATATGTAGAGTTCCATAGGAAGACCCTCAGGTCCACATGCTTTAGAACCAGGTAAATCATTGATTGCCTTGATAAATTCAGCCCTGGAGATAGGGGCATCCAACATCAGTCTGTCTGATGTCTTTCTAAAAGGAAATGTAATAGTGTTCAAGAATAGATCATGTTCAGAAGCAGAATAATCCCAATTCTGCTTATAAAGTGAGCTATAAAATCCAAAAACTATATCTAGCATATTGTTGATATCGGTCTTAATATTTCCTGCTACAGCCCTCATTCCCGAAATTTCCGTCTTCGTTTGACTCCTCAGCAGCTGGGCAAAAAAAATCTACCATATACAAGCCATGATTAATATCCTGAAACCTAGCCCTATGCTGCAAAAATTCTTTATATGTTGAATCAGCTGATTGAAATTTAAGCAAGTTGTCATCAGAGGGATCAGAGATATAAGCTCACTCTAGGTAAAATTGTATTTTTAGACGCAGATCTCCTATAACTATTATTAAAGTTAATAAAGCGGCCCCTCATGTACATCTTAAGGCATCCAAGAAAGTACCCATGGCTGTATTACCCAAGTTATCCTGAAAAAAAGTTTTTAAGCATTGTCTCTTCTGAAACAAGTTTAGGATGAAATTGGAGCAAGACAGGGTTAAGCCTCCATACATAAGGATGCCTTTTATACTTAATATTTATATTAATAACGGACTTGGAGTGATCCAAGCATCCCCTATCTTTATATTCAATGTTATTCATCACCAGAACCAACCAGTTATTACCACAAGCCAGGTCAATGTGAGAGAAGGAAGAATTTGACTTCGCAACAACCTGTTTGATTTGTTTTTCTATCTAGCCACTCTGCCAGAGAATAATTTGTTAAAAATGTGGAACCATTCTTCTCCAGGCGATCCAAATTATTATCTAAGACGTTGTAGAAGTCCCAAACAACTAAAACCCGACATTTTGGAAAGTGCAACATTAATTCCTTAAACATCCAAACAACTAAAGTATTGGTTCCAAAAATGGAACCGTATAAATACACAAATTTACCCTCGGTATAAATCATTTGAGTAGTGATAATAAGTTGATTTTATTGTGATTATAAATTTATACCCCTAATTTGTGACAAATTTTTTTTAGAACAATTCACTATATGTGCAGTGAAGTACGTTTCAGCCAAACCGACAATCTGTGACCAATACCCATAACATTCCAAAAAAACACCTAAATGTATTAATTCGAAAGAAAAAAACAGACTGCTGAATCTTATTTTTATAGGTAAGCAAGACTTCCTTGCCTGTGAACCCTTACTATCGAAAACAGTACTGTGGATTATATGCGCTGAATTTTCAATGCATATAATCCCTTGGTTTCAAGTGTTTCCTATTTTAGAGTTTACTGCTTCATCTATTTGCTGCAATAATGTCTAATGGTTCCAGATTGAACTACAACATTGTTGCAGTCATTTTAAATGTCAGCCAAGTGTTACTTCAGTGAATAGGTATTCTTATTGTTAAATCTTTAAAATAGATGTATACCGTGCCTCCAAAATTGCAAAGATTGGTTACTTATTTGCTTATTTTACCATAGTACATTTTCAAGCAGATATTTTAAAGGTGATGCTGTTGCTGAATGTGACCGAGCGTTTTCAAATAAGTGCCTTTTGAGAAGATTGCTGAAGTTAAAGTGAAGTTCTATTTTTTTTTTAACATTGGCTGTAAAAGATCTTCAGTACCTTTTTGTTGCCATTTTAATTTTGTTTTCAGTTAGTTTTTACTCCATCCAGTGTTGAAGATACATTGTTGATAAGATGAAACTGTCAACAAGCAGACCAAGTTCTGCTCATTGATCATATTGTAATTTTTTTAATTCTAATAATGGTTTGTGTATCTTAATACATCATGCAGTTTGGATCATCAGCATCCAATAGCCTGTTTTGGCCTTATGGACCAGGCCAATTTTTTTTTTTTTTTAAATCTGACATTATTTTTCAAGCGATTCGGACACTATTTTCTTGTGATGCATTGCACTTTATGTTAGTAGTAAAAACACAAAAAATAGCACTTTACTAAATTTAAATGTATCTGCTTGTAAGATAGATTGTAATACCACACAAAATAGTTACTAGTTAACATTTCCCATATGTCTACTTTATGTTGGCATCGTTTTTTGAACGTCCTTTTATTTTTCTAGGATGTTACAAGGCTTGGACATTTAGCAGCAATTGCTCACATTTTCAAGAAAATTTCATAAAATATGTTTTTGTAGGGATCAGTAAAGGTCTGAAGTGGCTTTAAGGGCCTTATATATTAGAACCCCCCCCCCTATATCGCCTCATTTTAAAAAGTGCATCCCTCAAAAGTATTCAAAACAGCATTTAGAAAGTTTCTTAACCCATAGGTTTTTTGCTGGATTTAGTGGAATTAGGTTGTGAAAATGAAAATCAAATTTTTTTCCAATAAAACGTAGAAATATTCAATTTTTGCAAGGAATAAAGGAGAAAGAGCACCACAACATTCGAAAAGCAATTTCTCCCAATTATTGCAATACCCCATATGTGGTAATAAACTGCTGCTTGGACACATGGCAGGGCTCAGAATGGAAGGAACACCCTTTGGCTTTTGGATTTCAAGTTTTGCTGGCTTGGTTTTTGGGTACCGTGTCTCATTTGCAAAGCTCCTGAGGGACCAAAACAGTGGAAGCCCAACCAAAAGTAACCCAATTTGGGAAACTAGACACCTCAAGGAATTTATCTAGGTGTATAATGAGCATTTTGACCACACAGTTTTTTTGCTGCATTTATTGGAATTAGGCCGTGAAAATTAAAATATTTTTTTTTAGACTAAAATGTTGATTTTTTTTCATTTTCACAAGGAATAAAGGAGAAAAAGCACCACAACACTTGTAAAGCAACTTCTCCCAAGTACGGCAATATCCCAAATATGGTCATAAACTGTTGTTAGGACACACGGCAGGGCTCAGAAGAGCAATATTTGGCATTCAGATTTAGCTTGATTTGGTTTTTGGGTGCCATTTCGAATTTGCAGAGCAAATTTAACACCTTAAAAGTGACTGCATTTTGGAAACTAAACCCACCAGGGCATTCATCTAGGGGTGTAGTGAGCATTTTGATCCCACAGGTGTTTCAATGATTTTATTAGAATTAAGTACTGAAATTGAAATATTTTTTTTTCCAAAGATATGCAGTTTTTGTTCCAAAATTTTTGTTTTCAGAAGGGGTAATAGGAGAAAAAAACACCACACAGTTTGCTACTCAATTTTTTCCGATTATGGCAATATCCCATATGTGGCCTTAAACTGCTGTTTGGGCAAATGGCAGGGTTCAAATTGGAAGGTGCGCCATTTGGCCTTTAAAGCTCAGATTTTGCTGGATAGGTGTTTGGGCGCCATGTCACATTTGCAGACCTCCCTTAGGTACCAGAATAAAGTGGAAAACCCAGAGAAGTGACCCTATTTTGGAAAGTACACCTCTCAAGGCATTTATCATTTGGCTTGACATATGACAGGGCTTAGGAATGAAAGCCCACCATGCACATTTGAGGCCTGTTTTGGTGATTTTCAAAGCATTGGCCCACAATTGCAGGGCTCTGAAGTCAAATAGTAAAACAATCCCCCAAGAAGTGACCCCCATTTTGGAAAGTACACCCTTTAAGGCATTTTAAGCGGTGTAATGAGCATTTTGACCCCACATGTGTTTTTTCATTATAAATGAATACGCAGTGGATGGTGCAAAGTGAAAATTTTCCACTGATATGTCATTTTAGGGCACAATATGCTGTGACCAGTTTATTCCACTGCAGACAAATACCTTATAAACTGTTAAGCGGGTTCTCCCGGGTATGGAAATGACATATATGTGGACGTAAACGGCTGTTTGACACACTGTGGTACTCAGAAGGGAGGGAGCGCCATTTGGCTTTAGAGCGTAGATTTTGCTTGGTAGTTGTTCTGTTTGGGGTTTTACTGGTATTTCAGTAAATTATGTTGGGGCATTTGTAATCTGTGCGGAGTACATCAGGGCATAATAAGGTGGTATAATGATGCTGGCCAGTGTCGCACTCATAAATATTGCCCAATTTTATCCCACTTTTGGAACACACTCCACACATTTTATGTTGTCGTATTCTGAGAACCAGAACTTTTTTATTTTTTCGCCAACGGAAATGTGTGAGGGCTTATTTTTTGCGGGACAATCTGTAGTTTTCATTGGTACATTCGACTTTTGGATCACTTTTTATTCCTTTTTTTGGCAAACACGGTGACCAAAAACCAGCAATCCTGACATTGTCTTCTATTAATTTTTTTTGTCAGTGTTCACCGTGGCTTATAAATGGCCTTTTTACTTTATTCTTCAGGTCGATACGATTACTGCTATACCAAATGTATATAGTTTTTTTTTAAGTTTTACATTTGTACAATAAAATCCCTTTTTTTTTTTTAAATCATTTATTTTTTGTGTCGCCATATTCTGAGACCAATAACTTTTTTATTTTCTCGTCCAAAACGCTACGTTGGGGCTCGTTTTTTTGCGGGACGGGCTTTCGTTTTTATTGGTACCATTTTTGGGGTACATGCGACTTTTTGATTACTTTTTATGTTTTGGGTGGGGTTGTTGACAAAAAAACAGCAATTTATTTTAATTTTTTTTTACGGTGTTCACTGTGTTGGGAAAAGAACATGATAGTTTTATAGAACTTGCAGAAATGTATGCACATGCTGCAAAAACAACCTGATTCAGATGAATGGAAGGGATTTCTCACAGAAATATCTGCAATGAATCTGACGTGACCATGTCCTTAACGTGTTGATGTAGTTTATATAGTATTTTAATTTCCTCATCATTTTCAATATACTCTGGATAATGGGCAAATGCTGCATGTCCAGGGACAAAATGCTTGTTGTCTAGGGGCAATTGCTGCATTTCCAGGGACAGTTGTGCAATGCCTTGGGTTGTGCCCAGAAGAAGGAGAAAAAAATGCTAGTTTGAAAGGGGTTTGCAGAACTTGCTTGGAGCAGCAGTTTTTTCTGACCTCACTCTGTCTCGCCCACATTTCCACTGTTCCACTGCGTGGGCTGCTCCATCTCCCTGGCATCCCTCTGATGCTCTGCGTGGGCTGCTCCATCTCCCTGGCATCCCTCTGATGCTCTGCGTGGGCTGCTGCATCTCCCTGGCATCCCTCTGATGCTCTGCGTGGGCTGCCCCATCTCCCTGGCATCCCTCTGATGCTCTGCGTTGGCTGCACGGTCTCCATGGTGTCCCTTCTATAATCTGCTCCCTCCACTCCAGTGCACCTGCGATCATCAGTAGAAGCGGTATTGAGTACATGAGCAAGTCTGACGCTGTCCACTCTGATTGATATAGAACCTTAAGGGTAGTTTGTTGATGTGGTGGGTATAGCAATAGAAGGGTAGTCAGTTGAAGTAGTTATAGGGGCATGTGCTGTTGATATAAATCAACGCTTTGCCTTTATACATTTTTTTAAGGATACGGTGCATACGTGGGCTCTCTTTTAATATAATTATTTTTTTGGCGAGTGGTCTTTGTATGAGAATTAGATCTGTATTTTTGTCAGGACCTGGTCATTTATTGATATTCGTATTGATATTCCTCCTTTTATTTTTGCTGTACCTGCATTTTGGTACCTAACGCCCCTGGGATTATAACACTGCAGCAGCTGCCTTCCATACCCTGCAAATTTGTTGTGCATTTTCCTGCACAAAACGAAAAGGTGAGCTTTCTTAATCCAGCCTTCCCCTGCACAGCACTCTAACTGCTTTGGATGTGCTTACCATATGTAGCGCTTAAATGTTTTTTCAAAGGACATAAGTTTTGCCGGAAGCAATAGCATAGTCGACTACGCTATTGCTTCTGGCCAAACTACGGATCCGGTGCACAACAGACACAAACGGAAACCACGGGCACCGGCTCCATCACCATTGAAATCAATGGTGAAGGAAACGGAAACCTCTGGTCGGTGTAAGTTTGTGTCTGCTCAGGGTCCCGTTCTGACGGAAACCTCCGATGGAACGTCAGAACGGGACCCCAACGCAGATGTGAACGAAGCCTTAGTTTAGTGCATCTATCAAAAGAACGGACAAGATGCATCTGCTTGCCTCCATTTTTATGAATTTGTAACGAATCCGGTTTTTTTTGGCACACTTTTTCGTTTAGTTCAGGGGTCGCAAGCACGCGGCCGGCGGGCCGCATGCGGCCCCTGGGGCTGTCATCTGCAGCCTGCGGGACACAGAGCTGCTAGTATCGGCTCTGCTCCGAGACTCTGGAATTCCCTGACATCGCTGTCCACATATGAACAGCGATGTCTGGGGCTTCCCCAGAGCCTGAGTCCCGGGCAGAGCGCTAGTACAGGCTCTGCTCCGGGACTCTGTGGAATTCCCTGACATTGCTGCCCATATATGGACAGTGTGTCAGGGTCTTCCCCAGAGCAGAGTCCCGGGCAGAGCGCTGTCCATACATCGACAATGATGTCAGGGGCTTCCCCAGAACAGGAGTCCCAGTGATGTCAGGAGCACAGCTGGAGTCCCAGGAAGAGCCTACTAGCGCTCTGCCCGGGACTCCAGCTCTGGGGTTGCCCCTGACATCTCTGTCCATATATGTACAGTGATGTCAGGAGCAGAGCTGGAATCCCAGGCTGCACTCACAACTCTACTATTATATCATGTACTTTACTCCAGTCACATCCAGAGCTGCACTCACAACTCTACTGTAACATCATGTACTATACTCCAGAGACATCCACAGCTACACTCACAACTCTACTGCAAGATCAGTAGATTTAGATGCAAACATCTTGTCTTATACTCCAAACAAATCCAGAGCTCCAGTCACAACTCTACTATTATATAATGTGCTATACTCCCGTCACATCCAGAGCTGCAGTCACAACTCTACTGTAACATCATGTCTTATACTCCAGCCACATCCAGAGCTGCAGTAATAACTCTACTGTAACATCATGTCCTATACTCCAGTCACATCCAGTGCTGCAGTCACAACTGTACTGTAACATCAGGTCCCATACTCCAAACAAATCCAGAGCTGCAGTCACAAATCTACTGTAGTTCGAGTGCTAGAAGCGGCTCTGCTCCGGAACTCCAGCTCTGGGCAAGACCCTGACATCACTGTGGTAGCATCTGTGGAGGGCACTGTGGTCTTATCTAGGAGTGTGTTGCATTATCTACAGAGGGTACTGTGGCAGCATCCACAGAGGGCACAGCAGCAGCATCCACCGAGGGCACAGAGGCAGCATCCACCGAGGGCACAGCGGCAGCATCCACCGACGGCACAGCGGCAGCATCCACCGACGGCACAGCGGCAGCATCCACCGAGGGCACAGCGGCAGCATCCACCGAGGGCACAGCGGCAGCATCCACCGAGGGCACTGCGGCAGCATCCACCGAGGGCACTGCGGCAGCATCCACCGAGGGCACTGCGGCAGCATCCACCGAGGGCACAGCGGCAGCATCCACCGAGGGCACAGCGGCAGCATCCACCGAGGGCACAGAGGCAGCATCCACCGAGGGCACAGCGGCAGCATCCACCGAGGGCACAGCGGCAGCATCCACCGAGGGCACAGCGGCAGCATCCACCGAGGGCACTGCGGCAGCATCCACCGAGGGCACTGCGGCAGCATCCACCGAGGGCACTGCGGCAGCATCTACAGAGGGCACTGTGGCACTATCTAAAAATGGGCTGCCCAATCTTGACATGTGTGTCTGCCAAACGCTGCTAACTGAGCCTCCGGACTGCATTTAGCGACACTTAAACTGGAAAACTGTATTGTTGAAATAAGCACGTGGAGAAATATCTCAAATTTTAAACCTAGCGGTATTATTATAGTAATGTAGTATTATTATTATAGTAATATAATGTTATTGTAGTTCAAATAACTGATTAATAATAATTTTGTATTGTATCAAATTTGAAAGTAATGCGGCCCGTCAACTTCCCATTTTTTCTATATGCGGCCCACTTACCCGGTCGAGTTTGAGACCCCTGGTTTAGTTGATGCAAACTGATTATATAAGGGCCTGTTCACATCACAGTTTGCTTTCTCTTCCGTCGGAGGTTTCCATCGTGGAACACTGCAACGGAAAGTCAAACTGAAATTGCGCTATTGATTCCTGTCGGAGATAAGGAAACCTGCCGGAACGGTGACAAACGGAAACCATTAGCAGTGTTTCCGTCACCATTGATATAAATGGTGATGCAAATGGAAGCTGTGGTTTCCGTTTGACTTTCCGTTGTGGGGTTCCACGATATGAACAGGCCCTAATCCGTTTGTATCAGTTTTACATTGACACCAATGTTAAAAATAAGTGATCAGTTACACATCTGTTTTTTTTTCAACAGAGAAAAAAGTCCTGATTTTTATATCCTTCAAAAAAATGGATGACTATGGGCCTGTTCACATCAGCATTGTCTTTTCGTTGAGGGGTTCCGTCTGAGGTTTCCATCAGGGGAACCCCTCAACGGAAAGGCAAACGGAAACCTTAGCTTTTGTTTGCATCACCATTGATATGAATGGTGACGGGAACTTTGCTAATGGTTTCTGTTTGTCACCGTTGTGACAGGGTTCCGTTGTTTTGACGGAATCAATAGCGCAGTCGACTTGCAAATGGATGCAATTAAAAATAACATTGATTTCAATGGGTTTTATAACGGATCCGTTTTTATCAGTTATTTTAATATAAAACGGATCAGGATAACGGATTATACAACGCAATTGGGAATTCAGCCTAACTTAACAGATAGTTAGATGGCATGAGTAGGACCTGTCAAAATGTTTTCTTTTATTGCAGACAGAAGGATTGTTTTTCATCAGCTGGTAGAAAAGAAAAAGATTAAATATTTAAATAGTATCCTAAAAAAAGAATAAAAATATGTTCCACATGTATAACCAGGGTAGCATGCATGTGAGTTTTTAAAATTTCTTATTGAAAGCACACTTTTCCCTTGCGATAGGCCCAAAACTTGCCCATTCATGAGAAAGGTGGGGTTCCTAGTGGATGGACTGCTACTGATCAATATTTTATGACCTATTGTATCCTTAAGCCATAAACTATAATAGTGGGAGTACTTATTTAACTTAGCAGTTTACGGAGAAAGAGGGCTCCCTCTTTCAGTCCATCGGTCCCCCCATGACATGATCGCGGGGTGCTGATGGGTTGCTATGACAGCCGGGGACCTAAAAATGGCCAGAGATGAGGAATAAAAAGCTATCAAAAAGTTGTCCTGAAGTGGTACTAATGAAAAAATTCGCTCATCATGCAATGAAAAACCCCAAAAAACAGCCTTTATACGGCTATGTTGAAAGCAAATTTATGTCTCTCAGACTGCATTAACACAAAAACATGAATTTAGACAAAAAGTGTTTTTATTGTGCAAAAGCAGTAAGACATAAAAAAAACTATCAATTTGGTAGCTCCGTAATTCTACGGACCATCAGAAGAAAGTGAACATGACCTTTATAGCACACAGTGAAAACATGTAAAAACAAAACCCAAAAAATAATGGCAGAATTGCTGGTTATGTTTTTTGCTGCCGCCCCCAATTTTTTTTAAGACTTATACAATAGATTATATCTACCTCAAAATTGTACCCTTTCAAAATACTACTCGTCCTTGAAAAACAAGCCCTTATTCAGCTATGTCGACAGAAAAATAAAAAAGTTATGGCTCCTAGAATGCAAGAATAGATAATACACGCGACCTGAAGGCCAAAATAGGGCGCTTTCTTGAAGGGTTATTCCTATCTCAGACGTTTATGGCATATCCGCAGGAAATCCAGCTCTGGGACCCGCACCTATATCAAGACCTGACCCTCGTCTCGCTCGGTGAGGTGGCCGCCAGCCATCGATTCCAGGTGGGGACTATGTGGATAGGTGGTCACGCATCCGCAAGGCTTTCTCCATTCTGTTCAATGTGAGTTACGGAAACAGCGGTATGCCTGTGGCCACCTCTCCACATAGTCCCTGCCTGGAAACGGAGGCCGGAGGCCACCTCAACGGGCAGGGCGGGGGTTAGCTGACACCCCATTATTGATATAGGTTTGGGTCCTAGAGCTGGAACCCGCATATCCTGTGACATGGCATAAATGTCTCAGATGAGTGGTTTTGTATTTCTTTTATTTTCATTGAAAAAAAAAGTTGTGGGCTATGGCCAATACAAATGAAATATTTATTAATGTAGTGTGGCTTTCAATAAATATCTATACAATAATTCCATATGTGAACCAGGCATACAGCATAAATGTAATATGCAGATTAATTTACAAAGATAGCTGTGAATAAAATAGATATATTCCCTAAAATACAGTTTTGTCAGTGAATTCCCTAGGAGAAGCATTATTGTATTTTACTCTACACAATTTCTTCAAGTGTTAAAATGTCTTTTTTTCATTTTGAGCACCATAAAAGTAACCGGAACAAAAAAATAAATGCAATGCATAGATGAAAGTTATGTTAGTAAAGTGATAATTATTAAAGTTATGATTGTGGAAGTAGAGAAAATGCAGAACAGATGAAGTGGTCTGGCTGTGGAAGGACTTAAAACCAGGGACAATGGTTTATAACATTAGGTTGGTTGTAACTTCCGTCATGTTTGCACTCATGGTCCCAATGTGGTGTGATAATGGTATAATACTCCAATGAAATCGTATGTATTTCATCTTTAGAAAAATATCTTACGAAATTGTGATGCTAATGAGAAGAATTTAAATATAGGAATCTTATTTTATTACCAATATTTTATAGAGAAACCTCAATTAAATCTGTCCAAGTGAGTCCTCATAGGCTACAGGCCTGCCAAAATGTTAGGATAGCTGTAATGTATAGGCAAACTGACAAATTATCTTGGCTGGGCTCTTCATTATTCACATCAATGTCAAAACATGATCTGCTAAAATTCCTTTCACTATAGTACAAAATATTTTTTTTTTAATATTATCAAAACATACTGCTATTATCTCTAACAAGTTGACCTCCAACTAGGAGTAAGAATCATGCCAAGTCTAAGCAGGTATTTACTGATGAAAAATACAAAATGGGCCTTTCAAGTTATTTTTAGAAATAAAAATATATATTTTTTTGTCTTACTATATAGTATATCTAAAGCATTAAAAGTGTTTGTAAATAACTGTTGATACCTATACAGTATGTCGAACATTTCACCTCTGTTGTTTCTCTCTTTATCATGAAACACACAAACACAGATTTGATGCCATTTTTGTGGCAGTTTTTGACTCACTTTGGGAGGAAAGGTATAAATAAAAGACTGATGTATCTCCTTTCTTTTGTGTCCACTCCTGTGTTTGGCTAAAAAAAACTGAGCTAAAAACTGCATCAAAACAGTGTGTGTGATGATGGCCTTAGGAAAGAGTTGCTTAGGCCAGGATCACACACACAGTTTTGATGCAGTTTTTAGTGCAGTTTTTGGCTCCGTTTTTTTAGTCAAATACAGCAGTGGACACAAAAGAAAAGTCTTTTGTTTATAACTTGCTTCCTTTTGACTCTACTTCTGGCTTTGGCTAAAAAAAAACTGCATCAATTACTGTGTGTGATCATAACCTTAAGATGAGATAGAATATTTCATGATCAGAGCTTTTCTTTTCACTGCAACTGCAGTATTGCTTCTAGAGGAAAATATCTGTAAGGGCCTGTTCACATCAGCGTTGGCTTTCCGTTCAGGGGTTCCGTCTGAGGTTTCCGTCGTGGAACCCCTCAACGGAAAGTTAAACGGAATCCTTAGCTTCCGTTTTCATCAGCATTTATCAATTGTGACGGAAACATTGCTAATGATTTCCGCTTGTCACCGTTCCGGCAGGTTTAAGTTTTTTCGATGGAATCAATAGCGCAGTCGCCCAAAAACTTGCTTTTTCCGCAAAAAAAAAGACATCAATTTTTAAATTGCTCAGCCACTTTTTTAAAGTGGGCAGGGCTTAGCAGTAGGGACGGGGCTTTGCTGGCAATAAGTTTATTACAATATTCGGCAGCAAGTCCACGCCAACTCCTAGCTGGCCTAAATTTTATTTCCTAGTGCACCAGAGATGGACCTAGAGGGCCAGAGATGTGCCTAATTTATTAATTGGCATGTGCCAATCAATGTCTATGGAACGGACGTAAACAACCGAGTGCTTTACTTGACTGTTACCGTCATTCCCATAGACTTTGATTCTGGTACAAGTTGTACCAGAATCAGTTATTTAAAAAAAGAAATTTGTCAACATGGGGGCTTGTTTTTTTGCGGGACAAGTTTTGAGTATTGTAAAACTTTGTAGAACTATAAGGCCTTGTTTAAAGGGGTTGTCCCCAAAAATTTATGGCCTATCCTCAGGATAGACCATGAATACCTGATCGTTCGGGGTCCCACTCCTGGCACCCCCACCAATCAGCTGTTTTGCAGCGGCTGCAGCGCTCATGAGTGCTGCTTCCCCTTAATTTCCTTTGCTGCTCACACGTGAATTGCCGACATCCTTGTAGCGACGGTTCACAGTATTACAGCCTTCTCCCACTGAAGTAAAAGGGAGAATGCTGTAATACTGTGAACCTCTGCTACAAGTGTGTCGGCGATTCACGTGTGGGCCTCAAAGGAAATGAAGCAGAAGCAGTGCTCGTACGAGCGCTGCGGCACCTTCAAAACAGCTGAAAGGCGGGGGTGCCAGGAGTCTGACCCCAATCGATCTGATATTGATGTCCTATCATGAGGATAGGCCATCACTTTTTTGGGGACAACCCATTTAATGCTTAGTCTTTTGTTTTTTTTGTTTTTTTTCAAAATAATGTTTTTTGGGGGTTAGTTTAAAGGGTAATTAAACGTTCAACAAACTTCTGACATGTCATAGTGACATGTCCGAAGTTTTGATTGGTGGAGGTCTGAGCACTGAGACCCCCACCAACCGCTAAAACGAAGCAGCTGAGGAGCTTGTGTGAGCGCTCAGTCGCTTAGTTTCTGTTCAGCTTTCTCCGGAAATCAAGGTATTGGCACATGGGCTCAATAGAAAGCCTATGAACCTGTACTCCGCTACGTCGGCTTTCCCGGAAAAAGTAGAACAGAAACTAGGCGGCTGAGTGCTCACACGATTACTTCTGCCGCTTCGTTTTAGCGATTGGTGGGGGTCTCAGTGCTCAGACCCCAACCAATTTAAACTTTTTACCTGTCACTATGTAATGTCAGAAGTTTGTTGTACGTTTAGTTACTCTTTAACCTGTTATTTTTTTTTCATTTATAAAATACTTTATTTAACTTTTGTTTTTACGTGTTTTTATTCCCAGTAGGGAACTTGAACAAGTGATCTTCTGATTGTTTTTATAATAGAAGTATTGCAATGAATTACTCCTGTCAGTTTCACACTGAGAGGCAGCCATTTAGACCTTAGCAGGGCAAAATAGGCCTACATACATGGCAGACCTGGAGGCCATTGTAATGCCCATGGCTGCCATGACAATCCATCGGCCAATCGTTAATAGGTCCCTTAGTGACTCCCTTAAAAAAGTCATATTGACGGTCAGTAAGGGGTTAGAGGGGTTGTCTCATGAAGACAACCCCTTTTTAATACAGTATCTAATGCCCAGTGATAGCAGCTAAAGCCACAGCCAGCTACACATTTCCCCTGCAAATAAATGGCTGTCCAAATAAAGCATTGACGTACCGGGTCTGCCATAGAGGGTGATTCTCAGAGCAACTCTGTATTCTGACACACAGGAGGGTTTTAAGCGGGTGACCCCATCTATGACATTCTCATGCCCTAATAGGGCATGTAAACAGGGGTTGTTAAGGCGAGGCAACCCCTTTAAATGTAAACATTTGGAAAATAGATAAAGCAGAATAATGGCCTTTATAGACTATTTGTACCTCTATACCAAATATATCCGCGGTTTTACAACAATGATTTACATGATACATTTGACAGTTTGTTTGGGAGAAAGTTTTTAGACCGGCACTATATAAATACTGGTTGTGAGAGATAAAATGATCAATGTTAAATATTGTTCTTTATGCACTCATAAAGTACAATGTGGCAACAACAGCGCTCACTATTTGTTTGAGACAAAACCATTGTTATTTTAGAATGATCTTCTTTAGTTTATACTATACAAGATTTAGTTTACTCTGAGGCTATATTTATTTGTTAATACTAATCGTGTATCTTTAATACTTCACTTGGGGCATGATGAAGTCTAGTAATGTGTTCTGCTGAAGCAAGCCTGCCTTCACTGCATCCATTTATATGATTTGCAGCAATTCTGCAACTTCCATTGTATCCATTATGCGGAAATCAAGTAGTTCATCTAGTAGTGAGGTAAAATGTTGCTTTGCTTATATATTTGTGAATAAGAACAGGTCTAGTGTTATTAAATGGACATTTAGCAGGTAAAAGTGCTCACTGGATAATACAATTATGGTGAATGGGTTCATAGCTAAAACAAAATAATGACGTTTAACACTATTGTAAGTGCTCTATAAACGGCCGTCTGAAACTGCGCTTAGTCACTTTTCACTTTTAGCAATTTTATATTTTACCACAGACTTCAATGTCACATCTGGCCAACTTAAAAAAGTGCATAAAAAAACGCCGCAAAATGCTGTTAAATGGGTTGTCTAGGATTAGAAAAATGGGTCTGTTTATTTCCCTAACCAGTGATACTCTTGTCCACGAGGTCTGGTATTGCAGTTTATCCCTATTTACTTCAAAAGGAATGAGCAGAAATATTAGACACAGCCTGTGGACAGGATTGGCAATGTTTTTCGTAAAAGTAGACCCTTTTATCTTATTCTCTTAAAGTCTATATCTAGACACATTCTGAGAAGGTATCACACAGGCCAATTGGTTTGTGATGTTTTCACATTGCTCCACCTTAGGAAATGGATAAATAATTGCATCAGTAGATCTGAAGAATTGGTTTAATTTTTTCCTTTTTAATTTAGTTCCTATTTATGTAAACATAAAATGTTAGGAAAATAAATTAGTAGCTTGACCATTTGTTTTGCATGTAATAATTTGCCTTTAGTTTCCACAAGCCTAGGTAATTGATGAATCTATCGCATAGCTTTAAAGCATTGCTGACAAATAATTCAAAATCATTCAACATATGTCTAGTTGTAATTGATTTTGTAATTTGGACCTTGGCTTTTTACAAATATCACCACCCTGCATGCATCAACTGAAATATGCTTCATCCCCTAAGATCACAGCATAATTGCAGGTTTCTACTATTATGGATCATGGCTCTCACCAGAAAATGAGTTAATGAAGGTAGAGCTGTAAAGAACTCTGCATTTTTTTCCCCTCATCAGATTGAATTTTTCTTTGTTGGAAATATGATGACTGAAAATTGCATCTGACAAAAATGACATCATGAATTATAAAGGACACAGATTTATCTCACAGCAAGGCAGCTGCATCTGTTACTTTAATGTCTTTGGAGGGGAACAAAGGAAGACTAATTAATGTACTGTGCTTATGCAAATCTGACACAATATAATGACTAGACCTGGCAATATCTGTTAGATTTATTTATTTGTCCGATTATAGTCCACTGAAATGTTTTGTTAATAAATCGTATTTTGCTTCAGGTTTTTTAGCATACCTAACCTTTCAGGTGACTTTTCAGAATAAGCTGTCATATGTGTGTACATGTGGAATACCACTATTTCTGGCCATTATATGACTTGTAAATGCCATTATTTTTTTTTAGCAGTTTTCCTCTCTATCTCTAATTCTCCGTTTTCTCTAAACTAGTGGTCGGAGCGAAATTGCTATCATGTTTTCTATGCACAGCATACATAGAAGAGGAGAATCCTTCTCTCCTATATCTAGATATCACACACACACACACACACACACATCTATATATATATATATATATATATATATATATATATAAAAGCACCAGTAGTATGGAGGACATCATGCAGCAGTAATGAGAAATGCAGCTGAGAATCCAGCACTGGGGCGAGATCACTAGGAGGCTTCTGCATCGTCTCTGTGTGTCTCGCTCTTCATCTTTCTCACTCTGCTCGCTCCTCTCCCTCCCCCTTCATAGACTTTTTCGTGAATCTTTAACACCTACCCGACATCCACTGTATATATACGGTGCACATCGGGTGGGGGAATATGGAGCGGGCTCACAGGCTGAGTCTGCTCCATAGAACGAGCGTGCCAGCCGTGTGTTACAGCCGACACTTCAGGGTAACCCACTTATTTAACCCGTTAAATTCCACGGTCAATAGCGACCACAGCATTTTAATGACTAGAAACAGGGGGGCCGGCCCCTGTAACTTTGCAACGGCCCCCCGCAACACGATCGGGGTGTGCCATTGGTTGGCATGACAGCCTTGGGGCCTGATGAAGACAACCAAGTCTGCCATCTTTGTACTCTTATGCCTCCGGCAGGGCTTCATAGGAGAGTGTCAGTATGAGGATATTACATAGTTACATGGTTAGTACGGCTGAAAAAAGACACATGTCCATCAAGTTCAACCAAGGGACGGGAAAAGGGGAAAATTTCTATACATAGGAGCTAATACTTTTTTGTTCTAGGAAATTATCTAACCCTTTTTTAAAGCCATCTACTGTCCCTGCTGTGACCAGCTCCTGCGGTAGGCTATTCCATAGATTCACAGTTCTCACAGTAAAGAAGGCTTGTCGCCTCTGCAGGTTGAACTTTTTTTTCTCCAGACGGAGGGAGTGCCCCCTTGTTTTTTGAGGGGGTTTTACATGGAACAGGATTTCACCATATTTTTTGTATGTGCCATTAATATATTTATATAAGTTAATCATGTCCCCCCTTCGTCGTCTTTTTTCAAGACTAAATAGGTTTAATTCTTTTAATATTTCCTCATAACTTAAATTCTCCATGCCCCTAATTAGCTTCGTTGCTCTTCTTTGTATTTTTTCCAACTCCAGGGCATCCTTTCTATGAACTGGAGCCCAGAACTGAACTGCATATTCTAGATGAGGCCTCACTAATGCTTTGTAAAGTGGCAATATTACATCCCTGTCCCGTGAGTCCATGCCTCTTTTAATACACGACAATATCCTGCTGGCCTTTGAAGCAGCTGATTGACACTGCATGCTGTTATTTAGTTTATGATTTACAAGTACACCCAGATCCTTCCCAACAAGTGAATCCGTCAGTCTAGCTCCCCCTAGGACATATGATGCATGCAGGTTATTGGTACCCAGATGCATAACTTTACATTTATCTACATTAAACTTAATCTGCCAAGTGGACGCCCAAACACTTAGTTTGTTTAAATCCGCTTGCAATTCATGAACATCTTCCATAGACTGAACTATATTACATAGCTTGGTGTCATCTGCAAAAATAGAAATAGTGCTATTAATCCCATCCTCTATATCATTAATAAATAAGTTGAATAATAGTGGTCCCAGCACTGAACCCTGGGGTACACCACTTATTACCGGGGATCATTCAGAGTAGGAATCATTGACCACAACTCTCTGGATACGGTCCTTGAGCCAATTCTCAATCCAATTACAAACTATATTTTCTAAACCTATAGTCCTTAATTTACCCATTAGGCGTCTATGGGGGACAGTGTCAAATGCCTTTGCAAAGTCCAAAAACACTAAATCCACAGCGGCCCCTCTGTCTAGGCTTCTGCTTACCTCTTCATAAAAACAGATTAGGTTAGTTTGACAACTTCTGTCCTTAGTAAAACCGTGCTGGCTGTCACTTATAATACTATTTTTTGTCACATAATCCTGTATATAGTCCCTCAATAGCCCCTCAAACACTTTCCCCACATTATATCATGCAAGCGATCCAACAATCGTTGGTTCAAATCCCCTACGTGGACAAGTAAAAAACAGTAAAATAATACTGCTTAATCGACTGAAAAAATGGCTCTCAGAATATGGCGACAAAATTCAAACAGTTTTTTTAAGAATCATTTTTTTTTCCTTTAAAAAGTAGTAAAACATTAAAAAAAACTGAATCAATTTCAGTATCACCGTAATCGTATTGACCCGCAAAATAAAGCTCACATGCCGTTTTTACCACACGGTGAACACCGTAATAACAAAAACACACAAAACATTGAGGTATCACTGTTTTTTTAATAAATGGTGAAAATCCAAAACCGTCTTCCAAACAACAAGCCCTCAGACGGCAATATTGATGGAAAAATAAAAATGTTATGGCTTTTGGAGGGGACGAAAAAACACAAGGTGGGGAGGAAAAAACAAAAGTGAAAATCCGAAAAATGGCTGCGGCGGTAAAGGGTTAACTTGATACTTCAAGAGCTGATAGTCCGTCTCCTCTTGAAGAGGCAGAAAAAGCAGTTAATTCAGAGTAACACTATATTCACACAACAGTTAAAAACATCTGTGTGACGGACGTTTTTTTAACAGCCATTATATGGCCGTTTTTTTAACAATGAAGTTTTATGGGTGTATTTACACAGCTGTTTTTTTAACATGAACACTGGTCGTCAAAAAATTCTATTTTTGAACATTTTCACGTCCGACAGACCCAATGGAAGTCAATAGGTCTGTTTGTTGACAGACGTGTTTTAGAAAGACATGCTTGTGACGACCGTTAAAAACGGATCCATTGACTTATATGCTGCTTTAATTGCTGAGCCTGTGAAAGCCCAAGTAATGTCAGAGGATTTCAACTATGGAGTCCCCGGCCAGAGCAGCACAAGCACTTGCCCGGGGACTTGGGTGTTGGGAAAGCTTATGGCTTATGGCTCCGGCCGTGGATTCTGCTCATAGAGGGAGTTCCTGAAGTCACTGTCAATATATGGTTAGTGACATTAGGGGCTTTGTAATGCAAGAATCCCTGGCCAGAGCATCGGCAACGCTTTGGCCGTGGATTCCGCTCCTAGAGGGAGCCCCTGATGTCAGTGTTCATATATGGACAGTTATGTTAGAGCATTGAGATGCAGGAATCCCTGGCCAGAATGTGGGAAATGCTCTGACCGGGGATTCCGCCGTTTCAAAGCCCCTTACATCACTGTCCATATATATGGACAGTGACATGATGGGCTCCTCCAGGAGCAGAATCCCTAGCAGGAGGGGGAGGTGTGGCGCTATCTACAGGTGGTGGGTTGCACTATCTACAGTGGCACTATTTGGGCACTATCTATAGGGGACATTGTGCCGCTATCTACTTATATGCATGGGTGGATACGCTGTGTACCATTACGCAGCATATCCGCCCTGTGTGAACATAGCCTAAATGTTACCATTACATTTTTTTTACTTTTCCCGCAATAAACAAGCCCTTATATGGCTATGCTGATGGAAAAATAAAAGCGTTATACAGTGAAGTAAATAAGTATTTGATCCCTTGCTGATTTTGTAAGTTTGCCCACTGTCAAAGTCATGAACAGTCTAGAATTTTTAGGCTCGGTTAATTTTGCCAGTGAGAGATAAATTATATATTTAAAAAAAAAAGAAAATCACATAGTCAGAATTATATATATTTATTTGCATTGTGCACAGAGAAATAAGTATTTGATCCCCTACCAACCATTAAGAGTTCAGCCTCCTCCAGACCAGTTACACGCTCCAAATCAATTTGGTGCCTGCATTAAAGACAGCTGTCTTAAATGGTCACCTGTATAAAAGACTCCTGTCCACAGACTTAATTAATCAGTCTGACTCTAACCTCTACAACATGGGCAAGACCAAAGAGCTTTCTAAGGATGTCAGGGACAAGATCATAGACCTGCACAAGGCTGGAATGGGCTACAAAACCATAAGTAAGACGCTGGGTGAGAAGGCGACAACTGTTGGTGCAATAGTAAGAAAATGGAAGACATACAAAATGACTGTCAATCGACATCGATCTGGGGCTCCATGCAAAATCTCACCTCGTGGGGTATCCTTGATTCTGAGGATGGTGAGAGCTCAGCCGAAAACTACACGGGGGGAACTTATTAATGATCTCAAGGCAGCTGGGACCACAGTTACCAAGAAAACCATTGGTAACACATTACGCCGTAATGGATTAAAATCCTGCAGTGCCCGCAAGGTCCCCTTGCTCAAGAAGGCACATGTACAGGCCCGTCTGAAGTTTGCAAATGAACATCTGGATGATTCTGAGAGTGATTGGGAGAAGGTGCTGTGGTCAGATGAGACTAAAATTGAGCTCTTTGGCATTAACTCAACTCGCCGTTTTTGGAGGAAGAGAAATGCTGCCTATGACCCAAAGAACACCATCCCCACTGTCAAGCATGGAGGTGGAAACATTATGTTTTGGGGGTGTTTCTCTGCTAAGGGCACAGGACTACTTCACCGCATCAATGCGAGAATGGATGGAGCCATGTACCGTCAAATCCTGAGTGACAACCTCCTTCCCTCCACCAGGACATACAAAATCAGCAAGGGATCAAATACTTATTTCCTTCACTGTAGCTCTTGCTACAATGGAAAAGTGATAATGAGAAAACAAAAATTGTCTGTGTCCTCAAGGTGTTAAAAAAAATGTTTAAATGGTAGCGTAAGTTTGGCTCATATCACTGCACCATTTTATTTCATTACATTTTTAGATGTTTAGTTAAACTGACAATTCCATGTACATTACCTCCAGCGTGTCATGCAGATCAAATAAGAGAAAGGCCTTGTTCACAACTTTGTCTGTGTTTCTGTTGTTCTGCTCCATCAGAGGAGCAGAATAACGAGAATACCAGAAGTGGCGCTTCCGTCGCACGATGGACACCATCGGCGCCGGACGGAACTCATTGACTTTAATGAGTTCCGTTGGGTTTTTCTGTCAATCTGCTCTATTGTTTCCAGTATTTTCGGCTGGATCTGTGACAGAGGCCCCTAACGGAGCCTCCAACGTAGATGTGAACAACGCCTTTGTATCAAATAGCTAATAAAATAACATTTAATAAAAAAAACTATTATATTTATTATGAACTCTTTCAGTAGCTGTAAATAAAAGGTTTCCAATTGATTACACTTCACTTTCCTGATCTCTGCTGCAATAAATAATAGTATAAGGCATTAGCGTAACATGCACTGTTTGTATCACTTTCACCCTCTTAGTCTAGCTGGTGTCTTGGGGATTTAAAGTAAGATGGTCTAATAACGCTGCTTGCCGGGAGGACAAAGCTTAGTATTACTGTGCTATATCTGCGTGAGATCATTACTATCAAATTTGCCATTCATTTTCAATAAAGGGGACTTGTTAACACTTCTGTTTACTGCTACTTACAAGCTAAGACTACTTCATAAAGTCTTTTGACTTATTGATTTTACGTATGCATTTATTATATTTGGCATAGCTATTCCTCAGCAATGACTTGTGTTTGCATTCTTAGTGCTCAAATATTTCATTTAACTTATAGTACTGTGTAATTCAAGCCAATATCATTGTTGCATAGAACTACGTGCTACGGTAATGTTTTCAAGGAGCAACAATGTCACTCAAGTATAACAAAGACCTCTGTCACATATATTTAGATTTCAAGATAAAAGCAGGTGATAAACTAGCATTTTGTCCAGCCTATAGTAAAATATTTTACCATTAGTTAAAGGGGTTGTCTCAGTACAACAACCTCTGTCCATGTGCCCTACTTGGGGGGGGGGGGCTTTCCGAACAAAGGTGTGGGGAAGGGTTAGAGAAGAGGACACATGCAACCCTTTGAAACCAAAACCTATGCTACACATAGGAAACAACAATAATCCTAAGTCAATTATGAATATCTCTTTATTATTATTATTATTATCATCGCATATCATAATATACACTATATGGAAAAAAGTAGTGGAACATCTACACGTTACACCTACAGGGGCTTTTGTGACATCCCATTTTAAAACCATAGGCATTAATATGTAGTTGGTCCCTCCATTGCCGCTAAAACAGCTTCCACACTTCTGGGAAGGCTTTCTACAAGATTTTGAAATGTGTCTGTTGGAATATTTTCCCATTCATCCAGAAGAGCGTTTGTAAGATCACACACTGTTGGAGGAGAGGGCCTGGTTCGCAATCTTCTTTTGAGTTTATCCCAAAGGTATGTGATGGGGTTAAGGTCAGGGCTCTGTATGGGCCATTCAAGTTCTTTCACACCAAACTCACCCAACCATGCCTTTATGGACCTTGCTTTGTGCACTTGGGCACAGTCATGCTGGAACATAAAAGGGCCTTCCCTAAACTGTTTCTACAAAGTAAAAAGCATCCAATTGTCCAAAATGTAATCGTATGCTAAAGCATTAAGATTTCCCTTCATTGGATCTAAGGGTTCTAGGCCAACCCCTAAAAAAAAATCAAACAGCATTATTCCTCTTTCACCAAACCTTACAGTTGGCACAATGCAGTCAGTCAGGTAACATTCCCTTGGCATTTGCCAAACTCAGACTCGTTCATCACTGCCAGATAGAGAAGCGTGATCCTTCACTCTATAGAACACATTTCCACTGCTCCAGAGACCAGTGGCGGCATGCGTTACACCACTCCATCTGATGCTTGGCATTATGCTTGGTGATGTAAGGCCTGCAATGCAGCTGCTCGGCCATGGAAACCCATGCCATAAAGTTCCCGGCACACAGTTTTTGTGCGGATGTTAAAGCCAGGGGTGGTTTGGAACTCTGCACTTATTGAGTCAGCAGAGCACTGGCGACTGTTATGCACTATGGACTTATAAAACACAATAAAGTTAACATGACGTTTTTACCGCGCGGTGAACACCGTAAAAACTAAACCCCCCAAAATATTGAGCAATCACTGTTTTTTTCCTATTCCACCCCACAATGAATTTTTTTTTCCAGTTTCCCGCTGCATTATATGGTACAATAAATGGGGCCGTGAAAATCTATGACTCGTCCCTCAAAAAACATGCCCTCATATGGTTATATTAATGGAAAAATAAAAAAGTTATGACTTTTGGAAGGTGGGGTGGAAAAATGAAAATCCAAAAAATGGCTGCAGTGGGAAGGGATTAATGACCATTGTGTGGATAGGGTGCCAGTCGAAGTTGACCTTGGCTTGTAAAGCTTGTAAAAAAAAAAAGAAATGGAAATCGCAGCACTACAAACCTTTTTCAAAGGTGGCATGTTATATACCACTCCATCCGATGCTTGGCTTTGTGCTTGATGATGTAAGGCATGCATGCAGTTACTCGGCCATAGAAACCCATGCTATGAAGCTCCCTGTGCACAATTCTTGTGCGGATATTAATGCCAGAAGCGGTTTGGAACTCTGCAGTTACTCAGTCTGCAGAGCGTTGGCGACTTTTATGCACTAAGGACTTATAAAACACTGCATGAAACACATGAATTCAATGATTACGAGGTGTGTCCCAATTCTTTTAAAATACAGTACTGTGCAAAAATTTTAGGCAGTTGTAGAAAAATGCTGCAAAGTAAGAATGCTTTCAAAAATAGAAGTGTTAATAGTTTTTTTTAATCAATTAACAAAATAGAAAGTGAGTGCACATAAGAAAAATCTAAATCAATCAAAATTTAGTGTGACCACTTTTTGTGCAAGTATTCCTAGAAAAATTGATGCTGTTTTGAATGCAAATTCATGGAATTTGTAGGATTATAGTCAGGTGTATGATTAACCAATTATACCAAACAGGTGATAATGAACATCATTTTCATCTGTAGTTTGAAACACAGTCATTACTGTAACAGAAACCGCTGTGTAGGAAGCTTAAAACTGGGTGAACAGCCAAACCCTGCTACAAAGGTGAGGTTGTGGAAGACTGTTTCATATCACAGGTTCATCATGGCAAGACACAGACACAATGTAGTTATACTGCATCAGCAAGGTCTCACTCAGGCAAAGATTTCAAAGCAGATTGGGGTTACAAGACATGCTGTTTAAGCACTTTTGATTAAGCACAGAAAAATGGGCAACATTGAGGACTGTATACGCAGTGGTCAGCCAAAGAAACTTAGTGCAGCAGATCAAAGACGCATCATTCTTACTTTCCTTCAAAATCAGAAGATGTCCAGCAGTGCCATCAGCTCAGAACTGGCAGAAACCGTGGATCCCAGATACACCCATCTACTGCTCGGAGAAGCCTGGCCAAAGTGATCTTCATGGAAGAAGTGTGTCCAAAAAGCCATACCTTCGACGTGGAAACAAGGCCAAGCGACTCAACTATGCACGAAAACATAGGAACTGGGGTGCAGAAAAATGACAGCAGGTACTCTGGACTTATGAGTCAAAATGTTATATATTTGGATGTAACAAAAGGCAGTTTTTTTGCCAAGGGGCTGGAGAGTGGTACAATAATGAGCATTTGCAGGCAACAGTGGAGAATGATGGAGGTTCCTTGCAAGTTTCGGGCTGCATTTTAGCAAATGGAGTTGGGGATTTGGTCAGGATTAATGGTGTCCTCAATGCTAAGAAATACAGGCAGATACTTATCCATCATGCAATACCGTCAGGGAAGCGTCTGATTGGCTCCACATTTATTCTGCAGCATGACAACGACCCCAAACATACAGCCAATGTCATTAAGAACTATCTTCAATGTAAAGAAGAACAAGGAGCCCTGGAAGTGATGATATGTCCACCACATGGTTCTCAACATCATTGAGTCTGTCTGGGACTATATGAAAAGACAGAAGGGTTTGAGGAAGCCTACATCCACAGAAGAAATGTGGTTCGTACTCCAAGGTATTTGGAACAACCTCCCTGCCGAGTTCCTTCAAAAACGATGTGCACATGTACCTAGAAGAATTAGTGTTTTGAAGGCAAAGGGTGGACACACCGAATATTGATTTGATTTAGATTTCTCTTCTGTTCATTTACTTTGTATTTTGTTAATTGATGAAAAAAAACTACTAACGCTTCTATTTTTGAAAGCGTTCTTACTTTGCAGCATTTTTACTCAACTGCCTAAAACTTTTGAAGTATCTCTCTCTCTCTCTCTCTCTCTCTCTCTCTCTCTCTCTTTCTTTCTCAGTGATCTATTTCCAGCATTTTTTTATTTTACTGTTAATGATTATGGCTAACCGTTATTGAAAACCCGAAGTTTAGTATCTCAGAAAATTTGATTATTGGGTAAAAGTTGAAGATTGTAGACTCATGTTGTCACACTCTAATCAGCTAATCAACACAAAACACATTCAAAGGTTTCCTAAGCCTTTAAATGGTCCAACAGTCTTGTTCAGTAGGCTACACAATCATGGTGAAGATTGCTGTCTTGACAGTTGTTCAGAAGACAGTCATTGACACACTCCAAGGAGGGTAAGCCACAAAAGAACATTGCTAAAGAAGCTGGCTGTTCACAGAGTGCTGTATCCAAGCATATTAATGGGAAGTTTAGAGGAAGGAAAAAGTGTGGTAGAAAAAGGTGCACATGCATCAGGGATAACCGCAGCCGTGAAAGGATTGTCAAGGAAAGGCCATTCAAGAATATGGGGGAAATTCACAAGGAGTGGACTGCGGCTGGAGTTAGTGCTTCAAGAGCCACCACACACAGACGTATCCAGGACATGGACTACAACTGTCGCATTCCTTTAGACAACGTCAGAAGCGTCTTACCTGGGCTCAGGAGAAAACGGACTAGTCTGTTGCTCAGTGGTCCAAAATCCTGTTTTCAGATGAAAGTCAATTTTGCATTTCATTTGGAAATCAAGGTCCCAGAGTCTGGAGGAAAAGTGGAGAGGCACTCAATCCAAGTTGCTTGTGGTCCATTGTGAAGTTTCCAGTCAGTGATGGTTTGGGGAGCCATGTCATCTGCTGGTGTTGGTCCACTGTGTTATATCAAGTCCAGAGTCAACGCATCCGTCTACCAGGAAATTTTAGAGCATGTCATGCTTCCCACTTCTGACAAGCTTTATGGAGATGCCGATTTCATTTTCCAGCTGGACTTGGCACCTGCCCACACTGCCAAAAGTACGAATACCTGGTTTATTAACCACAGTATCACAGTGCTTGATCGGCCAGCAAACTCGCCTGACCTAAACCCCATAGAGAATCTATGGGGTATTGTGAAGGGGAAGATGAGAGACACCAGACCCAACAATGCAGACGAGCCGGAGGCCGATATCAAAGTAACCTGGGCATGCATAACCTCTGTGCAGTGCCTCAGGCTGATTGCCTCCATGTCATGCAGCATTGATGCAGTAATTCATTCAAATGGAGCCCCGAACAAGTATTGAGTGCATATACTGTACATACTTTTCAGTAGGCCAACATTTTGGTATTTTAAATCATTTTTGAAATTGGGCTTCTATAATATTCTAATTTTCTGAGAGACTAAATTTTGGGTTTTCATTAACTGTTCACCATAATCATCAACATTAAAAGAAAAAAATGCTGGAAATAGATCACTCTGTGTGTAATGAATCTATATAATATGAGTTTCACTTTTTGAATTGAATTCCTGAAATAAATTAACTTCTTGATGATATTCTAATTCATTGAGAAGGACTAGTAATATTGGTGGAACCAAGGCAGGAATATTGTAGTTTTTGTAGTTGGACTGAGAAGTTGGTTGTAGCAAAGGAGGTCTCTTAATTTTAAACCAGGTCAGAAATAATTGGTCAAACGCCAACTGATATATCAAACATGTAGTCAAATACTTGCAGAGGAGTTACAGAGTTGTCAAAAACAAAGGGTAGTAAAAAAAATCCTGGTCAAACATTAAGTAAACGATGAGCAGGTGCAAACAGAATATATTCAAGGCACATGGTAAACCTAATGTAAATGGCAATTGCAGCAGGCGAGATCAAATCTTAAATATGGTGTCTGGTTTGCTGGCCGTGTATACACTGTACATGCACTACCTGGCATCCCTGCTGGCTCAGCTACAGAAGCGGTGTCCACTATTTTTAGTCCTCTATACCTTAAGACCCTATTACACCAGCTGAATTTAGCTAGTGCATGGAGCACCGATCAACGAGACAGCTTGTTGATCGGCGCTCGGTTGCTCCTGCACAAGGAGCTATGGATGGGGACGAGCGGTCGTTATTCCGATCGTTTGTCCTTACACATTATTACCATGTCAGCAGCACGTCTCCATGTTTACACAGGGAGATGTGCTGCCGACAATGATCATATTTTACTTTTTTTAAATGATACGATCAGCAGATGAATGAGCGTTTGCTCGTTCATCTGCTGATCACTGTTCTGTTTACACAAGGCAATTATTGGCAACGAGCGTTCTATGAACTCTTGTCTGCCAGATAATCGCTGAGTATAAAACCCCCTTTAGTCTCCTGGTTATCTGCAGTTATTTTCCCACTATCGCCTTATTTTCTCTACAGTTGTTACGAACTAAACATCACCTCTAAGTGGAGATGGTCCTCTTCAGTTGCTGGACCCATAGCAGCTGCTATGCCTGCTGACTTAAAGGGAACCTGTCACCAGCATTTCACCTATTGAACTCTACTCACCCTTCGCTGGCCGCTGCTGTCAAATGTTTATTGCCATTATCCCAGCGCCTAAACTCTTTCTCCGACCGTAAATAACGGTCTGCAAACATTTCGCACATTTTATGGTATGCATGCACCCATCATGTAAGGTATGACTCACTTCCCTGTTTCGTCCAGGCCTCAAATATAGTTACTGTGCATGCGCTGTTATGGTGTCGCGTTGTGTACATGAACCAGAACAGGACATCAATGCGCAAGCGCAGGATTTTGTGTGTTCTAAGGGGAGGCGAGGAGCTGTCAATCAAATGTAATTTTTTTGGGGGGATGGGAAAAAGCAAATCCTCTGTTGTTTTCTCTTGTTTTCTTTTTACACCGGTCCTTGTGCGTTTAAAAAAATGTGTTAACTCTAGTATATAAGTTGTTACGATTGCGGCAATACCACATACAGTGGTCTCCTTGGGCCAACCACCCAAAATTGCACAGAAAACTTTTAGAGGGTGGTCGTCCCAAAGAAAAAAGTATACAGAATGCAGGTTAACCCCTTAGTGACCAACAGTACGCCTTTTTACGTTCCTCACTAATGGGCTTTAGGCTAATGCGACGCCTTTTAACGTGATCGCATTAGCCTAAAGTAGCGCCGAAATTAAAGATCGGGGCTCCGTTCTCTCAGCTACCGGAGGTAGCTGAGAGTTCGGGGCAACGACCAGAGACCATAACGAGTGGTCTCTGGTCACGTGATCGCCGTGAATCGCTATTTCACGGCGTTCACGCTAAACCGGCGGATAATCGCCATTTCTCTCTCCTCTCATGGAATAACTCCTTAGAGAGGAGAGAGAACGGGTAAATAGTGCGCCCCCCCCCCCCGTCCGATTCCCCTTCATGTCCAATCCCCCCCCCCCGGTCCGATCCCCCCCCCACGGTCCGATTCCCCCCCCTCAAATTGGCGCCCGAGTGCGCTTTGCATAACTTACCTGTGTCGTCATCTGGCACAGCAACAATCAGGGACCGTTGTGACTGGTCCCTGATCAGGTGATCTCTGTGATAAAACCTATCACAGAGATCACTGACAGTTATTTTCAAAACACAGCCAGGACATGGGCTGTGTTTCTCTCTCCTCCCATTGTAGTTGTTCTGAGAGGAGAGAGAAATCAGTCTAAGTCCTGTGCTGTGAAGAAAGAAAAAAAGTGATAAAAAATCATCGTTCTTATACATACATATATATATATATAATATATCAAATCTATATTAGCGTCAGCGCTAGATTAGCGTCAGCGCTAGTTTAGCGTTAGTGCTAGTTTAGCGTTAGTTCTAGTTTAGCGTTAGTGCTAGTTTACCGTTAGTTTAGCGTTACTTTAGGGTTAGGGCTAGTTTAGCGTTCGTGTTTAGGGCCGTTTAGAATTAATTTTACGTCTGTTATATAAAAAAAAAAAAAATATAAAAAAAATATATATATAAAAAAAAAAAAAAAAATTTGTGTCGTTTTTAGGATTTTAGGTTTACTTTAGGGTTAGGACTTATAGGGCATATATATATATATATATATATATACATACACATCTCTAAATATGTCTCAGCGTATGTACAGCGCCTTGCTATGTTCCGACACTTCTGAAAGCGAAACAGACACCGCTTCAGAATTTGTTCCAGACAGTGACAGTGACGATTCTAATTCCACCGCTGAACCCCATAGTCCTATGGTGGTGGATACGTCAGTCGCTGTAGAGGTGTCAAGTGCAGGGCCGAGTGTTGCAGTCCCTCCCGTGATGTGGGATCCTGCACTATCATTTTCCCCCCAAGTACCCCAATTTGAAGCGACCCCAGGAATTAGTGTCGACGTCCAAAATTTTACCCCCTATAATTTTTTTAATTTATTTATATGTGATACGGTCCTAGACTTGATAGTCCAGCAGACTAATCTGTATGCTAGGCAGTTTGTTCTACAAAAGCCTGCATCTATGTACTCCAGAATGTGGAGCCCCACAAGTGTCCCAGAAATAAAAAAAATTTTAGGCATTACCCTCAATATGGGTTTGGTTAAAAAACCCTCTGTCCGGTCCTACTGGACTTGTAGTGCTGTCCACGCTACCCCTGTATTTGCAGCAGTGATGTCCAGAAACCGCTATGAGGCCCTAATGCGATTCATGCATTTTACTGATAATTCCCAAGTCCCCCCAAGAAGTGACCCAGCTTATGATCGGCTTAATAAATTAAGGCCATTAATCACCCTTCTAAATGATTTATTTTTAAAGTTGTACACCCCTGACAAAAATTTGTCAGTAGATGAATCGCTCATGAGCTTCAAAGGGCGTCTTTCCTTTCGTCAATTCATCCCTTCCAAACGAGCCAGATATGGGGTGAAATTGTACAAAGTGTGCGAGAGCACAACGGGTTACACCTGCGGTTTCAAAATCTATGAAGGCAGGGACTGCCAAATTTATACCCCAGGCTGCCCAGAAACTATTGGCACCTCTGGCAAAATTGTGTGGAACCTAATGGAGCCATTTCTGCACAAGGGGTACCACGTCTATACAGACAATTTTTATACCAGCGTTGCCCTTTATAAAGCCCTCCATGCTGCAAATACAGGGGCCTGTGGGACAGTACGGAAGAACAGAGTGGGACTCCCACAACAGTTGGTGTCCAGGCGTTTGGGAAAGGGAACATCCATGGCCCTTGCAAGTCAGGAATTGCTTGCAGTGAAGTGGGCCGACAAGAAGGATGTCTACATGCTGTCCACCGTACACACGGACACCACTGTGGCAATTACGGAGAGGGGGGCTACCACTGCAAAGCAGAAACCTGTCTGTGTAACAGACTACAACAAATTTATGGGGGGTGTAGACCTTTCCGACCAGGTGCTTCAGCCTTACCTGGTGAAGCGCAAAAATAAGGCCTGGTACAAAAAGGTAGCAATCTACCTCATCCAGGTTGCTACCTATAACAGTTTTGTTATTTCCAAAAAAGCCCAAGGAACGCTCACTTTCCTTCAATTTCAGGAGAAGGTCATTGAGCATCTCCTTTTTGAGTCCACTATACCGGCACAATCCTGCGAATCTGAGGATGTGCGCAGGCTTTCAGAGCGCCACTTTTTACACCCTATTCCCTCCACTGAGACCCAAAAATATCCCCAAAAAAGGTGTCGGGTATGTAGCAGGCATGGCAGGAGGAGGGATACCCGCTTTTATTGCCCCATGTGTCCATCAAAACCAGCCCTTTGTAACTATCCCTGTTTCGAAACCTTTCACACGGTTGCAAATTACTAGAATTTAACACAAAAAAAAATAATGGGTTGGGGGCCTTTTTAGGGAGTCAATTTCTTTATATTTTCTTTTTAGTTCGTGGGCTTTCCAAGTAGGGATTATTTCTTGTGGGAGAGGTTGTAGAGCACATTTTTTTCAGACCGTGAAACTAATTTTACCCCTTATGATTTTTTTTATTTATTTGTGGGTGATCAAGTGCTGGAATTAATTGTCCAGTACAAAATCCCACATCCACAATTTTTTTATTTTGACTGTTCTTATGACTATGTCCTGCCACATACAGCTGTTACATTCCTAATTCTGTACCGTGATACGGGCATGATCTTTTTTTTTTATTTGGAGGATCTCTAATAATTGAGCTGTTCCTTATCAATACACCATGGGCTTTGTTACGGTTCTTCTGGAAATACTGACATCATTTTGGGGATTAGTGATCCTTTACTGTTCCTATAGATGGTTTTGGACACTGTCCTTTTATATATTCTGTAGGTGATTGGTTGTTTTGTGCACATAGCGGTTCCTACCTTGCCGGGCAGGGGTCTGTTATGGTGTACCGCGTCACTTGGCACATTCGTCCCTCATAAGGATTGATGGAGCTAAAGAGACGTTGTACAACCAGTCACTGAAAAAAAAAATCCTTGTCATGACAGCCCTGCAGGTGTTCTTCTATCTAGTGAACAGACTCGAGTTTGCAACATAGTTGGATACATTTTCCTCCATTTGTTTGAAGATATTGCCCGTCACTCCAGTACAGTTTATTTTTTCCTCTCTGACTGATTTTATATTAGGACAGAATTCTGTCCACAATGACATCATAATGGCACCAACTGCTTCTTCAGCAAGACATAGTCATAAGTACAGGCAAATACGTCTATAGCGACATGTATCCATTATGAATACACGGCTTCACTTCTATTCTGTGCCGCACAAATTTATTAATGTGGCGTATTTCTAACAAAATAACCTTCTACCACGTCTCCTCTATTTCATGTGGAAACGTAATAAAAGCTTGAAGAAAACATTATATACCCATAGTGTCTGAAATGATACCCATTATTTCCTCATTTAAAACATTTTTGGTCCGCATGCCCACTACACCACTAGATGAATACCTTTAGGGGTTTAGTTTTTAAAATGGGGTCATTTCTGCGTGTTTTTTTTTTGTTCAGGCAGCTCAATGCCTCTAAATGCATGATATGGGGCCTAGAATTTATTCAATTGTACCCTGAAAGCCAAAGGGTGCTCCCTCTCTTTTTGGCCCAGCCACAGGTCTAATAAGCAGATTATGGCAACAATGAGAGTATTTTTGAAAACAGGAGAAACAGGGTGATAGATTTTGGGGTGTGTTTCTTCATTTTCATGTTCGCTTTACAAAGAAATCGGTCTTTAAAGTGATACTTTTATATAAAAAGTGTTTTTTTTATTTTATTTCACCAGCTATGCATTAAATTTAGCAAAAAACTGTGGGGTCAAAATACTCACTACACCCCTAGATAAATACCTTAAGGGGTCTAGTTTTCTAAATGGGGTCGTTTATGGGGAGTTTCTATCGTTCTGGTAGTTCAAAACCTCTCCAAATGTACAGTGGGGCCTAAAACAATTTCAAGCAAAATAGGAGTCCTGAAAGCCACCGGGTGCTCCCTTTCTTTCGGGCCCTGCTGTGTGTCCAGGCAACACATTAGGGTCACAATGGGGGCATTTTTGAAAACAGGAGAAACAGGGTGATAGATTTTGGCGTGTGTTTCTTCATTCTTATGGTCGCTTTACACAGAAATCGGTCTTCAAAGTGATACTTTTATGAAAAAAGTGAATTTTTATTTTTTTTCACCTGCTATGCATTAAATTTAGCAAAAAACTGTGGGGTCAAAATACTCACTACACCCCTAGATAAATACCCTAAGGGGTCTAGTTTTCTAAATGGGGTCGTTTATGGGGAGTTTCTATCGTTCTGGTAGTTCAAAACCTCTCCAAATATACAGTGGGGCCTAAAACATTTTCAAGCAAAATATGAGTCCTGAAAGCCTCTGGGTGCTCCCTTCCTTTCAAGCCCTGCTGTGTGTCCAGGCAATGCATTAGAGTCACAATGGGGGCATTTTTGAAAACAGGAGAAACAGGGTGATAGATTTTGGGGTGTGTTTCTTCATTCTTATGGTCGCTTTACACAGAAATCGGTCTTCAAAGTGATACTTTTATGAAAAAAGTGAATTTTTATTTTTTTTCACCTGCTATGCATTAAATTTAGCAAAAAACTGTGGGGTCAAAATACTCACTACACCCCTAGATAAATACCCTAAGGGGTCTAGTTTTCTAAATGGGGTCGTTTATGGGGAGTTTCTATCGTTCTGGTAGTTCAAAACCTCTCCAAATGTACAGTGGGGCCTAAAACATTTTCAAGCAAAATAGGAGTCCTGAAAGCCTCCGGGTGCTCCCTTTCTTTCGGGCCCTGCTGTGTGTCCAGGCAATGCATTAGAGTCACAATGGGGGCATTTTTGAAAACAGGAGAAACAGGGTGATAGATTTTGGCGTGTGTTTCTTCATTCTTATAGTCGCTTTACACAGAAATCGGTCTTCAAATTGATACTTTTATTAAAAAAGTGAATTTTTATTTTTTTTCACCTGCTATGCATTAAATTTAGCAAAACACTGTGGGGTCAAAATACTCACTACACCCCTAGATAAATACCTTAAGGGGTCTAGTTTTCTAAATGGGGTCGTTTATGGGGAGTTTCTATCGTTCTGGTAGTTCAAAACCTCTCCAAATATACAGTGGGGCCTAAAACATTTTCAAGCAAAATATGAGTTCTGAAAGCCTCTGGGTGCTCCCTTCCTTTCAAGCCCTGCTGTGTGTCCAGGCAATGCATTAGAGTCACAATGGGGGCATTTTTGAAAACAGGAGAAACAGGGTGATAGATTTTGGGGTGTGTTTCTTCATTCTTATGGTCGCTTTACACAGAAATCGGTCTTCAAAGTGATACTTTTATGAAAAAAGTGAATTTTTTTTTTTTTTCACCTGCTATGCATTAAATTTAGCAAAAAACTGTGGGGTCAAAATACTCACTACACCCCTAGATAAATACCTTAAGGGGTCTAGTTTTCTAAATGGGGTCGTTTATGGGGAGTTTCTATCGTTCTGGTAGTTCAAAACCTCTCCAAATGTACAGTGGGGCCTAAAACATTTTCAAGCAAAATATGAGTCCTGAAAGCCTCCGGGTGCTCCCTCCCTTTCGGGCCCTGTCGTGTGTCCAGGCAACACATTAGGGTCACAATGGGGGCATTTTTGAAAACAGGAGAAACAGGGTGATAGATTTTTGGGTGTGTTTCTTCATTCTCATGGTCGCTTTACAAAGAAATCGGTCTTCAAAGTGATACTTTTATGAAAAAAGTTAAATTATATTTTTTTATGCCTGCTTTGCATGAATTCTTACAAAAAAACTGTGGGGTCAAAATACTTACAACACCCCTTAATAAATACCTTAAGGGGTCTAGTTTTCAAAATGGGGTCACTTGTGGGGGTTTCCACCATTCTGACACCTATGAGCCTATGAAAACCTGGCTTGGTGCAGGAAAACAAAATGTACTACAAAATTTATAAAATTATTACTTAACTTGTAAGTCCTCTAAATTGCTCAAAAATTATTATTTTTTTTCAAAAGTGCTGCCAAAATAGAGTAAAGAGATGGAAATATATATTTAATAAAAAAAATTGTACAGTATGTGTGTACATATGTGACATATTGCAGTTAAAAATAGGGAAAAATGATAATTTTTACAAAATTTCTTCAATTTTTCTATTTTTTAAGTTATTTCCGCAAATCGTATCAGTCTACTTTTACCACTAAAATAAAGTACAACATGTGACGAAAAAACAATGTCAGAATTACTTGGATATTCAAAACTTTCACAGAGTTATTCTCTGATAAAGTCACACATACCAGATTTGACAAATTTGGCTTGGTCATTAAGGTCCAAACAAGCTTGGTCACTAAGGGGTTAAAGTGTGTAACAAAGTTAGCAAACATGTATAGTACACAAATAAACAAGTCTCTCATTTCTAGTCCCCAGCATAGGTCCCCTCTCAATTCTTGTCCCCAGCATAGCTCCCGAAGGCGTTAAAGGTTTTCTCCAGTATTAGATAAAGGATCTGCTTTTTCTAGTAGCAGATAGGTGTGAGCTACAACACGAAACAAAGCCCATGGACAGATTGGCACTGCTTTTGGGAAAAAAAGATCTTTATTTCTAAACTCGGGCAACCACTTTAAAAATATTTTGGTTGTTATTATTTGAGTTTTTAAAAACATACAGTATAATGCTGTAATTTTAGTCTGATGTCCTATCTGTAAGGATCAACGTTAGAAAAATTAAAGGTTTTATTTTTTCAGTACGTATTTGTGGGGTCTTTGGTCTGAGGTAATACACATGCTTTTAACTCTCCTTATGTCAGTTATGCCAAGTCAAAGGACAATGCTAGGTTGTAGAATCATAATTTCAGTAATGGATAAGTCTAAAACCCTTAATAGCCATGCAACTTGCTACTTTCATTTCAGCCCGCTTCTCCTCTCTGATAGAAGGCCACTGCAGTGACAGTCAAATGCATCTTCTTAAATTAAAGGACGCTGAGCCAAGTGCCATTTTTTAATTTTATATTCTGGTGCCCAACACATTTATATTAGTTCATATCTCACCTAAATATTAATGTATGTCTGGGGAAGGAACTACAGCATATAATATTATAAAATGACCCTCAAGATCGCCATAAAGTGCTGGCACCTAATCAACTGATCTCCGTTTGGGTTAGCAATTTTCAAATAATGTTCTAAAGTGGTTCCTGAGCTTGTGACAAGTTCCATCTCATCCTACTTCCAGTGTCTGGCTGGTCTCTACGAGTGCGAAATGAATCAGACATCTCCTGACAGAATAAATGTTTCAAAATATCTAATGAAGTTTAACTGCTGCTCAAAGTGTGCAATAATTTACATTTGTGTCTTTCCAGAGAATTCGTTCAACCGTTATAACATTATTTTACATAGCCCTAATATTGCAATTGTCTTTTAAAGTACTGTAGCTGTCACATGCTAATAGTCCACATCATTTCATTCACCTAGTATTTAATTTATCTTATCCTACGAGGTGAGCTAGGGTCCACAATATCAGTAGAAAATATACAAGACTGTGTTATATACAATATCAGGACATTTATAATATTTAGGCTAAATTATCAGGCCTGCTGTATATTTTGTCATATATACTAAATATGAAAAAAAAGATTCTACTGAAATTAAAAATATCAGCTACTGTATATACGTGTTAGAAGGATTTCAAGAGTTAACAATTCAGGCGCTGGATAACCAAAATTTTATTTCAAAGAAAGCTTGTTTGATATAAGCAAAAATGTACTAGTATATTTATACATAATAATACACAATAATTGGGTAAATTTCATATGCCTATGTTGCTTGCTTTATGATATTTCCTTATAATGTTTCATCAAGCTGTTTTCCTTGCTGGTTTCCATGTTGTTAAATTGTATATTCACATAACTATATTATTTAAACTCAAGAGCTAACCCTGCAAAATGACTAATGCCCGTTATTATAGCCAACCACATGTATAGAACTGTGACTGTGTTTGTGTGCTATGAAATTGCTTAAGTGTTGTGTAAGTTTAGTAAAAAGCGTCTGGGGTTTTTCCCTAGAAACAGTGCCACTCCTGTCCATTAGCTTTGTCTCATATAGCAGCTCATTCCTATTGAAGTAACTGAGCCGCGATACCAGTCACATTTATGGCGTATTTATGTATGGGAAATACATGTCACGAAGGGAGGTTGCTAAGTGGAATTGCTGGGGATAGCTGGGCACTCGTGCTATTTCTGTAACAAGGCACACATTCACAACCAGCTTACCCCAGCCCACCTCTTATGGCCTGCTGCTGACCAACTATTTTGAAAAATGTCCCATCCTATGGATATACCTTAATGTATTCATTTGAAATATCCCTTTAATTGCTATTCACAGTGTATGATATCCGATTTTTATTAGATGTTATTTAATCAGCCATTTGAAACAAAGCCGTTGTTTACATCTACGTTGGAGGCTCCGTCAGGGGCCTCCGTCACAGATCCAGTTGAAAATACTGTAAACAACAGCGCAGAATGACAGGCACCATGACGAAAACCCAACGGAACCCTTTAAAGTCAATGGGTTCCGTCGGGCGCCGATGGTTTCCGTCATGCAATGGAAGTGGCGTTTCTGGTATTTTCATTATTCTGCTCCTCCAACGGAGCAGAACAACAAAAACAAAGATGCAGTTGTGAACGATGCCTTTTTCTTTTTTGAAATGCATGACACACTTGAGGTCATGTACGTGGAAGTGTCAGTTTAACTAAATGTCTGAAAATGTGGTAAAATAAAAATATGGTGCAGTGACGTGAGTCAAATTTACACTACCATTTAAAAAAATGTTAACACCTTGTAGATACAGCCAATGTTCGTTTATTCATTTTAGTTTTTCTATCATGGCATTCCAAGAGCCATAACTTTTTTTCTGTTGACATAGCTGTCTGTATGAGGGCTTGTTTTTTGCGGGACACATTGTAGTTATTAATGGTACTATTTAATATGCCATATAATGTATTGGGAAAGTGAATAAAAAATTATTTCTGTGGTGGAATGGGAAAATAGCAGTGATTCCTCCATTGCTCTTTGGGTTTCGTTTTAACGGCGTTCATCGTGCTGTAAAAACATCATGTTAACTATATTATGTGGGTCAATACGATTATGGAAATACCAAATGTATATAGTTTCTTTCATGCTGTAACTGTAAATATCTAATGAATGCAGACCTTTAACATCATAAATTACTCTTTAGATTATCTCAAGCTATAGAAACCATGTTCAGTTAATAAGGAATCCTTTTTATTAAATATGTGTCTTTGGGATCGTTTAATTCACGTGGAAACTTAGTTCTGGTAAACTTGTAAATTGTGTTGTTCTTACATCATAAAATAATTTTGTAGATGTCAAATTGATGATTTTTGCAGCCTATTTGTGTTGGCACAATTCTGATCGACTGTGCGAGACACATCTAATTCTTTTGTTTACCACTTTAAAGCATTTGTGTATTTAAGTACCTCAAGACTAAGCAGAGCTGTTAACCCTTTTATGGCTATAGCAATATTGTTATTTTGATATTCAGTAATGGTGCTGGACCCCTTCTCTATCGGCTTAACACGCACAAATAGGGCATATGAAAAGGGTTCTTTCTTCTGTAGTGCAGGAACTGAAACCAAGCGGATCCTCGCCATAGTAACATTACAGGTACAACATGATAGACGTTTGTTCCCTCTAAATGACTACATCAAGTAAGGCTAGGTTCACACCATGTTTTAACATTCCACCAAACATTTGCCTTAGACGTATGTAGCTTTTGCCTATACAGTTTCATTTGTCTGCCATTGATTCCAGACCAAAAAAAAGCATATACTATGCAGTGTTAATTTTTTTTAAATTAAGTTTTATAAAAGAATAGTTAGGTACGCTTTTTAATAAAGTTGTGGAAAAGGTGTACCGATGCATTCCAGCTAAACTGATGTACAAAGAACGTTATTGGCATACAATTGACTAATGATAGCCTATGGGCATGTTAGATGTATATGTCTGGAGAATTTCCCGGGGGGAATCCTAACGTAATCCCCAAACTTAATGTCAACCAAATCTAAGCTTCTTTAGCTGATGCAAACAAGACAAAATATCTTTGCTGTGTGAAGTAATTTTACTTAAAGAGGCTCTGTCACCAGATTTTGCAACCCCTATCTGCTATTGCAGCAGATGGGCGCTGCAATGTAGATTACAGTAACGTTTTTATTTTTAAAAAACGATCATTTTTGGCCAAGTTATGACCATTTTTGTAGTTATGCAAATGAGGCTTGCAAAAGTCCAAGTGGGTGTGTTTAAAAGTAAAAGTCCAAGTGGGCGTGTATTAGGTGCGTACATCGGGGCGTTTTTAATACTTTTACTAGCTGGGAGCTCTGACGAGAAGTATCATCCACTTCTCTTCACAACGCCCAGCTTCTGGCAGTGCAGACACAGCGTGTTCTCCAGAGATCACGCTGTGTCGTCACTCACAGGTCCTGCATCGTGACAGACGAGCGGGGACACATCGGCACCAGAGGCTACAGATGATTCTGCAGCAGCATCGGCGTTTGCAAGTAAGTAGCTACATCGACTTACCTGCTAACGCCGATGCTGCTGCAGAATCAACTGAAGCCTCTGGTGCCGATGTGGCCGACACGATGCAGGACCTGTGAGTGACGTCACAGATCTGCACTGCCAGAAGCTGGGCGTTCTGAAGAGAAGTGGATGATACTTCTCGTCAGAACGCACAGCTAGTAAAAGTATTAAAAACGCCCCGATGTACACACAATACACGCCCACTTGGACTTTTACTTTTAAACACACCCACTTGGACTTTTGCAAGCCTCATTTGCATAACTACAAAAATGGTCATAACTTGGCCAAAAATGCTCGTTTTTTTAAAAATAAAAACGTTACTGTAATCTACATTGCAGCGCCTATCTGCTGCAATAGCAGATAGGGGCTGCAAAATCTGGTGACAGAGCCTCTTTAAGCCCTTAATGACAGGCCTGAAAGGGCTGTAATCACATGCTACATTTTTTCGTTTTTGCCCATGTGCATTTTAGCAGCCATAACTTTTCTAATTTTTCACAAACGTGGCTCTATGAGGCCTTGTTTTATGTGGAAGAAATTGTTTGAGGTTACATATAAATTACTGTGTAATTTATATTGGTTTTTTTCTGCAACGTGAATATAGAAAAAAAGCGATTTTTGGCTTTGTTTTTTTTGTCGATTTTTAGTAACAACTCATTCTTAGAGCATGAAGCACTCATCCAAGAATTCATTAACCTGTTCTACAGCTATGTCAAAAGAGGTCGCTTTAGAACACCTGCAAAATCCATTGTCAAAATACAGTGAGTGATCATTAAGGTGTTAAATGGTTGCATATTTTCAGGACTTGCAACTTTTGTAAGAAATCGGTCACCTTGGGTGTGTCCTGCACATGTATGGCTAAAGGGAATACAACAACAATGCAGAAGTGTTTCTATATTCGCTCAGAAAATATGGACCTGCCTGTGCAAGACACATTTCAAGGATACCAGATTAATTACTTAAAGAAGATGCATGATTTAGATAAATCAATGTAAAATACTGTATTCATGCTTTATGAGTTAATAGAGGGGCTCCCTGTTCAGGACACTCATCTATTAGCCAGATTGGGGAAGCGCTAATTGCGGCTTGGCAAAGACCGGTGCAAGGCAGTAACGTTATCGCACCTGTCTGCGCCGAACCATAGAGCCCAGAGAAGCAGAGAGATATCCACTCGTCGGGGGTTCAGGCTTAAGTGAGTATGTTTTTTATTATTTTTATTAGGCACTATTGGGGCTGTGCGGGGGCATCTATGGGGAATTATATTGTGTGGGGGCAGATATGGGGGGCATTATACTGTGTGAGGGCAGGTATGGGGGCATTATACTGTGTGGGAGCAATTGTGGGGTATTATACTGTGTGGGGGGAACTGTGGGGCATTATACTGTGTGGGGGCAACTATGGGGGCATAATACTGGGTGAGGGCAGCTATGAGGCCATTATACTGCATTGGGGAACTGTATGGCATTATAATATGCGGGACAGCTATGTTGAAATAATACTGTTTGGGGGCAGCTATGAGGGCATTATACTGTGTGGGGGCATCTGGGGCATTATACTATGTGGGGGTAGCCACAGGGGCATTATACTGTGTGGGGGGCCGCTATGGGGGCATTATGCTGTGTTGGGGCAGCTATAGGGACATTATACTGTGTGGGGCAGCTATGGGGCATTATACTGCATGAGGACAGTGTCGGGGTATATTATATACAGTAGTATACAGCAGGCTCAGGGGATTTATATTAATTCAATGGCATACAAAAGGGTTGTGGCCTAAATAATCATTCAATAATTGTAATTGAGGTTTCATGTTCAGTTAATCGTGATTTTGAAAGACCCGACACATCCATGTATTACTTGAACAAATCAATGATTCAAATGACAACTGTGTAATGCTTAATTTCCTCTGTGGTGTCACTGCAGGAAAATTTAACCCCATGTGACCGCCGCCGCTACAGCCTGTGATTGGCTACAGCGGTCAGATGGGATGAAACGTCATCCCAGGAGTTCGCGCTGGAGGGAGGAACACAGACTTCTCAGAATTGCGTTTTTTGCTGCAGAATCACTGTGAACCTGCCGCAAAAAAATGCAACAACTGCTATTTGTTGCAGGATTCACCTCCCTATTGAATTCAATGGGGAAAACCCACAACAAATAAGCAGCATTTATGAAAATACAATTGACCTGCTGCGGAATAAAATTCCGCACTGCAGGTCAATTTCTGAGTGCTTATTCCGCTCAGTATTTACGCAGCATGTGGATGAGATTTGTTTTATCTTATCCACTTTGCTGCTACTGTATTTGCTGCGGATTTTACGCAACAAATTCTGTTGCGGAAAAAAAGCAGTAGTTACGCAACGTGTGAACTGACTCAAAGTGTTACTTTAATCCTTCAGGGCAAAAGTGAACAAAAGTGTACTCCAATATGTAATTTACCTAGATAGGTGGGTATACTGACATACTGTATATGTTCACGTTGGTTAACTGCTATCATACCATAATGAAACATCTCAGTTTGCAGACCTAGCAAAGAAAATGAATTCCACAGATGTGAGATGTACATTACCGTTCAAAAGTTTGGGGTCACCCAGACAATTTTGTGTTTTCCATGAAAACTCACACTTATATTTATCAAATGAGTTGCAAATTGACTAGAAAATATAGTCAAGACATTGACAAGGTTAGAAATAATATTTAAAATAATAATTTTCTCCTTCAAATTTTGCTTTCGTCAAAGAATGCTCCATTTGCAGCAATTACAGCATTGCAGACCTTTGGCATTCTAGCTGTTAATTTGCTGAGGTAATCGGGAGAAATTTCACCCCATGCTTCCAGAAGGCCCTCCACAAGTTGGATTGGCTTGATGGGCACTTCTTGCGTACCATACGGTCAAGCTGCTCCCACAACAGCTCTATGGGGTTGAGATCTGGTGACTGCGCTGGCCACTCCATTACAGACAGAATACCAGCTGCCTGCTTCTTCCCTAAATAGTTCTTGCATAATTTGGAGGTGTGCTTTGGGTCATTGTCCTGTTGTAGGGTGAAATTGGCTCCAATCAAGCGCTGTCCACAGGGTATGGCATGGCGTTGCAAAATGGAGTGATAGCCTTCCTTATTCAAAATCCCTTTTACCTTGTACAAATCTCCCACTTTACCAGCACCAAAGCAACCCCAGACCATCACATTACCTCCACCATGCTTGAAAGATGGCGTCAGGCACTCTTCCAGCATCTTTTCAGTTGTTCTGCGTCTCACAAATGTTCTTCTGTGTGAACCAAACACCTCAAACTTCGATTCGTCTGTCCATAACACTTTTTTCCAATCTTCCTCTGTCCAATGTCTGTGTGCTTTTGCCAATATTAATCTTTTCCTTTTATTAGCCAGTCTTAGATATGGCTTTTTCTTTGCCACTCTGCCCTGAAGGCCAGCATCCCGGAGTTGCCTCTTCACTGTAGACGTTGACACTGGCGTTTTGCGGGTACTATTTAATGAAGCTGCCAGTTGAGGACCTGTGAGGCGTCTATTTCTCAAACTAGAGATTCTAATGTACTGGTCTTGTTGCTCAGTTGTGCAGCAGGGCCTCCCACTTCTCTTTCTACTTTGGTTAGAGTCTGTGTGTGCTGTCCTCTGAAGGGAGTAGTACACACCGTTGTAGGAAATCTTCAGTTTCTTGGCAATTTCTCGCATGGAATAGCCTTAATTTCTAAGAACAAGAATAGACTGTCGAGTCTCACATGAAAGCTCTCTTTTTCTAGCAATTTTGAGAGTTTAATCGAACCCACAAATGTAATGCTCCAGATTCTCAACTAGCTCAAAGGAAGGTCAGTTTTATAGCTCCTCTAAACAGCAAAACTGTTTACAGCGGTGCTAACATAATTGCACAAGGGTTTTCAAGTGTTTTCTAATCATCCATTAGCCTTCTAACACAGTTAGCAAACACAATGTACCATTAGAACACTGGAGTGATGGTTGCTGGAAATGGGCCTCTATATACCTATGTAGATATTGCATTAAAAACTAGATGTTTGCAGCTAGAATAGTCATTTAGCACATTAACAATGTATAGAGTGTATTTCTGATTAATTTAATGTTATCTTCATTGAAAAAAACTGTGCTTTTCTTGCAAAAAGAAGGAAATTTCTAAGTGACCCTAAACTTTTGAACAGTAGTGTATAAGACAATAATATGTAAACAGCATGCTGTGTTTAGAGAGTGTTATTTCAGGCCTTTATTATGTGTCCTTTGATAGGGATAAATTATAATTGTATGCCTATTTCAGCGTATCATAGAAAGAAACATACATATTAAGTGCATGGCTTTAAAAGGCTTTCTTATTCTTGTCCCACCCCACCCACAAATTCTACTGCCAGAAACTTCAATATCAGTTTGCCTCATTATAGTTTTGACATCGTCCTTTTATGCAGACATTTACTGCGACATTTGTGGCAATTATAACTACTAAATGATGTGAGGGCTGATCCAGATTAGTTGGTGAGTTTGAGTTATTTTGTCTGGGTTTATATTTATTAGTATTATTGTTGCTGCAGACTATTTGTAGCCAATGGAAGCTATAGGATGGATTAATTTTAAAAGATGGTGCAAATTGTGTCAAACCTATCAAAATATCACACATGGCATGACTGATATTAGGCCTGTTAAACATTTTTCCTTACAGCACCTAATGGCTTGCATACATTTACATCAATAGTATGCCCCCAAATATGCAATTTGCAAGCTAATCTAGTTTTAGACTTTTTTCCTGTGGGCATGTCCCGCCCAGTAATACATTCTGGATGTGAGGTCTGTGACTCCAGGATTCTGCCGTCTTCACTAGCTGTCATGTATCAGCACAGCTTTCACTCTACACCAGCCCTATGCTCTCCTCCCTATTACCAGTGACAGCCCCTGTGATCTGCCCTCCCAGTAACACATGCTGGGTGTGTGACTCCAGAATGCTACTGCCTTCACTAGATCTCATGTATCAGCACTGGTTTCTTTCTACATTAGCCTGTATGATTCCCCTCTGCTCTTCTCCCTTTCTAAACTCTTGTACTGACAGCCTGTCCTCCATGAAGACTTGGAAGCTTTCCCCACTCTCTGATCTGTCGTGTACAACCTGCTACACCTCCCTGCTGCTATCTCTAAAGGTATGTTCACACATACACGTCTGATACGCCTGAAATTACGGAGCTGTTTTCAGGAGAAAACAGCTCCGGAATTTCAGACGTAAAGGCAAGTGCAGTCGTTTTTCGCAGCGTCCATTACGGACGTAATTGGAGCTGTTTTTCTATGGAGCCAATGGAAAACGGCTCTATTTACGTCCCAAGAAGTGACAGGCACTTCTTTGACGCGGGCGTCTTTTTTACGTGCCGTCTTTTGACAGCGGCGCGTAAAAAAAATGACTGTCGGCACAGAACATCGTAAAGCCCATTCAAATGATGGGCAGATGTTTGCCGGCACATTGGAGCCGTATTTTCGGACGTAATTCGAGGTTAAAACGCCCGAATTACATCCGTAAATAGGGTGTGTGAACCCAGCCTAATACTGAGAGAAGGGGGGTAGATTATATCAGCCCATCAGTAGCAGTGGACTGACTGATTTGAGTTAGAAGTAGCAGCACAGCTAGTTATCTACAAGAGCTTCACAGACTTTACAGCAGCAAAATGGCAGGACATTTTTATAGAAGACTATTTAGAAAGTTGCTTAATTTTGCATTTAGGAAGCAAAGGAACAATAAAAAAAAATTCAGTGCCAAGATGTCCATAGCCTTTAACCCCTTAATGACTAGCCTATTTTAGACCTAAATGACCAAGCCATTTTTTAAGTTTTTCCATCGTCTCATTCAAAGAGCTAGAACTTTTTTATTTTTGCGTTGACATAGCTGTATAAAGTCTTGTTTTTTGTGGGACAAGTTGTAATTTTTAATAGCACCTTTGCAGTACATAGAATTTATTGATTAACTTTTATTAACTTTTTGTGGGGGGAAATAGAAAAAAACCTTTTTTGCGCCCTAAATTTACGCCGTTTACCATGTGGTATAAATTACACAATAACTTTATTCAGTGGGTTGTTGTGATTGCAACGATACCAAATTTGTATCATTTTTGTATGTTTTACTACTTTTACACAGTGAAAACACTTTTTTTGTCTCCATATTTGGAGAGCCATAACTCTTTTATTTTTTTGCCGATGCAGTTGTAGGAGAGCTTTTTTTTATTTTGCGGGGCGACTTTTTGATCACTTTTTGTACATTTTTTTCAACGATGGATTCAAAGAAAACAGCAATTTTTGCATGTTTTTTTTATTTTATTTTTTACGACGTTCAACGTCTGGGTTAAATTATGTAATAAGTTTATAGTTGGGGTTGTTATGGACGTGGCGATACCAAATATGTGTAACTTTTTTACTTTTATTTTGTTTGTTAATAATAAAGCAGTTTGTAAGGGGGAAAAGTGCGGTATTCATTTTTTTTGTCACTTTTTATTAAACTTTTTTTTTTACTTTTTTACTAGTCCCACTAGGGGACTTCACTATGCGATTATCAGATCGCATTTATAATACACCGCAATACTTCTGTATTGCAGTGTGTTATGCCTGTCCATGCAACGGACTGGTATCTGCTAGGCCATGCCAGAAGCATGACCTAGCAGGCATTTACTACAGGCAGACCTGGGGGCCTTTATTAGGCCCCCGGCTGCTATCGGAGACACAGAAACTCGGCGATCTTATCGCTGGGTGTCAGTGGGATGAGGGGGAGCTCCCTCCCTCTCTCCAAAACCACTCAGATGCGGCATTCGCTATTGAGCGCCGGATCTGAGGGGTTAAATGGGTGAGATCGATACTAATATCGATCTCACCCATTTGAGCAGGGATGCCCCCAACCCTCAGCTACCTCTGGCAGCTGAGAGCAGGGAGATTTAACGGCTGCCTGCTCTGTTTATTTATTCCGATGCAGCACCGTGCAAAGGCTATTGCATCGAAATAAAGCCCGATAGTGGCCGCCGTAAAAACACTATAGGGTGGTCACTAACGGGTTAAACACATCTTCGTTTTTCTACAGATGTTAATAGATGGGCGTCTCTAGTTTGGCATGTTTCAAGGCTCTTTATATAGGTGTCACTATAGAGCAAGCTTTCTTCCTTGTGGTGTGCTATTTTGCATACTTTTTCCCAAGGAGCATTGCCCTAAGGACTATATAGTAGCTGGGGAATCGGTACATTTTAGTAGGAAGTATACACTTCATCGCACACAGCCAATCAGGACCCTACTCTGTACTGATGAGGAGCAAAAACTTTGACGCAGTGCTGTTTACAGATGGGTGTCTGTGGTATGTTGATGACCTTAATCATGTTTGAATGCTCTTTAAAGGCTTTGCCACATTTACTATGAGGGTAAGTTCACACGGGGTGGATATGCTGCGTAAAGGTACACAGCGTGTAAGCCCCTGTGGCCGCAGGGAATTCCGGGTGAAGAACTGCACGACAGTTGCGGAAAACTGAAGCATTAGCATTGACTCTTCATCCCAGGAGACCACTGCAGCCTGTGATAGGCTACAGTGGCAGTCACACTGGATGAAACGTCATCCTAGGAGGCCGGCCCTCTGAAGTCATCCATGCCAGCCTCCTGGAATGACGTTTCATCCCATGTGACTGACACTATGGCCTGTGATTGGCTGCAGCGGTCACATGGAATGAAAAATCACCCCAGGAGGCCGATTAGCAGAAAGGCAAAGGTAAGTATAATGTGTTTTTCTAAGTTGCAATTTTTTTCGGCGCAATCGCTGCGATTCCATTGCAAAAGTCGTGACATTTGTTTGCTGCAGGTTTTAGATCCCCATTGAATTAAATTAAACAAGATCCTGGCGATTCCGCAACCACAATTGACATGCTGAGGCTTAAAAGAACGCGCTGCTGGTCAATTTGTGTGCGGAATCTCCACATATCACGTATGCACAATGTGGATGAGATTCTTTCATCCACTCCTCTGCTACTGTATTATGCTGCAGATTTTCCTCCAACAAAATAAGTTAAGGAAAATCCGCAGTATTTCCGCCATGTATGGACTAGCCCTTACAGAACTGCTTTTCTGCTATACTGAAGTCCTATGAAAAATTTACTTGCGCAGGACATAAGGTAAACCAAGTGGTTAGAAGCTGGTAAGCTACAGTGTGAAAACCTTTTAAATCCGCCATACCAATTCTCGCTACCTGTGTCTTGAGAGAAGAAAAACACTCATATTTTTATGTTATATAATTATACCATGCAAAAGTTTTTTGTTTGTTTTTTTGGAGACAGTCTGTAATATTTGTCCATGAGCACAAATATGTAAAGAATATAGCCATCTTGATTTAAATATGGTGATACATTTAAAGCCCAGTATAGATTTCTTGATCGTTGTTTGCAACCACTAATCATTTTGATAGAAAATGAATGTTTTTGTAAGTCTGGCTCCTTGCTAAATTAGATTTCCTCTTTGACCTCTGTTGATTCTTTTCTTAGGTCAGTCAGGGAATACTTTTCCATATTCATTCTCCAAATCTCCTTTATTTTGTCAGCAGCTGAATCACACATTATTTGCTATGGAGAAATTATGAGTCCCATGATGACCACAATTCAATTTTCTTATCCACATATCTTGTAGACACACAGCTAATAAATCCCACCACATCAACTTCTTTCACAAAGCACAACAAATAGAAGCTAAATATTGAACTGTTTGCATTTAGATATGAATGTGTATGTAGTTAACCACTCAGTGTTTATGCTTTTAATTATTTTGTGGTGACATTAATTGTAATGTTTTTGTAAGTAAAAGGAGAAGTACATGAAGAACAATGCTAGAAATAAGCAAAAATATATTTTTTCCTCCTTTTAGACATATTCACTGACAATCAGTGTATAATTTTTATACAGCAAAATTACTTGGCAGGTTTAGCATTAATCCATGACTAAAAAGTAAGGTGTGAATGAATAACTATGTTAATATCAATCTAATATCAATCACATGCTCTGGAATGTTCATATTATTTTAGTCTGTACATCATTTATTTTTAGAGCAGAAGTTTTTACTTCAGAGCTGCTGTTCTTACCGTAAGCTGGACAATTATGGACAAGACAGCAACCGTGATCTCGAGTAAGTGACACACATTAACTTTACCGAAGTGTCGGGAGTGGTCAATAGACATCGCGTTCTGGCTGGAAGCGATGTCTATTTACTCTCAAGACACTTCAGTAACGTTTATTTGGGAGTAAGTGACAGCACACACTGTGTTGTGTACATGAATGGAGAGAAGTGTATGACACTGATTGGTCATACACTTTGCTGGATTCACACATTGTGTATTTGGTTCAGGTTTTGGTGCAGAATTTTGGGGCAAAGCCAGAAGTGGATCCGGTAGGAAATATAAGTTCCTTATTTGTATTTCCTATTCCTTTTGAAACCACTTTGGCTCAAAAATCTGCATGAAAATCTGCAATAAATATGTGATGTTTGAAACTGGCCTATAACCACTGGAAGTGAATGACATTGATTATCTCATGAAAATGGTGCCTGACAAGTGTTGGGATATATTAGGCAGCAAGTGGACATCTATGTAGTAGATGTGTTGGAAGCAGAAAAATTGGGGAAGTGTAAGGATCTAAGCAACTTTGACAAGTACTAAATTGTGTTTGCAAGTCACAGCATCTCCAAAACGGCAGGTCTTGTCGGAGGTTCCTGGTATGCAGTGGTGAGTTCCTATTCAAAGAGGTCCAAGGAAGGACAATCCGTAAACTGGCAACATGGGCATGGGAGCCCAAGGCTCATTAATGCACATAGGAAGCGAAGGCTAGCCCATCTGGTCCGATTCCCCAGAACTGTAACACAAATTGCTGAGAAACTTACTGCTGGCTATGATAGGAAGGTGTCAGTGTAACGTCTATGGCCGAGGGGCGTCATTCAGACTTACCCTCTGACGGTCCCGGCCATGGACGTCTGTGTTCTAGGCGACATCTTCCTCCAGGGAGACGCCGGCACTCACTTCTGGGTTCTTGGACTGTTTCCCGCAGGGCGCGTGCGCCCGCGCATGCACGGCTTTAAGGGGCCACTACGCGTACAGCTGTCATTACTCAATAATTAGCCCAAATGGCTGCTGGACTATAAAAAGGGCTCTGCCCACTTGATCCTTGCCTGAGCATTGTTGTCTACCTAAAGTTTGTCTTGCAAATGGTCTCCCAGTGTTTTCCATTTCCCAGTGTTACCCGTTCCTGCTGCCTGTTCCCTGTATCCCATGCTATCGTATCTACAGAGAGAGTCAAGTCGTGTCTTCTGCTGCATCTACTAGCCTTCTACAATGAAAGTCAAGTTGTGTCTCCGCTACTGTCTACATTGCCTCAGGTACTCGTTCTGGACTATAGACATTGTTTTGTACCTAGTTGGCCAGCTGCTATACCGCTACGCGGTACGGCCCTCAGGACACAATGTATCACAGATTGCTTTGTTTGGAACTGTGTACCAGTAGACCAATCAGAGTCCCATTCTGACCCCTAACCCCAGCCGAAAGCACCTACATTGTTCGTGTGTGCAGCCGAACTGGACCATGGAGCAATGGAAGAAGGTGGCCTGCTCTTATGAATCATGTTTTCTTTTACATAATGTGGCCAACCGGGTGTATGTGGATCAATTACCTGGGAAAAAGATGGCACCAGGATAGACTATGCTAAGAAGGCTATCTGGCAGAGGCAGTGTGATGCTTTCTGCAATGTTCTGCTGTGAAGTCCTGAAATTTATGTGGATGTTACCACCTACCTAAATATTGTTGCAGATCTAGTACACCTTTTCATGACAGATACTTCAGGATGCCTTCAAAGGTCTTGTGAAGTCCATTACTCAACTGGTCAGAGCAGTTTTTGCAGCACAAGGGTGGTTTACACAATACTAGGCAGGTGGTTTTAATGTTATTTCTGAATGGTGTACATATAATATATATACAGATGTAGCAATGTTTATCTTGACTCATAACATGCGGCATTGTGATATCACACAACAAAAGCCATTGAAAAAGTCAAGTTAAAGCTTTTTGCCGCAGTGTATTGAGACGAGTTAAAGATTGCTACATCTGTATATTTTATCATAACATTTCTTAAAAAAGGGAAATAAAAAATCTGCCTTAGCATGAAAATTATATTGATTAATATCCAGCACCATGCTTAGTGGTTTAGAGCTTTAAATATTAAAGCCGCCAACAGCAGATCATAAAAATAAGCTTACAGCAGCATAATATAATGATTGCAAAAATGTTAATTGCATTTTTTTTTTTTTTGGTCAAAAAAAAAATCATTCTGAGGGAGCCACTACAACAGTATTATTAGCAGTAAGTGAAATATACATGAGCTATTTTACAGCAAATGATCAGTTCTTGACATTTACTTTCTTTACACTAAGTATCGGTTTTCTTAGAAATCTTCAATTAGTGAAAATGTAATGAATGTTGCATTTTACATATTAAAGAGGGTGATGGAACATGCTTGTCTAACAACTTGCTTGGCCTCATTGCCTTCTAAAATGAAAAGCATCAAATAGATTTTCTTTCTCCCTTATGTGTCCCCTCATGCTTCAGTTAGCATGCAGATAACCCTTACTAATATCTGCACCATCTATGAGCATTATAATGTGAAGGAGAGTACAACATTTTATCTAGTACATATATATTCTATTATTTATTATTATATTCTATATTAATATATTCTATTTAAATTGCACCTGCCATCTTTAGAGGTTGTAGTTCAATTGTAAATCACCTGCACATATGGTGACCCTGCCCTATAGTTGTGATCTTCTGGAAAAGGGTCTATTCCAGGTGTTTTGATCTACTTTCCAGACTTTTCCCTTTGTCTTTTGGCTGGGAGATAGGTAAGCCATTGAGCCTTAGGGCAGATTCACACGAACGTTGCGTTTTTGCGCTCGCAAACAACGCGGCGTTTTGCGAGCGCAAAAACCATTTGACAGCTGCGTGTGTCATGCGTGTCTGATGCGCGGCTGCGTGATTTTCGCGCAGCCGGCATCATAGAGATGAGGCTTGTCGACGCCCGTCACTGTCCAAGGTGCTGAAAGAGCTAAATCTTTCAGCACCCTCGACAGTGAATGCCGAACACAACAGCGAAAAACCTGTAAAAAAAAAAGATAAAGTTCCTACTTACCGAGAACTTCCCTGCTGTTGCCTTGGTGACGCGTCCTTGGTGACGCGTCCTTGGTGACGCGCCTCTCTTGACATCGGGCCCCACCTCCCTGGATGACGCGGCAGTCCAAGTGACTGCTGCAGCCTGTGATTGGCTGCAGCCTGTGCTTGGCCTGTGATTGGCTGGAGCTGTCACTTGAACTGAAGTGTCATCCCGGGAGGTCGGACTGCAGGAAGGAGACAGGAGTAATCGGTAAGTTAGAACTTCGTTTTTTTTTACAGGTTCATGTATTTTGGGATCGCAAGTCACTGTCCATGGTGCTGAAACAGTTTAACTCTTTCAGCACCATGCACAGTGAATCTCTCCCGACGTCGCGGACCGGAAATTTTTTTGCCGGGTTCGGCCAAAACGAGTTTGGCCGAACCCGGTGAAGTTTGCCTCGGTTGTCGGGGTTCGCTCCTCGCAAAGACACTCCGTTTGGATGCTTGGAAACAGAAAAGCACGTGGTGCTTTTCTGTTTCCATTCATCCTTTTGACAGCTCGTGCTCTGTTTCAGTCTGTTCGCACGGAAGTGCTCCCGTGCGACCTGCCTGGTTTTCACGCACCCATTGACTTCAATGGGTGCGTGATGCGTGAAATACGCAGATTTATTGAACCTGTCGCGTATTTTGCACAGCGAACAAACGCTGCGCAAAATACACGGACTGTGTGTACTGCCCCATAGACTTCTATAGGGCATTGCGTGCCGCGCGAAAACCACGCGGCCTGCACGCTGCCAAATCACGCTCGTGTGAATCCCCCCTTAGAAACCAAGCACTCAAATTGTCTCAATACATTTGCATGGCTGCGAGAATCCACATTGCCTCAAAGTGGAAGACTTCCAATCTTTCTCTTGTGGAGGTCAACTATTGTGTCTCCAGGATGATGGTAACTAAGTGGATATATGCTATTAGGACTAACTCTATGGAAACCTTTCTCATGACATGGCACCTTAGATTGACTTCTTGGAGTCCCCAGGCTTACGTGGATTAGTTTCCTCTTAAACCCTGATGTTCTCCCAATATTGCCACCCATTATTTACACATACTTACCTGGTAGGTATTTTTTTCTGCTTTTTCTTTTCACCTTTAGAATACGGAGTGCCTTGTGAATACTGTTCTTGTATATTTTTCTTAAGTTAATTGCATTGTTCTCCTACTGTTTTACTGCTTAGCTAAGCTATCAATTTCAAGGCTCACAATTACCGGTGGATTATATGAGGGTGTTCTATACTAAGCTATTCAAGAGCAAAGGGGTCTATGTACTGTTCTTACACAGGGATCCTCTTTTTATGTCAACCTCTGAATGATCGCAACCCTCCACCAATCAGAAATTTGACAGTCCTAGACAAACTTGGTCCTTAAGATCAGGATGATCTCTAACAATATCTCTTAGGGCTCATGCACATCCATGTGCATGGACCCTGTATAGTGGCACATCCAGTCCCTACAGGTCCCGATCGGACCTGTAGGCACTCGGTATGCTTCCGTATTGAGCCCTTCCATGTGCCACCGTATTCTGATACAACATGTGATGCTGCATACCACAATTTTTTTTCTTACTTATGAAATTGTATGCACACAAAGGTACAGTATAGGCTCATAGCAGCTTATAAGCACCCTTTTACGGATCCATATAACACAGATCTTTAATATGGCTATGTGCATAAGGGCAAATGTGATTTTTTTTTACTGAGATTACAGTAAAGAGCTCCATGCCACAGCATCAATATACAGATATGGTCTAGACAACATAGACCTGGCCATTGCAAACTGACAGCATTCACTCACCTTTGGACTGTCCATTTCATTAGTTTAGCACTGATCAGTTAATGTGCCAGTGCTGAGTTATTTACAGAACATTACAATGAGCTCTATTCCACCAAATACTAGAGGGGCTCTGATTGGCCCAGTAAAATAGACATTTGTTTTATTAGTTGCAGGGAGGGGCTGTATTTATATGGTAGCTAATATGCATTAAACGTATCAAGCCTATATATCCTGCTATATGGATGTGTGTTACTGTAGAAACGCAGGCTGTGTCTGCAGTCATTCTCTCTATGCTTAGGTAATGAGCTTAGAAAGTTGGAGCACATCCCATGAGTATTACTATGAACTTGTATATGGCAATTTTTTTTTCTGTGTGTGTTGTAATTTTTTGTGTTGATATCCCAATTGGTGAATGAATTTGATGACTTTTGCATGTGTGACAATAAATTATAAAGCTTGCATGAAAGTCGTTGTTGCGAGTGCATGTAAATGTGACACGAAGTGATAGAGTAAAGCAGTGAGTAATGGACATTTCATTGTAGTGTTTGGGTGTTTTTCTTGTTTTTATCTTTTTTTGCTATCTAAACTTTGGAGCACTTTATAGTCTAGAGCAGGGGTAGGCAAGCTTAATGAAGTAGAACATAAATAAAGTGAGAGAACAATGACATCTGGGCACAACTGGCTGAAGGACATATACTAGAATCCGTTTAAAAGAGGTTTTTTATTTTATTTCATAAGGCCTCATGTTTCTACACCAAACTGGTGTCTTCCTCAGGCAAGTGACACCTGTTCGGTGTTGAAACGCGTAGCCCTATGAAATAAAAAATATTTTTTAACCCCTTCCTCGGTATATTAAAGACGCTATTGGGAAGTCGTTTATGCAAAACGCAGTACAGGTGCTTCTGAAGCTGACCCTGCATCATATCCGCCAGGTCTCCACTCTATAACACAGCTGACACCCTGCTGTAACAGCCAGGAATGGAGCGAGCCTCTAATTCAGCCGACTAACCCCTTAGGCACCGCGGTCAATATCGACAACGGCATCTAAGTGGTTTGTAGCCGATCAGCACCCCCGTGACCATGGTTGCTGTGGCAACCGGAGGCCTAACAATGGCTTTCTGGTCTGCCAAGTACGAACATCTATTAGGCCCCACCAGATGTGGGGCCTAATAGGCTTACTGACAACTCTAATACATTGCACTTTGTAGGTAGTGCAATGTATTAGTATAGCGATCAGTGATTCAGGTCTTTAAGTCCTCTAGTGGGTCTAAAATTAAAAAGTTAATTAAAAATGTTGTCTAAAAATAAAAAAATAAAATGTTCAAGTTAAAAACACAAAAATCGCCTTTTTTCAAATAATAAGTCTTTTATTATTCGAAAAAACTACAAAAAAATAAAGAAAATCCATACATAATTGGTATTGCCCCATCTGTAATGACCCCAACTATAAAACTATCTCATAATTTATTCCACCTGGTAATCGCTAAAAAGAAAAAAATATGAAAATCAATGCCCGAATAGCTTTTTTAGTTCACATCTCCTCCCATAAAATGAAATGAAAAGTGATCAAAAAGTCACATTTACCCCAAAATTGCACCAATAAAAATGACTGCCCGTCCTGCAAAAAACAAGCCCTTACTCGGCTTCGACTTAAAAATAAAAAAGTTAATGGGCTTAGAATATGGCGTCACAGAAAACAAATGATTTATTATTTTTTTATTTTTTTTAAAGTTATTTTATTGTGCAAAAGCTGTAATACAAGAAAACGACATAAATTTGGTATTGCCATAATCCTATCGACCCGCAGAATACAGTTAACATGTAATTTATGGTGCACGGTAAATGCCGAAAAGCAAATACAATAAAAAACAATTCCAGAGTTTTCTGCCCAGACATCTTGGGTTCCTCACTTTTTCATCATCTTTCCCACCTTCTCAACACAAACTCCCTATTCTGGTGCCCTAACAGTGTCACCCATCTGTTACCTCTAATACTGTGCCTGCTGTGCTTCCCAGTACCCCCAAAATACTGTACTGCAGAAATATATGTGCCTTGCAGGTAATCATCCTAAAAATACTAGTACCACATAGATAGTGCCCCCTACAGTAATTGGTGCCATACATAGTGTCCTCAAAAATAATTGTTCTCAGCAAATTGGGCCTCTGACAGTAATAATGCCCACTAAGTGCCACAAATGAAATTTTTGGGAAGTCATTTGTCCCGTACTGAAAACATGATTACAGTACGGGACAGTTGTCCTGCAGCGAGGCAGGGACTCCTAGCATCGTACATAACTATGATACTAGGAGCCCGGCTCCCTGCAGTGTGTTCAGTCCGGGATTAGCGGCCGAAATACATTCCGTCCATTACGGACGTAATGTGCTCATGTGAATGCAGCCTAATAGTGCTCAAGCAGTCCTTCCAAATATAAATGTGGGAAGCAGATTGCCCCATTCGTAATAGTGTTCTCCCAGAGTTCCATAGTGATAATAATGGTCCCCCAGAGCACCCCCAATAGTAATGATGCAACCCCAGAGTGCCTCCATCAGGAATATTGGCCCCCAATAGTAATAATGCTAGCCCAGAGTGCCCCATTAGTAACAATGCCCTTTATAGTGCCTCATAGTAATAATGCTCCCCCAGAGATCCATACTCCCCATAGTGCCCCTAAAATTAGTTAATTAAATCTATGAAGCCAGTTGATTCTCACTGACGCTACAGCAGGGGAGCCTGCATCTTAACTGTAGTGTATGTGATAATTCACCCGCAATATTCTAGCAGTGTTATTTGTTGCTTACCAGCACAGTTGCATCCATACATTTTTTTACCCTTTCATTATGGGCAGCTGTGTCATGTGATCTCATTCTGACCACCAAAATAGACCATGTGTAGACAGGAGGTCAGTCTCATCTGTGTGTCTGACTTCCTGTGAACTACAGGATTACATCATCACCTATTAAATCCCTCCTGGCAACTCCGAGACCCCTCCCCACCTTCCTTGTTCCTCTGTATGCCCCCCCTTTATGCATAAAGTGCTGCTGAATAGATAATTTCTGCCCTATCTAAGGGAGCAGGAGTGCAGTGATATAATAGGCGAGTCCATACAATGATTAGTTAGTTATACAACTTACCTGAATCACATGGAGTGTCTATACTACCTGTCAGTGCTATGTGCAGAGAGTTTAGTGCATTTCTATGAGATGCATTTTCTCAATGCTCTCCTGCATCTGCTTGAAAGGGATGACATGTAGATAATATCACTAGCAGAATGCAAAGGAGATAGACTGAAGCTACTTCACATAGGAATACTATAAGACTGCAGTGTGAGAACAGAAGTTCTATGTCACTGATTTATCAATTTCTGCACTTAGACAGGACTCCGAGCAAGTGCAGTTTGTCAAGACTCAACTCCCTCTGCAAAGCCAGAAGCATCATGGGAAATGTAGGCTGCATTAGGGGAACCATATCAGAGAATAAGAAGAAACCACGATGGCAGACAAATGGTACATTAACTTAAGCAGGTATACACAAGACATACACAAGAGGCCTATACAGTATTTCAGTATTTCAAAAAGTAGCCTATGCTGCACTATATGGCCAAAAAAAACAACTTGCTGGAGTGCTTCTTTAAGGTACCGCTTTTTAGTTTAATTATGTTATTTGGCAGTTAGTATGAAATGTCATATTGCCTCTATGCTACCAAATTATATTGTGCAGTTGCGACCTTTGCAACCCCTTTTACAATACCTTAGTATTGCAGATCAGCTTTTGTTTTGCCATAAAGCAAAGCTTAACATAGAAACCCAACAGATTCACTGGAATATTATATTGTGTGAGTTATTGCTATTCAACATAGATAAGGATTTTAAACTACATCATTCAGCAATATCTTTCCCAGCATGCTAGATACACTTCTGAGAAATAGGGTAAATACACAATTTTGACATCTGAATCAAGTGTTTTCTCAAAAACCTGACACAATGCTTCGTGTTTTCCACTTACCCCTCCACTAACACTTTGATAAGTGATCTACCTAGTCTTTCATTTTGGAAGTTGGCCAGATATAACAGTAATAATGTCAAGTTGTGAAATGAGAACCATAATGTTACTTTAAAATGAAGCTAGAGAAATTGTGAAATGGAAATTTTCTAGTAATCATTAGATGCAAATTAGCCATACTGTAGCTAAGCGTATATCAGAATCTCATCTCTGTTTTTGCATTATATATATATATATATATATATATATATATATATATATATAAATATAAATATATATATATATATATATATATATATAAATATATATATATATATATGTGCATATACAGAGTGGAACTTCTTTTTGACCATTAACAAAATAATTAATTTTCTTTTTTAGCAAAGTTTGAAATAGTTTTCTTACTTTTGAGAAACCTCATGACACCTTTTGGCAAATCTGATCAAAATATACTCCTGCAGTATAAATTAAAGGTGTCCAATAAAGCTTTCAATAAACCAGAGTATAAGACTTAAAGTGTAGCTAAACGTTCGACAAACTTCTGACATGTCATAGTGACATGTCAGAAGTTTGGATTGGTGGCGGTCCGAGCACGGAGACCCCCACCAATCGCTAGAATGAAGCAGCTGAAGAACTTGTGTGAGTGTTCAGCTGCTTCCATTCTGTTCGGCTTTTTCCGGAAATAAATGTATCAGAGTACGGGCTCATAGACTTTGTATTAAGTCCGTACTTCGATACATTTATTTCCGGAAAAAGCCGATCAGACACGAAGCAGCTGAACGCTCACACGAGCGCTTCAGCTGCTTCGTTCTAGAGATTGGTAGGGGTCTCCGTGCTCGGACCCCCACCAATACAAACTTCTGACATGTCACTATGACATGTCAGAAGTTTGCCGAAGGTTTAGCTACACTTTAAATGCACGTTTTTAATATTTTATAGAAAAATAATACAATTGATATGTTAATACCCATATTATTAGATGTAATTAACACAATGTACAGTAAAGACCTATTAAGTTTAATGCCTAAAAAAAAAAAAAAAAAATCGAAGTCAGAGGCCTTGTGTCATCTATACCATTTACATTATTAAATTCAAGAGAAATATATCAATAAGATCCTGCTTACATTTAAAATAAAAGGCATTGTCTCATCATAACAATCCCTTATTAAAAGCTGGCCTGGTGGTCTACTGGTGGACGCAGTTCTAACTTCTGTAATGTTGCCATACATTTCTCCTGCAGCAGCCACTGTAAATAAATAATAATAATTTACAGTGGCTGCTTCAAGGAAAATTTAACATTACATGTTAGCCATTCAAATGAATTGCGTGATACCGTTTAATTCAATTGTAGACTGGCACTTATATCTTGGCCTTTCATTCTTTTTCATAGAAGGGGAGTTAAGAGCGGGTGTTCCCCCTCTATGATGTCCATATGTTTAGACAGTGCTTGTTTTAATTTCTTTAACTTTGCTTATTTGATTCAATATATTTATTCTGTTTTGGGGGCCTTTCTGAAAGATAAGATGCATGAGCCTTTCTAGCACTTAGAATACAGTGCTTTGGTTGTAGGGAAGTTGCATAGAAATATAATTTTATAATTTTCCATTCTTCACAGCCTCAAAAATGTAAATGTAGTTGACAAAAAAAATAAATGTAACTGAATAGTCGCATAGACATTAAACATTAAATTACAGTATATGGCTGCTTCTAAAAATTGAGCTTTGTATTCATATGTGAATATTAATTAATTTGGCTACAGATTTACATTTTATAAGATGATTAAGACATTAAATGTAATTTTACATTTTTAAAGGCTATATAAATCTTTGAACATCAATAACAGGTGGATCCTGCGTGTCAGAAACACGCAGGACCTGCTGAACTGGCGGATTCGGGTTTGAGTGCAAGATACAGCTTTTTATATATCCAAGATATATAGAAGCTGTATCTCAAAAAGTAAAAAAATGAATTAAAAGGTTGTATAAAATGCCACGATACATTATTTTAATTTTATATATATATATGTATGTTGAAAGGTTTACATAGACTTTAAAGTAAAGCAAGGAACAAATTAAATTTATTAGTGTCTAAGTAGCACATACTCTGCTTTACTGATTTTTTCATGTTATATTTTCTTCTCTGAAGCATGGAAAGCAAAATTCAGAAATCTGCCAGTTTCCTATTGTCAGAGAGATACTTTGTGGGAGCTTAGGTGGCAGTCAGTTACAGAGAAATAAGATATAAGGTCATATGCCTGACAGCAAAGTGGAGCTAAAACACTGCCTATTTTTAAAAACACAACTGGAAAAAATATGACAGTGTCTGTGTAAATGAATGGAGAGAAAAAAAACACATTTAGGCCTCATACACATAATCCCATCCTGCGATTGCGGGCATGGGCGGCCGCGGGCCGCAGCATTTTGGCCTGTTCTCCCATACAAAGTATGGGAGCACGGCCTGTAAAAAGCAAAAGATAGGACATGTCCTATCTTTTGCTGTACACTTCTACGATACGGAAAGGTATCCGCGGCCAATAGAAGTAAATGGGTCCATAATATCGGAGAATTTTTACGGTCGTGTGTATTACGCCGAACACAACAGTGAAAAATGGCGTTTGACGGCGTTGCCGTTTTTTTTTTAACAGCCGTTACAAGGCCGTTTTTAGAACAATGATGTTCTATGTGTATAAACACAGCCGGTTTTTTTAAGGGCCCGTGAATACTGGCCGTCAAAAAATAGTATGGCCTGACAGCACCCATAGAAATCAATGGATCTGTTTTTATAGGCTGTTTTTCAGAAATCCGTCCTTGTAACGGTCATTAAAAACTGATCCTGGCCCTCACAAGAAGACTCCCCAGGCACAGGACTCCTTTAATCACTGAGCCCGAGGAAGCCCTTGATGTCACTGTCCATATATGGACAGTGATGTCAGGGCTTTCAACTATGGAATCACTCCCCGGCCAGAGCATTGCAAGCTCTCTGGCCGGGAACTCCTGTCTTATGAAAGCTACTGACTCCTCCAGAAGCGGAATGCCCGGCCAGAGCATTATCGAGGCTCTGGTCAGGGATTCTGACGTCGCAAGCCCACTAACGTCTCCGTCCATGTGTGGACAGTGACGTCAGGGGTTCACTCCAGGAGCAGAATCCCCGGCAAAAGCATTGCCAATGCTCTGCCCAGGAATTCTGTAATCTCAAAGCCCCTAACGTCATTGTCCATATATAGACAGTGACATCAGGGGCTCCTCCAGGAGCAGAATTCCCGGCCAGGGCATTGGCAACGCTCTAGCTGGGGATTCCACTCCTAGAGGAAGTCCCAATGGCACCATCTACAAGTTGGGTATGTGGCTATCTTCATGGTGGGGTGTGTGGCGCTATCTATTGGGTGGTGTTGCGCGATCTACAGGGGATGACACTATCTTCAGGGGAGTTGTGACTCTATCTACAAGGGTACTGTGGCACTATATGGGCACTATTTACTGTGGACACTGTGGCACTATCTACATGGGCACTGAGCTGCCAAAGTACCCATATAGATAGTGCCAAGCAATCTATGTTGGCACTGGCACTAGATATGTGGGCACTGTGGCAATTTATGCAGCACTTTATATGTGGGCACCGTGGCATTTTGTGTGCATCGGCACTATCTATGTGAGCACTATCTAAAGTGGGCACTGTGGGACTGTCTACAGGGGCATTGCAGCACTGTCAACATGGGCACTGTGGTGTTTTCACGGGGTTGGGACAAAAAAAAAAACCTGACAAATTAAATCCATTGGTTTTTTTGGTTTTTTTTTTTTTAACGGCCATGAAAAACGAATGGCAAACGGGTGACAAACAATCATTAAATACGGTCAGACGGACTTCAAATAGATGAAAATTTGAAGACACACTGAAGCAAACTGGACATGAATAACTGAGAGTTGATCCGTTTTTAATGGCCATTTTTTTTTCACTGTCGTGAGAATATAGCCTTGAAACCTGAAAATTTTAATTTCTAAAAAAAATAAATAAATGTATGTACTATTGGATGTCTTATCTTCTATTAGGCTGGGTTCACACAACCTATTTTCAGACGTAAACGAGGCGTATTATGCCTCGTTTTACGTCTGAAAATACGGCTCCAATACGTCGGCAAACATCTGCCCATTCATTTGAATGGGTTTGCAGACGTACTGTGCCGACGACCTGTCATTTACGCGTCGTCGTTTGACAGCTGTCAAACAGCGACGTGTAAAATGACTGCCTCGTCAAAGAAGTGCAGGACAGTTCTTTGAAACGTAATTTGAGCCGTTTTTCATTGAAGTCAATGAAGAACAGCTCAAGATTACGGGCGTCAAAGAGGCCTCGCAAAATGCGAGGAGGAGCATTTACGTCTGAAACGACGCAGCTGTTTTCTCCTGAAAACAGTCTGTCTTTTCAGACGTAAAAGCCAGTTCTCGTGTGCACATACCCTTAGATTTGAATATAATGCTTCTGCTTTAGTTAGCGGACCTATTTCAGGGCGATTCCTGTGATGTATGTATTAAACTTTACTTCAGTGTGTATATACTCTTTTTTCCAATCCAGAGATTTCAAGATCTGTCCACCTACAAGGGATTTGTAATCCTACAGCATCAATGTTTTGCTAGTACTCCTTTATAGTCGACATATATTGCTTATGAATAAGTATACTCTCCAGTAAAGATGTATTTCTGTTTTCAAGATAAACTTCTCTTTAAGCTTGTAGACCAGCCAAGCAAATTTTATGTGGCTATGAATTTTATATTTTTTATTCCATTATTTTATAACCTGATACATTTTCACTTTACATTTTCCTGTAGTTTCTAAGGGCTGAGATTTCCATGAATCAACTTCAATTGTTTTACATTTATTTCCCTGAGCTAGACGGAACTCAGGGTTCTTTTTTCTAAGCGTGTCCCAAATTTCCTTTTTTAGAAAGCCACAGGGAGAATGAAGTCTTGGAGATCAAATCCTTTGCAACATCTTTTCAAAATTAACTTTTCTGATCTTCAAATGTTAAATAGATCAAAAAATGGAATAAAGTGAGAAATCACTGTGAGATGCGAGGATGCCCTGAGATCTTGTGCACTCATAGCTTGTTTGATAATGGCAATGTCCTGGCCATTTCAATAATTTGGGAAGCCAGTACAGAATTGCTTCAATCTCAACCCTGAGGAGAGTTGAGGAGGAAATCTTTGAAATACAAATAAGATTTGCAATAAATTGCAACAAAACTCTTCTTGTAAGCCAGGAGAATTGTTCTGAATAGGGCAGAAGTACTTCCAGCACAAAGATAAAATGCTGACAAGGGTAAGGTTCGCATTGTATAAAAGAAACAAAATAGGCCTATTTGAGTATAGATACTTATGTCTTATTTGAAATTTGCCCGTTTTTTTTTTTAAGTTCTAATGTGCAACAGTTTATTCAACATCCAAGTCATGCCAAAAAAAAAGAGCAGCCTTCCTTTAATTTAAAATAGGAGATTGTATTTATATTCACACCCATGGCCTTACTCAATGATACACTTTGTGGTTTGGCATGGCAGGGTGCAATGGAAGTGCATATCTAGCCTTAGCCTACAATTAAGATAAATCCACATACGTTTAGTAAATAAAAATCCCATCACATCCAGTTTATGTTAAATTGAAACTGCTACTTGATTCTCTTTACTTGTTATCTATTTGATTGGCATTCCATCTATTCACCCCACTCCAACAATTCCCCACTCCCCAGCTATATAAAGCCCAAAAGATATGTGAACATTTTAAAAGTGGTAGTTCTAGTTTCAATTGTTTCTTTTTTTTTTTATTTGTTTGTTTATGAAGAGTGTAAACCCACAATATTAAGGTGTGAATACAAAAATGAAGGCATACAAATCTTCAAGTACAGTAATATTCATATATCATTTTACAGTTTTCACAAAAATCACAAATCTTGTCAGGAATATCAATTTATACACTTTACACACATAACACACACATATATTCATACACATAACACACACAAATGCTGAATTAGGGCCTGTTCACATCTGTCTCAGGGTTTAGTTGATGGTTCCGTTAGACCTTTCCGTCAGGGGAACCCATGAACGCAAACCAAACTGAAACCATAGCTTTCCGATTGCATTACCACTGATTTGAATGGTAATGTTTCCGTTGCAAATGGTTTCCGTTTGTCTCCGTTCCGTAAGGTTTCTGTTTTTTTTTGCGGAAACAATAGCGCAGTCGAGCATAAGGGGTCCCGTGACGCCCGGCCCATAACATTTATGGGCCGGGCGGCGCAGGCTTCCTTGGGCTCCGTAGCAGCCACGAGCTGCGGGACCTAAGAGAATGGGGCCCTGGGCAATTGCCCAGTTTGCCCCCCCTAATGCCGGGCCTGCCTCCAGAAACCCTCACCCGGCGCCCCCCTCCACATCTCTACCTCACTGTGTGTTCCCCACCTTAGCTATGCCCCTGTAAAAAAACCTCATATTTGAATACACAATATCTACTGGTCTAAGAAATTAAACATTGACACTTTGGGTATAGGCTAATAGTAGGCATGTAGTAGCACTGCTAATATAGTCAGTGCTTAGTGATCAATAACCTGAAATGTAGTGATATATGTTTTCAAAGGGGTATGTACACATCTAAGTGTATAATATCAACAAAAGAGGAATAGTTTTTAAATGTATTAATTTAAAAAGTCGTGTAAATTTACATCATCCTTTGTGTCATAAGAGAATTTCAGGGATTAATTGTCCAGCATAAAGGTAATTTATTCTTTTGCTATAATCACAGCCTACACCTGGATTATTGTAATGAATGTTGTCTGTTTATGACATGCATCAATGAAGCTTCTGCGATATGCTGTGGTATAATTTCAGGCTCTAATGTCCTATGCAGAAGCTTGTTTGTGAAGGTAAATGTATGCCTGTCACTTTTCACTTCTATATAGAGTGTATAATTTCCAATGCTTATTATCCGCTTAAGTGTTTTTTAAATGTAGTAAATTTGTATAAAGTGAATGAGGCTTAGCTGCAGTACCAGACACAGCCAATGGCAAGAGTGATGCTATTTCTGAAAATAATGCAAATCTTTTTGTCTAATGCCTGAAGCCCCTTTACGCAGAATACAGGCAATATATTAACCCCTTAATGACTGCCAATACACTTTTTCACGGCGGTCATTAAGGGGTTTTATTCTAGGCCATCGCCTTTTCACTGTGGCCTAATTAATGACCTGCACGGGTGTCCAGTGCAGGCTGGAGCCGGGGCTCGGCTGTCTGATGACAGCCGGGCTCCTGCTTCAACTGTAGCGTTTGAAGTTTACTTCAATCACGGCCGTTTAACCCCTCAAATGCTGCGGTCATCAGCGACCGCTGCATTTGAGTTGTTTACAGAGGGAGTGTTCTCCCTCTCTCACCCATCGGCGGCCTGCAAATGCAATTGCGGGCATCCGATGGGGTGCCATGGCAGCCGGGGGCCTAACAAAGACTCCCAGATCTATCCTGGCTATGTATCTATTGGGACATTCCAGAGGCACTACCTAATAGATGCCTGTCATATTTATACTGACAGGCAAGAATGCTCTGGTATACCAAAGCATTATATCTGCAATCAAGAGATCGCATAGTGAAGTCCCCTAGTTGGGCTAAAAATTTAATTGATGTGAAATAAAAACTAATAAAAAGGTACATAAAATAATAACTACACATATATGGTATCCCCACAATCGTAATAACCCAAAAAATAAAGTTAGCATATTATTTAAATCACAAGGTTAACGCCGTAAAAAGCCCCGCAAAAAAACAATGCCAAAATTGCTATTTTCTCCCATTCTTCCCCAAAAAATAATAAAAGGTTAATCAACAAGTTCCATGTACCCCACAACGGTAGCAATGAAGTCCAGCAAAAAACAAGCCCTCACATGGTGACATTGACGGAAAAATAAAAAAGTTATGGCTCTTGAAAAGCGGCGATGCAAAATAAAATTATTTTTGTTCAAAAGAGTTTTTGTTCTGCAAAAGTAGTAAAACATAAAAAAACTTTACATGAGTGGTATCACCGTAATCATACCGACCCATAGAATAAAGGTAGCATGTTATTTACACCGCACAGTAGACGGTGTAAATGTAAAATGCATAGAACTATGGCTAAATTGCAGTTTTTTTTATATCCCCCCAAAAAGTTAATAAAAAAATTCTATATACCCCAAAACGGTGCCATTGAAAAATATAACTCATCTCACAAAAAACAAGTCCTCATACAGCCATGTCAACGTGAAAATAAAAAAAGTTATAGCTCTTTGAATGTGACAATGGAAAAACTAAAAAAATTGCTTCGTCATTAGGGCCCACAATGCATGCAGGTGGAAGGGGTTAATAAGTTATTGTTTTTATTATCATTTATAATCAGATACAGTAGTTCTGGCTTATAAAGAAATGGATTATATTACTGGAAGAATCTCATGAAATCATTTGCTAAAATAGTTTCATATTTTGCGCCAGAGGCCCCCATACTTCAAGAATGGCAATATAAACATGGATTTGGATACTTTTTCTTCACTAAAAATGGCATCAAACATGACATGTCATATTTTTTTTTTATACATAAACATACTATTCTTAAGTGTGGGGAAAGAACAGATTGTGCCTTAAATATTGGAACATAATGAACCAAATGATCTATTACATATTTTTTTAATATGGGTTTTACAGACCTGAAAAAAACAAAACGTTTAACCAGTTCAGAATCGGGCTATTTTGAGCCTTCAGTACCAGACACTGTTTAGCCATTTAAAAAAATTTTTTATAATAATTTTTATTTTATTATTCCATTCTGCAATATTTCCTTTTAACATGGTATAGGGAATACAATACCCCACACCCACCCATCCCTTCCCTGATGACAAAGAAGATGAGGAACAAAAAAACAAAAAAAATGTCCAAGGTTTTAACTGCCCTGTCAACAAATAAGTGTGATAATTGCGTAATATTCCACTTCACCCAAAATCTACTATCCTTTACTTTTACAAATTGGTTAAGTAATTCATGACCCCATATAAGGGTAAAATAACTATACCTAACTCCCAATTTATGTTTCACCGCACTCCATACCTTATACATCACGCTAAAAACTTTATACCTAGAAGGCAGCTGTAATGATGGGGGTAGGGAAACAGACAAGTGAGCCCTAATCTACCCGCCACTCAGTCCCTGCCTACTTGCAACGACCCGCCCTAGGCGACGGGGTACAACTGGGCGACGGTCCCTACGCTCAATAAGTGCACGACAGACAAACAGACAAGGGTACACAGAAGCAAGGGGAAATGGGGCAGTTGCCCACGGCAACACCGTGAACAACAAGAGTGGTGAACGAGCCGAGTAAAACCAGGAGTGTACGAGGTACCAAACGCAGAGCAGGAGAGTAGTCAGTAAGCCAGGGTCATATGAAGCAGGGTCAAATCGTACAGAAGCTGCAGCAGGGCTAGGAAACCAAACGAGAAGAATCACAAGCAAGGAGGAACCGGAAAGGCAGGTATAAATAGACAGAGGGCGGGAGCTAGCTCCGTCTGGCCAGGCTGTGATAGGCTCTCCCACTCCTAAGCCTGCCATCCTGAGTGGTGGAAGATGGAGTCAGTCTCACAGACATAGAAGCAGGTGCAGACTGATTACCTATGGGCGTAGACACAGAAGGTGTGCCTGGAAGATCCTTAACAGCAGCTTACTAAGGCATCCTGCCTCCAAAGCCTTCAATATATTCTCCCTCTTTACAGGGCCCCCCGAATTCAAAGTCAATCTATTTGCTGCTGAGTATTCCCAATCAATGGGCTGTTGGATCTGCAAAGATAAGAAATACAACCTAAAATCAGGTAGATCAAACCCTCCCTCCACTACTGGGCGACATAATTTACTATATTTAATACAAGTTTTCTTACCCCGCCATATTAGATCATTGACAATTGATTCCAGTATGTTATATATCTTACTCGGAATCCAAACTTGGGAATTAGCAAATATATGCAACAGCATAAGTAAAATAACCATTTTGGGCAATCCCCGAGGCCCTGGACAGAGGGAGTCGATTCTGAGTCTTAACCTTGCTTCTTAGAACACCCATTAGGGGAAAAATATTTAAAGATGTATAATACTCAATTTTTTGGGAAATAACAATACCTAGATAACTCATCTGATCCACAATTTGGAGACCTCCTATAACCTGATAGGCTGAAGCTATATTCGAGAAGGGAAGAAACATTGATTTAGACCAATTGATCTGGATGCCCGAGAGAATCCCGAACTCCTGATATACGCAAACGACCTACTCCACATCCGACGACTGCCTAAGATACAGGAACCTGTCATTCGCATACAAGGATATTTTTTCCTCCTCAGCCCTGAACAAAAAACCCCTGATAGTTGGATCTGAACTTATCTTTAATACCAGACATTCAATAACAATTGCAAACAAAAAAAGGGATAAAGGACATCCCTGTTGGGTACCTCTGGCTAACACAAAAAATGGTGAAATTATCTTACTCACACCCACCTGAGCCCAGGGGGCCCTATAAATGAGCTTGATCCAGGAAACAAAATTTTCCCCAAACCTCAAAAGAACTGCCCACAAAAATGCCTTATTGACCGAATCAAACGCCCTTCATCGGTTGAGAGAAGTCCCCCTTCCACCGCATAATTCTCTCCATACTGTAAATTAGTATAGACTTTACGTAAATTGTAATCAATGGCTTTACCCAGAACGAAACCTGTCTGTTCTGGGACAATAATATCCCCTATAACAGAGGCCAACCGGTTTCGCCAGAACCTTGGCTACCAACTTGATATCACAATTTAAGAGAGAGATCGAACGGTATGACGATACAAAGAGCGGATCTTTATCTTTCTTCAAGATAAGAGAAATTAAAGCATCATTCATAGACTTTGGGAGTGCCCCTTCCCTTAATGTCTCCTCCATTGTCCCCAGGAACTCCCCCAGAATCTGCTCTTGATACTTAGAGAAGAATTCATATGGAATCCCATCCATTCCAGGGGACTTTTCCCGTGTTGCTTGTTTAATGGCCGCCTTAAATCTCATTGATGCAGTAATTCATGCAAAAGGAGCCCCAACCAAGTATTGAGTGCATATACTGGCCATACTTTTCAGTAGGCCAACATTAAAAATTATTTTTGAAATTGGGCTTATATAATTTTCTAATTTTCTGTGACCCTAAATTTTGGGTTTTCATTCACTGCTAGCCATAATCATCATGCTGGAAATAGATCGCTCTGTGTGTTATGAATCTATGTAATATGAGTTTCACTTTTTGAATTGAATTACTGAAATAAATTAGCTTTTTAATGATATTCTAATTCATTGAGAAGGACTAGTACTTCTTTATACAAGGAAGCAAATTCGTCAGCAATTAGTACGTCATCTGTAATAATTTCCCCCGAATTTAATCTAATCGCAACTATTTCCGACTGCCCCTCTGATTTTTCACACAAGATGACAAATTTTCAAACTCCAACCCCTTCCAAATAACATTCACCTGAAATAATATTTTTCTCCAAGGATCCCTGCCTTAGAAACTTGTAGTGCCAATTTTTAGACGTTCACCACACTGATGCCTTATCATCTGATGGACAATGGGTATGCTCCTACACTGCTCTATTCAAATCCAGCCTCAAGGAGTCTACCACCCTTCTCTCTCTCCTGTTCTTCTCAGTATTTCTCTTTTTATAGAATCGTCTCACATAAGCTTTGAAGTTATCCCAAATTACTCTTCTAGATGTTGTCCCCTTATTTATCTGGAAAAACTCCATAAACTGAACTAAAGCTTCCTCATCTTGTTCCGGTCCAAGAATTAAAGAGGGAGAGATATATGCTCTCACAGAACAACCCCGCCTTATGGTCTCAATTTCAACAAGCAATGGTGAATGATCCCACAGGCCTCTTGCTTCATATTCCACTCTCTTGACTGCGCCCATCATTTGTTTATTTGCCAGAGCTAAGTTAATTCTTGAGAGGGATTCCGAGGTCTTAGAATAGAAAGAGAACTGAAATGTGTCTGGGTGAAAAATCCTCCATGTATCGAACCATCCCATCTCCTCCAAATAATACCCAAAAGAGTAACTAATACTCCCAGGTTTTAAAGGTTTTACTTCATCTGGAACATTATTAAAGTCCCCAATTAGGAGAAGAGGAATTCCAGGTTTTTTAGCCAAAAAAAGGGTAATGTTATTATCACGTTGGCTGCGTGGACCCACTGGGCCGTACCGCCTTGACGGTATGGCAGCTGGCCAACAGGATGCAGGTCACAGTCTATAGTTTGTATAGTTTACCTGTGGCAGCTCAGACAGTAGCAATGACAGGCTCGGCTGGGACTTAGGCAGCAGGCAGATGTCAGGCGTAGTGTAGCAGGACAGGCGTGGAATACAGCACAGCACGACTACAGCTCAGCACGGTACTTGACCAGGTAGCATGGGATATAGGTACAGGAACGTGGAACACTGGGAACTGGAAAACACTAGGAGATCATTTGCTTAGACAAACTTAGGGTACGGCAACAACACTCAGGCATGGGAGGAAGGGGCTGAGCCCTTCTTATAGTCCAGGGTGCTCATGGGCTAACTTTACATTAACTTCAGGTGAATGCGCTGGCCCTTTAAGAGCGGGCACGAGCATGTGCACGCACCCTACGGGACCCGGCCGAGGTAAGCGTAAGTGAGCGCTGGCGTCCCCTGAGGAGGAGACTGGGGCCAGCGCTCACAGACCCATGGCTGCGGCCGTCAGGAGGTGAGTGAGCCTGATAACCCGCGGCCATGGACATGACAATTATCCAGGACCAAATAAGCAAAATGTGTGGGAACATACACTGACCCCAATACCATGTCCACTCTCAAATCTCTCATGTAGTAACACAAATCTTCCTGCATCGTCCACTAGGACCTCATGAATCTGAACCACAATACTCTTATGGACCAAAATACTCACTCCTCTAGAAAAGGACGAATAGACGGATGGTACATATAGGAAACCCACCCCCTAGATAAACCACCGAACGTCGCAGGAGGAAGATGGGTCTCCTGCAAACCAATCACAGCGGCAGATCATTTAGGATTAAATTAAAGACTGCCAATTTCTTACGTTTATTACCCAGTCCCCTAACGTTCCATGATAAAATTAGCATACTCTAAAAAAAATAAAAATAAAAAAGGGACAAAATAAAAAGGACAAAGAAAAAACAAACAAACATCCCCTCCTTTGTTTGCCAGGTCCAGCCCCCCTACCACTCCCTCCCCCTGCAGCTCCCCTGAAACTAATATCTTCTTTCCAGGGAACTCTTCAACCTGGCATTGCCCCTCCCCTGCCTACCCCCTAACTCCATATCAAAATACCACATTTTGTGTATCTACACTACCTGCATGATAGTGTATTTAAGCACCCTCTTGCCTTCCTATCTTGTTTTACCAGACTACTTTTTTTTATCCACCATTAAAGTCCTAGACATACCACCCCACATCTTATTTATAAAATTCTCCAGCAATCACAATTCATTAGAACAGTCGCATATCCAGGCAACAAACAGCTCTTCTTATGGAAAACTCTTTGAGTCCATCCAGATGGTTGCCTCCTCAGAGGAGGAAAAAAAAAGGTTCGCCCCTCATGTATCAACCATAACTTTGCCGGAAATAACCAGGAATATTGTAGGTCCGCTTTTCTCAGACGTTTATTAATTTCAACGAACTTAAGCCTATTTTTGGAAGTGGACATTGAATAGTCCGAAAAAAGCATTATCTGGACTCCATTTACCACCATATTCTCCCTTGATCGTGCATTTCTTAGGATTTTATCCCCCTATCTCCTGCACATAACAGCTTGACCAGAATAGATCTTGGGGTCTTGCCTGCAGTTCTGGGTTCAAACGGGACTCTATGAGCCCTTTCCACAGCAAAGACTTTGGATGACACTGCCTCTCCAAACCTCTCTAGCAGCCAATTTGTAATATATTCGCAGCAATTTTCTCGTCCTATCACCTCTGGGAATCCCATACAGCAAATGTTCACTCTTCTGGATCTATCCTCCATGTCCACCAATTTACTAGCAGAATCTTTCACATCTCTCTCCTAGATTTTAAAGTGGTCACCGTATCTTCAAGAGACAAATGCAGGTAAAAAAGTGGATCTTTAGGATGGCGCTGCTGTGTGGTGAGAATGATGTGGAACAGAGTCCCGAGTTATTAATAAGTTCAGTTTAATGAAAGTGGCTACGCGTTTCGACGATGAACAATCGTCTTCCTCAGGCCTTTCATTAAACTGAACTTATTAATAACTCGGGACTCTGTTCCACATCATTCTCACCACACAGCAGCGCCATCCTAAAGATCCACTTTTTTACCTGCATTTGTCTCTACCTAAGCTGTCCCATCTTGGACACCGACTCGGATCTGGCAGCAGCACTGTGGATTTTATACGCTTTGAAAACTCCGTTTTCTGGTGAGCACATTTCTTGTTACTGTTTCCTCACCTCGATCTACTGATCTACACATGGTGGCGCCGTCTTTTTGTTCTTATTTCACCGTATCTTCAAGAGAAGGACCCTTTCCCCCGCTTCCTCCAGTCTCTCTTTAATTTTAGACAGGTCGTGTTTAATAAGACTCATATCCACCTGTACTTCCCCCTACCATGGACCCCTCCAGATTTTTAAGAGTCTGGAGAATTGCCTTCATAGTTGGAATCTTTGACAATGGGTCATAACATTCGCCCTCACCACTCCCTAACTCCTCTCCTGCCATAATACAATGCTCTTCCATGTTACTCTGTTTCCCTCTAGCAGTCACAGAGGCGGGGGAGGATAGGGACTTATCTATCCTAGGAGGTGCAGCTTTGCCTCCAGAGCCCCTATTGTATATTTTGCTTGCTGAAACATTATCTTTGTCATGTTTCTTTGTAGGCATATCCACGCCAAATATATAATCTGATCGGAGTCACAGATCAGAGCACTTTACGCTGAGTACTAAACACAGACAACAACAAAAAAATCCAGTTTGAATAGAGATAATCAGCAGTACTAGCAACTGTACAAATTTAAAAAAGAGGGAGAAAAAAAAAAGCAGCAAGCAAGTAGCAGATAGACAGTCAGGCAGGCAACCATTTTAAATCAGCACATATCAGCTCTTAAAATTATAATGCACGGATAAACTCTGATATTAATAGGAACGATCTCACCCTTCCTGGTTTTGAACTCCTTAGGATCCTGGACTTTTACAAGGATGTAGGAATGCAACCGTGCAGGCCACGATGATAAATACAAAAATTGAGACAGGAGAGGCATAGCTGGAGTGCAGATAAAAACTTTGACCAGCATGCAAGCTATGAGTAATATCAAGGTGTAGGAGAGCCAGGGGAGAGCCTGCACACCAAGCTAGAAAGCCAAGAGGGAGTAGCATGTAGCAGCAGTAGCGATGTTAAGAGCAGCATTAACCCAGCCAAATCAGTGTGCCAGCTACATGAATTAGCAGAGGCTGGGTCCGGAGCAGCATAGCGGGCAGCGAAGGCGGAGCTTCAACTGACACTAGTTTGGCGATGTGATTTTTAGCGACGTTTTTCATAGACAATGCATGTTTCTTTTTTTTTTTTAGCTTTTTTTATACACATCATTTTTGCTATTATAGAATTTTTAGATATAACCTATAAGAAATAGATGCTCACAAAAGATAATGAATATTTTTATTGAAACACATAAGAAACAATAGACAATAGATTAAAATGAGGAATCCATGAACCACAGTTAAAAACGGGACAAAAGACTGTGTAACTACTGAGTGGATACAGAGCACAAGTTTGTACCTATAGCAGACCTTCAAAAAAGTGCAAGTACAGCCCTAAAGAGGGCATACAGGTGATATAATGACCCTATATAAGTGCAGCAAAGAGATCTCGCTGTAAATGACAGGTTACAACGAGATCACGCTTCCTCTGCTGTAACTACCATGGAAACAGTAACGAAGTGCAGAGATTGTGAATAGACATCCCGTGGAATGTCTATTCACTGTCTAAACACGTCAGTATTGTTAATGTGTTAGTATAAGACAGCACATAAGGATCTAGCAGGATCCCTATGCGCTGAGTAAATTAATGGAGAGGAGTGCATGACACTGATTGGTCAGCGTCATACACTCCTCTGTATAACGCCCACTTGGTCTAAAGTAAAAATACGCCCACTTGGGCATTAAGCAACTCATTAGCATAAATCTAAAATTGCTAATAAAGTGGTAAAAATATATAGGTTTTTTAAAAATAAAAAGCATTGCTGTCACCTACATTATATCGCCGATCTCCTTATGTAGAAGATAGGGCACTTATAATGTGGTGACAGAGCCTCTTTAATATTTGATTTATTTGTACTTTATTTTACTTTTTTATCATTATGGTCTGTCTCTCAAAGGTCAGAAAATATCCTTTGGGGGTCTAAATGGTTTTTTTTTCTTTTACACCTTGTTTTTCCACTGTAAGGCCCCATGCACACGAACGTTCTTTTGCGGCCGCAATTCCCCCAAAAATCCATGGGAGAATTGCGGCCCCATTCATTCCTATGGGGCCATGCACACGACCGTGGTTTCCACGGTCCGTGCATGGCCCCGGAGCCCGGACCACAGAGAGAACGGGCAAGCCTTATTATGGCCGTGTTCTGTGGTCCGGGCTCATTGAAAATAATGGCCGCGGCCATGTGCACAGTCCGCGATTTGCGGGCGGCTCGCGGCTGACACATGGCTACGGTCATGTGCATGACGCCTAACTGGGGCTGCACAGCAGAACTTATAGTAGCTGTGTACAATCAATCTGAAAAGACAAAAGCAGTGATAATTGCTGGGCATCTGACATTCAGCTACCCAATCGCTTGGGCAGCCAGCTATAACCCGCGCCATAAATACACTATGGTGGGGGGTTTTAAGGACCTCGACCACCGGCCATTTATATACAGCCGGCCATCGGGTACGAGTTAATTAGTAAAAAAAAACAACATACTAACCTATTAAATCTTCCACTACTCCTGCATTGATGGGTCCATGCCTTTGTTTACACCATAGCAGAGACGATTTGTCATGCCAACATTCCATGCTGTGGTGTAAACAAAGCCTGGTGGTAGACCATCAAACTATCATAATATAAGAAGGGGGGGGGGGGGGGTAATTTGAAAGTAATTTTTTGCTTTTTATCACAGATATAGTTTATTTTAAAGAGCTGGAATACCCCTCTAAAGACCTTGAAGTAAATTGGAAAACAGGAAGAGTAATATGAAAAGCTATTTTTGCAGATTTATGTCTATATTGTTGACAAAATACTTGGGATAGGTTTTCATTTTACTGCAATATTTGTAAAACTCCATGTTGTATCAAACACATTTCACCTCCTGTACGCTGTTATTTTCCTAGTCTAGTTGATTTTTTTTAATTTTGTAATCACCAAAATTAAATTTGGATGTGTTTTTGCCTGCCATCTCCCAAATTACCCATTCAGTATTTTAGAGTTAAATTGTGTATTGGAATTTTCTAGCTATTTATATGTAAATAGCCCCGTATTTTGATATTGGCTAAAGAATGGTATGCTAGCATGCCTAGTAATCCAATCTAAGTTGCATTTTTTTCTGACACTCTCCACTCATAATGGCACTTGAGGGCAAACAGTTTGATCCTTCTGTCAACATAATTTTCCTATGCAATAACGGAGAGAGGAGGAAATTTAGCTTCAAGGATTGAATGTTGCTATTTTCCAAGTCTTACAATACCAGACATGACATAACAGCTGAGCAGGGAGCAGCGGCACAGTTCTATCTAAATGCCAGCAAAGCTTTGTACTGTCTATCTCCCTTTCAACAACACAGATTGTCATTTCTAATCAAATACTTGGAAAAAAAAAGCTAATTTGTTTGAAAATAAACCTGTAATGAAAATGTAAGTATTAAAATCTTACAATGAGGCTTTGTTTTAACAGCCAACCCATCGCTGTCAACACAATCTGCTTAATGATTCAAACATGGCACATGGGCTAAAATTATTTCTGTTTTATGTGAATGAAGAATGAGATCCCTTATCTCTTTGTGCAAGTATATTTATTAAATGATCTTACTATTTTACTCTACTATCATTATCGCTATTTAAAGTTTCACCTAGGTGGAACCTTAGGTAGTTGCTTAATAGCAATTCCTGAATGGATTCCTATATTCTGTATTGCTCTCTGTGGAAGTATGATGATTGTGATAATCCGCTCTGGAGAATTTGAATACAGCGCCATTGCCTTAAGACTAGTGCTCCACTATGAATTTAGTAGAGCCACACCAGTTGCATGCAAGTTGCGCTTAGTAGCAATTTTAATGCAACTGAAGGTATGGAACTTTCTTTTTTCCTTTTTACCTATGATTTATTTTCCTGTTTGTGATCCCATATCCTGTTGCTGCCCTGCAGAGAAAGTGAAGATATTCCAGCATTTTGAGAGGGCAGGTAAAATACAACCTGGTCGTGTCACACAGAAGTTGCATCAAAATGCATCTCTCAGTTACAGATGTATTGAGTTGCACATTTAGTGTGACAATGCATTTCTATGAATTAGTATTACAAAAATGGCAGCAATATTTCTGTAGAATTTTGTCCTCTATCTTTATTATGCTACCCGTAATAAGAGCGGTGTAAGGTGGCAGGTCAGCTTTACAAATACCAAAATATTCACGATTTTGTGTGTACTGTTCATGTTGATGTACTGTATACTCAGCTATAACAATAAAACCACCTCCCTCATATTGTGTAGGTGCCCCTCATACTGCCAAAACAACTCTGCCATTACCCATCAAGGCATGGACTCCACAAGATCTCTGAAGGTGTCCTGAAGTATCTGGCCCAAAGATGTTCGCAGCAGACCGTTTAAGTTCTGTAAGTTGTAAGATGGGGCTTCCATTTATCACACTTTTTTTTTTCTAGCACATCCCGCAGATGCTTTATCGGATAGAGATCTAGGGTATTTGTAGGCCAAGTCAACACTTCGGGCTCTTTGTCATGTTCCTCAAATCATTCCTCACCAATTTTTGCAGTGTGGCAGGATGCATGATCCTGCTGAAAGAGGCCACTGCTATTAGGGAACCGCTTCCATGAAGGGGTTTACTTGGATTGCAACAATGTTTAGTTAGGTTAAAGTAATATTCACATGAATACCAGGTTTCCCAGCAGAACATTGCCCCGAATGTCACACTGCCTCCACCAGCTTGTTTCTTGCCATAGTGCATCCTGCCACCATCTCTTCCCTAGGTAAGCGATACACACGCACCTGGCCGTGTACATGATCTAAAAGAAAATGCGATTCGTCAGACCAGGCCACCTTATTCCATTGCTCCATTGACCAGTACTGATTCTCACTTGCCTATTAAGGGCGCTTTTGTTGGTAGACAAGGGTTAGCATGGGCACCCAAATGCAGCAAGTTGCAATGCATGGTGTGTTCTACCAATTTTCTGTCAGAGCCTGCATTAACTTCTTTAGCAATTTGTGCAAGAGTAGCTGTCCCATGGGTTCAGACCGAATGGGTGAGCCTTCACTTTCCAAGTGCACCTAAGAGACTTGGGTGCCCATGACCCTGTCACCGGTTTACCAGTTGTCCTTCCTTAGACCCGTTTTGGTAGGTAATAGCCACTGTATACCAGGAACACCCCACAATACCAGCCATTTTGGAAATGCTCTGACCCAATCGTCTAGCATCACAATTTTGCCCTTACCAAAGTCATCAAACCCTTACATTTGCCCGTTTTCCTGTTTCCAACACATCAACATCAAGAACTGACTGTTCATTTGCTGCCTAATATATGCCACCCCTGGACATGCGCCATTGTAATGAGATAATCAATGTTATTCACTTCACCTGTTAGTGGTTTTAATGCTATGGCTGAACAGTATATATTTCATTATAATAATCCATGGAGCTCTTAATTAATCAGTTTCTGCTAACTAATCCATATTACCTTGTATATACAGGTAAAATGTTACATTTTTTTCCAGATGCGTAGTGTCCATGTTTTTTCCATCGATGATAGCCAAAAATAAGGTTATTTATCTATTTTTAGTATGCAACACAGCTAGCCATCCCCTTAACTTTCTCTAATTCTCACAAGAGCAAACTATGCAAAAATTAGCACATTAAATTTGCTTACTTAGCTAGCTGAAGCTTGCAACTTTCAAAATGACCTTTACTGAATGTTAAATAAAGATGTACAATGTAATTGGAATGAAAGATTTAACCAATGAGTAATACGTGTGAGGACTTGGACTAACATCCTCAGGAAGTGGAAAACATAATGGCTGAACTCTTTAACTTGAAAGTTTTTATTGGCACACATAGTCATAACCTGATCAATTGTGGCGTCCATCCAAGCCAGTATATTATTGATTATGGATTCCTAGTATAGCAGGGTGCCGTACTATGAATATGATATTTAAGCTATGGGACCTTGAATCATTTATATTTTAGATGTGTATTCAATGCCATCCACACTAAAAAGCTGAAGACGATCCCTTATACTATACAGACATAATTACCTTTAATTAGATAATTTTTTTTATGCTCTTTGTCAATATGTAATTGAGCTGGTAGATGTCCGTTAGACCTACAGTATTATCTTCTAGTACTATCAATCTGTCTGTGAGTGCTAGAGGATTCCAGTGGTGGTAGGGTGGACATCAGGGAGTACAATGGCAATGTGGCCTTGAGCAGTTATGACTTTTAAAATGGACCTATACTATACTATGGCATAACTATACACTGCTAAAAGCAGGAACACATAGCAAAATATAAATTCCCTTGCTGAGTAACTATCACCATCCTTACACTCTGTGAGTTCTTTGTGTTGCAGCCAAGATATGGCCAACAGCCGATGCATATTCCCACCCCCCACCAGCTAGTCTGACACAAATATTGTGTAAACAGTAGTCCGTAACTTATTGGCATAAAACCCCTCTCCCAGAAATGTATTATGTATTTTGGAGTCAGCATGGTTCATTGCATGCTCCACGGCAGTGGCATGTCCTGCTTTTATGGTAGACATTTCCTGCTTTTATGGTAGGCATGCCACTGCCCACCTATCATGTCCATGGCAAGCCGTTGTTTCTGTATACAAGAATAGCATTTATAGTGTTGCAGATGCTAGTTTAAATGGTATTTGGGGCATGTAACACTTTTCTTATAATGAAATACAATAAAATACAAATAGTATAAAAGAAAGTCAATCTGTATATTATTATATGTGCATTTAATATAAATACTATTGTACTCTATATCAACCAAAATATCAATGACATTTATATTTCATAAGAAAGTGATAACATGTGCAGAGACATTGCCATGTTTTACTACCTCCATCTGTGAAGCATGAATGTGTGTTTATATCTGTTTAAAATTGAGGCTCACAAGTGAAGTATCCGTTTAATGTTCTGCTTCTTGTGTAGAATAGTATTTTATAACATATGTTAATTCATGTTTTAATGTCTGTTCCCATAGTCCAGAGGTTATCCTCCTAAATACATTTTATTGAAACCAGCACTCTTTGAAATCCTGTTTTGTAATATATTTTCTGCAGCGATTCAGTCACCACGAGAAGATGTCAAGGAGACAAGCTTTATGGACTTTGCGGTCTATAGGCTTCTCTGCACACTGACCTTGCCCATATACACATTGGGGAAATATATAAATTTTTAATAATTATTATTACAGTGCAATCTAAGTGATTTTGGTTAAAGATATATCTCCCATACTGAAACAGTGTAGTGAGTATATTAAAAAGTAGTCACACATAGGCGGCTTATTTGAATTAATAAATTGAAGGGGTTTTCCAGTTTATTGTACTCTTTTTTTTGTTCATGATGAGCATTGTTTTGGCATATGATTTACTACTAAGAGATGTATTTTTATTATACTGGTTGGTTTTCTCCAAGCTGTTTGGAGAGATGACATGAACAAGCTGTGATGTGACCTTTAACTCCCTAGATAGATCCACCCATTCATGCTCCTTATTGTCCTTATTGTTCATTTTCATTTTTCATACCTCCAGTCCATAGTGCTGTCAGGAGAGCTATAAAAATCACTGGTCGCAACTGGAGCAGCTGTGTAAAAATAGTACACCTAGTAGCTATGTGGGCTAAGGACGGCATAAAATGTTTATGTACAAAAACCACAGCTGATCTTTTCTCAGCGGCCTCTTGGTTGTTTTGTTATCAGAGTTTTATATACTTGTTAGTTAACTGTTTATATGCAGTTTTATTTTTACCAAGATAAGTATGAAATCTCCCTATTTCTGAGTATTATCACCAGTGATTCCTGTTATGTGCAGTGTAGTTAAAAAGAGTTTTATTATAAGATTTGTAACATATGAATTCTGAACAATGCTTTATATAATTAATGCGTAGCATATAAAAATGTGGTCAAAGGGATTACATGGATGCTTCATTTTTGGGGTCACTTAAAGAGGATTTCAGATAAAAGCAAGTTGTAGCATATTGCTGGGATATGCCATAACTTGCTCATAAATGGGGTTGAAACTGCTGCTACCCCAACTGGTCGCAAGACTGAAATGCGGAGTTCACACAGGGCAGATACGCTGCGTAAATGTACGCAGCATATCCGCCCTGTGCGCCGCAGGGAATTCCGGTCGAAAAACCGCACTAAACTGAGGTTCCGTTTTTTGCCTGGGATGTCCGCTGAGGAAAACTGCAGCACTTAGCAGGCCGGCGTCCTGGGATGATGTTTCATCCCAGGACACCACTGCAGCCTGTGATTGGCTGCAGCGGCGGTCACATGGGATGAAGCGTCATCCCAGGAGGCCGGCTGTCTGACATCATCCGGGCGGCCCTCTTGGGATGACATTTCATCCCATGTGACCGCAGACTCCTGGGTAAGTATACGATTGTTTTTTCTGAGTTACAAACCTACCGCAAAAAAACGCAACAACTTCTATTTATTGCGGGTTTTACCTACCCATTGAATTCACACGGGAAAACCCGCAACAAATAAGCAGCTTCTACGCAAATACAATTGAAATGCTGCAGAATAAAATTTCGTACTGCAGGTAAATTTCTGGGCGTATTTTTTGCTCCGTATTTACGCAGTGTGTGGATGAGATTTGTTTTATCTCATCCACTTTGCAGCTACTGTATTTGCTGCGGATATTCCACAACAAATTCTGTTGCAGAAAATCTGCAGTATTTAAGCAACGTGTGAACTGAGCCAAAGGATTGTAGCAGTTGTCATGCACAGCAGCCCCTTTGGATGTTTTGTCATGAATGGCTCTACTCTCAACCGAGGCAGGTACTACAATTCAGCCCCATGCATTCTTGGAGCTGGGATTTATTTATTTCTGTTGCTTAAACAGTACCAAGATATACCGCATCGCTGTTCAGAAATTGATGTCACTCACGTCAGTCACCGTCCTCAATGGGACTCAAAATGTAAATTATATTTCTCCATCAAACCGACTCCACACTACTAACAAATTTATAGGAAACTAATTAATCTATCAGCATGTTTTTGGACTGTGGGAGGAAACCAGAGTGCCCAGAAGAAAAATACGCAAGCACAGGAAAAACATATGAACTCCATGCAGATGTTGTCCTTGGTTGGAATCAAACCTGTACCCAATACTGCAAGACAACAGTGCTAACCACTGAGCCACCACTTTGCACTTACAGTAGGTCAGAACTATATCACTGGCACGTGTCAATATGGTTATAGTGAAGACTTTGGACCCGCACAGTATCCCTAGGGCTTATGGTTAGCGCATCACAAATAGTTTTGGAGATGCTAATTCAAGAATAACAATTAATGGCTGCACTTTCTGTTGTCACTTTTTACAAAATGACTGCAACAGAATACAGAAATTTCAACTACCAAACTGGCCATCACACGAAGTCTCTATTCACACGACAGGGTCCGAGTGTCGGCCGATAAAAACTATGCCATCTAGCATCCATTTTGCATCCGTTCTGGGCCGTGTTTCCGTTTTTAACGGACGATTTTGGTGCGTTTTGCATCCGTTTTTTTCCCTGTCTGTTTTAAAAACTGATGAATATCATTAGTAAATTTTTTGCCACACACTTCCCTCTGTAGATAATGCCACACACTGCCCTCTGTAGAGACTGCCACAGCCCCTCTTTAGGTAGTGCCACACAGTCCCCCTTGTAGGTTGTGCCACACAGCCCCCTGTAAGTAGTGCCCCACAGCCCCCTGTAGGTAATGCCACATAACCCCCCTGTAAGTAATTCCACACAGCCCCCCTATAGGTAATGCCACACAGCCAACCTGTAGGTAATGCCACACAGCCCCTGTAGGTAATGCCACACAGCCCCTCCTGGAGCGGAAACACCGGCCGCAGCGCCGGGGATTCCGCTTCAGAAGTCCCTGACGTCTGTGTCCATATGTCAGGGACTTCTCCTGGAGCGGAATCCCCAATCCCCGGCCACAGTGTTGCCAAAGCTGTGGCCAGGGATTGGGGATTCCGCTCCTACAGGGAGCAAAAAAATACCCTCCTCCTCCTCACACGCACTTTGCACTGTGGGGAGGAGGAGAAGAGAGCGAGCCAAGGAAGACACGGCCGTCACTTGGAACACATTCCAGTGATGGCCGTGTATTGCCCGGCCCCATAGAATTCTATGGGAGCTGGGCGGCTGGGAGAATGGCTGAAAATAGGACATGTCCCATCTTTTGACAGCCGGGTTTCCCAGGCCGTCAAAAAATCGGTCATGTGAACAGCCCCATTTGGGGTCTATTGTTCCTACTGCGGCCGTGTGTTGGACGTTTTTTGAACGTCCGTCACACGGCCGGGACACCCTGTCGTGTGAATGGGGCCTAACTTCTGCATTACTAATATATAAGCATTTTTATGTTTTGGGTAGAAATCCTCTTTACCGATTTAAATTTTAGAACTTACACCTACGAGAAAGGGGCCTGTACTAGCACCTAAAAGGAAAACAGGTGCTGTCTAAATATTAAATTCCTGCTACAAAATGACAGCAACGCTCACAAAATAATTATAAATTCAATGAAAAAGTTATTGTTATGCATAAATAGATAAAAATACATGAAAATGTAAACATACCTACGATGAAGGATTAACCCCAAGGTCTATGGTCAATCAGATACAGTACATATAAAAAATTGAAAGTGCAAATGCTACGATCAATGTAAGCCACATAAATATACTAGGACTGGAGTTAAGTATAAAGTGCAAAATGCATACAATAAGCCAATCAAATACCTAGATACAGGAGAAGTGGAACATACACACCAAGGGGTAACACCTGACACGGGTTTCACCTTGCTTCTTCTGGGGGTCTCGAAGAAGAAGCAGGGTGAAACGTGTGTCGGGGTGTGTTACCCCTTGGTCTGTATGTTCCACTTTTTATTGTATGCATTTTGCACTTTATACTTCACTCCAGTCCTAGTATATTTATGTGGCTTACATTGATCGTAGCATTTGCACTTTCCATTTTTTATATACTGTATCTGATTGACCATAGATTTTCGGGTTAATCCTCATCATAGGTATGTTTACATATTCATGTATTTTTATCTATTTATACGTAACAATTACATTTTCATTGAATTTATAATTATTTTTTGAATGTTGCTGTCATTTAGTAGGAGGAATTAATTTTTTAGTTGAGACAAGTCTTTATTATATCGCTTTTATAACTTTCCATTTAGAAAGAAACGTTGGGACCTCCAGGCTTAGTCACTTACATTTACTTAATTCCTCCTGCAACCAACCTGGAATCAATTTTTTTTTGGGGGATAGATACTGTAGATAGATAGATAGATAGATAGATAGATAGATAGATAGATAGATAGATAGATAGATAGATAGATAAAGATATATAGAGATATATGTATTTTTTTCCTATTATCTGTGATCCTGCCAAAATTATATTGTGCAATTTATTATAGTTTTAAGGCAGTGATCTTATTTAACATCATTTTTGCAGTAATTACGCAGTTAAGTTTAACTCTATGGCATTAAAATGACAGACCGAACAAATGACTTATTTAGAATTTTATAGTCAGTGGAAATTTACACTGAACATCTTGTCAGTAAGAAATTTTTTCAATTATCTAATGAGGAAATAATGAATAATGAATGCTTGGATGTAATAACATAGCATGACTCATTGTTCTTTGAACCATGGTGGTTTACAAAATCTGCTAAACACTTCCTGTTATGAAAAAGTTACATAGATTTATCTTTTTTTTAAAAAAGGTAATATAAAAGCACTTTTTTAATATTTCCATACTTTACTATTTTAAATAATACATCTTCAATTTGACTAATTAAGGGAAACTAGAGAAAAAAAAAAAAGAGACTCCATAGGGTTGTACGACCACGTAGAAACCCTGGACACAGGACCTACATTAACCTTGTTGTTGTGTTGTTCAGGCACAACACTGTGGCAGAACAAACATAGAATGCGGCTCATTGACGACGGCTGCTCCAGAGTACCCTAGATTGGCTGGCTGTTGCTCTGTTTTGTAGATGCCAGTTGATGTAGACAAATAGAAGGTACAGTAGAGAATCTTTAATTGGCACAACAATTGCAAGGTCGGGCTGACCCTATTCTTCAGGTAGTGCTCTACCTGAGAAGGGATTAATCCATGCCTAAAACGCATTGTGGCAAATTTACTAAGCTGTCTAAGATTTAGACAGTGTACATTTCGACCTGTTTTATAAATTGCTAGAAACTTTTTTCTTCCTTGTGCCAATCTTGCTTGTCTTATTTTGCGTTTGATGCACATTTTAAGCCACATCCCTTCCCCACAAAGCCACGCCCATTTTCTAGACTCTTTAAAAGTGTTTACTGAGGCGAAAACATCTTTACTTTAGTCTAAAATGAAATGTGCCAAATTGCGTCTAAATGTGGCGTGATTTTTTTACATTTTGCCCCATAGTATTTTTAAAAAATGTCACTTAAATTTGAAGAGTATGGGGATTTAAAAAGTCCATTGTGCACTCACTTAAAAAAGGTCTCTGTAGTGGCAGCGGTTTCTGTACACTAATTTATTACATGTCAAGTCTGTATCACTATTATAAAGGCTTCAGTATGTGTCGAGACAGAGAAAAATGTTGTCAATATAAGTTTGATTGGCATTTGTTCAGCTAACACTTAAATATTAAGAAATTGCATGAACTGCAATATATTTTCATAATCAGAATCTCTCTCTTTACGAGATGGAATATTTTTATAATAGAGCAGGGAAGCCATGGGGAATATAGGCTGTGATCACATAGGTAAATCTCATATTTTTTTCAAGGAATTTGTGTCAGATCCATGGCTGCTTTCTTCCAAACCATCAGTAACGAATGCACAGCACACAAGAAAAGGCTGGAGCAGTTGTTTTGATGCTTAACCCCTTCCTGACATCCGCTGTGTATATGCAGCGAAGGATGGGGTGGGGAGTATAGAGTGGGTTCTTGGGCTGAGCCCGCGACATGAGTTGAGGATGTCGGCTGTATGTTACAACCGACACTTCACTCCAACCTACGTGATTCCGCTCGTTTAACCCCTTAGAAGGTCAAAGCAACCACAGCATCTAAGTTGTTAGAAAGTTTTTAAAAAAATGTTAAATATTAAAACAACTAGTATTGCCGTGTCTGTAGTAGTCAAAACTATTACAATATAACATTATTTAAACCACACGGTGAATGCCGTAAAAATTAAACCTAAAAAACTAAGGCGAAATCACAGTTTTTTTTCCCATTCCACCTCACAAATATTTTTTTTCCAGTTTGGCAGTACTTTTATATAGTACAATAAATGGTGTTGTAAAAAACTGCAACTCCTCCCTCAAAAATCAAGCTCATATAGCTATATTGACCTAAAAATACAAAAGTTATTGCTTTTGGAACATGGCGAGAAAATAGTGAAAATTAAAAACTGAAAAATGGCTGCGGAGAGAAGGGGTTAAAAATGTTTTCCTTTTTATAATTCGGACATGCAAATATATTCAGATACAAAAGCATCAGAGTGTGAAGAGGGGCATGAGTAACAGCGATCTACTGTATGTTGCTTAGGGATTATTTCTTCCAAAAACAGCGCCACACCTGTCCAAGGGTTGTGTTTGATATTGCTACTCATATTTATTGAAGTGAATGGGGCTGAGCTGCCATACTACTATCAACCTGAGGACATATGTGGTGCTTTTTTGGTAGAAAGCATCCATTTTTTCTAATCATGGACAACCTATTTAGTGGATTTTACACTTTTATAGGACAACACTGAGCTCCAAATCACCTTGGTTCATTGCTGTTACCTTCACCTTAGTTTACAAGATTATGAGGTGGATTTACTAATATTGTCTTAAATTCACACAATTGAGGACTAGACTAGATGCGCCTAATTTGTCAATGTAAATTTGACATACCAACTTTTTCTAAACCTTATACCACCTCTTGGTTGGCTTATTTTAGTCCAATTTTGGTGCAATTTGGCACATCTTAAACCATACCCCTTTCCCACTATGTGACGCCCCAATTTTATTGATAAATTTGTTTAAAATTATTTGCGCCAAGGTAAAATTATTTGTTGCTCAGTGGTCCAAAGTCCTGTTTTGGGATGAAAGTAAATCTTGCATTTCATTTGGAAATCAAGGTCCCAGAGTCTGGAGGAAGAGTGGAGAGGCATCAGTCCAGCTTGAATTTTCCACAATCAGTGATGGTTTTGGGAGCCATGTCATCTGCTGGTGTTGGTCCACTGCATTATATCAAGTCCAGAGACAATGCAGCCGTCTACCAAGAAATTTTAGAGCACTTCATGCTTCCCCCTGCTGACAAGCTTTATGGAGATGCTGATTCCATTTTCCAGCAGGACTTGGCACATGCCCACACTGCCAATAGTACTAATACCTGGTTTATTAACCACAGTATCACTGTGCTTGATTTGCCAGCAAACTCGCCTGACCTAAACCCCATAGAGAATCTACGGGGTATTGTCAAGAGGTAGATGAAAGACACCAGACCCAACAATGCAGATGAGCTGAAGGCCGATATCAAAGCCACCTGGGCTTCCATAACACCTCAGCAGTGCCACAGGCTGATCGCCTCCATGCCACGCCGCACTGATGCAGGAATTCATGCAGAGTCGGAGCCCCGACCAAGTATTGTGGGCATATACTGTACATACTCTTCAGCAGACCAACATTTCTGTATTAAAAATAATTTTTTAAATTGGGCTTATATAATCTGATTTTCTGAGACACTAAATTTTTGGGGTTTCATTAACTGTTAGCCATAATCTTCAACATTAAAAGAAAAAAATGCTGGAAATAGATCACTCTGTGTGTAATGAATCTATATAATATGAGTTTCACTTTTTGAATTGAATTACTGAAATAAATTAACTTTCTGATGATATTCTAATACTAGTATATATAGATAAAATGGCAAAAAGAGACCTGAGCCTCAAACTGTCATATATTCTGTTGGATTATTAATATAATCGAATACACTCACATCTTAAAAGTGTTGGTAAAGCATCCCGTACACTATGCTTTACATATTCCTTTCCCACAGTCTGTAATTGTTTACCCAGTCAGTTGATTTTGTTAGGAAGTGCTGTACAACATGGTGCGCAGTGAGACTGAGCCGGCTCTATACGCTGCGGGTGTCAGCTGTGTATTACAGCTGATACCTCGCACCAACTGCAAGGATCAGAGATATCTCTGATCCTAATTACTTAGATGTCACGGATAAAAATGATGGTGGCATCTAGGCTATTAGAGGAGGAGGCACCCTCTGACAGCCCATTGCCCCCCCCCCCGTAACGAGACTGCGGTTTGCCGATGGTTGTCATGGCAGCTTGGGAGCCTAATAAGAGCCAACCTAGAAAGCACAAAAGCACAGGGGACATAACACACCAATAGAATATACAAATATATCACTACCACATATCGTAAAAAATAGAAATCTTTATTAATGAACAACAATACATGGTATCACAGAAAATGTAATAAATATATTTAAATAAAGCAGGTCATACACAGAGCAGCACTAGTGAGGTATAGATGTCAACATACCATGAGGTAAACAGAGACAACCCATCTCAAACCAAATGTCCCATACCTGTCACACCATATGTACAAAGGATATATAGCAATATGGCAATAGCCAAAAGGCAAATAAATGCAAGAGTGCTGGGTATGTCTAGTGGATTCTGACTGGTGAGAAATATGTGTGGCAGAGATACACTACAACAATACCAATACATATGCAATGAAACTAATACATGCATCACCAGGGATATAAATACAAATGCATACCTAGAGACATGGTGAAGGCAGGGGACGTAAAGAGATGTGGCACAAAAAACGCCTCAACGCGAGTTTCGCATGAGATCGACTTCGTCAGGAGGATGACTTAATTTAAAATCACAGGGGTTTAAATAGTAGTGCTATAAACGATGTCTTCATCAGGCCATGTAAAAAACATACATTACTACAGCTTATATACATACATACATACAATTAGGAGGGAGCAAAAAAAACGCCAAATCTGTACGGGTCAAAGATCAGCGGTGACGGTGATCTTTGACCCGTACAGATTTGGCGTTTTTTTGCTCCCTCCTAATTGTATGTATGTATATAAGCTGTAGTAATGTATGTTTTTTACATGGCCTGATGAAGACATCGGTTCTATGTCGTAACACGTAGTCTATTAAACTTTTATCTACATTCATCGACCTCCAATTTCATTATAGCAGCGCCGTTTATAGGTAATTTTTTGGTCTTTTCCACAATTTCTTGGCGGTAACATTTTCTGTTTTCCCTGATCCGACCTCGGCAGCCTCTTATCTCCTAATATCACTGCACATATCAGAGTTGTGCCTGACTAAGCACAACCTGTCAAGGTGAGCATATACCTCATCCCCTTTTTAATCTGGTTATCATTTTTATCTGCACTATGGTGGCGCTGTTTATCTTCTCTTATTTCTATGACACTCATGGTATGTTGACATCTATGTTCACATTTGCATACTAAAAGCACTGTGGTGAAGAGTGAAATTTACGTGAGGGGAGCAATTTTGCTTTAGAGAAGAACTGCTTGTCAAACTAGTGTATTGTAATCCACTTTGTTATTTGATGGATTTCTTACCATGAAACAAAGCTATTACATCAGCACAGGGTAGGGATGAGGATTGTTATGGTGACTTAAAGCGATCTTCATCTCGATACAGTCCTGTATAATCATCAGGTCAGTGATTGACAGTAGATATCTTGGTTCTGGACAAGTATTTTCCTGCTTGTTTTTCCTCCGATTCTCCAGGCAATTATAGTGTTTTTCATACCATATGTGACATTGGGCTGTCTCTCATCACATGGTCTTATGTGTTGACAGTGTTAAAAGAATCAAATAGACTGGAGTAAAAACCCTGATGTTGGAAGGACACATCAAAGCTTGAGTTGTGGCATGTAAAAGAAGCTGTGGTCTCGTCAGACCTGCTGTAAACGACATGATTCTTTGCTTATAATCTTAGATCAACAAATAAACTAATTCAGTCTTTATAAAACTTTTCCAGTCCTAAAAAAAAACAACCTCTTCTATTTCAAGATCTCAACTACTCTCTATTCCTAAGGCTGTGCAGAAAAATAATTTTGTGCCTATATCAATATTTTTTGACACGTTTGGCTGACACATAATGACACTTGGCTTCAGTAGACTTTTAACCACATGAATGTCAAAGGATTTTCTGTATCCTTTCAGTTAACTTACTTTACCAATAAATTCATGATTGTGATAGTTTCAAAGTCCCCAAAAATTAAGTGCTATTCAGTTAACATGTTATGTGATTGAATTTAAAGGACAACCTAATGCTCAGGGTGCTCCATAACAATATATTAAATTGTTTTTACAAAGGATTCTTAACTAGAAAACAAAAATGGTAAGATCTGTACAAAGCCCACCTGAGCTCAGTACAAAAAGTATTGTGCCGACCAGGAAATTACGTAATCTATATAGGAAATTAAAACGGGAAGGAAAAGGGGAAACCTGGTAAAATGGCACTCGGCTCAAGGCTTGTATAAAACTATCAAAGTAGTTTATTAGAAAACTTATAAATGAAAAATATATATGCAAAAAGTTAACATCATATGTGATCCTGCATCACAAAAAATTTACATCATTAACACATCCTGGTAGGAAAATATGCAATACCGTCCACAAGGTACAAATAGTGTGTAATGGCCGTGGTCGCAGACCGCAGACACCTTTCATCCTGCTGACGTCTTCCTTCCCAAAGATGCCAGCACATGCAGCCATCCTGTCCTGCAGTGACCACTAGGGTGTGCGCACAAGCTCATTCCCGGCCTTAAAGTTCCAGCATGCACACATGTTAAGAATTTAACTAATAACTCCCAGATCACCCTGGACTATAAAAACGCCCCTGCCCCTTCACTCCTTTTCTGAGCATTGTTTGTATTCCTGTTAGTCTTGCAAATGGTCCCTTAGCCGTATCCTGTTTCCTGTGTTCCTGTGCCCTGCTATCTGTATCCTGTATCCCATGCTGTATTTGTTCCTGTGTCATCTCTAGTGTTGGAGTCGTCTTGTGCCTGCTGACTTGTACCACGTCTGTTGTCATCTGCCACGTTTTGCATCACCTGTTGCAAAGGTCCCATCTGTGCCGTTGCTGCTGTCTGGACTAATAAAGGTACCCTTGTGCTCTGACTTTATATTGACTTGGTACTCTGTTGTTTGGCCAGCTTCTACCCCGCTACGGCGGTGCGGCCTAGTGGGTCCACTTACCCACAGATCGTGACCGTACGCTCAGGCCATGGACTCCACTGGTCAAATCAAGACCATGACGACATCACAAGTCATGCGGGTGGATATGCTAGACCTTCGGTCATGACAGGACCGACTCCTCTAGGTGGTGAGCATAATTGCACATCGGCTGCATATGCAAGCTGCAGCCGCGGCACCTGTTCCTATTGCTCCTGCTGTTCCTCCTATTACACCTCCTGGCAGCACCGATTCCTGATTCTCTCTGCCACTACCTCCTCGCTACGACGGAGACGCAAGGTCCTGCAGGGGATTTCAGAACCAATGTCAGATCCACTTCAGTCTACATGCCAGAGAATTTCCTTCTGATGGCACAAGGATCACATTCATAGTCTCTCTTCTTACTGGCAAGGCCCTGGCATGGGCGAACCCCATTTGGGAACATCAGGGACCAGAGATCCGTGACTTAGTGTTTTATACAGACTTTCTGCACTGTATTTTCGGAACCCGGGCAAGTTTCTTCAGCAGCTGCATCCCTGCTGACCCTTCACCAAGGAGACACCTCTGTGGGCGAGTACACCATTCAGTTCCGTATCCTGGCGGCAGAGCAGAACTGGAACAACGAAGCCTTGGTGGCTACCTTCTGGCAGGGTTTATCCTCCGATATCAAAGACGAGCTTGCCGCTCGAGATCTGCCTTCTACCCTAGATGATCTCATTTTTCTAGCCACACGGATTGACATGAAGATCCAGAAACGGTCTCAAGAGGTTCGCTGGGCCAGAAGACTTCCTAGGCTGGCTCCTACATTCCAGTAACCCCTGCTGCCCCCACCAGCTCCTTCCACCAGAGGAGCCTATACATGTAGACCATCTCAAGCTGTCTGTTCAAGAGAAACAACGCAAATGCACTTCGGGACTCTGTCTGTATTGCAGCCTCGGAGGCCATTTTGTGCTTGTGTCCCCAAAAGCCAAAAAGAATCCAGCACCTAGGATTGGTTGGAGAGACAAATCTAGGTGGAAAAGAACTAAATAATAAATTGTCCATTCCCGTGACCATAGCGTCCAGTGAGAAGACGCACTGGGTCTCTGCCTACTTGGACTTAGGGTCCGCGGCAAACTTCATCCAACAGGACCTAGTGGATCAGCTCCAGTTGCCAACTGTCCCCTTGGAGACAACTCTGGCTGTTGCCTCGGTGAATGAACTTCCCCTGCCCAACCCCATCGTGTCTGAGACCAAGCCACTGCAGCTCCAAGTGGGAGATCATCATACCGAGCAGATTACTTTCCTCATCTTGCCGAAAGCCATCAATCCGGTGTTGCTGGTTCTGCCTTGGCTCCGGCTTCATGCCCTGATTCTGGGCTGGAATTCCAGAGAAGTTGTCCAATGGGGCTCCAAATGTCTTGCCTCCTGTGTCTCACTTATTGATAGGATTGCCAACTAATTTTGCACAGTTTGCGGACGTCTTTTGCAAGAAGGAGGCTGAGATGCTTCCCCCACGCCGGGCGTACCACTGCCCAATTTAACTGGTTCCTAATGCTTCACCGCCCCGTGGATGGGTATACCCCCTCTCCTTGCCAGAGACTCACTCTATGTCATCCTATATCAAGGAGAATCTGGAGAAGGGTTTTATACGAAAATCCTTCTCCCCGGCCTGTGCCGGGTTCTTTATGAACGAGCAAAACCAATGCAATTAATCTCTCTTACATTAAAGGGGTTGTCAAGAAATACATTTTATTTCTAATTTAACTTAATTGGACATATATAAGTAACTTTCTAATATAATGTCTATTTACCTCTGCCTTCGCTACTTGGTTCTAATTTGCTGTGAGGTTCCGTGTCTTTGCCCAGCCAGCATTTCCCGCTGAAGAAAGGCACAGCGCATCATCAACTACATTTACACGCAGTGGGCCGGGCGGATGTTTCATGAGCTCTTCAGAGCTCCGCCTCCTCTGGTCCCGCCCCCTGTAAACAAAGTTGATGACGCGCCGTGCCTCTGTTAAGGTGGAAGTTCTGGCTGATCAAAGACACGGAGCGTCGTCTCTCCTAGTACACGCCCCTGCTCCTTCTACTCTCAGAAGGAGGAGGGTGGTGGCGTTGTTATTCCTCAATCTCCACGCGCCCCGATGATTACATAAAGACAGGGCTGATGGGGTTACATGACCCCCATCATCCCTGTAGGTTACCCCCATCACCCCTGTTTGTGAACTCCATTATCCCTGTATGTGAACCCCATCATCCCTGTATGTGAACCCCATCATCCCTGTGTATTACCCTCAACATCCCTGTGTATTACCCTCAACATCCCTGTGTATTACCCCCAACATCCCTGACTATTACCTCCAACATCCCTGTCTATTACCCCCATGATTTCTGTATATAACTGTCATCATCCCAGTATAGGATGATGGGGGAAATACACAGGGATGATGGGGGGTTATATACAGGGATGTTGGGGTTATATACAGAGATGTGGGGGTTATACACAGGGATGTTGGGGGTTATACACAGGGATGATGGTGGTTATACACAGGGATGTTGGGGGTAATTTACAGGGATGATGGCAGTTATATACAGGCATGTTGGGGTAATACATAGGGATGATGGCAGTTATATGCAGGGATGATGGGGGTTATATACAGGGATGATGGGGTTTATATACACGGATGATGGAGTTATATCATCCCTGTGTATTACCCCATCATCGATGAATATACCTTGTGATCCCTGTGTATTACCTCATCATCCCTGTGTATTACCCCCACATTCCAGTATATAACCCCCCTCCCCCTGTGTGATAATTACTGGGTGTGTGTGACAGTGCAGGGAGATGGGTGACTGTAATTAGAGCAGGGAATGACCTGTGAATATAGAGGGGTGTGACAGTATGCAAATAGCTGAGATGCTATGGAGGAAGGGGGGGATGTAAGCTGTCTCCTTAGATGCAGCAAGGGATCATGGGTATGGTGGGTTACAAGACAGAAAACAGCCAGGACCAGAAGCAAGGTATGTAAACAAACAGAGCAACAGTGACGATGGAGATCATACAGAAACTGGTTAGGCCCCATGCACACGAACGTAAAAACGCCCATAATTACGGGCCCATAGACTTCTATTGGCCACGGGTACCTGCCCGTATGCTTACCCGTGGCGTTAAAAAATATAGAACATGTCCTATTTCAGGACGTAATAACGGCACGGGCAGGCCCATAGAAGTCTATTGGGCTCCCGTAATTACGGGTGACTACGTGTGTGCACCCGTAATTACGGGAGCGTTGCTAGGCGACGTCAGGGGATAGTCACTGTCCAGGGTGCTGAAAGATTTAAACGATTGGCAGTAACTCTTTCTGCACCCTGAACAGTGACTACCGATCACAATATAGATCAACCTGTAAAAAAATAGAAGTTCATACTTACCCAGAACTCCCTGCTTCTTTATCCAGTCCGGCCTCCCGGGATGACGTTTCAGCCCATGTGACCGCTGCAGCCAATCACAGGCCAATCACAGGCTGCAGCGATCACATGGACTGCCGCATCATCCAGGGAGGTCGGACTGGATGTCAAGAGAGGGACGCGTCACCAAGACAACGGCCGGGTAAGTATGAATTTATTTTACTTTTTCTGCGGAAAGGGCTGTCCCTTCTCTCTATCCTGCACTGATAGAGAGAAGGGGCTGCCGATTACTGCAGTGCAATTTTGCAGCAAAAACGTGCTCGTAAATACGGGTGGAATACTGGTGACACCGGACCCGTATTTACGGGCACGGGTCCGTAAATACTGGTGCAATGCGGGTCGAATACGTGTGACCAAGGACCCGTATTTACGCCAGTATTTACAGGAGGACAAAAATACGTTTGTGTGCATGAGGCCTTAGAAAGTATGTAGGGGGTTTTAGGGAAGGCAAACCAAAGCTGGGGGACACTTTTTATAAAATATTTTTTTCCTGGCCAACCCCTTTAACTCATTTATGTCCAGTAATAGAATGTAGCTCCTTCATATTACATTAATAAGACACTGTAGTTTGTCAAACAAACACGTCCTATTACAGAGGCTGACCCTCATATTTCTGCCGTGGTTCTGCAACAAAATCAGCCATATCTCTGCAGAGATTAGCCCCATTTATAATTTATGTTTGGCTACCTGTGTTTTTGTGGCGGAATGTGCAATGATGATTAGAATTACACCCGCTGAAAATTTGACAATGACAACAATTTGAAGACAATTGAGGCTTCTACAAGCTTTTTTTCAGGCCAGTTACGATGCGGAAAACACGTCGGAGTCAGCGTGAAAATTCTGTTGTGTGAGTTTGCTGGAAAAGAAAAATTAATTAGATTTACAGCATTTGTATATTTTTTTTGTGTTGGGTTTTTTCATTTTAAGATAATTCGTTCCTAACGTCACTTTCATTACGTTAAGTCGCCTAATATTTGTTTTACTCTTCAGCAAACATCTCTTTGTGTATAATCTGACTTCTCAAAATATGAATACATTTTACACCTGCCAAGCTTTCATTCAGTATGTTACCTTTCATGTTCCCATTTGTTTTCTACCTTTAATACAGTCTTTCTATCTCTCTCTGTTTGTGTAACAGTTTATTTAAATTTAAGTCATAATACCTCTTAACCTAGAAATTTAGTAAATGTACATCAGGCAAGGCAGCGTGTCTTTCTGTGCCCTGTATATATCTAATTTGGTTTTCCATCCTCATAAGCCCACTGTCTTTGGAGACCAGCTTTTATAGCTTAGTGGAAGAGAAGACACAAATCTCAAATCATTTTAGTTTCCCCGGGAGTAAAGTTACTGTAGAAATTTTATTTTTGTTTCATTGACCTCCCAATTCGCTCAAAATATCAGGCATTGCTTTGTTTTCCTTTGACTGAAATCACTATGAGCATTTTCCATGTTTCAAACCAGACTAAATCATGAGCAGTTAATGGAAGCAATGTCTCAGTGACTATTAGAGGATTTGTTTCATTGGAGTCATCTTTTAAATGCTGCATCCAGCATTAAAGCAAATGGAATGCACTCTGTAGCTGGGTTGACATTTCAATAACTGGTCAGTGAAAAAGAGATGTTCTAATCTTGATTCTCAGCATGCTTACATTAAACAGAAATCTGACAAGCGTAAAAACAAATTAAGTTCTTCTGAGTAAAAGACTATTTATGCTTCTTTCTTAACAGGTTGTACAATAATGGCAATGGGATGGCATGAGGATACTTTCTGATATATATATATATATATATATATATATATATATATATATATATATGTATATATACTGTATGTATGCCAACACATATACATTTATATATATACATATATATATATATTACCGTTCAAAAGTTTAGGGTCACTTAGAAATTTCCTTATTTTTGAAGGAAAAGCACAGTTTTTTTCAATGAAGATAACTTTAAATTAATCAGAAATACACTCTATACATTGTTAATGTGCTAAATGACTATTCTAGCTGCAAACATCTGGTTTTTAATGCAATATCTACATAGGTGTATAGAGGCCCATTTCCAGCAACCATCACTCCAGTGTTCTAATGGTACATTGTGTTTGCTAACTGTGTTAGACGGCTAATGGATGATTAGAAAACACTTGAAACCCCTTGTGCAATTATGTTAGCACTGCTGTAAACAGTTTTGCTGTTTAGAGGAGCTATAAAACTGACCCTCCTTTGAGCTAGTTGAGAATATGGAGCATTACATTTGTGGGTTCGATTAAACTCTCAAAATGGCTAGAAAAAGAGAGCCTTCATGTGGACAGCACACACAGGCTCTAAGCAGAGTAGAAAGAGAAGTGGGAGGCCCCGCTGCACAACTGAGCAACAAGACAAGTACATTAGAGTCTCTAGTTTGAGAAATAGACGCCTCACAGGTCCTCAACTGGCAGCTTCATTAAATAGTACCCGCAAAACGCCAGTGTCAACGTCTACAGTGAAGAGACGACTCTGGGATGCTGGCCTTCAGGGCAGAGTGGCAAAGAAAAAGCCATATCTGAGACTGGCTAATAAAAGGAAAAGATTAATATGGGCAAAAGCACACAGACATTGGACAGAGGAATATTGGAAAAAAGTGTTATGGACAGACGAATCCAAGTTTGAGGTGTTTGGATCACACAGAAGAACATTTGTGAGACGCAGAACAACTGAAAAGATGCTGGAAGAGTGCCTGATGCCATCTGTCAAGCATGGTGGAAGTAATGTGATGGTCTGGGGTTGCTTTGGTGCTGGTAAAGTTGGCGATTTGTACAAGGTAAAAGGGATTTTGAATAAGGAAGGCTATCACTCCATTTTGCAACGCCATGCCATACTCTGTGGACAGCGCTTGATTGGAGCCAATTTCATCCTACAACAGGACAATGACCCAAAGCACACCTTCAAATTATGCAAGCACTATTTAGTGAAGAAGCAGGCAGCTGGTATTCTATCTGTAATGGAGTGGCCGGCACAGTCACCAGACCTCAACCCCATAGAGCTGTTGTGGGAGCAGCTTGACCGTATGGTACGCAAGAAGTGCCCATCAAGCCAATCCAACTTGTGGGAGGGCCTTCTGGAAGCATGGGGTGAAATTTCTCCCGATTACCTCAGCAAATTAACAGCTAGAATGCCAAAGGTCTGCAATGCTGTAATTGCTGCAAATGGAGCATTCTTTGACAAAAGCAAAGTTTGAAGGAGAAAATTATTATTTTAAATAAAAAAAATCATTATTTCTAACCTTGTCAATGTCTTGACTATATTTTCTAGTCATTTTGCAACTTGTTTGATAAATATAAGTGTGAGTTTTCATGGAAAACACAAAATTGTCTGGGTGACCACAAACTTTTGAAAGGTAGTGTATATATATATATATATATATATATATATATATGTATGCCTTTCAAAGGTGATGGTTGTTGTCTGGTGCATTTGGCCTTTTGACATTTTGTAAGTTTGGTAGCAACAAATGTTACATAATTATAAAGTGTACCGGAAAGTAACTAGAAAAGTATCTTATTTCACAAGTTTTCGACTACAAAAAGTGACAGGCTAGTAGTACACTATCTTCCACAATGTGATGCACACTATCTTTGTAGCTCCTTTGAGCATCAATGTAATTCGGCAGATGCCATGATTCAGGCTTTACACCAAGTCTGAAAGTGCTCTTGGTGCGTTCATGTTTAGCTGGTTATTCAGATAGTTACAATTAGTAGTAACATTTTTCGAAATCTACAGCATCTTCCATCTTTAATCAATTTTATTTGCATGAAAAAATATTAAAACAACCATTTTTTTCTTGGCTTCAATGCTTCTACAATAGAAAATGAAGGAACTTTGCAAATAGCATTAATTGTAAATATCTTCTTCTGTGTAAACAGATCTATGAGCACAGGGTTGATGCAACTGCTTGTTATAAAATACATGCTAACTTAGTTTGTGACCTGATCTGGGAGTTGTATATTACTCCCATGCTTGGTTCTAACCTACTCCTGAGCACTGTACAGGCATCTGTGGCCAAAGCAGGTTAGTGCTATTCACACACGTTGGCGCAAAATTACTACTACTGTCTTAAATTTAGACTGCTTAGAATTAGAGTAGATGCAGCAAATTTTTCACAGTAGCTCATGCTTTATGTTAAATTTGGAGCATGTTTAGACACTTATGTCTAACGTTATACCACCTGTTGGTTTGTTTATTTTACTTTTTGTGCAATTTGGCGCATCTCAAGCCACGTCCCTTTTTCTACAAAGCCACACTCCTTTGTCGGGCGAGTCGCAAAGATCTGTTCTTTTTGGCGTATTTCATTTCCAAAATTTGTCTTAAATGATTTGGACTAAAAGGAAGGGGCAAATTAGGCCAGGGGCACACAGCTAATAATAAATCTGCCCCGATGTGTTGCAAAATCTTTTTCTCACAATAATTACAACTTGCACAGCCATGGTGATATAAGAAGGAGAATATGTAGGCACATATTCTATGACTTTGAGAAAAATTAGAGCATTGAACATGCAAGAAACAATACAGAGTTCAACCAATGACGTAGCATCAACTTCATGTATATACACTATATGGGCAAAAGTATTGGGACACACCTCTTAACCCCTTAAGGATGCAGCCTAGTTTTGGCCTTAAGGCTCAGAGCCCGTTTTTCAAATCTGACATGTCTCACTTTATTCAGTGTTTATTTGTGAAAAATAGCAAAATTTTGAGAATGTTTGGAAAAAATAGGATTTTTCTAAATTCTGCTTGTAACACAGATAGTAATACCACACAAAATAGTTACTAGTTAACATTTTCAATATATATACTATATGTTGGCATAATTTTTTGAACATTCCTTTGTTTTTCTAGGACGTTACAAGGCTTAGAATATAAGCAGCAATTTCTCATATTTTGAAGAAAATGTCAAAAGCCTCTTTTTTTTAGGTACCAGTTCAGTTCTGAAGTGGCTTTGAGTGCCTTATATATTAGAAACCCCCATAAAACATCAAAGTATTCAACACAGCATTTAGAAAGTGTCTTAATCCTTTAGGCATTTCACAGGAATTTAAAGCAAACTAGAGGTGAAATTTACAAATTTATTTTTTTTGTCAGAAAATCCATTATTTATTATTTTTTTTCTGTAAAACAGAATGTTTTACCAGAGAAACGCAACTCAATATTTATTGCCCAGATTCTGCATGTATTAGAAATACCTCACGTAAGGCCCTACTGTGCTAATAAACTGAAGCACTGGCCTTCGAAGCAAAGGAGCACCTAGAGGATTTTTGAGGCCCCCTTTTTATTAGGCACCATGTCCGGTTTGAAGAGGTCTTGTGTAAAAACAGGAGAAACCCGCCCAAAAGTTACCCTATTTGGCAAACTACACCCCTGAAGGAACTTATCGAGGGGTATAGTGAGCATTTAGACCCCATAGGTTTTTTGTTGCATTTAGTGGAATTAGGCTGTGCAATTGAAATCAAGTTTTTCAGATAAAAGGTACAAATTTTTAATTTTTACAAGGAATAAAGAAGAAAAAGCCCAACATTTGTAAATCAATTTCTCCCGATTATGGGAATACCCCATATGTGGTTATAAACTGCTGGTTGGACAAACCGCAGGGCTCAGAAAAGCAGGAGTGCTATTTGGTATCTAGATTTTGCTGGATTGGTTTCTGGGCGCCATGTCGCATTTGCAGAACTTCTGAGGTACTAGTACAGGGGAACCCCCTTAAAAGTGACGCCATTTTGTAAACTAGACCCCTTGAGGAATTGTTTTTTTCATGGGGTTCATGCAACTTTTTGATCAGTTTTTATTCTATTTTTTAAGAGGGGTGGTGACTAAAAAACTGTGATTCTACCATAATTTTTTATTCCTTTTGTTTACAGCGTTCGCCGTGTGCTATTAATGACATATTCACTTTATTCTGCAGGGAGATACGATTACGGCGATACCATATGTTTATAGTTTTTTTTATGTCTTATTGCGTTTGCACAATAAAAAACTTTTTATAAAATATCATTTACTTTTTGTGTTGCCATATTCTAAGAGCCATAACTTTTTTTTATTTTTCCATGAAGAAAGCCGTGTGAGGGCTTGTTTTTTGCATAACAAACTGTAGTTTAGGTCAGTACAATTTTTAGGTACATGTGACTTTTTGATCTCCTTTTATTTCATTTTTTGGGAGGTAAAGGGACCAAAAAATTGTGATTCTGGTATGGTTTATTATTATTTTCTTTTATGGCGTTCACCGCGCAGGATAAATAACAAAATAATTTTGTAATTCTGGCTATTACAGACACGGTGATACCAATTCTGTATAGTATAGTGCCATTTTACTGCTCCCCTGTTATCTTTGGGGAGAATCTCATGGTGCATTATCAGAATCTCCTCTGACAAGCAGAGAAAATGCTGAAGTTGCCTCTTTATGGCACTGTTGAATAAGTCTTGCATGTCTCTCCCGTGCCACCCTGGAGCGACATGATTAAATGGGTCGCCAGCCTTTGATTCAGTCACCGGGCTTCCTCAGTCTTTACACTCATGCTGTTCGGGCACACTAATGTTGCCCTAGCAACAGTCTTAGTCATAATGGCACAGAGAATAATGTATTAGCGTACAGAAGTATGCTAATACATTATAATTTTAAAATAAAGATGGAAAATTGTAATCCATTAATGGGATTTTAAAAAATGTGATAAAAATATAAGAAAATAATAAAGTTATGCATGTGTTGCATAAAAACATAATCATTTGGTATCCACATGACTGTAATAACCTGTAGAATTAATTTAACCGCTTATTTAGTGTTAATTGTAAATTATATAAAAAATAAAAAAAGAGTTTCTGATTGCACCTTGCAATTAACCCCTTTAGGACGCAGCCTGTTTTGGACTTGTGGCACAGCCGATTTTTTCAAATCTGACGTGTCAATTTATGTGGTAATAACTCCGGAATGCTTTTACCTATCCAAGCGATTCTGAGCTTGTTTTCTCGTGACATATTGTACTTTAGAATAGTGAAAAAATTTGGTCGATAAATTCAATATTTATTCGTGAAAAACAGCAACATTTTGAGAAAATTTGCAAAAATGTGCATTTTTCTAAATTTAAATGTATCTGCTTGTAAATCAGATAGTAATACCACACAAAATAGTCACTAGTTACCATTTCCCATATGTCTACTTTATATTTGCATAGTTTTTTTTAACATCCTTTTCTTTTTCTAGGACGTTACAAGGTTTAGAACTTTAGCAGCAATTTCTCACATTTTCAAGAAAAATTCAAAAGGTCATTTTTACAGGGACCAGTTTAGTTCTGAAGTGGTTTTGAGGGCCTTATATATTAGAATCCCCCAATAAATCACCCCATTTTAAAAATGGCACCCCTTAAAGTATTCAAAACAGCATTCAGAAGGTTTAACCCTTTAGGTGTTTCACAGGAAATAAAGCGACTTATTAAGAGACTTCTTATAGGAAAAAAAAATCTTTTATTTTTATTCTTTTGTAAAACATTTTTATTAACTTTTTTTTCACTTTTTCTTTACTTTTTACACTTTCTTTTTTTACCTGCTGCTCTGATCGCTGCTAGAATACATTACACTACCTAGGTAGTGTAAGGTATTCCAACTGTCAGTGTGACATCACAGTCACTCTGACAGTTAGTCTACGAGGACCAGCAGAGGCTGGTCCTCAAAGGCTTCCGTACATGACAGACCCGGAGGCCATTGTCTGGTCCCCGGGTGCCATCACAAGCATCAGCAGCCCCACAATTGCATGGGGGCTGCTGATGTGCTACAAACCCCCTACATGCAGAGAACCCAATTGAGCCCCGCATGTAACGGGTTAATTGCCAAAATCAGCGGCAATGAGCCACTGATCGGCAACAGTGGAGTGTCAGCTGTCAGGGACAGCTGACCTCCCGTTTCCCTGATGCACACTGTCACCGACACTGTCATCGACAGTGTGCATCGCGAACGGCAGTCACGTCCTGTCACTCTGACAGGAAGTCTATCAGGAGGCTGGTCCTGATAGGCTTCCGTACATGGCAGACATGGAGGCCATTAGTTGACCTCCGGTCACCATGCTAGCGATCTGCAAACCTCACGATTTCATTGTGAGGTCTGCAGATGTGCTAGAAACCCCTGAATGCGGTGATTGCAATCGATCACCGCAATTAAGGGGTTAATTGCTGAAAACAGCGGAAATGAGCCACTGATCGGCATACAGTGGAGTCCGGCATACAGCTGGCCTCCCGGTTCCCGGTGCACACTGTCGCCGACAGTGTGCACCGGGAACCACGCAGTAACTGTAGGTCCCCGTGCGCTAAGACACTGGCCACATGGACGTACAGGTGTGTCGTGGTGCGTCTAGGGGTTAAAAATATATAAAGTACACACTAAAAAAAAAATGGTAGAGAAGCAGCACTCCAAAGTGTAGAAAATATTTATTCTCCACATCATTTCAGTGCAACGTTTGGCCCTCTCAATGAGGGCATTTCAATCTTAAACATGACCTCATTGAGAAGGTGAAAAGTTGCACTGAAATGATGTGGTGAATAAATCTGTTCTACACTTTGGAGTGCTGCTTCTCTACCCATTTTTTGTTCTGATCGTTAGGGGAGGACACTCCTTTGAGGCTGTGCACCCACCGAGAGGTTACTTGGCTAAAGTGCTGCTCCAGACATCTGTTGTTTTTTCAATTACACACTAAAGTATATGTACCGCCAAATGGCACCTAAAAAAAATACAATTTACAATTTAAAAAGCAGAAAACAAAGCCCCATACAGCCAATAAAAAAAATGTATGCCTGCCGAAATGAGGCAAAAAAATATAAAAATAAAAATTTGCATCACTAGTCCAAACAGTCTTGGTCATTAAGGGTTTAAAAACATGTTTTTTTCATGCGACATATCCGTTGATAAAAAAAAAATTAGGGCTAATTAAATCCAAAGACCAATGGTTATTTCATGTCTCCTTACAGAGGCCTATTATCACAGTGTCATAGGTGATTGCTGCACACAGTATTGTACATCAGTATTATTATTTTAATATTATTGTGTAGTGCTAAAGTGTCTTGTCAGTCCCAATCTTAAATTCATTTTAAAGATAAAATGGGCAAACAAATTATCTCTCGGACAGAAACTAGTGGCTAAAGCTGCACCACACTGACGTCATGCTCTGCCCTCTCTGCATGTACTCTATACATAACACTGTTAATATAGAGAGCTCTCTGCTTCTTTTCAGCTACGGAAATAGCAGGGAGTGTGCAGAGCATGACGTCTCAGTTGTGCACCTTTAGCCAAGAGTTGCTGATATTAGAGAAGGGGGGGTTATTTTGACAACTGCTGCTGTACAGCCCAATAATCTGAAGTAGTAGTCATTGCCTGTGGTGCAATGGACCAGTAGTGTGCTTGAAGATTTGCATTTGGGGGGCCAAAGTCAAAGAATTAGCAGCATTTTCTTTACAGATAACCTGTCAATTGCAGGCGCCTCACAGATTCTGCCACTTTTTTTTTTTTTTTCTAGCCCCCACCGTTCCTGAGATATTGGTGACGTTAGTTCAGTCCTTTGACTGTCAAGTGGGCGGGTAACACCTGTCACTTGATATGGAGTTTACCGTCCACTTGACAGTCAAAGGCCTCATTTACATATCAGACACCAGAAATAACAGCCCTGATATCTCAGGAATGGTGGGGACTAGAAGAAAAAAATAAAAAGCATCAGAATCTGTGGGGCGACTGCAATCTGAGAAGTCAACTGCAGTTTTTTGGTGACGCGTTCCCTTTAAGCTTTAATGTTTACATTTTCAATATTTAAATGCCTTAATTTATATCTGTAACATTTAAAGGCTATAAAACCCTTTGTTGCTATTTTATTGTTATGTAATGTATGGGTTTTGGCATGTACTAAACATTTTTGTAATATGCCAAAATGTTTAGTATTCCAAAACACATATATAGCATAGAGAAAAAAAACGGCATCAAAGGTTTTTTTTAGCCCTTAAGTGCGAAATTATGGATTGGGGTATAGTAAAATAACGTTCTTTTATAATGGTAGTCAAATGTTGTCAATTATATCTTTACATTATGCTATTTGCTTCATGCTGAACACGAGGTTTTGTTACGGATCAACACTTTCCTTTTATGTCTAATTTTATGGGTTTAGAGAAATTTAAAGAAATGAGAGACATTGACTTTTTTTCTGCGTAGCTGTAATATGGTGTAAGATTCCTGAGGCTTTAGAAATAACAAATAATTTATGCATCTTCACATATGCAATTTATTAGTACTATAATTGAATAAAGTACAATGATTTGTGCTTTACCATTTTTCAGAAATTTGTACATTTTAGTAATGTAGTATATTTGTTCACCTGTAATGACGGGGTAGGGAGACAAACAGGTGAGCCCTAATCTACCCGCCTTCAGTCCCTGCCTACTTGCACGGCCCGTCCTAGGCGACGGCGTACAACTGGGCGACGGTCCCTACGCTCAATATGTGTATGACAGACAAACAGACAAGGGTACACAGAAGCTAAGGGAAATGGGGCAGTTGCCCACGGCAACACCGTGAGCAACAGGAGTAGTGAACGAGCTGAGTCAAACCACGAGTGTACGAGGTACCATACGCAGAGAAGGAGCGTAGTCAGTAAAGCCAGGGTCAAAATGAAGCAAGGTCATTAATAATAGCAGGAGCAGCAGAGCCAGGAAACAATCACAGGCAAAGACAAGCAGGAAATTAAGGTATAAATAGGCCGAGGGCGGGAGCTAGAACCGTCTGGCCAGGCTGTGATAGGTTCTCCCACTCCTGAGCCTACCAGCCTGAGTGGTAGCAGATCGAGTCACTCTATCAGACCTAGGAGCAGGTGCAGACTGATTAACCAGGGCGTCGACACAGAAGCTGTGTCTGGCAGATCCTTTACAGTACCCTCCCTTTTATGAGGGGCCACTGGACCCTTTCTAGGTGGACCTGGCTTATTGGGGAACCAAAGATGGAACCTTCTGAGCAATACCCCAGCGTGAACATCCTGGGCAGGTACCGAAGTCCTCTCCTCAGGCCCGTATCCTCTCCAATGTACCAGGTACTCCTACTGTCCACAATCTTGGCCACCTCGAATTCTACCCCTTCAGGGGTGAGAACAGGGACCGGAGGTTTCCTCGAAGTAGCCAAGGACGGGGAGCAGCGTTTCAGGAGGGAGGCATGAAACACGTTGTGTATATGTAATGACGGGGTAGGGAGCTAGAACCGAGGGCGGGAGCTAGAACCGTCTGGCCAGGCTGTGATAGGTTCTCCCACTCCTGAGCCTACCAACCTGAGTGGTAGCTGATCGAAGTCACTCTATCAGACCTAGGTGCAGATGCAGACTGATTAACCACGGTCGTCGACACAGAAGCTGTGTCTGGCAGATCCTTTACATCACCTTTGTAGACAGTTGATTTGATTAAATAATAAGAGTAAGTATTGGACATACGAGTTTTAAGTATGAGATAGTAAAATAATTCTCAATGTTTTGCAAAAATTCTGCTCTGTAAGCAATCTAGTAAACATATTGTGGATCACAGAATAGAGGAAACACAGCAGCAGCTTTATTAACTATAATAAATGCTACATTCTCTGAGGGCATCTCCAGGCTCAGAAGAAACGAAATGACAACAAGGTCACTAATCTGCAGTGTGTCTAAACTGATATCTAAATTTAAGTCCAAAGCTTAATATTTTGCTCTAAGCTATCTTTTTTTTGTTTTGTTTCTGTAACTTGCTAAATAATAAGAGCACTTTAAATAAAATTGATATTTTTTAGTAGTGTCATTGAGAGGGCAGGTACTCCAAATCCAAACCCAATACCAACTAAATCATCAATTTATCTTTCTTTAGGTATTGTACATTTGCAAACTCAGCCAACACATATATTATAAATTTAAAATGCAAAAGTAAATTAAAAAGAAATAATAAACGGGATGACACATTTACATTTTGAATATATATATATATATGTATATCTATCTATCTATCTATCTATCTATCTATATATATATATATATATATATATATATATATATATAAATGAAAGAAATCCCACAGCACTCCGATGGTTCCAAAAAGTATGTGATTTATTCAGTCAACAGCTGCAACCGGAAAAAGGTCCTATAGCAGGACGAAACGTTGCAGCTGTTGACTGAATAAATCACATACTTTTTGGAACCATCGGAGTGCTGTGGGATTATCTATCTATATCTATCTATCTATCGATCTATCTATCTATCTATCTATCTATCTATCTATCTATCTATCTATCTATCTATCTATCTATCTATCTATCTATCTATCTTTATTATTATTATTTACAATCTCTCTTGTGCTGCGAGCTATATACCATTTCTATAGTTGAAAGAAAACTCCACTTTTGAACAGCAGTTAAATAAAAAATTGATAAATTATAAAAGGATTGTGTTGATCAGAGCCAACATCTTTGAGTGTTATGCTGCTCCAGATCTTTCCCTTGCAATGGCTATTATGCATGGACGGCTTGAGTCTGCCAGAGTGGCTCTCCTCTCTGACTCATAGAGGGATTCCCGGTTGAAGGACCCCGCTCTATGGCCTCCACATGCCCTAATAAGACATATAAAAAGGTTTTGTCCAAATGAGACAACTCCTTTAAAGCAAATCTCCGGTTATAAATAACTTTGCATAGACCAATATTACAAGCAAAGTTAAGAAACTTTGTAATATATCTTAATAGAGAAGAATGCTCTCTCTACGAATCAGGCTCCTATTCTCTTTTCCTTTATTTTCCTAACTGTTCACTCACTCATAGAATGGGTATTCAGTGAGGCATGGAGCTACAGATTCTAAGCTCCACTGAGAGATAAGGTTACAGCTGCCAATACAAGTCTATAGTGGGGAAGCAGGATGGAGCTACAGAGTCCGAAAAAGACGCAGACATGCTGCACATTCTGGTATGTTGCAGAGTGCAAATTAGAGAGTAGTACCGTGTTCTGATTCTAGTTTGTGGGTGTGTGTGTATATATATATATATATATATATATATATATATATATATATATATATATATATATATACACACACACTGCCGTTCAAAAGTTTGAGGTCACCCAGACAATTTTGTGTTTTTCCATGAAAACTCACACTTATATTTATCAAATGAGTTGCAAAATGACTAGAAAATATAGTCAAGACATTGACAAGGTTGGAAATAATGATTTTTATTTCAAATAATAATTTTCTCCTTCAAACTTTACTTTCGTCAAAGAATGCTCCATTTGCAGCAATTACAGCATTGCAGACCTTTGGCATTCTAGCTGTTAATTTGCTGAGGTAATCGGGAGAAATTTCACCCCATGCTTCCAGAAGGCCCTAAAATAAGTTGGATTGGCTTGATGGGCACTTCTTGCGTGCCATACGGTCAAGCTGCTCCCACAACAGCTCTATGGGGTTGAGATCTGGTGACTGCGCAGGCCACTCCATTAAAGATAGAATACCAGCTGCCTGCTTCTTCCCTAAATAGTGCTTGCATAATTTGGAGGTGTGCTTTGGGTCATTGTCCTGTTGTAGGATGAAATTGGCTCCAATCAAGCGCTGTCCACAGGGTATGGCATGGCGTTGCAAAATGGAGTGATAGCCTTCCTTATTCAAAATCTCTTTTACCTTGTACAAATCTCACACTTTACCGGCACCAAAGCAACCCCAGACCATCACATTACCTCCACCATGCTTGACAGATGGCGTCAGGCATTCTTCCAGCATCTTTTCAGTTGTTCTGCGTCTCACAAATGTTCTTCTGTGTGATCCAAACACCTCAAACTTGGATTCGTCTGTCCATAACACTTCTTTCCAATCTTCCTCTGTCCAATGTTTGTGTGCTTTTGCCCATATTAATCTTTTCCTTTTATTAGCCAGTCTCAGATATGTCTTTTTCTTTGCCACTCTGCCCTGAAGACCAGCATCCCGGAGTCGCCTCTTCACTGTAGACATTGACACTGGCGTTTTGCGGGTACTATTTAATGAAGCTGCCTGTTGAGGACCTGTGAGGCGTCTATTTCTCAAACTAGAGACTCTAATGTACTTGTCTTGTTTCTCAGTTGTGCAGCGGGGCCTCCCCCCGCCTGTTTGTGCTGTCCTCTGAAGGGAGTAGTACACACCGTTATAGGAGATCTTCAGTTTCTTGGCAATTTCTCGCATGGAATAGCCTTCATTTCTAAGAACAAGAATAGACTGTCGAGTTTCACATGAAGGCTCTCTTTTTCTAGCCATTTTGAGAGTTTAATCGAACCCACAAATGTAATGCTCCAGATTCTCAACTAGCTCAAAGGAAGGTCAGATTTATAGCTCCTCTAAACAGCAAAAATGTTTACAGCGGTGCTAACATAATTGCACAAGGGTTTTCAAGTGTTTTCTAATCATCCATTAGCCTTTTAACACAGTTAGCAAACACAATGTACCATTAGAACACTGGAGTGATGGTTGCTGGAAATAGGCCTCTATACACCTATGTAGATATTGCATTAAAAACCAGACGTTTGCAGCTAGAATAGTCATTTAGAACATTAACAATGTATAGAGTGTATTTCTGATTAATTTAATATTATCTTCATTGAAAAAAACTGTGCTTTTCTTGCAAAAATAAGGAAATTTCTAAGTGACCCTAAACTTTTGAACGGTAGTGTGTGTGTGTGTGTGTGTGTGTATGTGTATATATATATATATATATATATATATATATATAATATATCTATCTCATGTATAGAACACCTTTGAGGTTTATTGGCTGGACAACCTGTTCTTACTTTTGAAGAAATAGCCACTGCTACAAAATAGAAATTTGACTGGATTCCTGTGAGTAAAAGAAACATAATTACCAATTTTGTAATTTTTTTTTTTTTAACATTCGTTTTATTTTTCAGCAAATTAATCCTACAGCTTTTATATACAGCAGCCACAGAAATAGCAAACAGAAAGGAAAAAAAAAAGAATATAAATTGTTATGCTTACAATATTTCAATATATCATTTACAACAAGGCTCTGGCACAGCAGGGTACAAAAGCAGCATGTGAGTAGAAAGTACATGCAGAACATAAAACAGATAAATATCTCTGTATGATAAACTTAAATACATAGACAAGAAGGTAAAAGATGGATCCAGCGCTGCGTTTTGTGCATCTGTTAAAACGGGAAGTTTCTTCCAAGTTTTACTTAAAAAAAAGTAAAAACAGTGAAAAAGATATATACGGGTATTGTACAAGCCATGACTAAGGACGCAGTCAGCGTCTGAAATGCGTAGGCACCGCCTATACTATTAATCACCCGTTGTACTCTGGAAACACCCGTATATATCTTTTTCACTGTTTTAACTTTTTTTAAATAAAACTTGGAAGAAGCTTCCCGTTTTAACAGATGCACAAAACTCGGCGCTGGATCCATCTTTTTCCTTCTTGTCTATGCAAATCCGTGTGCCGACACGAGGAACCGTGCGCTAACTACAAACCATACCCGTGATAAGGTGAGCTGGAGGAACCCTCCTATTTTTTGTTTTAAAACTTAAATACAGCTATGGAAAAATACAAATACAGATATGGGTACCACGGAGAACAGAGACCAAGTTTCCATTGCTTCAGAGTCCAGTGGTGGGGTGATTTAAACTTGCCAAATCTTGGCATTGTGCATGGTGATCTTAGGCTTGTGTGCAGCTGCTCGACAAAGGAAACCCATTTCATGAAGCTCCCAACGCACACAGTTCTTGTGCTGATGTCACTTCCAGAGGCAGTTTGGAACTCTGTAGTGTAAGTGGAGTGATGCAACAGAGGATATGCAATTTTTTTGCACTCGGCGGCCACCCTCTCCGATTTTGCATTATCTGCCGATTCATGGCTGGAAATTGTGTTACTCCTATACACTTCCACTTCACAATAATCTGTTTAGGAAATCAAAACACGGCAATTCATAGTGAAGAAACCTTTTGGCATGTTGAAAATGGACAGAGGGAGATATAACTTCTCATCTGCGTGAGATATGCTAATAAGAGGCACAACTCTTTACAGTAGCTTTAAGCAGTTTAGGACCAACTACAGCTTTACCTTTGCCGGTTCTGCATAAAAGCATCTGCAACAAGTAGCATAAATAAAGTTAAAAAAAAACAAGAATATCTGGGCTTTGCTGGATGAGGGACATAGACTGGAATCAGTTTAAAGAGACTCTGTTACCACATTATAAGTGCCCTATCTCCTACACAATATATCGGATACTGATATGGCATATATGTATAGAAAATAGCAAATCTCACTCTACCATCTGCTGTGTATTACCTTTTACACAATACCTGTGGTGTCAAAATGCTCACTACGCCTCTAGATGAATGCCTTAAGGGGTGTTGTTTTAAAAATGGGGTCACTTCTGATGAGTTTCCATTGCTTTTATACCTCTGGGGCTCTGCAAATGCGACATGGCACCCAAAAACCAATCCAGCAAAATCTGGACTCCAAAGGACACATAGCACTCCTTTCCTTCTGAGCCCTCCCATGGGCCCAAACGGCAGTTTATCACCACAAATTTGGTATTGCTGCACTCAGGACAAATTGGGCAACAAATAGGGTACTATATTCCTTGTGAAAATAAGAAATTTTCAGCCAAAACGACATATTATTGGAAAAAAAAAATAATTATTTCACAGCCCAAATCAAATAAGTTCTGTGAAAAAACTGTGGGGTCTAAATGGTCACAACACCCTTAAATTAATTCCTTGACGTTTATAATTTCCAAAACAGGGTCAGTTTTGTGGAGATTTCTACTATTTTGGCACCACAAGACCTCTTCAAACCTAGCATGGTGCCGAAAATATTTTATAATAAAAAACAGGCACCAAAATGCGCTAGATGCTTTTTTGCTTCTGGGGCTTGTGTTTTAGTCTATTAGCACACTAGAGCCACATGTGGGACATTTCTAAAAACTGCAGAATCTGGACAATACATATTTAATGGTGTTTCCCTGGTAAAACCTTCTGTGTTACAGAAAAAAATTGATTAAAATTGAATTTCTCCAAGAAAAATGAAATTTGCAAATTTCACCTCCACTTTACTTTAATTCCTGTGAAACGCCTAAATGGTTAAGAAACTTTCTAAATGCTGTTTTGAATACTTTGATGGGTCTAGCTTTTAAAATGGGGTGTTTTAATGGGGTTTATAATACATAGGCCCCTCAAAGCCATATCAGAACTGAACTGGTAGCTAAAAAAAGGCTTTTGAATTTTTCTTGAAAATAGGTGTAGCTACAATGTTTTGTCTGATTAAGGCCTCATGCACACGAACGTATTTTTTCCCACCCGTAAATACTGGCGTAAATACGGGTCCGGTGTCACACGTATTCGACCCGTTTTGCACCAGTATTTACGGACCCGTGCTCGTAAATACGGTTCCGGAATCACCAGTATTCCACCCGTATTTACGGGCACGTTTTCGATGCAAAATTGCACTGCACTAATCGGCAGCCCCTTCTCTCTATCAGTGCAGAATGGAGAGAAGGGGCAGCCCTTTCCGAGGTAAAAGTAAAAGACATTCATACTTTCCCGTCCGTTGCCTTGGTGACGCGTCCCTCTCTTGACATCCTGCCCGACATCCCTGGATGACGCGGCAGTCCATGTGACCGCTGCAGCATGTGATTCGCCTGTGATTGGCTGCAGAGGTCACATGGGCTGAAATGTCATCCAGGGATGTCGGGCCGGATGTTGAGAAGGATGCGTCACCAAGGCAACGGCCGGGAGACCGGACTGGAGGAAGCAGGAAGTTCTCGGTAAGTATGAACGTCTTTTTTTTTACAGTTTGCTCTATATTCTGATCGGAATTCACTGTCCAGGGTGCTGAAAGAGTTACTGCCGATCAGTTAACTATTTCAGCACCCTGGACAATGACTATGTAATGACGGGTGCACACATGTAGCCACCCGTCATTACGGGAGCTCCATAGACTTCTATGGGCTGCCCGTGCCGTTATTACGGCCTGAAATAGGACATGTTCTATCTTTTTCAACGGCATGGGCACCTTCCCGTAAGAAAACGTGGCCAATAGAAGTCTATGAGCCCGTTATTACGGGTCGTAATTACGACCCGTAATAACGGGAGTTTTTACGGTTGTGTGCATGAGGCCTAAGAAAGGCTAACTTGAGCTCAAATGTCCGAAGCGTCAATAAAGGATCTTTACTTTCAATTCTGGTTGGATCTTTCTTCTTTTGTACTTAAAATGACTCCTGGATCAAGTCCTGTGAGGCATGTGCAATTAAGATTTCTTATCTACCATTCCTGTGCTTGTGAGATAATTGTTTAGTGCCACATTTAACCCCTTCCCGTCGCGGCCGATTTTCGTTTTAACCTCCCCACCTTCCAAAAGCTACAACTTTTACATTTTGAGGGCTTGATTTTTGTGGGACGAGTTGTAGTTTTTCGTAGCACCATTTATTGTGCCATATAATGTACTAGGAAATGGGCAAAAAATTATTTGTGGGGTAGAAAATTAAAAAAAACAGTGATTCCTCCATTGTTTTTTGCGCTTCGCTTTTACGGAATTCGCTGTGCAATTAAAACAGCATGTTAACTTTATTCTGTGGGTCAATGCGATTACGGCATTACCAAATATATATAGTTTTTTCTATATTTTACTACTTTTACAAGTAAATCCTAAGTGTAAAAAAGAACATTTATTTTGTGTCGCCAAATTCTGAGAGCCATAACTTTTTTATATTTCCGTCGATTAAGTGGTATGAGAGCTTATTTTTTGCGGGATAAGCTGTAGTTTTGAATAATACAATTTTGGGGTACATGCGATATTTTGATCATTTGTTATTTCATATTTTGTGGGAGATGAGGTGACCAAAAAAGAGCAATTCTGGAGTTTACAATTTTTTTTTTTTACGGCATACTCCGTGTGGGTTAAATAATGATATATTGTAATAGTTCAGACTTTTATGGATGCAGCGATACCAATTATGTTTATTTATTTTTTTACTATGCTCTAGGGGGCAAATGGGAAAAGGTTTTTTTTTTTTACTTTTAATATTTATTTATTTTTACATTAAAAAAAAAACTTTATTTTACTAATTTTAACTTTTTTTTATTAGTCCGCCTAGGGGACTTCAACCAGCGATCGTTCGATCGTTTGCACTATATACTGCAATACTAATGTATTGCAGTATATCGCGATTCTGACAGGCTTCTATTAAGCCCTGCTGGAGGCAGCACTTAATAGGAGTACAAAGATGGCGGACCTGGGGGCCTTCATTAGGCCCCCGGGCAGCCATAGCAACCATTGTCCCAACCATCGGCGCAATGAGCTGTTAGAGGGGGTCGACCCCCTCTTTCTAACGATTTAAATGCAGTGGGCGCTATTAACGAGTAAAACGAGCAGGATCTCACTCGAGTGAAATACCGCTCGTTACTCTGAAGTGTCGGCTGTAACATACAGCCGTACCCAGTATCGTATGGAGCGGGTTCACTCCGTGAAGCCGTTCCATACTTCCCCTACCCGACTGGCGAATGGATACGTCAAATGTCGGAATGGGGTTAAAGTCACTGAGCACTTCAGTACAGCGCATACTGTTACCAATGTTTATCTATGGAGATTGCATGGTTGTGTGCTGGTCTTGATTTATTCACCTGGCAATGGGTGTGACTGAAACATCTGAACTCATTATTAAGTAGGGGCAGCCACATACTGCTGGCCACATAGTGTGTTTTCAAAATACAAATGTTGCAAAACTCATTTTATTGTACTTTTCCTTTTTACACAGTGATAACACAGTAGGTTTACCTGCAGCTCTATGTAAAGCCATAAATAAAAGAGTTGTGATCACAGACCAAATCAACTTTGCTGCATTGACACACTCCACGTCACTAATACAACTTTAGTCACACAGTAACAGTTGCAGGCAAGTTGTCCAACTGAAACCAGATGATGCAGCTGTTGCGCAATTCATGTTTCATAATGTTTTTCTGCTTCGATGTAAATAGGTAAAAGTTACACAGCATCTATTTTTCTATTCACTTCTATTAAGAGTTACTTCTTATAACTGTAAGGCTGGGTTCACACGACCTATTTTCAGACGTAATGGAGGCGTTTTACGCCTCAAATTACGTCTGAAAAAACGGCGCCAATACGTCGGCAAACATCTGCCCAATACTTTCAATGGGCTTTACGATGTACTGTGCCGACGGACTGTAATTTTACGCGTCGCTGTCAAAAGATGCTGGACACTTCTTGGGACGTAATTGGAGCCGTTTTTCATTGACTCCAATGAAGAACAGCTCCAAATTACGTCCGTAAAAGACGCCCCGCAAAACGCGAGTACAAGCGCTTACGTCTGAAATTCAGGAGCTGTTTTCTCCTGAACAGCTCTGTAATTTCAGACGTATTTGCAGTTAGGCTGGGTTCACACGTGGCGGAATTTCACTTAAATTCCGCTGCGGACACTCCGCAGCGTTAATCCGCAGCGGAGCCGTTTCTCCATTGCCTTCCACTTCTATTTAGAAGTGTTCGTTTAGACGAGGCGTAAAATTCCGCTGCGGAGCATAGGCTGCGGAGCGGAATTTGGTGTCCGCAGCATGCTCTGTCTGTTGCGGAGCAGTGGCGGACTCATGGCGGAATTTCTCCATTGACTTCAATGGAGATTCTAAATTCCGCAATGAAGTCCGCAGCTGTCATGCACATGTTATGTGTGCTGCGGATGCGTCTTGCTTTTTTGCCATGACATTTCTTCATTCTGGCTGGACCCATTTATTTCTAGGTCTACAGCCAGACTGAGGAAGTCAATGGGGCTCCCGTAATTACGGGAGCGTTGCTAGGAGACGTCAGTAAATAGTCACTGTCCAGGGTGCTGAAAGAGTTAAGCGATCGGCAGTAACTGTTTCTGCACCCTGGACAGTGACTACCGATCCCAATATACAGCAACCTGTCAAAAAAATAGAAGTTCATACTTACCGAGAACTCCCTGCTTCTGTCTCCAGTCCGGCCTCCCAGGATGACGTTTCAGTCTAAGTGACGGCTGCAGCCAATCACAGGCCAATAACAGGCTGCAGCGGTCATATGGACTGCCGCGTCATCCAGGGAGGTCGGGCTGGATGCCGAAGGAGGGACGCGTCACCAAGACAACGGCCGGTAAGTATGAATTTCTTTGACTTTCACAAGGGAAAGTGCTGTCCCTTCTCTCTATCCTGCACTGATAGGGAGAAGGGAAGTACTTTTACCGCAGTCCGCAGCAGCTAGTCCGCATCAATTTACTGCACATTTTGTGCAGATCCGCAGCAGAATCTGCAACGCAGATTCTGTGCGGCATTGATGCGGACAGTTGCGGAGGAAATCCGCCACGTGTGGCCATGCCCTTATCGTGTGCACATACCCTTACATGTTACACTAAAGATGCAACTTCTATGCATACTCCTGTGGCAGAAGTGTTAAGTTGCAGAAAATATCAATAAATTATGGGTAAATCTTATAGAATCTTTAGATTTCTCAAATAAAGTACTTTCACAAAAAAAGATACTTGAGCAGATTTCATAGTTTTCTCGGTGCTGCTCCTAGCAATTGAATTATGATTCAGTGTCTTTTAGAATGTCATTTCTAAGTTTCAGATATTTTAATTAAAAGGCTTTAAATAATGCATCATATTTCAATGTATTTACTTTTTATTGTCTGGATTTAATTTGAAAATTGGGATGAGCCACCAAATCCCATGCTACACTAATTTAGTTTTTATATGTGAGCTGACAATATAAATTCTATTTCAATGTGCTTCCTTTAATTTATGTTTGTGGAAGTTATAACTTAATTCTCAATGCTATTAGCATATGCATCCAGAAATTATACCCTCACTTTCAATTTAATTAGTACTGATAACAAAAACCTAATGACACAGGCAATAAAATAATTGTGGTTTATGGTATGTAAGTAATTGAGAATGAACAAGAGCCTAAAATGTTTTGTCAAAGATAAAAGTTACTTATTTGTTTTCTCAGTCAGTAAATCAGTTGCCAAGAGATTATTGTATATTTAGCAACCCTCCAATATTTCCACAGCTACATTGCTGGACTCATTCTCTATTTTTCTTCCAATACGTAACATCCTTTGTCAGCCCATTTTGTAGCTGCACATTGACCATAGATCACATTTCAAAAACCTTGCAGTAACAAACTACACAAAGTTCTCTGGCACCAAGCTTTGTAAAAAAAATTCAATAATCCCCAGATGCCAGTTGTTTATTAGCTTAACCCCTTAAAGAGGCTCTGTCACCAGATTTTCAAACCCCTATCTCGTATTGCAGCAGATCGGCGCTGCAATGTAGATTACAGTAACGTGTTTTTTTTCCAAAAACGAACATTTTTGGCCAAGTTATGAGCATTTTTATATTTATGCAAATAGCCTTTCTTAAGTACAACTGGGCGTGTTTAAAGTTAAGTACAAGTGGGCGTGTATTGTGTGTGTGTACATCTGGGCGTTTTTACTTGTTTTACTAGCTGGGCATTGTGAATGGAAGTGTATGATGCTGACGAATCAGCATCATCCACTTCTCTTCGTTAACACCCAGCTTCTGGCAGTGCACAGACACACAGCGTGTTCTCGAGAGATCACGCTGTGACGTCACTTCCTGCCCCAGGTCCTGCATCGTGTCGGACGAGCGAGGACACATTGGCACCAGGCGACAAAGGCTACAGTTGATTCTGCAGCAGCATCAGCGTTTGCAGGTAAGTCGATGTAGCCTCTGTCGCCTGGTGCCGATGTGTCCTCGCTCGTCCGACACGATACAGGACCTGGGGCAGGAAGTGACATCACAGCGTGATCTCTCGAGAACACGCTGTGTGTCTGTGCACTGCCAGAAGCTGGGTGGTAACGAAGAGAAGTGGATGATGCTGATTCGTCAGCATCATACACTTCTATTCACAACGCCCAGCTAGTAAAACAAGTAAAAACGCCCAGATGTACACACACAATACACGCCCACTTATACTTAACTTTAAACACACCCAGTTGTACTTAAGAAAGGCTCATTTGCATAAATATAAAAATGCTCATAACTTGGCCAAAAATGCTCGTTTTTGAAAAAACAAAACGTTACTGTTATCTACATTGCAGCGCCGATCTGCTGCAATACGAGATAGGGATTTGAAAATCTGGTGACAGAGCCTCTTTAAGGACACGGCCAATTTTGGCCTTGAGGACAGAACTATTTTTTTATATTTCCCTCTTTGCATCCCGACGCTCAAAACTTTTTTATTTTTTGTACAACGTAGTTGTATGAGACTTTGTTTTTTGCCGGACGAGTTGTACTTTATGTAGATGCTATTTTTTGGTACAAATACATTATAGTTTAATTTCTATAAATTTTTATTTTGGCGAAAATGCAGAAAAAAAAAGCAGTTCCGCTGCAGTTTTATTATTTTTTTTTTTTTACACCATACACCGATTGTCACGAACACCACTTCCGGCACACATGACTTGGATGCTACTGTAAAGGGGTACTCCGCTTGTCCAATCTCACTCTTACACGTGCCTATCGCAACAGGCTAACAATAAGTTAAGCGCACCCCAAAACCAGTTCACACATCCACACAAAACGCTGCCACCACTTGCCGTATTAGGCCGACGAGCCTCCTCCTGGTAACGCACACGTTCACACAGGCGCATGCTGAATCTAAATAGTGTTCAACAGGTTACGCTTTTCCTCTTCGAGGTTGTGGGTAGGTTTAGAGCAGCAAGGAACAAACGTATTAATTTTAAGGTTTAATATACGAAAGTACAGTGCTTACAAAAAAATGGTTACAAAAATTATGTAATAAAAACGACATACATATAAACAAAACAGTTACAAAATAAAATGGAATAAAGCAAAGAATAAAAGACCTCTTGCGTATTTGATCAGTTAGAGATCCCGCTGAGGAGAACAGCTTGAAGGTGGACAGAACTGCAATGTGGTCGCATCTCCTGTGGTCTGACACTGTGTATTTATTGGTATGCCATTATAAAGGGTCCAAACAAGACCCCTCACCCCTCCTCCTGGTCAGGGGGGAGGAGAATGGCTAATTACATGCAAAACAGGGAAAGTTGCCGGACACAATCCAAATAGTTTATAACTCCTTATGTCAATCTCCTTGCGAGATAGTATGTCCGACAAGTTCCTAGGCATATTTTTACCAACCTTGGCATACCAAACATGACTATGAAATATTAATAATTTTAACCAACATTCCGTTCTGGGGTTTCTCATGGCTGAAAATCCCTGCACTTGAGACCCAAGGAGCGTCTGAGTTCCTGGATCATTTACACCTAGCTGAGTTATATACAAGATCAATTATGACAGGGGGGCTTTGAAGGATTATACTTCTTTTGTCCCATACAGCCATTTCTGTAGACATGTCGGTACTGGAGTCTAGCTGTCTGGCTTCCGGAGGTATTGCCTTTATTAGCACCCAGGTGTGATGGGAGCCGCACAGAGACAGATTTGGTCCTTGTGTTGACTAATTTGATTATGTCTCTGGAAAAGGACATCCTGATTATCCCCCAGAGTCAGGGAGATTTACCTGATGCATGGGCTTTAAAAAATATCTCATAACACCTCTCCCTTTTGTAGATGGCATGGGAGATTGATTCACAACAAGAAAATTACGAATATTACATCCCCCAAAGACTGCTTTATCACACCGATCATCATAAATAATGTTATACATTTGTTGTACAGGTTGTTGTACAGGTGATACCAAATATGTCTATATTATTTCAAGTTTTGGGACTTATATTTTAAAAAGTTTATTTATTGTAAAAAATTAGTATTTCTGTGTGTTTTTTTTACTATTTTTTTTTATTTAAAATTGTTTTTTTTGTTAAATAATTTTTTATTTTTTTTTAGTCCCATAGAGGGATTTTTCATTTTGATTTTGATTTTTTAATTGTATTGTACTGGCATAGATCTATATGCTAGTACATAAGCCTGTGTACTGATTGTACACAGGCAGTTGTTGTGGCATATCTCAGTATGCCCTATCAATAGGAAATATGGTCAGATGGCCCTGGGGTCCTTCAATGGACCCTGGGCTGTCTGGCCATACAAGTTATGGGCTTTGATCGCATCACAGGGATTTTATGTGAAGCGATGAAAGGGCAGTCCCCCCTCCTCTTATTTACTTTAGATGCCATGATCAGCTTTGATTGCGGCATTCAAGGGCTTAACGGCGGACGGACGATGCTTCTCTTCTCTCCGATGTTAGAGCGGGGCTGCAGGTGTGTATTAAAGCCGTTGCCCCGCTCCTGATGGCGCGCGTGCACGTCTGTAATACAGGAGGAGAATGTAAGTCCTAATGCGCGAAGTACCTGCTGCTCAGGACAAGCATTTTTGTCCTTTGTCGGCAAGTAGTTAATTCACTTGCATGCTGCACACTCAATTTATTTCAATATGGAGCGGAATAGGAGGAAATTTGAATTACTGCATCCCTTTACTTCCTCCCTGGTGAGCGAGTGGTAGATGACTAGATATAGTGTATAGATGATGAGAGAGATACAGCCGAAATATATTAAAGGCAAATGGTACTTGTAGTTCTTCAGCATCCAATAGATTAAAAACATGGAACTTTAATTCATAATTTTAAAAGAAAAAATGGAGTCCACCCCTTGTTTTGAAACTTGTGTATGGCTGCTATGACTAAGAACGATACACAGTCTCAAAATGCGTAAGCAGTAACCTTTTTGGGAGTGCACTCAATTTTTTCTTTTTAAAATTATGAATTAAAGTTCCATGTTTTTAATCTATTGGATGCTGGAGAACTACAAATACCAATTGCCTTTACCCATCACCTGATTACCAGCTCAGTGTTCTCTCCATGCACCAAAGCACTACAAACACAGTGGACCCACAGACAGACCTTATGGTCAGCTGATCACTGCACATGCTGTGTGTTTTTTCTTTTAGCTGAAATATATTAAATAAGAAATGACAAGCTGTCTGTGTGTCTCTGTCTGTAGAACTTACTAGCTAATAAAGCCCTTTAATCACAGCAGCATAAACACTGATTTAAGGAGGAGGCCTCCCTCTCTCACTCTCTCTTTCTCTTCACTTTGAAAGGGTTGGTGAGAGGATGGGGGAGTGTAATGTGAGCAAGCGGGCCTGTAGAAACCGTGACCATGACTAGGCTGAAACTCCACTGTATTTGTAACATTGCTAAAAATTATAACATTGAAAGATGGAGGGTTCTGCAGCACAAATGGCTCTACAAAGGTACTGCACATGAGGATCTGCACAAGAGCACTGTGATGGTTTTATCTTTTACTGGAGGTACACGAAGTACATACATTTTTGTTATTTTAACACAGATACAGTCTATTTTTTTTTACAGGGCTGAAAGTCCCCTTTAATGCAGCTAGTACAACCTCCACCTTTTACCATTTTGACCTATCCATTAAATTATAAATAAGCTTTACAGGCAGGACTCTGCCTTCTATTATATCTTGTTACTTTTTAGTTTCAAACTGTTTTTAATGGTTCTTGTATTTTATGTTCTCAACCCCGTATTTTGCTACATTATACAGCACCATAAAAAATTGATGGTGCTTTATAAATAAAACAAACACAATAATAGCATTCTTCTAATTACACTTTTGATCTTGAACAGCCCATAATGGTCTAAACGTGTTGGTAAACTTAATAATGGCAAAGAAAGGATTGATCCGGAGTGTATATATATATATATCTATATATATATGTATATAAAATGTAACTTTTACTGAATTTTGTTAAAACATTTGTAATTTGCGATATATACGCATAAAAACTTTTCATATACTAAAGTTGCATGCAATCTTTCATGTGTTTTTCACAATATGCATTTCCAACATCTTTTTTAAGACAGCAAATAAGTCCACCTATATAAGGTTTCCTAACCTGTATAATTTCAGTAGTTGTTAACTTCAGAAGGTTCTCTCATAAATGCTTGTTTACTTTGTTTAGCATATAAGACATACAGGGGTGATAAGAGGATTTTTGGGGCAGTTGCCCTCCTACCCCTTTTTCGGATGGTGATATTTCTTTTAGCAGTTGTCTTCAATATCCGGATTTTTGTTGAACCTCTGGTGTAAGATAAATTGTCTCCCAATGTGTTTCTTCCTGACCAAATGATTCCTCCGGGGAGATAGGTCATCAGTGCAGTTTCATCCAAGTTCGTGGGAAGCTGCATAAAGATTACTGTAGCGGTCCGGTAAAGAAAGTGCTTTTTGATAAAGGCATGCTTGCAGTGGCAAGAAATCGGGCTTCCTGTCTGGAAGGTAAATATCAGCGTCTGTTCCTGACGTCTGATGTCTGGTATTTACCCTTTGTACTGGGTCAATTACTATACTACTGCAACTATTTTATTGCTAACTGTATGCATTACTGCTTGAACCCAATAAAAAGAAATGTTTAAAAAAGAATAACCTCACTGCTACATCTAAAAGTCTTTCTTAATGTAAAGAATCAGCCAACCATTGCAGAGAACAAAGAACTTTCTATAGGTCCTAAGGAACTATTGCCTTTTTTGGACATATAGAATATCCACAATACATACTTTTCTAGATTGTTTCTGATGATGTTTACCATAATGCGAGTCAATTCCTACAGATGTGTCCACCCCTACCTCTGCTTGAATTTGGTTAATGACTCCAATTTGACATGAAACAAATTCAATACAATATCGCAACATGCTAACCTAACAAAGGCCCCCCAGGCTTTGCTTCAGTGTATGCCTATTTGGCCAGAGACAGGGCCTAATATAATGCCTGTCAGTATTACACTGACAGGCATAATATACTTCAATACAGAACTATTACAGTGTATTATAAAAGCAATCAAATGATTGCATAGTGAAGTCCCATAGTGGGACTAAAAAAAGTAAAAAATGTTTAATAAAGTTATTAATAAATAAATGATAAAACATCTAGTTAAATAAATGGAAAAACCCACGTTTTCCTTATACAAAAATTTTTTTTTTTAAAAGACGACACATCTGTAACGACACGTCTGTAACGACCCAAACGATAAAACTATTACGTTATTTAACCGGCACGGTGAACACCATAATTAATAAAATAAAAAACATTGCCGGAATTGATGTTTTCTGTTCATGCTCTCACAATAAAAAGTGATCAAAAAGGCATATGTACAACAAAATAGTACCAATAGTCTTCCTGAAAAAAATAAGCCCTCATACAGCTATGTCAGTGGAAAAGTAAAGTTATGGCTCTTAAAATATGGCGACACAAAAACAAATACTTTTTTAAGAAAAGTATTTTTATTGTGCAAAAGTAGTAAAACAAAAAAACTTAGATAAGTACTGCCGTAATCGAACGACCAGTGGAATAAAGTTATGTTATTAATATTACGAACTGAAGAGGCACCAAAAAATAGTGCCTTTAACCTCTTCCCGACATTTGACGTATCCATACGCCAAAGTCGGGTAGGGGAAGTATGGAGCGGGCTCACGGAGTGAACCCGCTCCATACAATGCCGGTGTCGGCTGTATGTTACAGCCGACACTTCAGAGTAACGAGCGGCATCGCGCTTGAGCGCTATCCTGCTTGTTCAACTCGTTAAATGCTGCGGTCAGTAGCGACTGCAGCATTTAAATCATTAGAAAGAGGGGGGACCCCCTCTAACAGCTCATCGCACCCCCGCAACGCAATCGCGGGGGGGGGGGGGCGAGGGTTGCTATGGCTGCCCGGGGGCCTAATGAAGGCCCCCTAGTCCGCGAAATTTGTCATATTAAGCCCTGCATTATATCATGCAAGCGATCTAACAATCGCTGGTTGAAGTCCCCTAGGGGGACTAATTAAAAAAGTCAAAATTAGTTAAATAAAGTTGTTTTTTTTAATGTAAAAAAAAAATTACAAGTTCAAAAAAAAAACCTTTTCCCATTTTCCCCCTAGAGCATAGTAAAAAAATAAATAAATAAACATAATTGGTATCGCCGCGTCCGTAAAAGTCTGAACCATTACAATATATCATTATTTAACCCGCACGGTAAACGCCGTAAAAAACAACACCTTGTAAACGCCAGAATCTCTATTTTTGGTCACCTAATCTCCCACAAAAAATGAAATAAAAAGTGATCAAAACGTTGCATGTTCACCAAAATGGTATTATTAAAAATTACAGCTTATGCCGCAAAAAATAAGCCCTCATACCACTTAATCGACGGAAAAATAAAAAAGTTATAGCTCTCGGAATTTGGCGAAACAAAATAAATTTTCTTTTTTACTTGGAAAAGTAGTAAAATATAGAAAAAACTATATATATTTGGCATCGCTGTAATTGTATTGACCCACAGAATAAAGTTAACATGTTGTTTTAATTTCACAATGAATTCCGTAAAAACGGCGCGCAAAAAACCATGGAGGAATCACTGTTTTTTTAATTTTCTACCCCACAAATAATTATTTTCCTGTTTCCTAGTACATTATATGGCAAAATAAATGGTGCTATGAAAAACTACAACTCGTCCCGCAAAAATCAAGTCCTCATAGGACTATATTGCTGGAAATATAAAGAAGTTATGGCTTTTGGAAGGTGGGGAGGAAAAAACGAAAATGAAAATCTGAAAAAGGGCTGCGGCGGGATGGGGTTAAAGAATACAACTTCTGCGAAAAACAAGCCCTCACACAGCTATGTTTATAGAAAAATAAAAAAGTTATGGCTTCTGAAATGCGATGACCAAAAAACGGAAAAATCGCTCTGTCATTAAGGCCCAAAATAGGCTGGTTACTACAGGGTTAAAGCTGCTTAGGCAATGTTAAATGTACTACATTCAAATATCTTAGATCCTCAGGCATGTACAAATGACTACAGATCTGAACTAGCAACCCAGCCCCATTCAAGTGAAGTGCAATGACATGCACAACAGAAGACCCATTTTTCTAATCTCATACAATACCTTAAAGTATATGGTCCCTTTTTATTTTAGCAAATGGTAGGGGACCCATAAATAGAGACATACAGAAGAGCGGAATAGGTAAGACAAGATAATTAAAAAAGTGGATATTGGCTTTTTGCCCATAGGCTAAGCTTGTTTTCTCTGTACTCAATATAAAAGAAGACAGTATTAAAAATGCAAGATTATATATTGCGTGCTGAAAGTTGGTAAAATTGTCTAGAGCAGAATGCCATTCACTACATCAATAATTAACACAGCATATTGAAGTAAGTTTTTATGGAGAGGCAGAAAATACTGCACACTATAACATAAAGGCAGAGCAGAGTTTGAAATGATAAATCTGATAATAAAGAATACAATAAATAAAGTAGTCACTTCTTAGAAAAAGCTACTACATCTATTGATTTTGTCTTTGTTTGTTCCCTCTATATTGTTGATAAGTAAAATGCATTGAAATGCAGTTTGCTTATATTGTGAAATGTGGCCGGTATTCTGCTAATTTTAAAATGCTGTCATCTATAAAACCATAATGGCATAGAAGTCACATAACTCATTTTCAGAAGCTTTTTTCATATACTTGAGCAGAACACATAGAGCATTCTATGAAAGACCTGTTTACGTGACGCTTCTGTAAATGTACAATTACTCATCCCTACTTCAGCCGCTTATTGATGCATCGGCATTGCAAAGCATTATAACTTATGTTGCTTATAATACAATAAATACTGAACAATCTACTATTTTTTTGTGGCATGTAAATCTTGACAAGTGTATTATATTCCGCTGAAGACTTTTATTCTATCTTTGTCATTGTCCTCTCCCACAGAGTACGGTTTACTGATACTTTCTTTTTATTTAAAATCTTTTAACTCTAAACTTATATTGTTACTGTGGAATCATGTAAACAAATACGCATTTTAAGGGATTTTTCAGTGTATAAGTTCCCGGTAAGTGCACATGATCGTGTCCGTTTAAGATCTTGCCACAGCATCTGAAGGGAATAAAAAAACAGGACTTTGACTTGGCCTCTCCAAAACCTGCATTTTTTTTCTTTGGAGCCATTCAGAGGTGGAATTGGTTCCATCAATTATGACAAATCATCCAGGTCCTGCAGCCCCAGACCATCATACAACCACCACCATGCTTGACTGCTGGTATGATGTTCTTATAGTAAAATGCAGAGTTATCTTTACGCCAAATGTAATGGGACAGAAGTCTTGGGGGTAATCTAGATGTCTTTTGGCATATGCGAGATGAGCCTCTGTGTTGTTTTTGGCCGCAACCTCCTGGATGAGTCGTCGATGCGCTCTTGGTGAAATTTTGGTTGGCAGGTGAGTCTTTGGAAAGGTTAACCACTGTTCCAAGTTTTCTCTTTTTGTGGATAATGGTGGTTCGCTGGAGTCCCAGAGCCTTAGCAACGATATTGTAACTATTTCCAGACCAGTAGATTTCAATGACTGTTTGGTATCTGTATTTGAGTCTCTTTAGAACGTGGCATCATGTGCTGCTTTTTGAGACCCCCTAGCCTGATTCATATTACCAGACACTTTATATTGAAGTGATGTTTAGATTCAGCAGGTTTAACAGTAAACACGCCTGGGTGTGCTAGTGAAATTGAACCCAATTGTCAGTTGAATTTGGTAACTGTTTGATTTAGTAGCTAAGTGGGCAATGCCTTTTTAACAGGGCTAGGTAGGACTGAACAGAATGTTTCCTTCAATAAACAAAGTCTTAATTTAGTAAAAGCATTTTGTGTTTTCTCAGGTTATCTTTGTCTAATATTAACCCCTTAAAGACCAGGCCAATTTGAGGTTTTCATTTTCGTTTTTTCCTCCCCGCCTTCCAAGTCATAACTTTTCTATTTCTTCGTCGACATAGCCATATGAGGTCTTGTTTTTTGCGGGATGGCGCCATTTATTGTGCCGCATAATGTACTGGGAATCTTAAAAAAAATATTTGTCGGGTGAAATGGGCAAAAAACTGTTTACACAATTTTTTTGGGGTTTTGCTTTTACGGCATCCATGAGGCAGTAAAAACTACATATACACCTTATTCTACAGGTTGATATGATTACGGCAATACCAAATTTATATGTTTTGTTTTGTGTTTCACCACTTTTAAAAAAAATAAAACTATTTGCTAAAAAAAAATGTTTGTTGTCTCCATATTCTGAGAGCCATAACTTTTTTATTTTTCCATAGATTTAGAGGTGGGAGGGCTTAAATTTCACGGGGCAAGCTGTTGTTTTCACCAAAACCATTTTGGGATACATGCAACTTTTTGTTCACTTTTTATTCCTTTTTTTTTTAAGAGCTATGGTGACCAAAAAACAGCAATTTGCATGTTCTATATATATATATTTTTTTTTTACGGCATTCACCGAGCAGGTCAAACAACGCTATATTGTGAGAGTTTGGACTTTTACAAACGCGGTAATACCACATATGTTAACTTTAATTTTTTTTAACATTGCTCTAGGGAAAAATGGGAAAAGGGGTGGGTTTGTTTTTTGAACTTTTATTATTTTATTTTTTTGACACATCATAAAAATCTTTATGTAACTGTTTTTTACTTTTTTTATTAGTACCCCTAGGGGACTTGAAGCAGCGAGTGTTGGATCGCTTGCATGACATATTGCAATACTAATGTATTGCAGTATATCGTGATTCTGACAGTTTCCTTTGAAGGCCTGCCGGAGGCAGGGCTTCAAAGGACTACAAAGATGGCAGACCTGGGGGCCTTTGTTAGGCCCCCAAGCTGCCATAACAACCACTGTAAACGGCTGATTTTGCCACAGGGGGGGTGCTCTGGCGTGTTTGATTGGGCGCCCCCCCTGAGTCTAACAATTTAAATGCTGCGGTCGCGATTGACCACGCCATTTAAGGTGTTAAATGGGCGAAATCAAAGTGAACTTTGATTCTGTCCGTTGCAGTGAGGTGTCGGCTGTGTAACACAGCCGTCACCCATTGTGTATGGAGCGAGCTCAGCCCGTGAGCCCGCTCCATACTTCCCTTTAGCGGCTGCCGTGTACCAGTCTGTGACATATACTACATCTATCTATGCTATATAAAAGTAGTTTGAGAATCTGAAATATTCAAGTGTGACAAATATATGCAAAAATATAAGAAATTGGAAAGAGGGAAACACTTTTTGACAGCCCTGTATTCAACTATAGTCATATTCCCATACATGCCCTCGGTTAAAGTTGTCTGTCCTGGTTAAAAGGTTGACTTTGAGATCATTGTGAGTTTTATTGGGTAAATTATTCTGTAATTCTATGTTCTGACTGAAATTTGTTGACTTCTGTGCCATGCCAAGTATCTATGAGTAGGCTCCCAACCAGCTTCCAAGAAACCCTAGGTAGGAAATATTGTCTTAACCTATCTCTTTTTAGTGTTATTTGTTGTAACCTTCTATGGCTTTTTGCTTTATTTCCAGTGTCGTCTGACTTCAGTGCCTGTGTCAAGGTCTCTAGTAGATTTGTAGTCCACCTTGCAACAGTCTGACAGGAGGGTGCTAGTAGAAAGAATAGTCCAGTTATAGTCCAGGTTCAGTACACAAAATATCATCAACAGGTTGTAGTGTGAGGCAGTCACTTGGTCAGGAAACAATCCAAGTTTGGTACACAAATGGGCAGAACAGTTTGTAGAGAGGCAGCAAGGACCTAGACTACAGGCAACAAGGACCTAGACTACTGGCAGGAAGCTCAATGGTCTGAGAATCAGCTTGGAAGAGTCAGGCTTATATAGTAAGCCAAAAGGATGAGACAAATCAAACAATCGAGGCAAGAAATCCGGAGAGACAAAAGTCAACTAGAAACTACACAACAGATTCAGCAGTGAGCTTTCCGGCATTCAGATGGCTTGATGAGAAGAGCTAGGTTCAAATCCTGATCGCCTTTATGTGTTCTAGGCTAGCTAAATCAGTAGCTTCATTTTTTGGTTTTTAGAATTGACCTTCTATATTCAACTTCAATGACTATGACTATTGCATTCCATTGCCTGTCTCCTGTGTCACCTCTGATTTTACCATACTGCTGTTGTATATCTTGTCTTGATACTGACTACAAATTAGAGACTACTCTGAAATCCTCCACCTGTGAATACCCTCTAGCAGTGGGTGAAACTCCTTGTTAATGTTAAAGGGGAAGAACAGGAAAGTAATCTTGGTACCCACTGCCAGGCTCATAAGGCCCTGTTCACAAGGCAAGTATTTGACGTGTGTTCTGGCACGTTTTACGCACCAAAATATGCGTAAAAAAAAACCTGCTTGATTGAGCTTTCCATTGAAATCAACTTAAGCGCAGTTGGCACAATAACGCGTTTTTTACTTGAGCATATTTAAATTATGCATCGCTTTACAAAAATAGTGTCATTTCAATTCTTTGGCGCGTAAATTGCTGCAAAAACGTGCCACGTAGTCAATGGGAGTTCTAATTCTGTGTCAAAAAGCGCACAAAAAATGAGTAAAAAAACAGGCGGAAAACACCTCAAACGCCTGTATTTTAAAAAGCACTTCATAAAAACGCTAGCATATATGACACATTTATACGTCGTTTTTTTTAGTGCCATGTGTACACTATTTGATGCCAGCAAAGGGGGCGTTTCCAATAACCTTGTATCAGACACTTCCTGTTGCAATATTCATATATTCTTAAACATAAGTTCTAACCAAACCTAATTTTTAAGGTACATGAATATCATATACTTAAATATAATTTATTTATGAAAAATCATTCAAAATTCTGTGTTAATTTATTTATTTTTATATTTTTATAGTGGTTGAAACTTTTTTTCTGAGAAAGAGTTATAAATCCCCTGGATAGACATTCTGGCTCCCTGCGGTCACCACTAGAGGGGTTTTAGGACCTTGTTACATACTGTTGAACTACAAAACAACACCGTATGCAGTTAGCTCTTTAGCTCCACCTAGTAGCAGCTGTTTTTTTAGGAGATATTGTGTCAAAGAAACAAAGCTCTTACTGCTCTAAAAATATCTTAAGAAATGGATTAGCATAAAATTTTGAGCCTACAACGACATGATAATAAAAGGTGGAAATTTACTATAAGGCTCAGAAACATTTGCATATTGTTTTTTGTATAATCTTTGCAGCATGACTCGCCAAAGATGTGTATGTAGATGAACATTTTTATGTTGATTGGTTTTTATTTTTACTGTGATTCGTGCCATGAACACCTAAAGTTTTGGAATTTGACAAATCTGAAATGTTTGGGAAATTCGTACCTATTGCTCATTTCTACTAGTGGGCTATTTCTGAAGCGCTGCTGGTGTCAGAGTATTTTGCCTTGCTGGCATGGTAGCTCTGGGTAAGTCTGCTGGGACTATGGAGATAGTTAGCCCAGAGGTGGGTACCAGTGTGAAATGAGCAGTACCACCTACCTAGTAGGGGATATTAGGAGTTCCCTGAATAGGTGGGCTTGGTAGAAAGCTACAATGGGTCTGGATACCCTGGAGGCCTGAAATGTTGCCTGGTGATTGTAGTTCTGGGAAAGGCTGGATTACTAATTAGTCATTGAAGTAGGTAGCAGTAGATGACCCTTGAGAGCAGGGCCCTAGGGAATAAACTTCTCTGATCCTGAAGTGACTGGGAGTTTTAGTGAGGTGATCTAAGTGGTAGGTGGTCTGGAGATCTTGTGGTAGAAGTGCTTGTCGGGCGTGTTTCAGAAGAATATTGGATGGTGTCCTGAAGTAATTTCCCCTAAGGGGTGGGATTGAAGTTACTGGGTATTTGGTGCCTGGACAAGTAGGGTCATCGGTGTAAAGAGGCACTTAGAGAATGTGGAAAGAGGTGGTGTGATGTTTTACAATAAAAGGAAGAAATATGGGGGGAATTGGAGAACTGTGTAAAGTAACATAGCCGCGGTGGGGTTTCGCAAGACAAGAGTTCTGTGGATGCAGATAATATGTAGAAGAAAGTTTACCTGTTAAACTGTGATCGTAACATTTAAGAGATTGTACCACTTGGTGTCGTAACCAATAAGCTTGCCTTGCCTTTTAAAGAGAAAGTAACTTTATGCTTGTATACCAAAGAAATAACCATTTTTATGTTCGGTAAATGATAATTGTTCAACATTCTTCTGTTCTGCAATTGTCTTTTTTTTTAAAGGGGGCTATTTTAAGAAACCCCAAGTTACAAGTATTATTTTGTTTCATCTCAGATAATTGTACAGATGTAATGTATGGTTATAATTTTGTGAACTGAAATGATTTTGTGCAGTACACGCGTTCAGTCTTTCAGAGTCTCATGTAGTTATTTTTTGGGATTTGTTCTTGAATTGAGTTTAATAGAATCCTCAGTTAACCTTATCTCTTGTAACATGAAAAGCTTTTCAGAAAGCAAGTGCTTGTGACAAAAAAGTATATTGTAATAATTTTCTAACAGTTGTGCCAATGTTCTATGTCAACAACTTCAAAGAATGTTCCTCTTGATATAGTATTTTACCTGAAAATGACAGAAAAAAAACAATTGCATTTATCTACAAACACATATGCAGAGATTTTAGGCTGTATGTATCATGTATTGATCAAAATAATCTATATTTGAACCCAACATATTCAGATGTACGACCTAGTGGGAAATGTGGACATAAATGACATTTAACATAGGAGAGATTTTAGGAGAAATAGCAGCCACAGATGCAGAATTACCTACTGTTGACAAGCATCGGTTTTATTTAATAAAATGTCATCTTGACATTAAAGGGATTGTCCAGTCCTAAGACATTGATGGCCTATCCCAGTGGGCCAATTTTTGATGCATCTGCTCCAATGTTCATAATTTTGAAAGTCAGACATCTGACATGACAGCGAGATTTTGTAGTCATGGCTACAATCAGAGAGATATGAGAAGAGGATATTTAAGAGCCAAGTACTCTCCTCGGAATGAGTTATTGGTGAGTAAGTCTAAAATTCTAGGTGGGGCTAACCATTCAGTGAGATTTATCACTACATTTAATCCACAGTGGGTTGAGGTGCGTGATATGCGAAGGCATTGGAATATCCTTCTTACAGACCGCGACTTGGCTGTTTGTTTACCCAAATATGCCCCCATTACATGGAGGAGATCCAAAAACCTGAGGGATCTGATGACATCAAGTCACTACATCCCAAAAACCCCCTCAAACTCCTTTGGGAGTTGTGTCCCCCCCCCACCCCCCCCCCGTGGGGCTTTTTCAATTGTGGCAATTGTGTTGCATGTAGATACACTATCCATACCTCCACCTTTTTTAACACCAAAAAAGACAAGGAACTTAAGATAGTCTTTAACATCAACTGTAATATGGAGGTGGTGGTATATTTTGCAACCTGTCCCTGTGAATTGATCTATATATGGATGACGAGCAGACCCCTTAAAGTAAGGGTGCTCGAACATATCACAAAATTAAACCTGCTGCTAATATCAAAGAGTTAGACAGGTTGCAACCTATTTCCTCCCATTTCCGTGATTTCCATTCTTGTACCCCAAGCGGTTTGAGGATTCGCAGTACAGATAGAGTATGTTTTGGTTGGAGAAGTAGTGATATCCGCCAAGCCCGTTTACGTACAGAAATTAAATGGATCACCTTACTTAATACTACTGCGCTTTATGGCCTTAATGAGGGCACTACCTTCAAGTCTTTTTTGTAATTAAAACTCGCGCAAAATTTATTTATCGGTGGTTTTTTTTCCTTTTGGTTTTAGTTTGTATCTATCTATTTTTGTTTACAGCTTATTTCCTGAATGATTTTCTCTCTTGTGAATTTTTATAGAGAATTTTTTGATGCCTTCCCTTTTGCCGCTTATGCCATCCATCAAACCTTTGCCGTTCTACATTTTAATAACAACTTTATATTATTTATCTATAAATATCCTGTTTATATATTTACACTATATTCACTGTAGTACTATTCCTAGCACTGTATTTGTATACTTGTTGCATTTATTTTATTCATCGGATTATCTCTTTTTTATATTGTTTTGTTATTTGTATTCATTAATTTTCACTAGCACCTACCAATTTTTTCACTTATATGTTATTGTCATCCTTCTGATTTATATTCACATGTCACTTGTTATTGCTTTTGTATCTTATTTTACCTCTTTATTTTTATTTTAATTTTTAGTTCTACTTTAATTTATCACATCTATATATTTATGTGGGTCGTATATGGATTAAAATGTTATTAGATGTTATTTTATGGCCATGTATCTTTTATCTGTTTATGTATACACCATGCCATATGCTATCTTGGCATATATACTATACAGTGACTTTCTAAAATCCCTATTAACAGTCTATAATAGTATATTTCTTGATTGAATTTTTCTTGGCATACTTTTTTGCTATCGTACATATAATATATATTTTTTCTTTATGTTTTGTATTATGCCAGTTAGTATAGTTCTTTATTTGTGCTTATATCTGACCCTTTTTCCTTTTGGACTGGTATGTATTTTGTTATAGACCCTATAACTATTTTTGGCCATTTACTGCTGGGCATATATTCAATATAATACATTATATGGTATTTGTTCAGTGTGCATAATTACATATATGTATATATTTGTTACATATCTTCCATCATATATTATCTTCCAGTACACATATGATAATTATGTTGTACATCTGCATTATATATATAGAGGTTTATATAATATAATTATTTGTAATCGGGCGTAAGATTGGGGTAGTGTGGGGGTCCTTATTGGGCTTCAGCAGTAATATTGTACCCGTGTCACTAAATCTTTGCAAACTGCGTTATATAGGCGAATAGCTTAGTATGCTTCCATGTAAAATGGAAGGCACACGGAGGTACAGTAGGGGTTCACTGCAGACTATGTGTGATGTATTTGGCATCTGTGTATTACTGATCTTGAGTACAGCTATATAAATGAAGAATAGGAGTATAAAGCTTGTAACAAATTAACTATGTCAGTGTGTTTCCTATGTCTGTAGCAAGCACATAGACATGTTAAATCCCTATTACATGCGTAAATTGACCTTTTAATTAAATAATATAAATCAATAAACCTCCCTCCTCGATACTAGTGAATGTATTAGCCCTGACAAGTACTATTGAGGAGGAGAAAAGGACTGTGCTAAATCACTATCTGAATATATATAGTATAATATTAACCTCTTCTCGCACATCAAAGTAGGTATATGTCCATAGCAGTAATACATTATCAAATCTGTATGTGTATATACGTTACAGTATTTGCGTGATCAACCTCAGGAGGGCAGCTTTGACTGACTGCCACAATCCCACACTAATGGCAGAGATTGGAAAAAATGCAGAATTTAGCTAACAATTGCATAAATAATTGTAAATGAAAGCCTAATTTAGGGTGAGCACACACAGAGCAGCCACACGCCATACACAGCCGAAACCACGGCCACATGGTGTGTCAAATGGTTGCATGATTTTGGCATTAAAATTTTGCTATTACCAGCAATGTCATGTGTTCCACCGTGTGTAGAAGTAATTTCAACCCCATGCAGCTCCCACTCTGTGTTCTCACCCTTGTACAGTTAGGTCCAGAATTATTTGGACAGTGACACAAGTTTTGGCATTTTAGCTGTTTACCAAAACATATTGAATATACAGGTATATAATTAATATGGGCCTAAATTGCAGACTCTCAGCTTTAATTTGAGGGTATTCACCTTATAATTTGAGGAAGGATTTAGGAATTACAGCTCTTTAATATGTAGCTGCCTCTTTTTCAAGGGACCGTAGGTAATTGGACAATTAGCTCAAAAGCTATTTAATAGGCTACATGGGCTATTCCCTCATTAATCCATCATCAATTAATCAGGTAAAAAGTCTGGAGTGGATTCCAGGTGTGGCATTTGCATTTGGAAGCTGTTGCTGTGAACCCACAACATGAGGTCAAAGGAGCTCTCAATACAAGTGAAACAGACCACCGTTAGGCTCAAAAAAATTAAATTAAGAAATCCATCAGAGAGATAGCACAAATGTTAGTAGTGGCCAAATCAACAGTTTGGTTCATTCCTGAAAAAAAAAAGAGCGCACTGGTGATCTTGTGAACTCCAAAAGGCCTGGACGTCCAAGTGAAGAACACTCACTACCCAAGTGTAGAACACTCCTGGAAGTAGGTGTATCAGTATCTAAGTCTGCTATAAAGAGAAAACTTCATGAGAGCAAATACAAAGGGCTCACCACAAGGTGCAAACCATTAATCAGCCTCAAAAATAGAAAGGCCAGACTAGACTTTTCCAAACAACATGTAAAGAAGCCAGCCCAGTTCCGGAACAGCATTCTTTGGACAGATGAAACTAAGATCAACCTGTACCAGAATGATGGGAGGAAGAAAGTATGGAGAAGGCTTGGAACGACTTATGATCCAAAGCACACCGCATCCTCTGTAAAACATGGTGGAGTCAGTGTGATGGCATGGGCATGCATGGCTGTCAAAGGCACTGGGTCACTAGTGTTTATTGATGATGTGACTGAAGACAGAAGCAGCCAGATGAATTCTGAAGTGTTCAGGGATATACTTTCTGCTCATATTCAACTAATTTCAGCAAGGTTGATTGGACGTCGCTTCACAGTACAGATGGACAATGACCCAAAACCTACTGTAAAAGCAACCCAGGAGTTTTTTAAGGCAAAGAAATGGCCAAGTCAATCACCAGATCTCAACCCGATCGAGCATGCATTTCACTTGCTTAAGACAAAACTTAAGGCAGAATGAGCCACAAACAAGCAACAATTGAAGACAGCTGCAGTAAAGGCCTGGCAAAGCAACATAAGGCTATGTTCACACGGAGTATTTTGCAGGAGGAATTTCCTCCAGCAAAATCAGTTCAGGTTTTACCTGAGCGGTTTTTTACAAGTGGACGCGGTTTTTGACGCGGTTTTTTAAAGATATCCCACAGGAAAAGGCTGTACTTCCCAAGAGGGAAAAAACTCCTCCCAGTCTTCACAATCGCCATTACACACAGTGTTGTTGGAGAAACAGAACAGCTATGGACCAAAATGAAGAGCAGCGCAGCAGTGTGGCATTACCACAGCCACGAGTAAAGGTGAGGAGGCGTGAGATGCGCCTCCTCATGAAGGTGTTGATCAACGTCGTGCGTCGACGTCGCTTGCGTCAGGTAAGTTTTTACAAACACTTTTTCTACGCTGCATTATCAAATGTTAGACAAAGCATTCATTTCTGTTCAATGCTTAATTTTTTTCAGGAGGAAGAGCGACGCAGAGAACGGCACCGTCGGTACTGGGTACACCCCATAAATTAACTTCGGCCACAGAGGGGACATATTGGACATCTCTACGCAGAACTGCGATGGTGAGATTTGTTTGATTTTGCCGTTGCAATTCAAAAAATATGTGAAGAGCGAATTATGATCATGTCCATTGTAGTAATAGATGATCTGATTCCACGGCATCCAGGCCATTAGCGGTGTTGTAACTACCATGGGGTACACTGCATGAGGGTGCCCGTGCCGTCCTCCAACACCGCCCCCCCCCCCATGCCTGTAGATGCCGCTAGCATCTGATATGGCCACACTACATTGAATAGTATGTGCTTCCTTGGACGCATATACTATTGAACAGTATGGTATAGCAGGGAGGAATCTCCCTGCTCTGCCATAGGCTAGAGGACATCTTTGTACTGCATCTTTATCATGTGCAGAGAATGGATCCCAGCATTTTAGCGGCGTGATGCCATCACCGCATCATGCCGGTCTATGCAAGGATCCCGTTGGTCTTGATGTTGTGGATCAGCTTAGTTTATTGCCTAGATGAGTATTAAATATTTTTAGTTTTTTTTGGGTGGCGTGGCTGTATGTCGCTATCTACAGTGGTATCTGTATGGCACTATCTACAAGGGGTAGTTGGGTGTTGCTATCCACAAGTGGGTTGTGACACTGTCTACTCCAGGGGGGGCTGTTATTTATGTTTGGCAGGGCTGAATGTGAAAACGACAGACATTAAATATAACTTACAAATGCTTAATCCATACTTTTTTTTTTTAATTTACAGCTATCCTGAGAAGTTTTTTGATTTCATCAGATTGACAATAACTGCATTCGATCGACTGGATGAAATCCTGCAGTGCCATTTGATGCGCCAGGACACCACCATGAGGAAGGCCATCTCTCCTACGCATAGGCTGCTAATCACATTGTGGTGAGTTTCAAAAGAAAACAAAAAAAAACTTGTGTGTTTTGGCTTCTTGACCATCGATTCAATGTGTATATTACTGGGTATGGTCAAGATAGGCTTGTATATACGCGATTGATCCTTGGTCTAATTTTATTCTTTCTCTCTCTCTTTTTCAGATTTTTGGCAACTGGGGAGAGTTACGCATCTCTGCGCCTGCAATTCCGGGTTCGTAAATCTACCATCTGCGGAATTGTGAGTAGTACATGCCAAGTGATCTGGCAGCACTTACAGCCGATTTCGATGCCCAGTCCGACCCAGGAGACTTGGTTGTGGGCAGCAGCAGGCTTTCAGTCTGTGGCCAATTTCCCAAACTGCATAGGCGCCGTCGACGGTAAGCACATACGTGTGAAGTAGCCACCGCACTCAGGATCACATTACTTCAATTACAAGAAGTACTTTTCTGTGGTCCTGATGGCGGTGGCTGACTCCTTGTATAAGTTTGTTGCTATTGAAGTCGGCGCCTATGGCAGTACTGGGGACTCCCGGGCGCTACTGACATCGACATTCGGCCAGCGAGTGCTGGTAGATCAGGTGACTCTGCCCCCTCCAAGACCTCTTCCGGGTACCACGCATCCATTCCCTTTCGTCATGGTAGGGGATGAGGCTTTTCCGCTGATGACCAACCTGCTGCGCCCATACCCACGAAGGGGACTGGATGCCCGGAAGAGAGTCTTCAACATGAGGCTGAGCCGGGCACGACGCTTCGTGGAGTGTACCTTTGGGATCATGAGTAGTAAGTTGAGAGTCTTCAACTGTGCAATGCAGTTGGATCCCGGAACAGTTGACATGGTTATTAAAGCTGCCTGTGTGCTCCACAACTATGCTCGGGACTATGACAGTTTGGACATTGGCGAGGAGCAACAGGCAGCTTTTCGTAACATACCTGGCAATTGTTTTTTTGGCCGTTCATCCAACCGTGCTGTACAGGTGAGAGATGGCTTTGCGGACTACTTTATGAGTCCCGAAGGTGCTGTGCCCTGGCAATTTGCATGTCTCAGCAAAGAGCAGCCTGTCCAGGATTGATGTTTCTCCTCGTGGGTCCCATCCAATCTCTCAGCATCCAGCCTGCTATCAAGTTTCTTCTTCCGGTTTTGGGTCCTGTCGATTACTTAGACTTTGATGTGAAGGCCGTGTATACTTTATTAAAAGTTAATTTTTGTTTGTAATACATGTGTTGTGGTTTTTTTCTCTGCTACGTTTCTATGAAGGCCTTGTCCACACGTAACAGAATTTGTTCAGCAATAGCAGCAGACTCTCCGCTGCAGAAATTCTGTGGACTTACCACATTAGAAATTGCCGTGGCCAAAAAAATAGACCATGCACGTCAAGATCGGCTTTCATTTTTTGGGCAGTGTGTGTATGCGATTTGTTCAATCTCATACACTTTGCTGCTACTGTATTCAGATGCGTATTTCCCATCCACATTTCTGTGCGGCAAATACGCAGCAATTCGGATACGTGTGGACAAAGTCTTTTCTGTCTGACCAGGACACTGCACAGTTGTGTTGTTGCTCAAATGTACCTTATGCTTCGTTCACATCTGAGCAGACACAAAGTGACACCGTCAGAAAACAGAGGTTTCCGTCTACATCACTATTAATTGAAAAGGTGACGGAGCCGATGCATATGGTTTACGTTTGGCTCATTTGTGCACAACATCAGTCATTCAATGCACAAAAGAGCTAAATGTAAACCACAGGCACCGGCTCCGTCACCATATCAATCAAAGTTGATGCAGACGGAAACCTCTGTTTTATGACGGTGTCACTTTGTATCTATTTATAGTCCCGTTCAGAGGGAAAACTCCCATGGAAATTAAGAACGGGACCCCAATACAGATCTGAAGGAAGGAAACCTAAATAGAGTGGATTAAGCATAATGTCATGTTTTCACATGAGGGACATTTATGAGCTATCCGCTAGATACAGTGAAGGAAATAAGTACTTGATCCCTTGCTGATTTTGTAAGTTTGCCCACTGTGAAAGACATGAACAGTCTAGAATTTTTAAGCTAGGTTAATTTTACCAGTGAGAGATAGATTATATATTTAAAAAAAAAGAAAATCACATTGTCAAAATTCTGTATATTTATTTGCATTGTGCACAGAGAAATAAGTATTTGATCTCTTTGGCAAACAAGACTTAATACTTGGTGGCAAAACCCTTGTTGGCAAGCACAGCAGTCAGACGTTTTTTGTAGTTGATGATGAGGTTTGCACACATGTTAGATGGAATTTTGGCCCACTCCTCTTTGCAGATCATCTGTAAATCATTAAGATTTCGAGGCTGTCGCTTGGCAACTCGGATCTTCAGCTCCCTCCATAAGTTTTCGATGGGATTAAGGTCTGGAGACTGGCTAGGCCACTCCATGACCTTAATGTGCTTCTTTTTGAGCCACTCCTTTGTTGCCTTGGCTGTATGTTTCGGGTCATTGTCGTGCTGGAAGACCCAGCCACGAGCCATTTTTAATGTCCTGGTGGAGGGAAGGAGGTTGTCACTCAGGATTTGACGGTACATGGCTCCATCCATTCTCCCATTGATGCGGTGAAGTAGTCCTGTGCCCTTAGCAGAGAAACACCCCCAAAACATAATGTTTCCACCTCCATGCTTGACAGTGGGGATGGTGTTCTTTGGATCATAGGCAGCATTTCTCTTCCTCCAAACACGGCGAGTTGAGTTAATGCCAAAAAGCTCAATTTTAGTCTCATCTGACCACAGCACCTTCTCCCAATCACTCTCAGAATCATCCAGATGTTCATTTGCAAACTTCAGACGGGCCTGTACATGTGCCTTCTTGAGCAGGGGGACCTTGCGGGCACTGCAGGATTTTAATCCATTACGGCGTAATGTGTTACGAATGGTTTTCTTGGTGACTGTGGTCCCAGCTGCCTTGAGATCATTAACAAGTTCCCCCCGTGTAGATTTCGGCTGAGCTCTCACCTTCCTCAGGATCAAGGATACCCCCCGAGGTGAGATTTTGCATGGAGCCCCAGATCGATGTCGATTGACAGTCATTTTGTATGTCTTCCATTTTCTTACTATTGCACCAACAGTTGTCTCCTTCTCACCCAGCGTCTTACTTATGGTTTTGTAGCCCATTCCAGCCTTGTGCAGGTCTATGATCTTGTCCCTGACATCCTTAGAAAGCTCTTTGGTCTTGCCCATGTTGTAGATGTTAGAGTCAGACTGATTAATTGAGTCTGTGGACAGGAGTCTTTTATACAGGTGACCATTTAAGACAGCTGTCTTTAATGCAGGCACCAAGTTGATTTGGAGCGTGTAACTGGTCTGGAGGAGGCTGAACGTTTAATGGTTGGTAGGGGATCAAATACTTATTTCTCTGTGCACAATGTGATTTTCTGTTTTTTTTCTTATATAATCTATATCTCACTGGTAAAATTAACCTAGCCTAAAAATTCTAGACTGTTCATGTCTTTGACAATGGGCAAACTTACAAAATCAGCAAGGGATCAAATACTTATTTCCTTCACAGTATGTCATTAATGTCAAGACAGATGCCGTTTCCAGGTCTTGTACGCACACCTTACATTTATGACATATTCCGTAGATGTATCGTAAATGTGTCTCGTGTGAAAACATTAAAAACACAATTTAACGTTAAAATAAATAGACACACACACAATGTAACAAAATAATTAAATAAAACTTTATTACAAAACAAGTAATATCAAAACGGATCCCTTACCATAATTTACCGCAATTTTAAACTTGGCAACAAAAACAAAACATGGGCAACTTCACCCAGAGGTGAACTACAAATTGTAATACCGGGGTGGTGTGGTGGGGTTTGAGCATGAAGGATGTTGTCCAGTGCTGCGAGGGTGGTAAGAGTCAAATGTTTGGTAACATTGTCGGTCAGCATTGGGCTGGGGAGGAGCGGGGTAAGTGGTATACTGGGGTTGGCGGTGGGTGGCGGTGGTGGGCGCGCCCGATAGTTGAGTCATATGGAGCTGTATGTCCTGCCGGAAATGGCTAAGAAAAACACAGAGTTCCGGCAGGGAGGGGGCGTTACAGAAGTCTGCCGCCACGGCGTGACAAAAGGCAATAAAATGATCTTGCCTATCTGTTGGCATCTTTCGGCAGGAAGATGCCAACGTGTACCCAAAAAAATCTAATTTGTCATCGCCGTCCACCCTCTGGATAAGGGAGATGGCCTCGGACTCCACATCCAATTGCCTGTCCCTTACCCAGGGGGTCCTTCTGCGCACCCGTGTGGAAGAGGTGCTGGTAGGGGGGGCGGGATCACTGACCTGGGTGGCCACAGGGGGGGCCTCACGCTGAGACACTGTCAAGGTTGAGGAGATAGGTGTCTCATCCCCCAGCGGCATGTCTGTGGCCACCAAGTATCCCGCAAGATGATCTTCCCCCTCCGCTTCATGCTGGGTCGATGTTGAAGGAGTGGGTTCCCTCTCTATCTGCTGCTGCTCATCTTGGGTGGCAGGGGCCTCTGGCTCGTGAAAATTGGCAGCAGTTCTGTTGAAAAAAAAAAACCATTAAGTACCTAGGAGAATTGGTTTGGGAAATTAAAACATAGGCATTAATACTTACGGCCGTTGTCCCCTGCTAGGCAAGATGAACAGCAGCTCTTCGTAATGAGGGACCTTAGGTTTTTTCAATGGAGAGGTCCCACTCCTCTCTGTCTTCCGCACCTCATTCATAAAGCGGTCCCGCACACTCTTCCATCGTTTTTTTACATCGTCCGCTGCAACGACAAAAAAACATTTCAAAATAGTTGTTAAAAACACATAGCATGTGGAAAAAAAAATGCCAAAAAAACAAAAACAACTCACCGTTACGAACTTTTTGTGCAGGTGAAAGACTGCTCCAGTCCTGGTACAGTGCCTTGCAGATTGCTGTCCATGCATCCTCACGGACATTACGGTCACTATACCCGTCGGCGCCCTTATCCCATAGGCAGGGATGTGACTGGACCTGTAATAACATATAATTGAAACGTCAGTTTATTTACTACATGCAAACACAAAGTAAAAAGATTAGCGCACATGCATCATCATTGAAATCAATGGTGATGCAAAGGGAATTTGTGCTTTCTGTTTGACTTTCCGTTGCGGGGTTCCACAACGGAAACCTCCGACGGATGGGACCCCTGAACGGAAAGCCAACGCAGATGTGAAACAGCGCAACACTTGCACAACTGAGGCAAAGTAAAAACATTAGCGCACATGCATCATCATTGAAATCAATGGTGATGCAAAGGGAATCTGAGCTTTCTGTTTGACTTTCCGTTGCAGGGTTCCACAACGGAAACCTCCGACGGATGGGACCCCTGAACGGAAAGCCAACGCTGATGTGAAACAGCGCAACACTTGCACAACTGAGGCAAAGTAAAAACATTAGCGCACATGCATCATCATTGAAATCAATGGTGATGCAAAGGGAATCTGTGCTTTCTGTTTGACTTTCCGTTGCGGGGTTCCACAACGGAAACCTCCGACGGATGGGACCCCTGAACGGAAAGCCAACGCTGATGTGAAACAGCGCAACACTTGCACAACTGAGGCAAAGTAAAAACATTAGCGCACATGCATCATCATTGAAATCAATGGTGATGCAAAGGGAATCTGTGCTTTCTGTTTGACTTTCCGTTGCGGGGTTCCACAACGGAAACCTCCGACGGATGGGACCCCTGAACGGAAAGCCAACGCTGATGTGAAACAGTGCAACACTTGCACAACTGAGGCAAAGTAAAAACATTAGCGCACATGCATCATCATTGAAATCAATGGTGATGCAAAGGGAATCTGTGCTTTCTGTTTGACTTTCCGTTGCGGGGTTCCACAACGGAAACCTCCGACGGGACCCCTGAACGGAAAGCCAACGCTGATGTGAAACAGCGCAACACTTGCACAACTGAGGCAAAGTAAAAACATTAGCGCACATGCATCATCATTGAAATCAATGGTGATGCAAAGGGAATCTGTGCTTTCTGTTTGACTTTCCATTGCAGGGTTCCACAACGGAAACCTCCGACGGATGGGACCCCTGAACGGAAAGCCAACGCTGATGTGAAACAGTGCAACACTTGCACAACTGAGGCAAAGTAAAAACATTAGCGCACATGCATCATCATTGAAATCAATGGTGATGCAAAGGGAATCTGTGCTTTCTGTTTGACTTTCCGTTGCGGGGTTCCACAACGGAAACCTCCGACGGATGGGACCCCTGAACGGAAAGCCAACGCTGATGTGAAACAGCGCAACACTTGCACAACTGAGGCAAAGTAAAAACATTAGCGCACATGCATCATCATTGAAATCAATGGTGATGCAAAGGGAATCTGTGCTTTCTGTTTGACTTTCCGTTGCGGGGTACCACAACGGAAACCTCCGACGGATGGGACCCCTGAACGGAAAGCCAACGCTGATGTGAAACAGCGCAACACTTGCACAACTGAGGCAAAGTAAAAACATTAGCGCACATGCATCATCATTGAAATCAATGGTGATGCAAAGGGAATCTGTGCTTTCTGTTTGACTTTCCGTTGCGGGGTACCACAACGGAAACCTCCGACGGATGGGACCCCTGAACGGAAAGCCAACGCTGATGTGAAACAGCGCAACACTTGCACAACTGAGGCAAAGTAAAAACATTAGCGCACATGCATCATCATTGAAATCAATGGTGATGCAAAGGGAATCTGTGCTTTCTGTTTGACTTTCCGTTGCAGGGTTCCACAACGGAAACCTCCGACGGATGGGACCCCTGAACGGAAAGCCAACGCTGATGTGAAACACAGCGCTAATGTGCACAGGCACACATGAAAAAACATTGAATACTCACTTCATGTATCAGTTTCCCGACGTTCAAGTCCATACGATGGTACGCCACTTGAGACATTTTGGTACCTGAAATGTAAAAAACAATATTTAGTAAAATGAAGCTCATTAAATATTTTTTTTTAAAATAAAAAAATAAAAAAAATATACAAATAAAAACACATCTGCACACATGTATGGCATGTATGTCAGATGTGAACAGGAACCAGTAATTGCACTTACTTTTTCACTCGGATGGTGCTTTTCAAATGGATGATGCTGCTGTCCCCAGGGGAGTTCTTCCACGATGTGGATTTCCAGGAAATGGCTGCCTCCCGTTTATGCCAGCCCCTTTTTGGGCTGGGCTTGTGTTTTACACACAAGCGTTTTTTGTGAAATACAGCGTCAAAACAAGCCTCGAAAACTTGAGACGCTGTTTTTCAGCCTCCCATTGATCCCAATGGGGTTTTGGAGGCGGAAAACGCCTGAAGATAGGTCATGTCGCTTTTTTTTTCCTCGAGGCGTTTTTAACGCCAGCAGGGAAAAAACGCCTCCACATCCCATTGAAATCAATGGGAGTCAGTTTAGGGCCGTTTTTGATGAGTTTTTTGGCGCGGAAACCGCGTCAAATAACTCGTCAAAAACCTCAGTGTGAACATAGCCTAAAGGAGGAAACCCAGCGTTTGGTGATGTCCATGGGTTCCAGACTTCAGGCAGTCATTGCCTGCAAAGGATTCTCTACAAAGTATTAACCCCTTACCGCGATTGGGCGTGACTGTACGTCCAGAAACCAAGTGAGTTCCCGCACACGGGCGTACAGTCACGCCCTGCAGATAAAGCGAGCACAGGAGCTGTGCACGCTTTATCATCAGCGGCTGTCAGCTGTTATACACAGCTGACATTCCGCTGCGATGGCTGTTACCGCCATTTAACCCCTTCAATGCGGCTGTCAATGACGTCCGCCGCATTGAAGTGGTTTACAGAGGGAGGGAGCTCCCTCTGTACCCTCCGGGCCCCCCCCCCGCGATGAATCGCGGGTGGCGATGGTTGCTATGGCAACCAGGAAGCCATTGCTAGGCTTCCTGGTTGCTCAGGTACGGAAGCCTATTAGGTCTTGCCCGAGGCAGGACCTAATACGCTAACTGTCAGTTGAAGAATGACAGTTACGATGCACTGCACTACATAAGTAGTGCAGTGTATTGTACCGGGGATCAGAAGACCAGATCTTGATGTCCCCAGGTCAGTGTAAAAGAAAAAGTAAAAAATGTAAAAAAAAATGTGAAAGAAAAATAAATAAATAATGAAAACAACACTTGCCCTGTTTCCCTGATCAACTCCTTTATTATTAGAAAAAAAATGAAAACATGAAAAAAAAAACGATACATAATAGGTATCGCCGCGTTCGGAACGGCCTGATCTATAAAAATGTCACATTATTTTTACCGCACGGTGAACACCGTAAAATTTTTTCATAAAAAACAATGACAGCATTTTATTTTTTGGTCATCTTGTCTCAAAAACAATGTGATAAAAAGTGATAAAAAAGTTGCAAGTAACGCAAAATGGTACCAATAGAAACTACAGTTCGTCACGCATAAAACAAGCCGTCCCGCAGCGCTATCAACGAAAAAATAAAAAAAGTTATGGCTGTCAGAAAATGGCGACACTAAAACATGATTTTTTTAGAAAAGAGTATTTTTGTGTGAACGTAGTGAAACGTAAAAAAACGATATCAATTTGGTGACGTTGTAATCGTTATCGACCCGCACAATAAAGTTAACATGTTTATACTGCACGGTGAACACTGTAAAAGAAACAAACAAAAAAAAACATGCTAGCATTGCTGTTTTTTGGTTTCCTCATCTCATCCCAAAAAATGTAATAAATAGTGATAAACAAAAAAATCGCATGTACCCCAAAATGGAGCCAATAAAAATTACAGCTCGTTCCACAAAAAACGCGCCCTCACACAGCTCCGTCAACGGAAAAATAACACGTTATGACTCTCATAACGCAATGATGCAAAATGACGGCCCAGACTCATTTTTAGGTCCACTAGAATTTCACTAAATACCCTACATCGTCATTTGCTGGACCTTGTAGATGCAGCGGAGATGAGGAAACTTTAGGGCCTTGTGCAGCTTATAGGGCTAATGAAGAAGTCAAAGATTAGGCAACACTGGAGCGCAGATATTTTGTATAATACCCTAAAAACCCGGCCTGTGTATAAAGGATTGGTTCAAAGCGTACCACACCAATCCATGGATTATTCATTCTCCCCATTATTACATCATCCTATTATGCCCTGATGCACTCCGCCCAGTTTACATATACCCTGATGTACTCCGCCCAGCTTACATATACCCTGATGCACTCCGCCCAGTTTACATATATCATGATGTACTCCGCCCAGCTTACATATACCCTGATGTACTTCTCACAGCTTACATATAGCCTGATGTGCCCGCACATATTACATATACCCTGATGTACTCCACCCAGCTTACATATACCCTGATGTACTCCGCCCAGCTTACATATACCCTGATATACTCCGCACAGCTTACATATACCCTGATGTACTCCGCACAGCTTACATATACCCTGATGTACTCCGCCCAGCTTACATATATCCTGATGTACTACGCACAGCTTACATATAGCCTGATGTACCCGCACATATTACATATACGCTGATGTACTCCTCACAGTTTACATATATCCTGATGTACTCCGCACAGCTTACATATACCCTGATGTACTCCGCCCAGCTTACATATATCCTGATGTACTACGCACAGCTTACATATAGCCTGATGTACCCGCACATATTACATATACGCTGATGTACTCCTCACAGTTTACATATATCCTGATGTACTCCGCACAGCTTACATATATCCTGATGTACTACGCACAGTTTACATATACCCTGTTGCACTCCGCTCAGCTTACATATGCCCCCACATTATAAGATAAAATACCACTAAAACACCAACCAAAATCTGCGCTTCAAAAGCCAAATGGTGGTCCAACTGAGCCTGGCAGTGTGCCGAAACGGCAATTTATGATCACATATGGGGTATTACTGTATTCTGGAGAACCCTCTTAACAATTTATGGGATGTGTGTCTACGGTGGTACAAGCTGGGCACAACACATTGGGCACTGAAATGGCATATCTGTGGAAAACAGCAATTTTCAATCTGCAACTTCATTTTTGCAAAACACTTGTGCGGTCAAAATGCTCACTACACCCCTAGATAAATTCTTTGAGGGATCTAGTTTCCAAAATGGGGTAATTTATCGGGGGTACCACTGTACTGGTACTATAGCTCAATGCAACATGGTGTAAAAAAACGAATCATAAAATCTCCACTCCAAATACTAAATGGCACTCCTTCCCTTTAGAGCCTTGCTGCTTGCCCAAACAGCAGTTTATGACCACATGTTGGGTATTTCCGTACTCTGGATAAGTTACTTTACAAATGTTGGGGTGCTTTTCATCATTTATTTGTTGAAAAAAATAAAAATTTTGAGGTAAAGCTACATCTTATTGGAAAATAATGTGATTTTTCATTTTCACTGCCCAATTATAATGAAATCTATGAAACACCTGTGGGGTCAAAATGCTCACTACACCCCTAGATTAATTCCTCAATGGGTGTAGTTTGCCAAATGGAGTCACTTTTGGGTAGTTTCCACTGTACTGCTACCTAAGGGGCTTTGCAAAAGCGACATGGCGCAAAAAAAACAATCCAGCAAAATCTGCTCTTCAAAAGCCAAATGGCACTCCTTCCCTTCTGAGCCCTGATGTGTATTCATACAGTACTTTATTACCACATATGGGGTATTTCCGTACTCTGGAGAAGTTGCTTTACAAATGTTATGGTGACTTTTCTCCTTTATTTGGTGAGAAAATGAAACATTTTTACCTAAAGCTACGTTTTAGTGAAAAAAAATGAAATTTTTCATGTTTACTGCCCAATTCTAATGAAATCTATGAAACACCTGGGGGGTCAAAATGCTCACTACACCCCTAGTTGAATTCCTCTAGGGGTGTAGTTTCCAAAATGGAGTCACTTTTGGGGGGTTTCCACTGTACTGGTACCTTAGGAGCTTTACAAATGTGACATGGTGCCGAGAAATCAAACCAGCAAAATCTGTACTTCAAAAGCTAAATGGCGTGCCTTCCCTTCTGAGTCCTGCCGCTTCCCCAAACAGCCGTTTATGACCACATGTTGGGTATTTCTGTACTCTGGAGAAGTTGCTTTACAAATGTTGGGGTGCTTTTCATCATTTATTTGTTGAAAAAAATAAAAATTTTGAGGTAAAGCTACATCTTATTGGAAAATAATGTAATTTTTCATTTTCACTGCCCAATTCTAATGAAATCTATGAAACACCCGTGGGGTCAAAATGCTCACTATACCCCTAGATGAATTCCTCAAGCGGTGTAGTTTTCAAAATGGGGTCTTTTTTGGGTGTTTCCTTTTATTTTTGCACCACAAAACCTCTTCTAACCTGACATGGTGCCTGAAATATAATTTAAGAAAGGGAAGGCCCAAAAATCCTCTAGGTGCTCCTTTGCTTCTGGGGCTTTTGTTTCAGTCCAGTAGCGCACTAGGGCCACATGTGGGAGATTTCTAAAAATTTCAGAATCAGGACGATAAATATTCAGTTGTGTTTCTCTGGTAAAAACCTTCAGTATTACAGGAAAAATGGATTTATATGGAATTTCTGCAAAAAAAAAATGAAATTTTCAAATTTCCCTTCCACTTTGCTTTAATTCCTGTGAAACGCATAAAGGGTTAAGAAACATTCTAAATGCTGTTTTGAATACTTTAAGGGGTGCAGTTTTTAAAATGGGGTGATTTGTGGGGGTTCCTAATATATAAGGCCCTCAAAGCGACTTCAGAACTGAACTGGTCCCTAAAAAAATAGGCTTTTGAAATTTTCTTGACAATTTGAGAAATTGCTGCTAAACTTATAAGCCTTGTAACGTCCTAGAAAAATAAAAGGATGTTCAAAAAATTATGCCAATCTAAAGTAGACATATGGGAAATGTTAGCTAGTAACTATTTTGTGTGGTATAACTATCTATCTTACAAGCAGATACATTTGAATTTAGAAAATGCTAATTTTTTGCATATTTTCTCTAAATTTTGGTGTTTTTCACACAAAAATATTGAATATATCGACCAAATTTTTTCACTTACTTAAAGTACAATATGTCACGAGAAAACAATCTCAGAATCGCTTGGATAGGTAAAAGCGTTCCCAAGTTATTACCACATATAGTAACACACGTCAGATTTAAAAAATGAGGCTGTGTCATTTGGTCCAAAAGTAGCTGGGTCCTGAAGGGGTTAAAAAAACACATTTTATTTATGGTAATGTTAATTTGTCCAATTACTTTTGAGCCCCTGAAATGAGGAGGTTGTGTAGAAAAATGGTTGCAATTCCTAAACACTTCACAGGATATTTTTGTTCGACCCCTTGAATTAAAACTGAAAGTCTAGACTTCAATTGCATCTCAGTTGTTTCATTTCAAATCCAATGTGGTGACATGCAGAGCCAAAATCATGAAGAATGTGTCACTGTCCAAATAATTCTGGACCTAACTGTATGTACCCCAAAATAGCTAGTAAAAAAGCAACGAGTGAGGAATGTCCTTACTATAAACATTGTGTATTTGGGCTTTTTCTAACTGAATTATTATTATGGTATAATGTAACATACTGTATATGCAAATACACATTTTTTTAAATGTTTATTGAAGTGTAGCATTTTAAAACTTAGCATTTCAGTGGAAATAGAAACGCAGGTGTTTTATGAATGTAAGTATTCACAAATGGCTCGATTTTAAGATTTGAAGGGAGGATGCAGCTGCTATGCTGACAATATTTGCAAAAAAAAAAAAAGAAATCAAATAATATTTCTATGGTTTAAGTGATTTATTGTGAATAAACCTAAGTTTCTGCATATGTGACTATTCAATGAAATTCCTTGGAAGCATCACTCATTTTTGCATAGCTGAGCAGATCTAAGAAGACTTCTTCAAAATGAAAAAATGTACATCTGGCAAGCACCTTGTTTGCATCTATGTACCTAACACTTCTGTGCTTTCTGTGTGTAAACTTGAATTTAATTTCAAAGTAATTACAGCTTTTTAGCTTTGCATTATTACAGCAATGCACCAACCTCAGCATTTTATTGGTATACTTTGAAAGTTGTTTTGTGGCTCCACTGTAAGTTTATGATGACATTCTAAAAATAAATAACCTGTAGGGTTTCCTCTATATAGAAGAAGAAGATGAAAATATTACTGAATAATGGTTGTTTAAAAGAGAGACGGTTCAAGTGTTCATGAAAAACTTTTACCGAATTTCATTGTTACTGAGTTGCAAAACCAATTTTCAGGACGAAATTGTGCCATGTTCTATTGGACCCCGTATTACAGAGCTATTCTCCTCTAGGAACATTTCTCACGGTAAACCATACGGCAACACAGGTGCATACGGTTCTGCAATCTGCATGAGACCTTAGACCGACAAATAGCTTTAGATGTACAGATTAACTCATTGCAATTTTGTTAACTTTGAGTAATAATCTATGTAGCTAGGGCAACAAAAAGAAAAATGCAGATTGAATTGTGGATACAATTTTTGGTCATACTGTATAAAAAATATCTCCATTATTAGCCTAAACAGCAAATAATAAATAAATGCTTCTTCGCTACATTTGGTAAGACACAAGACTGGAAAATGATAAATTGTTGCAGTGATGAGTTCCATCAACCTTTACAAGTCAGAAAGTACACATTTTCTGTACAAATAAAGTGCACTCACAGTATAACTTTTAATACATAATTACTCCTTCCATATTGCTTTATTACCAAATCATATTTTAATCTAAAACTAATACCATGGCAAATGCATACATTTTCCCAGTCTCCCATGAGTTGCGTTATGCCAAAAAAAAACAACACATGGCCTTCTATATCTGCAGCTTCTAACTTGATACTCAGCTCATTGGTATAGCAAAATACATATCAATCTATGGCATTGAAAAATATTTATTTGTGACAATTAAGACTTGCATATATGTATAACACCTTTCATAACCTTCTCTGCAGTATGAATAAAAGTACAATGTCTTTTGTAACGACTCCAAGCAGCCATATAAAACAGAAGCAATGACATCCGCATTCCAAAAAAATAGAATCTTAACATTATCCCATAGTACAAGCACCAGCAACATTTCGGCTCTGTGACCTTTTTTAAGTAGTCATATGTCTTTAAAGGGGTTGTCCACTACCATATAGGTCATCAGTTTATGATCGGTGGGGGTCCGACACCCGGACCCCACACCGATCAGCTACTCTGGCTGCCTCCGGGCACTGGACATCCATGCCGGAAGAGGATGGCTTCAGCCACGGAATAGCGCCCGAACTGCAGAACTGCAGCTTTGCTCCTATTCAAGTGAATAATAGCCGAGCGACAGTTCAACAGCACGGCCGCTTTGCAATGTACGGAACCAACTGCTTCCAGCTCCGTACATTGTATACTGTGCAATAACATTTGGTGCCCGCAGGCAGCCTGAGCAGCTGATCGGTGCGGGGTTTGTGTGTCGGACCCGCACCGGTGATATACTGATGACCTATCAGGTGGATAGGTCATCAGTTGTACGGTAGTAGACAACCCGTTTTGATAATATTTATTTTTTATGGTAGTGTATACCATACAATAAGTTCAATTCATGGCCAGCTTGGAAAAGTTCATTCAGATTTTTTAATTTATCCAAACTGTATTCCACTTCCCCACTCACCAACTACTTTGATCCCTTTGCAGGGCAGATTTAAGTACTAGGTACTTTATACTATGTTTTTCCCTGTAAGTTGTATAAGGGTATGTGCACACGACCTCTTTTCAGACGTAATGGAGGCGTTTTACGCCTGAAAAAACGACTCCAATATGTCGGAAAACATCTGCCCATTGCTTGCAATGGGTCTTACGATGTTCTGTGCAGATGAGCTGTAATTTTACACGTCGCTGTCAAAATACGGCGCATAAAATGACGGCTCGTCAAAAGAAGTGCAAAACACTTCTTGGGACATTTTTGGAGCCGTTTTCTCATAGACGCTATTGAAAACAGCTCCAAAAACGGCCGTAAAAAACACAGCGAAAAATGCGAGATGCTCAAAAAAGTCTGAAAATCAGGAGCTGTTTTCCCTTGAAAACAGCTCCGTATTTTCAGACATATTTTGTTAACCGTGTGAATATACCCTAACTGTTATTAAATGGTCAAACTAAGAGTACATTATTTATAAAATTCAATAGTTATAATGAATTGTCTAAAATGTAGATCATTCACTATACTATGCTGCCCTATTCCAGGTCCATGGGGGTCACTGTGACAATGTATGTTTTTTTTTTTTTTTTTCATTTTACCAGGAAATTGTGTTACCTATGTTGTACTCATTATGAGTTACAGGCCTGTTTTATTGCGTCCATTCACAGTTCAGCTTGCTGCTTTTGGAAACAGTCACCTTGTATAATGGAGTGGGACAGTAACAGTAGCCTTTCCTTTATTGGATTCCTGTGCATGGAGTGGTACTTTCCTTTCAAGAACTCTGTAGAAGAATTGGGCTAGCCGGAAATGCTGTAACGCACCATCAGTATGATACGTAATGCAATTTGTTTGTAAGGTCACTCAATTTTTATGTTGATTTACCCTTTTACTGCCACTAGGTCTGTCATGGCCATCAAACGCTCCCAACCATGCCTTTAAAGACCTTGCTGTGTACACTGGGGCATACTTATGCTGGAACAGAAAAGGGCCCTCCCCTAACTGTTTCCACAAACTTGGGAGCATACAATTGTTCAACATGTCTTAGGGCCGGTTCACATCAGCGTTCGCTTTCCGTTCAGGGGTTCCGTCTGAGGTTTCCGTTGGGTGAACCCCTCAATGGAAAGTCAAACGGAAACATTTGTTTCCATTTGCATCACCATTGATATCAATGGTGACGTAAATATTGCTAATGGCTTCAGTTTGTCACCATTCCGGCAGGTTTCCGTTTTTGTGACGGAATCAATAGCGCAGTCGACTGCGCTATTGATTCTGTCGAAAAAACGGAAACCTGACGGAATGGTGACAAACTGAAGCCATTATCAATATTTCCGTCAGCATTGATATCAATGGTGATGCAAACGGAAGATCAGGTTTCCGTTTGACTTTCCGTTGAGGGGTTCAGCCGACGGAAACCTCAGACGGAATCCCTCAACGGAAAGTGAACGCTGATGTGAACCGGCCCTTAGTATGCTAAAGCATTAAGATTTCCCTTCACTGGTAATAAGGGGCCTAGGCAAACCCCTGAAAAATAAACCCCATACAATTATTCCTCCTCCAAAAAAACTTTACAGTTGGCACAATGCAGTCAGGCAGGTAACGTTCTCCTGGCACTCGCCAAACCAAGACTCATCAGACTGGCAGATAGAGAAGGGTGATTAGTCACTCCACAGAACACGTTTCTGCTGCTCTAGAGTCCAGTGGTGGCGTGCTTCACACCACTCCATCCGACGCTTGGCATTGTGCTTGATGATATAAGGCTTGCACAGCTTCTCGGACAGAAAAATCCATGCCTTGAAACTCCCGGCGCACAGTTTTTGTGCGGATGTTCATGCCAGAGAAGGTTTGGAACTGTAGCTATTAAGTCAGCAGAGCGTTGGCGACTTTTATGCACCATGAGCCTCAGCACTTGGTGACCCTGCTCTCTCCCTTTATGTGGTCTTCCACTTTGTGGCTGAGTTGCTGTGGGTCCTAAATGCTTCCACTTTGCAATAATACCACTCACAGTTGATTGTGGATTATCTAGGAAGGAAGAAATTTTATGAACTGAATTGTTGCAACTGTGGCATCCTATTATAGTACCACACTGGAATTCAGTGAGCTCTTTAGAACGACCTATTCTTTCGCAAATGATTGTAAAGGCAGAATGCAAGGCTAGGTGCTGGATCTTATACACCTATGGCAGTTGTATTTAAATGAAACACTTGAATTCAATGATTAACCCATTTAGTGACTGCCCATAGGTGTTTTTACCGCAGTCACTAACGGCTTTATTCTGATGCATTAGCCTTTTTACAGTGCTGCATCAGAATAAAGTGGCGCCGCCGGGAGCAGCAAAAGCTCCCTATTCTCAGCTACCGGAGGTAGCTGAGGGATTGGAGCAGACTTGCTCGACCAGGCGGAATCGAAATGAGCATTGTTCTCGCCGTTTAACCCCTCAGAAGCGGCGGTCAATAGTGGTTTTAGAGGGAGGGGGCTCCCCCTGTCACCCCATCGGCACACCCGTGATGCAATCGTGGTGTGCCGATGGTTTTTATGGCAGCCGGGGGCCTAACAAAGGTCCCAGGTCTCCCTTTAGTGAATGTCTGTTAGGCCACGCCATGACCTAACAGATGCTTGTCAGTTTTTCGCAGACAGTCAATAATATACTGCAATACAGAAGTATTGCAGTGTATTATAAAAGTGATCAAATGATCGCATGGTAAAATCCCCTAGTGAGACTAAAAAAAAAGAAAAAACTTTAATAAAGTTTATAATAAATAAATAAAAATCCCCAAGTAAAAAAAAAAAAGAAAAACTCATTTTTCCCCCTTTCTTATGAAAAAAAGTTACACATATTTTGTCCGTAACAACCCCAACTATAAAACGATTACATTATTTACATTAGTAAACGCCGTAAAAAAATAAAAATAAAACAATGCCAGAATTGCTGTTTTCTGTTCATCCAGCCTTCAAAAAATTTGATAAAAAGTGATCAAAAAGTCGTATTTACTCCAAAATGGTACCAATAAATATGTCAAATCGTCTTGCAAAAAAAAAAAAAAGCCCTCGTACAGCTTTGGCAGCAGAAAAATAAAAAGGTTATGGCTCTTAAATTATGGCGACACAAAAACAAATAATTAAAAAAAAAAAAGTGTTTTTACTGTGTAAAATTAGTAATACATAAAAAAAACTATATTCATTTGGTATCGCTGCAATCATAATGACCCACTGAATAAAGTTATGTTATTTATACCACTCCACAAACTGCGTAAATTTAAGACGCAAAAAAGAATGGCAAAATTGCTGGTTTTTTTTCTATTTCCCTCCAAAAAAGTTAATACAAGGTAATCAATAAATTATATGTACCCCAAAATTGTGCTACTAAAAAATAAAACTTGTCCTTCAGAAAACAAGTTGTTATACAGCTACGTCAACAGAAAAATAAAAAAGTTCTAGCTCTTTGAATGCGACAATGGAAAAACACAAAAAAATTGCTTAGTCATTAAGGCCTAAATTAGGCTGGTCACTAAGGGGTTAAGAGCTGTGTCCCAATACCACTCTCTCTTTTTGTGTGTGTGTGTGTGTGTGTGTGTGTGTGTGTGTGTGTGCATATATATATATATATGTGTGTGTATATAGTTATATGCTGCAAAGTAGGAATGCTTTCAAAGATAGAAGTGTTAATAGTTATTTCATCAATTAACCAAATACAAACTGAATGCACAGAAGAGAGATCTAAATCAATACAATTTTTGATGTGACCGCCCTTTGTCTTCAAAACAGCGTCAATTCTTCTAGGTACACTTGCACAAATTCATAGATTTTGTAGGATTATAGTCAGGTACATGATTAACCAATTATACCAAACAGGTGATAATGATCATCATTTTCATATGGAGGTTGAAATACAGTCATTGACGGTAACAGATACAGCTGTGTAGGTAGCTTAAAATGGGGTGAGGAACAGCCAAACTCTGCTCCAAAGGTGAGTGGTGTAAAACTGTTTCATGTCACAGGTCCACCATGTCAAGACTGAGCACAGCAACAAGACACAAGGTAATTATACTGCATCAGCAAGGTCTCTCTCAGGCAAAGATTCAAATCAGACTGGGGTTTCAAGATGTGCTGTTCAAGCTCTTTTGAAGAAGCACAAATAAAGAGGACCGTATACGCAGTGGTCGGCCAAGGAAACATAGTGCAGCAGATCAAAGACACATCATGCTTACTTCCCCTCGAAATCAGAAGATTTCCAGCAGTGACATCAGCTCATAACTGGCAGACACCAGTGGGACCCAGGTACAACCATCTACTGTTCGGAGAAGTCTGGCCAGAAGTGGTCTTCAACCGACTCGACTATGCACAAAAACATAGGAAGTGGGGTGCAGAAAAATGGCAGCAGGTGCTCTGGACTTATGAGTCAAAAATTTGAATATTTGGCTGTAACAGAAGGCAGTTTGTTCGCCAAAGGGCTGGAGAGCAATACAATAATGCATGTCTGCAGGCAACCCTGAAGCATGGTGGAGGTTACTTGCTGATAAATACAGGCAGATACTTATCCATCATGCAATACCATGCAGCAGCATGGAGGCAGCAGGACAATGACCCCAAACATACAGCCAATGCCATTAAGTAGAACTAGGAGCCTTTGAAGTGATGATATGGTCCCCACAGAGCCCTGATCTCAACATCATCGAGTCTGTTTAGGATTATATTAGATGACAGAAGGATTTGAGTAAGCCTACATCCACAGAAGATCTGTAGTTAATTCTCCAAGATGTTTGGAGCAACCTCCCTGCCGAGTTCCTGCAAAAACTTTGTGCAAGTGTACCTAGAAGAATTGATGCTGTTTTGAAGGCAAAGGGTGGTCACACCAAACATTGATTTGATTTAGATTTCTCTTTTGTTCATTCACTTTGCATTTCGTTAATTAATAAAACAAACTATTAACACTTCTTTTTTTTTAAAGCATTCTTACTTTGACACACACAGACACACACACACACACACACACACACACACACCATTAATATATTTTGCATTCTATATAAGTGTTAAGTCAAGTTTAGATAATGCAGTAATCTAATTGAAAAATGTATCTACCTGTAGAGCATTACTTTAACATTCACTGCAAAACCCTATTTGTTTAAATGAGTGAAGGCTTCATTCCAATACCTTTAATTTAACACTTTAATTAAATTACTTTGCCTAATCCTACATTAAGCCCTTTGGAAGGAGCATAATTTATAAACGAAAGGTTTCCCTAGAGCGACTTTGATAAATCAAAGGTTTAAATGTACAATTATATTATTATTGGCAAAAATTGACCATTCAGTGATTGAATATGCCCGACTTTGATTTAAACTGATGCTCATTGAAGGTCTTTACTATTATTGCTGAGTGGGTGTGAATTAACACTGAGGTTAGTAATTAGCTTACATACTATACATGCTAATCAAATGGTAATACTTATGAATGAATTTTAAAAAGCCTGTCCACAAGTTAATTTCAGTTTTGTACAATTCAGCAGCATTTGTGACTCTTGAAGATTAAAATATGACTCCTCTGATGAGATGAAATAAGCAGGTTCTATTTTCATCCAACCCCATGACGCTGTTTATATGCCTCATGATTGCATTTTCCCCTATTCCAGATATGTGAAGCCTACGTTTTCTATACAACATGAAAACATTTCCCCCTTATCATATCTCCCTGTGGACAGTAGATCATTCTGGGCAGACGTAAAAAGCAACATATTTTTATATTGGAGCTTGTAATGGAGTGATTTTTGTGTGAAATAAGATATACTTGAGCAGGTAAAAGCAAAATATCTAGAAATTTATAGAGGACCTGTCATCTCTTATGACATGTCCGTTTTTATAAATGCTTGTATTCCCCATGAAATTACAATGAAATAAATTGTTAATTGGGTGTTACCAGTTGGGGTGTGTCCCTACACGGACTGACAATGTCCAATCAATGCTATCAGACTATGTAGGGACATGCCCCTTTGACAAGTGGAATGGCAACACCCAGTTGTCAATTTATTCATACATTTCTAGAATGCCATGAGTAAGGACACAGGACGTGTCAGAAACGCGTAGGCAAAATTAACCAAGGCAATTTCAACCTTCCCCCTTCTACTCAACTCTGTACTCTGTTATATTATTAACCATTCTTTTTTAAGTGTGATATACTACTAATAAAAGTGGAACGTCGGTTCCTTTTACCTGCTTCAAGCGCTGGATTCTAGTTCTGTTTCTTCCTTTATGACTTACAGCTCCTGAACTTAGAGCAGTCTCCTGAATAAAGCTGGGATCGGAAAACATTCCGACCCCAGCTGTTTAACCCTTTGATCGTCACAGTCCGTGACCACGGCATGATCAAAGGGAACTCCCCTCTTTGATTGTGTCACTGGAAACCCTTTGATGCGATCAAAGACCAGGAAATCCCTGTGCAGTCAGCCCTGGGGTCCTAGAAAGGCCCCCAGAGCTATCTGTTCAGTGTGCCTGCAGTTAGGTCACACTATGTGCTTCCCTAACAGAAGCCTGTGTCATAGTGACACAGTGTAATGTATTAGCATACAGGTGTATTCTAATACATAAGTAAAAAATAAAGGTGTAAATAAAGTTATCCCATAATGGGATTTTTTAGATAAATAAATAAAAAGAAGTCCCTCCAAAAAATGTCATTATTTTGCATAAAATACATTTTATTGCCCATACATTATATAAAAACAAAAAACCTACACGTATTAGATATCTACACAACCGTCATAACCTGAACAATTAACTTATTTAGTGTGGAACATGAACGGGATAAAAAATACGGGATAAAAAATAACCAAAACAAATTATACAGAGAATCGTTTTTTCCTATATTCATGCCATAAAATAAATTATATGACTTACACAGTGAATTTTTTTGATCCCTAAACTGCACGAAAAAAAATTCTCCTGCATAACACAAAGCCTCATACAGCCATCTCAATGAAAAAAAATAAAAAATTTATGGCTGCTGAAAGACAGAGAGGCAAAAATGGAAACATTTAGCAGGTCATTAAGGTGTTAAACATAAGTTATATTGTTATTATTGGAAACCGTCCGTTATCAACAGGAACAACCGTATAATGCAAAGTTGCAAACATTTTTGAAATTGTTCCTTGCTGTGTAAGGCCGTATTCACATGAATGGGTGTTTTTCACAGCCGATTTGCATCCATGCGGGACCCGTTTTCACTTATCCCTCAGACTTGAGTCTATTGAGGGATCTGGGAAAACGGACAAAAATAGGACATGTCCTATTGTTTCATGGGCCGTTCATATGGTCCGTTAAAAAAATAGCCGTGTGAATAGACCCACAGACGTGCATTGACTTTAATTCAGCTGTGTGACGGCTGTTAAGAAAAATAGCCGTCGCACGGCCGATTGTCCCCGTCGTATGAATAAGCCCTGAGTGTAAGGAAACTGTTTTGCTAGTTTAAGGAGATGTCAGGCCTCACGCACACATTAGAGGCTTTATACAAGGCACACAGAGTCACTAGTGGGTCCATACTACAGGGATTTAGGGACTTTGTGTGCTGCCATATGATGCTTCTAGGGGATAATACCGCCATGCACATGGAGCATGCCACTATACTTTTCTGTCGGACACATTAGTAATGTGTCAAAAAAAAACAAAACACTTTGTTTCCGTGTGAAATTGAAGGAGTATGGATGTACAGTAAAGCCCCACCTGTATGGGTGCCCTATCTTGGCTCTATACAACACGGAGCCGTAATATGGCCATGTTCGAGAGGCCTTTGTTTCTTTATTATCCAGTTTGATCCAGAGGTCTGCCAGTTTGAATACAGTCTGCCATGTATAAAATAAATCATAAGATAATAAGAAAATGTGTGTTTTTTGTATTTCATAAGCGGGAATTCACATGTGATGTAAGACTGCGTATTTTGTTTGCGAATAATTTACGCTGCAGAGAATTACTTCATGTTATTCATGAAAAAAGAACGAACCTCAATTCATACATGACGTAATTTACCATGTGTCATTTTGTCTGGTATGGAAAATCAAATATTCAAGCTGCTCAATTCATTCCTATGGACAGTGATTTATCACAGCGATATCACAGCCATTTTTTTTGTAGTGCGATAAATAGCCCGAACCTAATGCATTCATATGGACAGCGATTTATTACTTACTACAAAAAAAAAAATCTAGGTCTAGCCCCAGCCTAAGAGCTATCTCTTGTAATGAGCTGTATCAGGTGGATATGATCAGGAGAGGTTATCAGTCTATAGATGGAAACAATGAGTGATTTCATTCACTGACATCAAGCAGACATGAAAATGACCAGATATTTATCCCAAAGTATATTACTTCGTTGCCTAACTTTTCATTATACAACGAAAAAAACGTTAATACGCTTAATAAAAATGCTGCTGCATAAGTATTCACTCATTTATACATGGTGATCACGTAATCCAGCTGTCAAGCTGATTTGAGCTTTATGTTTGCTTGTTACCTTGTGACTATGTTGTTAGCAGTTCACTGATCTTTTTTCGAAGCATAATTCCTTTGAATGTTTATTATATGCGCTGTGTCAGATGAATGTCAAGAATTTAGACTTCAATGTCAGTACAGAATACCAAGCATGTTTTAAGCACTCCTTGTATTTCCATATGATGTCACTCTAATATGTGATCAAGTGCCACACATACCCTGAGTCTAATAATTTGGTTAAGTAAGGCTTACATTTTTCTTCATTATAATCTGGCGTCATGTCAAAGCAGCCTAAACTGGATTGATACAATGTCAGCACAAGAGTGAAAAACCTATTTCTGTATTGTCTGCCCTATTGAGCAGTTCTTCATTTATTTCCCCATGCTTCATTAATCATTGATTACATGATCATATCCTCTTTCTTTGTAGGTCTCCGAAGAACCCAGAACAGAAGATTATTAAACGTGTGATTGGTCTGGAAGGAGACGTTGTAAAGTAAGTTTGAAAGCAAAAATAGATGCTGCTTTTCTGTACACTTCCATAGCACACATTTACTGTAGGGTGATAAAGTACATTCTTCTTAAAGGACCAAAGAACACAAGAATGTGTTTGTTTATCATCAATGACAACAGAAAACCTTTATTATGCGATACATATTCATTTATATTTGTTTTTCTTTTTAAAAATGTAGATGACTAACACATTAATAAAGGATGTGCACAATGCATAGCTAGGAAAACATTATTATTATTGTTATTATTACTATTATTATTATTATTATTCTAGTGCTGACATATTATGCACAGCTATGCAGAGAATTATATTGTTCACAATTTTCTATGCCCCAATTGAGCTTACAACCTATTTTTTCAATGTTGTAACCAAAGTCGTATTCAAAGCTGATTATATTTCTAGTATGTTATAGTCTGAGGAAACTAAAGAAACACATTCAAATGATGACAAGGCTAAAACGAATGCAAAGACTCTTGTACTGCAAGACAAAAATTCTAGAAGCTGTGACTTACGTAGCATGACATTAAGTCCTGTGCAGTTCTTTTTTCAGTCCCATTCTGACCCTTATCTATACCCCAAAACCTGTTTTAAAACCCTCAGTATATTAGGGAATTCTGAGGGTTCCCCATTCAAGACCTTGACTTACTAAACAGAGCTTAGAGGGGAAACAAAGCTTTTCCGTACATTACACAGACATCCAATTAATTTCAATGGACAATCTGTTATGCTTCACTTCTCCTGTGGAGGCACTACAGGGAAATTAACCATTTGCTTCCACATTTCCCCAAAGAATTGCATTGATCTTTGTGGGTCTCAGCATTGGGATAACCTTGTTAAGAACTTATCATCAAAGAATATCTCTAATATAAAAGGATTGTCCAAGGGGGAGAACTCCTTTAATTGATACTAATATCATGTTGTTTGAGTGTATTTTTTAATTCTTTGTTTTTAGCTAATCATTTGTTTTTAAATCAAAACTATGAAACATATTTAAAGACTTTTATTTTTTGTACAGTGTTAGTTAATCCATGAACTAACAGTATATTTTTTCCTGTTTAGATATTGTCGTGTCCTACAATATGTATTTTTTTAAATCTATTTAGGAGAATATGTATAAAATGTATGTATGTGTATATGTGTGTGTATATATATATATATATATATATATATATATAGTATAAATGGCACTAATGTTCTAAAGAAGAGCAAAATGTTGGATTTGAGGAATAGGAAAGGTGAAAGTAACATGTTTTCTATTACAGCTTGAAAATGGAATCCACTGTTTTTATTGAGCAATATATATGGGATGTTGCAGCGGGAAAATGCTAGCTTTACATTAGGATCATAAAATCTTTTATAGTAAAAGTTAATATAGAGTTATAATGGTGTATTGTTGTACTTTATCAAACTATTCTTTTGCATCAAGCAAGCAATCCAATAATACAATTACAGAACTTTATTTTCTAAGAAATGCTCCAAGTCAGTGATTTTCTTGCGGTAGCCGAGCATTATAGAATGGAATCACAAAACAAGTGCACTTAGCTATGTTTCATATAATGTAACATCATGCTTTCTAACTTGTAATTTGTACTAGGATATGATTTGCACGTACAGGATAAAACCTTGACATTGTACAATTGAGACCTTGATTAGAGTCTGAATTGCTATCTTTGTTTAGTGGTTTAGGTAGTATGTAAGTTCCCAATATGACCATTGCAGTCATCAAAAATCCATCTTAGATAATTTGAGTTGACACAGCTACCGGAGATCTTTACCCGCAAATTGATTTTAGAAAGGAAAAAAAAAAAGAAACTGATCATCTTATGATCTTGAAAAAAAATTTTTCACTAGTCAAAAGTATCGTTTGTGTGGCTATATTTCAAAACAAAAGCTTTATGCATTCTTTACCAAAAAAAAAAGAAGACTTTTTTTATGTCATGTGTTTTTTTCTTACATAAATTTGGATATAAAATGTAAAAATTTATCTATATTGGATTAGACTGTACATATTTTATATTTATTTCTAGCACTTCTCAACCATAATAATTACATTTATATGGGGTCATTCTCTGAAAAGTATTTTACTTGATAGTGCAACAGTTTGGTCATCAGATTTGCTCTTCTTATTCAACTGAGGGAACAATAAAGTGACCATAGTTAGCTATAATATAGGGCTGTCTCTGCCTAGAGCTGGTTAGAGATATGAATTAACACATGCACTCAGGAAGCTAGCCATGTAAAGTCTTGCTCTTAGCCTTTCCATTCTTTCAAACTGGGGAAACAGCCAGAAAACCGCTATAACAATTTACTAATATGTGCACTTCTTAATGCCATTTTCTCATGGGAAACTTTTATGGCATGTCATTTACGCCTTATTTACACAAGCGTGTAAAACGTCCTTGTGACGGCCCACTGTCATCTATGGGGGATGCGAGACATCGCATCCCACAGCGCTGAACACGCATGCACCTCGGACGTGAAAAACTGCAGTTTTTCACATCCGAGATGCGCCACGCTCGTGTAAATAAGGCCTTATAGGTCAATAGTCATCACGCTCAGTAGGAGGTGGGCATACATTAGCAGAAGCTCTTAATTCAATTTACTAGGATATATGTAAAGGGCTGACACTCAGCTGCATCTCTATCTTCCATTCTTTTAAATGGAGAGTGACTGCAAATGTGCTGCAAAGAGCAAGGACTGGGGACGCCTTGTTCTTCAGATCACTGGAGGTAAAACCATTAGACCTCTAACTGACATGCCATAAAAATTGTTAATATAAAAACCCTTTAAATAAAAGATATGGTCTTTTAATTGTGTATGCTGAGGTACATATGTGCAAGAAGCAGATAGCTTTAAATTTACCTTAATAGCCCCCAGGATCGCTACAAATCAGTAGAATGACTAGGCTGCAGTGCTGTGGCCCCTTGACTGCTATAGTTGTCACTGTGACAGGTACATGAGAGAGTCTGTTTTTGGTACTGTAGCCCAGACTATTTGAGATCACTGTTGCCCCTTTGTTCAGCTGATCATTGGGGGTCCTGGGGCTGGATCCTCCACCAATCACACAATTTTACATAAGACATTGTGGTCTTGTCTTTGAGTAATTTCCTGCTGTATATTGCTTATTTACTGTAGTTGTTTTACAATATTAATGGATACGAGTGATTTCTATTATAATAATAATAATAATAATAATAATAATAATAATAATAATAATATGTTAATTCTGCATTATATAAGTTCGTTTTTGCCACAAGGTGATATTGAAATTAGTCCTGATGGTTCATACGAGCAGAACTAATGAGGTTTTAAAATAGTTTTCACTATTGCTTATGAGATTCAAATAGAAACAAGAGTGAAAATGACTTTTTCGTTCATTATCATGAAACGGAATATTGTTGACACTATTTTAGTTTGGTAAATTACGTGATAAAGCTTTAATAGGTTTTGGATAAGAAGAGCTGTTAACTATTAGATTTGGACTTTATCATGTTGGGACTAAATTTTACCACCGCTAAATGCTGCTTGATTTTTATCTAAATCAGTATTCTGCAGTCTTTATGTTCAAATTCACTGTCCTATGTTAAATCAAGCTTAATATTGTGGAATTACTACAATATAAACAAACCGGGAATGGAAATGTTTTTATACTGTTGGTTACAACAGACCAGTTGTCCAAAAATAGATCCTTATTACAAATGTTAACCGATTTCGGTAATTGGTGAATTTCCTATATCAGAGCTGTATTTGCTTTATTTTAGATAATGCAGGCTTAAAGAGGATCTGTCACTAGTTTATATGCTTATAACTACAGTGTAATTTTTTTTCAAAAACATTTATTATTTCCAAAGTTATGAGCATTTTTTGTATAAATATGCTAATTTGGGTATAATAGCCAAATAGGAGGTTACTCTTTCTTTTCACTCTGGACAGTGTAATGTTTTCTGTATGATTTTATGGGGGAGAAGGAGTTGGCACTACTGTAAGAAGAGTTCATCAATTCCACAAGCAGATTCAAATCAAGAGTTCCATTTCCATCCCAGGGTGGTGCTCAGCACAAAGATACATCATGAATGCCACACAGATAACCTGTGTTGTCTGCTACATCCTCCCTTTAAATGCTTTCATTTTATGTCGAAATAAAGGACCCTTTTGTACCATCTGGGTGAGTGCCGCATTACCTATTTCTCCCATTACTGCGTTTTCTGTATGATGCTGTCCAATCAGCATCATACAGTTTTCCTCTTCCCAACACAGCAACACAGCGTGATCGTATAGTATACATATACACAACTGTGTTTCAACTGGTGATACCTCCGGTTGTTTCACAGCTAGAACTGAATAGAATCTCATATTTCATATGCCACAAGAACCACTGTTCTAGGTGGTCCACAACCGGAGATATGGCTATTTGAAGTGATCCCCCTTCCCTCCAGCCTCAGTCTCTCACACTGTGTGAAGCAGCTTCATGCTGATAGGACAAAGATTTATTTGACAAATATAAACAAATTATGCCTTTGAAAAAAAAAAAAAAAATGTATGAGGACGAGCGATCGTAGTAATGTCTGCTCGTCCCCATACATAGATCCTTGTGAAAGGAGCAAACAAATGCCGATTAACAAGCTGTCTCATTGATCGGCGCTCGTTTACACGACCCTTACACTTATACTCAGCAACTTGTTGCAAGAAAATGATAAAATAAGGCATTACCTTTCCAAAAACGTAACATATCTACTCCACCTCTTTTATTTCTCTCCCGTCTACCTTAAGGGGCACATTTTTCTTTTTCTTTTGCATTCTTTTCTCTTTTTTTTTAATCCCATACTTTGGGGTCAAATAATGGTTATGAAATATCAATCATGGCTGTCTAATCAGATTGGCTTCAATAGCGAAGATATGAGTAAGATACAGTTTTATGTTATACCTTGATGGTTAATATGTATCATTTCTTAGAAGTTCACTCCATTGTTCAGATTTCATTGTAAGTTTTTCTGCTTGAAATCCATCTGCAGATTTCCAGTAAATACATACAGTGTGAAATTAAACCTACAATAACTTCATGTATTTTGTAAGAAATAAAATATAACTGCAGTAGAATGTAGAGTATCTCCTTTTACATTGTACCAATTATTTATCTCAAAAACCTTCTAAAGAAAATCTATTCCAGCGCAGAAAAAGTATGGATATTTATTTTATTTAAGATAGTAGGAAACATTGCTTCCCAATACTATCACTTCAGAATACAAAGAACTGTTTGATTGTCCTTTGTTTATAGTTTGCATGATAGATACAGAGAACTTTGGATATCTCTATATAAATAATAAATTTAGAATAATTACTTTCCAAAGAACACTTGGTTGTTAAACATATAATTGAATGATGTCGTAGGCAAAGTTAATACTGAAGTTCATAAAATCAGGCAAATGTGCTTTGTAGATGAAAAAGCCAATTATGTGAAACATGGCAGAAATGCATTAATTTTTAACAGCACTTCCAGCATATTTGTAGTAAATCTTGGAGCTGCCATTATATATTTCTGGGAGAAATAATCCACCTTTATCATTTTTACATTATTAAGAGTATAATGCTAGAAACACTTGAGTATTACAATGCCCAAAATTTACAGCTGTGAAAAAACAACTAAGAACTGGACAGTTCACATTTCCTATTGAGTAAAGTGCTTATTATTTTCAATTTGGAGTCAATATAAAATCCAATGGCCTTTCCCTCTCTGCAGCTGATCGAACCTATGCTCTTTCCTTCATTATACAAAATGTGTTAAGATTAGAATCAATGTTTAAATCCCTATTCCCACCAGACATATTTCATTCTTGTGCGTTCCTACTTGTACCATTTGTATGCATAGTGTTAGGGTCCAGTAGTACCACCAATATCTGTGGTGGTGGACTCATATATTATGTTCACATTCCCTATAGCTAAGTGACATAATAAAATCTAAATTCACACTACAATAGTAATGACATTTGGCACATTGGAATTTCATTCAGCAGTTCTCTAGAGATAAAAGCATTCTTGTTATAAATGGCATTGGCTTCACATCGTGAAAACACAGAATTATACTGTATAATGTGTTTATAATAATCGTATGTATGGAAATAACTATTTATTAAATATTTCGTTATTAAGCGATCATTTAAATTGTTAAAATTTTACTGGTAAATACTATAAGAACAAGCGAGATTTTATGTTGGTGGCCAGTTATAATATTCATATATCAGAAGGCCAAATTTACTTATTGGTGGCCCAGGGAGAAGGGTGACTGCTAGAGGGGACATTTTAATATAAATACGCTGAATAGTAAATTATATGCATTCAGTTGTTAATTCGATTTTGACTGTACTGTGGAAATAAGAGGATGATGCGCATGGATGGATAACAAGAAGTCTGTAGAGGTTGCTGTATGTTGTGAGAGTCACAATGTAATGTTCTACTTTATTTTGAAAGAGCAGTCAAACTTTTGAAGTGACTTATATGACTTAAGGTTTGTCCTGTTTGATAGGTGGGAGCCTAAGGCCTCATTCACATGACAGGGTTTCCCGGCCGGGTGCCGGCCGTTCATAAATCGGCCGGCACCCGGCTGCATTAGGAATAATAGACCCCTAATGGGGCTATTCACACGACATGCTCTATTTTCGGCCGGGTAATACACGGCCATCACCGGAATGTGTCCCGAGTGATGGACGGGTTTTCCGGCGCTTGCGCTCTATCTCCTCCTCCTCACATCGCAGAGTGCATGTGAGGAGGAGGAGTTGATGCCATTCGGACGAATGGCTGTACACTGTGTGGCAGGGCCGGGGTGTACAGCAGGTGCTGCGCTGGCTCCCTTCCCCTGCTTGTTTTAAAAGCGCCCTGGCCCGGCGACACCTTCGATGGCGCCGCTAGCAGCTGCTGCGGCTGCTACTACTGTAGCGACGCCACTATAGCAGAGCAGGGAGGTATCTCCCCGCTCTGCTATGTGCTAGCCGCACTTTAGCTCCTTGAAGGAGCGGAATCCCCGTGTTTTCGGGGATTCCGCTCCTGGACAGAGCGCTTGTTGTCTCTGTCCATATCTGGGCAGTGACATGAGGGGAAACTCCTGAAGTGGAATCCCCGAACACATGGGGATTCCCCTTCAGGAGTTGCCGCTGATGTCACTGTCCAGATCTGCCCGGCCTGGAACGGATGCAAAACTTTATGCAAACCGGCCGGGCAAAATGGCCGATTTTACCGGCTGACACTCGGGCTCGGGAGGGACCCGGTCGTGTGAATCCCGCCTAAGACAGGTATTGTATATCAGACACGTTCTTTGCCAGTGGTGTATATGATCATTGTATAGGTACTGTATACGACACCATGAGAGATTGATTATGAGACTGTAAAATAAAAACCTGAGTTCCAATTCTCACAGGCTCAACATATGTGTCACATATAAGTGAAATTTCGAACGTTTTAAAAAGAAGCATAAAAAGAAGTAAAGGAATAAAAACTGTGTTCTTATTCTTAACCCCATCCCGCCGCAGCCATTTTTCGGATTTTCACTTTCATTTTTTTCTTTCCCACCTTCCAAAATCCATAATTGTTTTTATTTTTCCGTCAATATAGCCATATGAGGGCTTGTTTTTTGCAGGACGAGTTGTAGATTTTCACAGCACCGTTTATTGTACCATATAATGTAGTGGCTAGACAGGGAAAAGAAAAGGAAACAAAGCGCACATTGTCCACACCAAGTTTTTGATTGGTTCATGCACTAAGGTCAAGTTATGCTAACCTGCTCTGGTTATGCTGGGAGCATAACATCCAGTTTGGCATGGTCCAATTTTCCACCGGGATATAGTAGTTTAGGTCCGGGTTGCAGCCTGAGTTCCGATCCGGGAGCTGTGTCAGCCTCGATATGTAGACCATGGAAATCAAAAGCTAAAAAAATTGAATGTTCTCTGGCGCAGCCGTATGAGAATTTTCCATGAGTGTATCTATTCGGTCATCACAGTATGACAGACGAAATCGGATGAAGTAAAAGAGAATTTATTTTGTACAAAAGAACGACGCTTTTCAATGCCGAACCGAATTCTTCCTCCGGTAAGGTACAAAAGGTTCTTCATGTTAACTTTATTCTGCGGGTCAATACGATTATGGCAATACCAAATTTATATTTTTTTTATATTTTACTACTTTTAAAAGGAAAAAACTGATTGTTAAAAAAAAACAACTTGTGTAACGCCCATGGCCAGGGACCGTCGGGATTACTCACCCCCCGACGGCCGCAGCCATGGATCTGTGAGCGCTTGCCCACATCCCCTCCTCAGGAGACACCAGCGCTCACCTCCGCTTCGTTCTGCTGTGTCCCGTAGGGTGCCCGGCCTTAAAGGGCCAGTATGCGCACATGAAGAGAATCGGTATTTAGTCCATACTCACCCTGGACTATAAGAAGGGCCCTGCCCCTTCCTTCATTGCCTGAGCTTTGTTGTGGTTACCCGTGTTAGTCTTGCAAATAATCCCCTAGATTTTTCCAGTTCCCAGTGTTCCGTTCCTGTATCCTGTATCCCATGCTACATTGTTCCTGTGCCTTAGAGAGTTGGAGTCGTGTTGCGCCACCAATCACATCTGCTGTGTTACACCACGCCTGATGTCTGCTGCCAAGGTCCCATCCGAGCCTATCCATCGCTACTGTCTGAACTACCAAGGGTACCCTTACTCGGACTATAGACTTTACTTGGTACACTGTGCAGCCAGCTGCTATCCCGCTATGGCGGTACGGCCCAGTGGGTCCACAGACCCACAGATCCTGACAACTTGAGTTTTGTCGCCATATTCTGGGAGCCATAACTTTTTTTTATGTCGATCGAACGGTATGAGGGCTTATTTATTTTGCGGGGTGAGCTGTAGTTTTTATTGATACTATTTTGGGGTACAGGAGACTTTTTGCTCACTTTCTATTGAATTTTTTGTGGAAAATTCTGGCTCTTATTTTTTTACATTTTTTACAGCGTTCACCGTGTGGCCTAAATAATGATATATTGTAATAGTACGGACTCTTACAGACGTGGCAAAACCAGTTATGTTAATTTTTTTTAAATTGTGCTTTGGGGAAAATGGGAAAAGGTTGTTTTTTTTTAAACTTTTAATATTTAATATATATTAAAAAAATGTATTTTACTGTATTTAACTTTTTTTACTAGTCCCTCTAGGGGACTTGTACCAGTGATCGCTTGCATGATATGCTGCAACACTAATGTATTGCAGTATATCGTTATACGCACCGTCTCCTATGAAGCAGGGCTTCATAGGACTACAAAGATGGCAGACCAGGTGGCCTTCATAAGGTGTCGGGAAGGGGTTAAAACTATATTTGGAAATTGCAATATGCTCTATTGAATTACAGCTGTGTAAAACTGATTTTAATCATGATCGATCATGGAAAATAGAAGTGCTTATTTATTACCTCTTTTTTGAACTTTCGAAATCAAAACAGAATAATCTCTGACTTGTAATAGACTCCTTTCTTACAAATTAAAACATAACTTTTGTTTGATATGTACTAAAAAGGAGTACGTATGATAATGTTCACCCCTATAAGACCATGGAAAAAAGACAGAAAGTAATAGATACATAAATGTAACTGGGTGTCAGATGTCTCAAATAGCACGTATGAAACACATATGTCTAGCAACAGGTGGCATTCACACATAGGTAATCACTGCTATTCTACATGCAGCCCTAACTATATCTGCTTTCCTATTGCGTGTGTTGCTATTTTCTAAGGTCATTAGGAAGTTATGTAGCATGGCGTTCTAGTATGTAATGGCAGCGGCTCATGAAAGTGTCTAAATTATGTCTTTTTATACCAAAAAGACCCTACCATCTCCAGCAATTACCCAAATTCAACAAATCACGGAGGAGGAGTGTCCTGTCACATCAGAAATCCAACCTCTGTGGAGGCCAGTAACATTGGTGTGCTATGGTGGGAGGGGGTCCAAGATGTAGTTGTCATGGGAATATTATAGCATTTCTCCAATCAAGCAAGTCTGCTGTCATGCAAGTCTGGAATACTCAACTGGTGATCAAAGATCACTCTTAGGCCCCATGCACACAACCGTAAAAACTCCCGTAATTACGGCCCGTAATTACGGGCCCATAGACTTCTATTGGCCACGGGTACCTCCCCGTATGCTTATGGGAAGGTGCCCGTGTCGTTGAAAAAGATAGAACATGTCCTATTTCAGGCCGTAATTACGGCACGGGTAGCCCATAGAAGTCTATGGGGCTCCCATAATTACGGGTGACTACGTGTGTGCACCCGTAATTACGGGAGCGTTGCTAGGCGACCTCAGTAAATAGTAACTGTCCAGGGTGCTGAAAGAGTTAAACGATCGGCAGTAACTGTTTCAGCACCCTGGACAGTGGCTACCGATCAGAATATAGATAAAGCTGTACAAAAAAAAAAAAAGACGTTCATACTTACCCAGAACTCCCTGCTTCTTCCTCCAGTCCGGCCTCCTGGGATGACGTTACAGCCCATGTGACCGCTGCAGCCAATCACAGGTCAATTACAGGCTGCAGCGGTCACATGGACTGCCGCGTCATCCAGGGAGGTCGGACTGGATGTCAGGAGAGGGACGCGTCACCAAGACAACGGCCGGGTAAGTATGAATTTCTTTTACTTTTATTACAGAAAGGGCTGTCCCTTCTCTCTATCCTGCACTGATAGAGAGAAGGGCTGCCGATTAGTGCAGTGCAATTTTGCAGAGAAAACGTGCCCGTAAATACGAGTGGAATACAGGTGACACCGGACCCATATTTACGGACACGGGTCCGTAAATACTGGTGCATTACGGGTCGAATACGTGTGACCAAGGACCCGTATTTACGCCAGTATTTACGGGTGGACAGAAATACGGTCGTGTGCATGAGGCCTTACTGATATAAATAGACATCCCATTATGGTTAACGATGAGAATTAGGATGTGGTTTTGAAGATTGTTTGCATGCCTCATCACTAGATATTAACACACTTGCAGTCTTAGTGTGTCTATTAAATTCCACTAGGTTAACTGACAGGATTCCTCTTTTCAGATGTGTTCTGCGATACCCTCTATTGGTATTGAGTGAGATCGCTAGGCACCGGAATAGGTATAACGCGATTCCACTCAAATTGCCAATATCTCCTGCAATTCAGCTCACAAAAGAAGTAGGTGCCTTCATGGATTTAAAACTAAAAAATACCAATATGAAACCCATTGGGGAAAATTCACGAATTAATATATACCTGGAACTAGCATCAAAGTAATAGGAGAAATTCGAGGGGAAGGTGAAGGTTTGAGCTATACACGCTAAGGATAAACTCAATTGTCTTCTAAATTTGGAGAGAGACACAAGCATTATCCTGAAACCCTTAGATAAAGGGGGCAATACAGTCGTAATAAACAGCTACAGGGAAATGTGTCTCACGATCTTAAGGGTATGTTCACACGGCTTATTTTCGGACGTTATTTGGGCAGTAAACGGCCAAAAACGGCCAAAAAATCGTAAGCATAACGCCTCCAAATATCTGCCCATTGATTTCAATGGGAAAAACGGCGTTCTGTTCTGACGGGCCGTTTTTTTTATGCACCCATTTTGAAAAACGGCCACATAAAAAAACTGCCGCAAAAAAGAAGTATATGCCAATTCTTGAGCCATTTTTGGAGCCGTTTTTAATTGACTCTATAAGAAGACAGCTCCAAAAACGGCCGTAAAAAAGTCGCAAAAAACGCGAGTTGCTAAAAAAAAAACGGCTGAAAATCATGGGTTGTTTTCCCTTGAAAACAGTTCCGTATTTTCAGACGTTTTTGATTTTGCGTGTGCACTTACCCTAAGAGATAGAGACTGTTATAGGACACTAACCACTGATCCACAACACACAACACGTTCAATAGGAACTATCACAGATACTTTGGGTAACAAACATTGAGGATCTTATTACAAAACAGGAATATGATTTTTTACTACCCAAAGTTCTTGTCCTGGAGCTCCTAAAATTCTGTCTTGCCAGAAGTTACTTAATCTTTGATGGAACATTCTACCATCAACTCAGGGGCACTGAAATGGGGAACCCATGTGCCCCTTCGTATGTAAATGTGGGCCTTGGCTGGGGGGAGAATACAGTGGTATTTACGGAGATGAATGTTAGTAAAGTCCCATCATTCTATAGCTAAGATATGTAAAAGATTTATTCATTCCATGGAAAAGATCTAAGTAAATATTCAGTACATTCCTTTACACACTCAATGTGAATGGCTTTGGTCTCAAATTCACTAGTTAAATCCATGATACACGGTTGTATAATTTATTTGAAAAAACGGGACCCCATACGGCGCTGCTACTCAGGAACGGATACAGTAGTAGTTATAACTGAAACTTTATTGTAGGCTACGCGTTTCAATGCCGCATCGGCATCTTCCTCAGGCCACAAACATTGTAGTCTGAACAACAATGGGGTCCCGTTTTTTCAAATAAATTATAAATTTACATCGCGGTGGTCCTTCAAGATTGACCGGCTGGGATCTCGGCAGCAGCACTCATCCATTACTTATCTACCTACTACACGCTCCTGACATTGTCACCTGTGGTAAGCCTCCATCTGTCAAACAAAATTTGTTATTTCTTGGGCTTACTCACACTATGTGGCGCTGTGCTTTTCTCTCTCAATTCATGATACACGGTTGACATTTTTGGTTGTGACCGTTTGCAAAACCCAGAAAGGTTTGTACACTGAAAAACTGACCTTCTACTAGCCTCCTGAGCTATGAAAGTCATCACCCTGTAGCCCTTAAAATGGGTATACTGAAATGGCAACACTTCTGCCATGAATTGTTTTACCAAAAAAGGATTTCTTGTACAATCCAGTGATCTCAGGCAGCTATTCAGGGAAGGAGGATACCCAAACATTTAATTGTGCCTTCACACGTAACCGCAACTAGGGGGGAGAAACAATAAAGTAATCAGGCCACAGCCACCTTTTCACTATCCAGTATCGGAAGGTCATCCACATACCCAAGCACACATACCAGTGGGCTACTATCAAGGATGACCTGATATGTGGAATTAATTATATCCATCACCTCCTGCCATTACTTAATTAGCCACATTATGTGTATCAAACTAGCAGAGTTCGCTTTACATCTATTGCACAGTGGGGAATCATGCACTCCTATTTTCTGGAGGAATTCAGGTGTCCTATATGAAATGTTGCATCAAACCGTAAGCATGGTGACGACATGGATATCAAATAGCCAAAAAGGATTAAATCAAGTGGTAAGACTGCCCCTTGCGTATCGCCACAAATGTGGCTTTCGGTTTTTGATTCAACATTTCTTATGTCTTTTTAACTATACAAGCTGAGGGATTTAGGTGGTTTTGCGGGTATTATATATTTGGCTGCTTATCAAGGTGGCAACCCCCCTTTGTATTTTTGTCCAGCATGATGTGTCGTTTTAAATTATTTTAAACATGTCTATGTAGTGTGCTCATTTCTAAATAAATTTATTTCTGTGCAATTTTGTAGTGACTATTTAGTCTGTTTGCCATTTACATACCCATATGTGTGTAGTTTTGTCTTACCCCTTCTTAGTACATATCAAATAAAAGTTAAAAAAAATTTATTTGTAAAAAAAGGGAGTCTTTTCTAAACAGAATGCCACACTGGAGATGAGCTGGCCTAGCTACAGTAAACCTATACAACCGCTACAGGGAAAATGTACCATTACGTTGGATCCATTTAAATGATGGCCGTCTGTGTAATACATGGCTGGGCTTTAGCAGCTAGCCAAGATCCCAAGCAGGGCACCTCCCTCTATGATGTCTACATGCCCTAAGTAATCATATGGACAGTGGTTATCTTGTTGAGACAACATCTTTAACATTGGCTTTATTATCATAGATACAATTCAATTATAATTATGGTGTATTTTTAAAAAGAACTCACTGGATTGGTGATATCAGCAAGTAAAATAGTTATCTTGTATTTGTAGTATACAAAGAGTACCCTTATACTATATTTCATTTCTAAATATGTAGCTTATACCTCTCCTCCTGCTATCATATTCAGTAGCATCAAGACATTTGGGACCGTTTACTTTTCCTACATTCGATTAGATACATCACACACTAGTGCGTGATGTAAAGATGGCTTTCCAGAATACAAATCACCAGAACAAGCAGTGTGCAAACATTTAGCCAGCAAGAAATTCTAAAGAAGCCAGCAGAATTTTGAATGTAGCTCTGGACTATAGTAAAAGCTGTAACTCAGGATCAGTACAAGATAAGTAATGCCATATTATTCCAAAACTATCTAGAGAAGATGGACAGCATTCATTTTATGATTCCAGCAAGTGATTATTTATTAACCCCTTCCTGACATTCACTGTACATTTAATGGGGAAGTATGTAGCAGGCTCACAGGCTGAGCTAGCTCCATAAGCTGCAGGTGTCAGCTCTGTATTACAACTGACACACTGCTCTAACGAAGAGATAACGCCGATCCTGTGTATTTAACCATATAGATGCCGCAGTCAACAGCAGTCGTAGCATCTAAACTGTTGGATCACGGGTGGCCGATGTTTTTTATTGCAGCCTTTTGGGCCTATTGAAGGCACCCAGGTCTGCCATGTTGGTGCTCCTTTTAAGACCTGCCAGAAGCAAAGGAGAAATTGTTTTTATTTTTCTTGTATTCCACACCACAAAATAATAAAAAATTGCTGAGTATATTATATGGTATATTAAATGGTGCTATTGAAAACTACTACTCCTCATACAACTATGTCGACGGAAAGTAAAATAGTTGTGACTCTTGGAATGTGAGGAGAAAAAAAACGAAAATGAAAATAATGACTGCAGCTGTAAGAGGTTAAATAATTGTAATGCTTTGGACACAGTACTTATGGCATGAACATAGCCTATATCTGCGTCATTTCAGCGGTGGTAGCATGGTACACCTGTTACATTAACCACCCAGCCTGATGATGAACTATGTCTGAAACTTTGCACTCTATTAATAAAAAATTATTTGCTGGCATAATAAAAAGAATACTTTTTGTCTCCTTTTATTACACTCCAGGGCTACTAACAGTAGACCCTATAAACAAGCACTCCTACATCTTACCCTGTGTGAGTGCTACTTTTGGATGTGTACAATGAATTTACAAAGTAAAGTCCAAAAATGTTTTTAAATCTGGACATCTCAGTGTTGAAACACTATACTTGAGAATGTATCAACCTAAGGATTAAGGAAAAGATAGTGCTTATTTTTACAAAATAGGATCTATGTTATTTTAGAATTCTAATGAGCAAACTAAATACAATTTTAGAGATTAAGGAATATGTGTTAGATTTATGACTATGTAACAGAGTAGATTTGTTTTTGACCTCTGATATTCAATACAAGTACTGTAGCACGTTTGTAATCTCCTCTATGGATTAGTGTTTAATATTATTCCCAGAGTTTACATATTTCTCTTGAAACGAAATACTTGCAGCTCATGTTACTGCATTATTATATTTCAGGGTGAAGAAAAGCAAGTTGTGCTACAGCCAATGAAAAAGTCAAGCTTACTTTAGTTAAAGGCTTTTTATGTTTGCATTTTTTTTATAAACATTATTTCAGATTTTCTCTTTTTTTGAGTATTAGTGGATATGCTGTTCCCCTAAGAGCAGAGTTACAAATCAGGTATTTGTAGAGCAGTGTGAAGGACAATCCTCCGGAGAAGGTGCACGCTTAAAAGGATTAGATTTCCTTTTGAAGATTTATGTTTTCCAGTGTTATTTTCCTTGCTTGTTGAATTCATTGTGTGAGAGGTTTGCTGTAGAAAATGCATGCATCTGAATTCAAAAGCTATTTAGATTTTCTGCTGCCAATGAATCTGTGATCACAGAGTAGTAAAACTTTTACTTTTAGCTTCCTCAGGTTCTCACTTCAGGTACATCCTGTGCAAATTTCCGGTTGTTTGCCTCTAAAGCTGGCATACCTTTTGTGTACCAACTGGCAATTCTTTGTTAGGCAAAAATACATTAGTGGCTTAGAAGTTTTGAAAATGAATAGACATACAGTCTATAAAAAGTCTACACACCCCTGTTAAAATACCAGGTTTTTGTCATGTTACAAAATCAGTCCAAGATGAATAATTTCAGATCTTTTTCCACCTTTAATGTCACCTGTAATCTGTACAATTGTATCGAAAAACAAACTGAAATCTTTTAGGGTGGAAAAATAAAGAACAAAAATAATGTGGTTGCATAAATATGCACACCCTTAAACTAATACTTTGTTGAATTAACCTTTGACTTTATGACAGCATTTTTGGATAGAAGTCTATCAACATGGCACATCTTGACTTGGCAATTGTTGCCCACTCTTCCTTGCAAAAGCGCTCCAAATCTGTCAGATTGCGAGGGCATCTCCTGTGTACAGCTCTCTTCAGGTCACCCCACAGATTTTCAATGGGATTCAGGAATAAGCTCTGGCTGAGTCATTCCAAAACCTTGATCTTCTTCTGTTGAAGCCATTCTTTTGTTGATTTGTAGGTATGCTTTGGGTCGTTGTCGTGCTGAAAGGTGAAATCCCTCTTCATCTTCAGCTTTTTAGCAGAGAACGGAGATTGTTGTCACATGGACTACACAACCAGTACCTGCCAGAAAGTCCCTCAGCTCCTTTAATGTTTCTGTAGGCCCCTTGGTCGCCTCCCAGACCAATTTTCGTCTTGTCTTTCATCAAGTTTTGAGGGACAACCAGTTCTTGGTAATGTCACTGTTGTGCCAAATGTAATCCACTTCTTGATGACCATCTTCACTGTGTTCCATGTTATATCTAATGCCTTGGAAATTCATTGGTACCCTTTTCCTGACTGATGCCTTTCAAAATTCAGATCCCTTTGATGTGTTATAAGCTCTTTACGGACCATGGCTTTTGCTGTCACATGCAACAAAGAAAATGTCAGGATAATCCTAAAAAAAGAGCCTTTCTTTATATGGGGTTACTCAGAATCACTTTAAATAATGGCAGCTGTGTACTGACTACTATTTTCCATGAGTTTAAATGTGATTGGCTAATTCTGAATACAACCAAATCCCCAAATATAAGAGGGTGTTCACACGTATGCAACCACATTATTGTTTTTCAATGGAATTGTAAAAATTATGGGTCACATTAAAGGTGGAAAAAGTGCTGAAATAATTCATCTTGTACTGATTTTTTGACATGACAAAAACCTGGCATTTTACCAGGGAGTGTAGACTTTTTATATCCAATGTATATGAAAACTGCAGTTGCCTGCTTTCAAGTGTTTTATGTTTCATTTAAATATAGTGGATAATTAGGGTTTTATATTAACCCCTTAAAGGGAACCTGTCACCAACATTTCACCTATTAAACCAGCAATACCTGGTGGTAGTGGGTGAAAAATCATTTCTATATAACCTATAATTGTCTTCTTAGTCGGCTCTGTAGCTTTAGTATTCAGTTTTTTAGTGTTCCCACACCGTATGCAAATGAGCAGAAAAGAGTCAGATCTGCGCTTGAAAAGAGTCAAATCTTCGTTTGAAAAAAGTCATATTTACATTCCTCAAGGCTTTCCGCGTTTCCCCGGCCTCCTTACTTTTGATTGACAGCTCGTCGCCTTCTCCCAGCACACAAAATCCTGCGCTTGTGCATTGATGTCCTCTTCTGGTGTGTGCACACAAAGGGACACCGGATTATTACGATAAAAAGCGCAAAATGTTTGCAGACCGTTATTTACAGTCGGGGGAGGAGTTTAGGAGAGGGGATAATGGCAATGAACTTTTGATAGCAGCGGCCAGTGAGGGATAAGTGAAGTTCAATAGGTGAAATTCTGGTGACAGGTTCCCTTTAAGGACAGAGACAGATTTAGATCAGTAAAATTGATATCTAATAGTATTCCTGATATATATCAACTTTGAAACTTTGACATGCATGCCATGAATAAGGACACGAGACGTGTCAGAAACATGTAGGCACAATTAACCAAAGAAATATGTTGTGATCCTTCACCCTCCACCCATCCCTGTACTCTGCCTTGCTACTGAACTACCCTGTTAAGTTCTTTTTAACCTGTTACACTACGAATAGAATTGGAAAAGGAGTTCCATTTTACTTATCTTCAGCGCTGGATTTTGTTTTTTTTTTCTTTCCCTGTTGTTCACCGCTGGCCGTGCGGGATTACGGGCGCTGTCTGTTTACAGACACAACTAATGGTGAGCTGGAGGATTTCCTCCCCCCTTTTCCCAATTTATAGCTTCTATATATCAACTTTCTAATTTACTTACTGTTAAAAATTTGTTGTTTTATCCACGCAAATTCTGTGTGAAGTTACTGCCACTAGGTGTCTCCCTTCCTGTAATTTGCTGTCCACCTCCGGTTGTCAAGAAAAATTAGTCTCTAGTTACAGAGCAGAGGAGGTGGACTACAGGAAGTGGTATGTACCTCTTCACTGCCTGCAAATTCAATTCTATAGAGAGGGTAGGGGAAGCAGGAGCGAAAGACAGACACTGCTGCCCATATAAGTCTATGGAGAGGGAAGGGAGGAGTATGAGGAGGGAGCAGGAGCAAATAGCAGAGACACAGACGCTACCCACAAATTTATGAAGAGGCCAGTCCTGGATTCACAGTTGCACTGTTCATTACTGCTGTATGAAGTCCTCCATGCTGCTGTAGCTTCTCTCTCTCTCTCTCTCTCTCTCTCTCTCTCTCTATATATATATATATATATATATATATTAGTTTCTACTTTTAATTTGTAATTATAAATGCTTATGTAATAATGACTAATTATATTGTGATTGCAACACAAGCTCCCTGTACGGTAAAACAGCGTTAAAATCTGTAAAAGCTTTATTCAGTTACCTTGTATAAAGAACTTTGTAAAAGGTTCCACTCTTCGGCACTGCAATACACACTTCTCCAATAATACTTAAACCATATAACTGTTACATTTCTTACAATATTGTATTCTGGAGACAGAACATCCCAATATGTCCAAGCGCACTGTGAAAGCAGAGAGAACTATTTTTCTTTCACTCAAGCCAAATCAATTATTGTTCTGCATTTTTTTCATTTTCTGATGGCAGCCATATGGAAAGATTTCTCATTTTTCACAATCAAAACATGGCATTTTTGACAGGTTTCTAAAAAATTTTTTAGAAAATGTTCAATAATTCCATATTACATATTATCAATTCTTCTACTGTACAGCTTTTATTTTGTTAAAATGATATACATGTAGGTCAATCCTTTTGTTTGGTATTAGATGTGTACATTACTAAACACACTTACTATTCTGTTTAGTAAGTGTACACTCCTGAAGAGCCAGTCTGTATAGAGCATGTGCAACCTTCTGAAATTGACAATGTACGAAAATAGCTGAACTTAGGATGACACAGACAGAGGTCCAAAACTTGTTTATTTGGCAAAATAGTGCATGAATTGTGTTTCCTGAAGGTCATAAAAAACTATTCTTGTTTAGCCTGGTTATCCCTACTCATGCTTAACTGTGTACTAACAGAAATACTGAATAAACCAAGTGTTACATATTTGTAGGAAAGGTGTATGCATTTGAGAATCAGAATTACTAGAAGGACTAAGCCAAAATAGAAGGGAGTAATATACACACTACTACTGCTGTGCCACCTCACTTACAATTTAGGAAACTTTAGAAAGTAATTTTTTTTTAATTATGTTGCTTATTTACAATGAGAGTCAATAAGCAATGTATGCAACTGTATGGCATAAAGTTCCATACGTTGGGGATACATGTTTGCTGTATACGTCAGGAGATTTTGCTGGCGTATATGTCGTATGGGATGGGAAAATATTAATAAAGCCGTGAAGTAGTAGAGAATTCTAATTGTTGCACTCTTCAACATATGTAGGCTATTTTCCAACATTCAGTGCCTGCTGCTTCATGTAAAGAATACATGCTGTTGCAGTCTGCTCAGTGGCATATTTATATAAGTGCAAGTGCCTCAGGGGGCCTAAAAGACTCTCTGCTTTATATAAAGCCAGTGCTGGTTTTGGATCCCTGATACTGATCATGCAACAGGGCCTAGAACCTTCACGCAACACATCTAATTAGGCTTATAAATTCACAGGGCAATGGTGGAGAATTTGGTTTTTCTGCACTTTATTAAATGATTTTTCCTTCTCTAAAGGAAGACGCTCCAATAATATATTAGCTATATAAATGTAGGATGAAGGAATTGCTCTATAGGCCATTCCCTAATACGGCGGGTATCCGATGTATGTTACAGCTGACACCCTGCTGTAATGGCAGGGACCGGCGCTAGCTCTGATCCCTACCATTAACCCCTTACTTGCAGCGATTGAAAGCGATCACTGCATCTTAGTGGTTTGTAGCAATTCGGCAGCCCTGCGATGCGATCGCAGGGTTGCAGACAGCTGATATGGCAACAGGAGGCCTAACAATGACCTCCTGGTCTGCCATCACGGAATCCAATTAGGCCCCACCCGGAGGTAGAGAGTAATTGGTTTACTATCAGTGAATGACTGACAGTTCTAATACATTGGACTACATAAATAGTGCAATGTATTAGAACATAAATCAGACAACTGGACCTTTAAGTCCCCTAGTGGGACAAAAAAAAGTTGTAAAAAATAAAAGTTTCAAGTAATAAAATGAAACACAATCGCCATTTTTCCCTTATAAAGTCCTTTATTGTTGAAAAAAAAATAAGCCATACATATTTGGGGTATCGCTGCTTTTTTTTCGTCACTTTGCCTTCCAAAAATTGGAAGAAAAAGTGATCGACAGTTGCATGTATCTAAAACCTTCTGTGTTACAGAGAAAAATGAATTAAAAATTAATTTCTGCAACAAAAAAAAAAAGAAATTCGTAAATTTCACCTGTACTTTGCTCTAATTCTTGTGAAACGCCTAAAGGGTTAAGAAACTTTCTAAATGCTGTTTTGAATACTATGAGGGGTGCAGTTTTTAAAACTGGGTGATTTATGGGGGTTTGTATTTAAAACTGGGTGATTTATGGGGGTTTGTATTGTATGGGCCTCTCAAAGCCACTTCACAACTGAACTGGTACTTGTAAAAATAGACTTTTGACATTTTCTTTCTGAAATTGTGAGAAATTTCTGCTAAGTAACGTCCTGCAAAAATAAAAGGATGTTCAAAAACTATGCCAATCTAAGGCCTTATTTAGACGAACGTGTGCGTTTTGCGCGCGTTGCAGTTACGTGTGTCATCAGTGTTTGGTGCGTGTCTGTTACTTTTGCGCGTATGGCATTCTTATGTCACGTGTTTTTGACGTATTTAAAATGAAATGAAGGAGGTGGTTTTATTTTTCTCTTCATTTCTTGAGCAACTGTTGCGCGAATCACGCACAGCACACGGATGTGTGTCCGTGTGATGTCCGTGATTTTCACGCACCCATTGACTTAAATGGATGCGTGATGCGCAGAAAATGCTCAAGTATAGGACATGCAGTGAGTTTCACGCAGCGGACACATGCTGCGTGAAAAATACTGAATGTCTGAATGGCCTCATTGACTTACATAGGTCCGTGCGACGTGCGTGATTTTCACGCACGTATCACGGACGTGAAATACACTCGTGTAAATAAGGCCTAAAGCAGACATATGGGAAATGTTAACTAGTATCTATTTTATGTGATATTACGAAGTATCTTACAAGCAGATACATTTAAATTGATAAAAAGGCTCATTTTGGAAATTTTTTGCTAAACTTTGATGTTTTTCACAATTAAATACTAAATGTATCTACAAAATTTTACCAGTGACATAAAGTCAAATGCGTCACTAGAAAACAATCTCAGAATTGCTTGGATAGGTAAAAGGATTCCAAAGTTATTACACCATAAAGAGAGATAAGTCAGATTTGAAAAATAAGACTCTGCCAGGAAGGTCAAAAGTGGCTGCAGCGGGAAGGGGTTAAGGTTTCATCGATTTTATTATGTTAGAGATCTGTGACTATAGCATAGGATTTGGATATTTTAGTTATCATCTAAACAGAAAAATTCATGTTACGTTTTATTCTTTTTTCAATGAAACGTTCCATGGAAAGAAAAAATGCAAGTTAAGAGATTTGGTTAAACTTGGGGTTTAATCCAAGGTTAATGCTGGGTATAAAGTATGTTCTAGTTTTGACGTATTGTCTTGCCTACTATAATATTCTCAATTTGTATTCACAGCAATGGACAAGGTGTTTGATTTCTTTGTCTCCAGGCACACTAGAATACATTTACTTTTGTTATATATTGCAAATAATTAAGGTGTGAGGTTACATCAGAAATTGCCTGTTCACACATTGTATATCTGTTTAGGCATGAAAACTTTGTTGCTGAGCTGTTGATGTGTCACATTCATATTATCTGTGTTTATATGAATGTGTGTTAGAAAATGCAAAAAGACACTTGAAGATAACAGACAACTACTGATGGAAAAGTACAGTACTCTTTGATGCTTGCTCTTTGAAAATCAAATATATTTCATTTTGATTATAGTATAATGAGTATTGGTATTTATTAAGACATAATTACTATATATATTAATAGCCCATAACATCTGCCAAATATTGTTTATCTCCCCATCATGCCGCTAAAACAGTTCTGACCCATCTAGATAGATATGGATTTCACAAGACCTCTCAAGGTGTTTTGTGGTATCTGACACCAAGACGATAGAAGTTGTAAGTTGCGAGGTGAGGACTCCATGAAGCAGACTTTTTTTTTTTCCAGCACAACCCACAGATGTTCGATTGGATTGAGATGTGGGGAATTTGAATACCATGTCAACCCCTTAAATTATTGTTCCTGAATAATTTTTGCAGTGTGGCAGGGCGCGTTATTCTGCTTTAAGAAGTCACGGCTATTAGGGAATACTGTTTCCATGAGGGGTTGTACTTGATCTGCAACACCGTTTAGGTCAGTGGTACATGTCAAAGTAATATCCACATGAACGCTAGGACCGAGGTTTACCTGCAGAACGTTTCCCAGAGTATCACACTGCCTCCAATGGCTTGCCTTTTTCCCATAGTGCATCCTGGTGCCATCTCTTCCCCAGGTAAGAGACACACACCTGGTTGTCCACATGAAGTAAAGGATAGCATGATCCATTAGACCAGGCCACCTTCTTTCATTGCTCCCTGGTCAAATTCTGCTGTTAATGTCCCCTCTGTAAGTGCTTTTGGGGGTGGACAGGGGTCAGCATGGGCACTTTGACCGGTCTGTGGCTACGGAGCCCCAAATACATCAAACTGTGATTCACGGTGTATTCGGACGCATTTTTATCGTAGCCAGCATTAACTTTTTCAGCAATTTTTGCTACACTAGGTCTTCTATGGTATTGGACCAGATGTCTAATCTTCACTCCTTAGCCGTCCACAACACTGTCGCCAGTTCACTGGTTGTCCTTCCTTGGACACTTTTGGTAGCTACTGGTCATTGCATACCAGGAACACTCTGCAAGACCTGCTGTTTTGGAAATGCTCTGACCCAGTCGTCTAGATATCACAATTTCGCTCATGCCAATATAGCTTAGATCCTTACACTTGCCAATTTTTCTTGCTTCCAACACATCAACTTCAAGAACTTACTGTTCACTTGCTGCCTAATATATTTCACCCCTTGACAGGCGTCATTGTAACAAGATAATCATTATTCACTTCACTTGTCAGTGGTTTTAACGTTACGGCTGATCCGTCTATACTGTGTGTGTGTGTGTGTGTGTGTGTGTGTGTGTGTGTGTGTGTGTGTATACAGTGAAGGAAATAAGTATTTGATCCCTTGCTGATTTTGTAAGTTTGCCCACTGTCAGACATGAACAGTCTAGAATTTTTAGTCTAGGTTAATTTTACCAGTGAGAGATAGATTATATATATATATATATATATATATATATATATATATATATATAAAAAAAAAAAGAAGAAAATCACATAGTCAGAATCATATATATTTATTTGCATTGTGCACAGAGAAATAAGTATTTGATCCCTTTGGCAAACAAGACTTACTACTTGGTGGCAAAACCCTTGTTGGCAAGCACAGCAGTCAGATGTTTTTTGTAGTTGATGATGAGGTTTGCACACATGTTAGATGGAATTTTGGCCCACTCCTCTTTGCAGATCATCTGTAAATCATTAAGATTTCGAGGCTGTCGCTTGGCAACTGGGATCTTCAGCTCCCTCCATAAGTTTTCGATGGGATTAAGGTCTGGAGACTGACTAGGCCACTCCATGACCTTAATGTGCTTCTTTTTGAGCCACTCCTTTATTGCCTTGGCTGTATGTTTCGGGTTATTGTCGTGCTGGAAGACCCAGCCACGAGCCATTTTTAATGTCCTGGTGGAGGGAAGGAGGTTGTCACTCAGGATTTGACGGTACATGGCTCCATCCATTCTCCCATTGATGCGGTGAAGTAGTCCTGTGCCCTTAGCAGAGAAACACCCCCAAAACATAATGTTTCCACCTCCATGCTTGACATTGGGGACGGTGTTCTTTGGGTCATAGGCAGCATTTCTCTTCCTCCAAACACGGCGAGTTGAGTTAATGCCAAAGAGCTCAATTTTAGTCTCATCTGACCACAGCACCTTCTCCAAATCACTCTCAGAATCATCCAGATGTTCATTTGCAAACTTCAGACAGGCCTGTACATGTGCCTTCTTGAGCAGGGCGACCTTGCGGCACTTCAGGATTTTAATCCATTACGGCGTAATGTGTTACCAATGGTTTTCTTGGTGACTGTGGTCCCAGCGGCCTTGAGATCATTAACAAGTCCTCCCCCCGTGTAGTTTTTGGCTGAGCTCTCACCTTCCTCAGGATCAAGAATACCCCACGAGGTGAGATTTTGCATGGAGCCCCAGAACGATGTCGATTGACAGTTATTTTGTATGTCTTCCATTTTCTTACTATTGCACCAACAGTTGTCTCCTCACCCAGCGTCTTACTCATGGTTTTGTAGCCCATTCCAGCCTTGTGCAGGTCTATGATCTTGTCTCTGACATCCTTAGAAAGCTCTTTGGTCTTGCCCATGTTGTAGAGGTTAGAGTCAGACTGATTAATTGAGTCTGTGGACAGGAGTCTTTTATACAGGTGACCATTTAAGACAGCTGTCTTTAATGCAGGCACCAAGTTGATTTGGAGCGTGTAACTGGTCTGGAGGAGGCTGAACTCTTAATGGTTGGTAGGGGATCAAATACTTATTTCTCTGTGCACAATGCAAATAAATAGATATAATTTTGACTATGTGATTTTCTTTTTTTTTTTTTTTATATAATCTATCTCTCACTGGTAAAATTAACCTAGCCTAAAAATTCTAGACTGTTCATGTCTTTGACAGTGGGCAAACTTACAAAATCAGCAAGGGATCAAATACTTATTTCCTTCACTGTATATATATATAAAATGACTGTCAATCGACATCGATCTGGGGCTCCATGCAAAATCTCACCTCGTGGGGTATCCTTGATCCTGAGGAAGGTGAGAGCTCAGCCGAAAACTACACGGGGGGAACTTGTTAATGATCTCAAGGCAGCTGGGACCACAGTCACCAAGAAACCCATTGGTAACATATTACGCCGTAATGGATTAAAATCCTGCAGTGCCCGCAAGGTCCCCCTGCTCAAGAAGGCACATGTACAGGCCCGTCTGAAGTTTGCAAATGAACATCTGGATGATTCTGAGAGTGATTGGGAGAAGGTGCTGTGGTCAGATGAGACTAAAATTGAGCTCTTTGGCATTAACTCAACTCGCCGTTTTTGGAGGAAGAGAAATGCTGCCTATGACCCAAACAACACCGTCCCCACTGTCAAGCATGGAGGTGGAAACATTATGTTTTGGGGGTGTTTCTCTGCTAAGGGCACAGGACTACTTCACCGCATCAATGGGAGAATGGATGGAGCCATGTACCGTCAAATCCTGAGTGACAACCTCCTTCCCTCCACCAGGACATTAAAAATGGCTCGTGGCTGGGTCTTCCAGCACGACAATTACCCGAAACATACAGCCAAGGCAACAAAGGAGTGGCTCAAAAAGAAGCACATTAACCACTTAAGGACGCAGCCTAGTTTTGGCCTTAAGGCTCAGAGCCCATTTTTCAAATCTGACAAATTTCACTTTATGTGGTAATAACGTCAGAATGCTTAAACCTACCCAAGCGATTCTGAGACTGTTTTCTCGTGACACATTGGGCTTCATGTTCGTGGTAAAATTTAGTCGATATATTCAGTGTTTATTGGTGAAAAATTGCAAAATTTAGAGAAAATTTGGAAAAAATTGCATTTTTCAGAATTGAAATGCATCTGCTTGTAAAACAGATGGTTATACCACCCAAAATAGTTACTAGTTCACATTTCCCATATGTCTACTTTAGATTGGCATCGTTTTTTGAACATTTTTTATTTTTCTTGGACGTTACAAGGCTTAGAACATAAACTGCAATTTCTCATATTTTTAAGAAAATTTCAAAAGCCTTTTTTTTAAGGTACCTCTTCAGTTCTGAAGTGGCTTTGTGGGGCCTATGTATTAGAAACCCTGATAAAACACCCCATTTGAAAAACTAGACCCCCTCAAAGTATTCAAAACAGCATTTAGAAAGTTTTTTAACCCTTCAGGCATTTCACAGGAATTAAAGCAAAGTGGAGGTGAAATTTGCAAATTTCATTTTTCTTACTGAATTTCAATTTATTTTATTTTTTTTCTGTAACACAGAAGGTTTTACCAGAGAAACACTACTAAATATGTATTGTCCAGATTCTGCAGTTTTTAGAAATGTCCCACATGTGGCCCTACTGCGCTCGTGGACTAAAACACAAGCCCTAGAAGCAAGGAAGCACCTAGTGCATTTTGAGGCCTCTTTTTTATTAGAATATATTTTAGGCAGCATGCCAGGTTTGAAGAGGTGTTGAGGTGCCAAAACAGTAGGAATCCCCCAATAGTGACCCCATTTTGGAAACTACACCCCTCAAGGAATTCATTTATGGTTGATGTTACCATTTTGAACGCAGTTTTTTCACAGCACGTATTTGAATTGGGCTGTGAAATGAAAAAAAATGTCATTTTTTCCAATAGAATGTCATTTGTGATCAAAATTTCTAATTTTCACAGGGAACAAAATACCCCATTTTGTTGCCCAATTTGTCCTTAGTGTGGCAATACACCATTTGTGGTGATAAACTGCCGTTTGGGCCCATGGGAGGGCTCAGAAGGAAAGGAGCGCTATATGTTTGTTGGAGTCCAGATTTTGCTGGATTGGTTTTCGGGTGCCATGTCGCATTTGCAGAGCCTCAGAGGTATCAAAGCAATGGAAACCCACCAAAAGTGACCCCATTTTGGAAACTAAACCCCTCAAGGAATTAATTTATGGTTGTTGTTAGCATTTTGACCACACAGTTTTTTCACAGCACCTATTTCAATTGGGCTGTGACATTAAAAAAATGAAATTTTTTCCAATAAGATATAATTTTTTATCAAAATTTCTTATTTTCACAGGGAACAAAATACTCAATTTTGTTGCACAATTTCTCCTGAGTGCAGCAATACCCCATTTGTGGTGATAAACTGCAGTTTGGGCCCATGGGAGGGCTCAGAAGGAAAGGAGCGCTGTGTGTTCTTTGGAGTCCAGATTTTGCTGGATTGGTTTTCGGGTGCCATGTCGCATTTGCAGAGCCCCAGAGGTATCAAAGCAATAGAAACCAACCACAAATGACCCCATTTTGGAAACTACACCCCTCAAGGAATTCATTTATGGGTGTTGTGACCATTTTGACTCCATAGTTTTTTCACAGAACTTATTTGAATTGGGCTGGGAATGAAAACAAAATTATTTTTTTCAAATAAGATGTAGTTTTGGCTGAAAATGTCTTATTTTCGCAAGAAACAAAATACCCCATTCTGTTGCGCAATTTGTTCTGAGTGCCGCAATACCCCATTTGTTGTGATAAACTGCCGTTTGGGCCCAAGGGAGGGCTCAGAAGGAAAGGACCACCATTTGGCCTATTGGGGATTTTCTAGTGCGAAGTCATGTATGCAGAAGCACCTGAGGTACCAGTACAGTTGAAACCCGCAAGAAGTGACCCCGTTTTAATAACTACACCCTTAAGGCATTCATCTAGAGGTGTAGTGAGCATTTTAACCAGAGACCTACACCCCATAAACTGTAATGTGGGTTCTCCCGGGTATGGCAATACCCTACATGTGGTTTAGAAAGTTTATGAACCCTTTAGGTGTTTCACAGAAATTTAGAGCAAAGTAGAGGTGAAATTTACATTTTTTTTTGTCAGAAAATCCTCTTTATACCATTTTTTTTTATAACACAAAAGGATTTATCAGAGAAACGCAACTTAATACGTATTGCCCAGATTCTGCAGTTTTGAGAAATATCCCACGTGTGGCCCTAGTGCGGTAATGGACTGAAGCACCGGCCTCCGAAGCAAAGGAGCACCTAGTGGATTTTGAGGCCTCCTTTTTATTAGGCACCATGTCCGGTTTGAAGAGGTCTTGTGGTGCCAAAACATTGGGAACCCCCCAAAAGTGACCCCAATTTGGAAACCAGACCCCTTGAGGAATCCATTGTAGTTTTCTTGGGGTGCATGCGGCTTTTTGATCAGTTTTTATTCTATTTTTAGGTGACGTGCTGACTAAAAAACAGCAATTCTACTATTGTTTTTTTATTCCTTTTTTTTTACTGCGTGCACCGTGCACTATAAATGACATATTCACTTTATTCTGCGGGGCGATACGATTACGTCGATACCAGATGTTTATAGTTTTTTTTTATGTCTTATGGCGTTTGCACAATAAAATACGTTTTGTAAAAAATCATTCCCTTTTTGTGTTACCTTATTCTAAGAGCCATAAAGTTTTTATTTTTCAATCAATAAAGCCGTGCGAGGACTTATTTTTTGCGTAACGAACTGTAGTTACAATCAGTACCATTTTTCGGTACATGCAACTTTTTGATCTCTTTTTATTCTATTTTTTGGGAGGTGAAGTGACCAAACAATTGTGATTGTGGTTCGGTTTATTATTATTTTCTTTTACGGCGTTCACCGTGCGGGATAAATAACGAAATAATTTTGTAGTTCAGGCCGTTACGGATGCGGCGATACCAATTATGTATAGTTTATTTGTTTGTTTATATATTTTTATTAATAATAAATGACTGATAAGGGAAAGAGGGGGATTTTTACTTTTAATACTTTTATTTTCTTATTTTTACACATCTTTTTTTAACTTTTTCTTTACTTTATTACTATGTCCCACTAGGGGACTTGAGGGCAGGAGGCCCTGATCGCAATTCTAATACACTGCACTACATGCGTAGTGCAGTGTATTAGAACTGTCAGCTACTCACTGACAGCAAGCATAGTGGGTCCTGACGTTGTCAGGACCCACTAGGCTTCCGTCTATGGCATAGCCGGACGCCATTGTTTGGTGTCCGGTTGCCATAGTCACCATCGCCGGCCGCTATCGCGTAGCAGGCCGGCGATGGCAGCTTAACCACTAAAAAGCCGCGATCTCTATAGAACGCGGCTTTTAAGCAGTTAATCAGCGGGGACACAGCGATCGGTCCCCGCTGTAGGAGCTGTGACAGCTGCTGAACAAGACAGCAGCTGTCACAGCTCCTGTATGTGTCGGGAGGACGGCCGAAACAGCCGTTACTCCCGAGACGTACTATTAGGTCATGGAGCGCGAACGATACAGCTGCCATGACCTAATAGTACGTCCAGGAGCGGGAAGGGGTTAAGGTCATGGAGTGGCCTAGCCAGTCTCCAGACCTTAATCCCATCGAAAACTTATGGAGGGAGCTGAAGATCCGAGTTGCCAAGCGACAGCCTCGAAATCTTAATGATTTACAGATGACCTGCAAAGAGGAGTGGGCCAAAATTCCATCTAACATGTGTGCAAACCTCATCATCAACTACTAAAAATGTCTGACTGCTGTGCTTGCCAACAAGGGTTTTGCCACCAAGTATTAAGTCTTGTTTGCCAAAGGGATCAAATACTTATTTCTCTGTGCACAATGCAAATAAATATATATAATTTTGACAATGTGATTTTTTTAATTTTTTTTAATATAATCTGTCTCTCACTGGTAAAATTAACCTAGCCTAAAAATTCTAGACTGTTCATGTCTTTGACAGTTGGCAAACTTACAAAATCAGCAAGGGATCAAATACTTATTTCCTTCACTGTATATATATATACATATATATATATATATATATATATATATATATATATAGCATGAAAAAAGTCGCAGCACTCCAGAGAATTTAATTTAAAGCAGTGGTTTATTCATTAATGATGCAACGTTTCCGCCCTATCACAGGGCTTTTTTCAAGCAAAATAATACAGCAAGTGGCAACTTTTTTATCATTTGAAATCAACATTTAATAAAATGGAATCAAATGTAAAACATATTCATATATATATTCATCAGACAATAGTCATATTATATCATTTGGAGGTACATACTTTTTTTTCCATGTGTAACATGTGATAATGGTTTTATTTCATAATGTGTAGTACATCTGTACATAAATACATAAAAACATGAATAATCAATAAATGAACAATAAGTGACGGGGCGGGAAAAAACCCTTCATTAATCTAAAGCTTGTACCAGCCATTGTAAAAGCATTGTTATGTAATATTAATGAGTCTCCATTGAGCATAGTGCGCATGTCAGTAAATGTTACCAAACAACCAGATCACGTGTGTGTATATAGCTAACCAAATGCACTACTGCAGAGCGGTGTTCTTAGTTACCGAGCACCTCCTAGCTCATTGTACAGTATCATGCGCACTATAGTTTAAATCACCCGATTGGCCATATTGGGTATGGGCAATACAATGGAGGGAATTTATTAAGACTGGCAATTCATACACAGTCTTTAAAAAATGTTTTGGCGTTTACCCCAAATTTTCTCTCTATTAAGAGGCAAAAGCCACTTAATAAATGTATCGCATCTTTTGGCCAGGCCATATGGAACAATTGTGGGGCAACGACTGCAACCATGCGGCAAACATTCTCCCACTTTAGCCCAAAAATAAAACCACACACATACCTCAGAGGCTCAGCGCTCCTCTTCTCCGGCTCCTTCATCCTTTTAGCGCCGATTATACAAGGACCTGACACTGAGGAGGGCAGATTCTAGTTTTTCTACTACCTGAGGTGAAAATTGAAATGGCGTCCCCCCAGATCTTGATTGACATGCCCCTGGTTTTTCTACATCGCTAGCAGATTCACAAAAAAAAAATTATACCACACATCGCTGCAGATCATACAGTGACTACAGTACTGATTAGAGGCAGAATAAACATTTACATTAAGTAACTCACAGGTGACGTCTTCTCAGATTCTAGGTATTCTTTTTCTCTTTTCTTCTCCATCGGTCCAGACCTTTAGGACTTCTCCCAGCCACAGCCCATTTCTGCAGTTTTTCACTCAGATGTCTTCATCTTCTCACTTTTCAAATATATTCCTCTATCATAATTCATTAAAGATACTATATCAATCTTGACTTGTATAAGACATGCTATTTATTGGTTCTTCAGTATAGCTATACGGCAGAAATAAATGGTTTAAAGCGGTATCAATAATATACCAGATACTAGTTCGATCAAGGCTGACTTGAAATGTAGTGGGTGGCATAATCCCGCCAATAAAGGCATTTAAAAGTTAAAAAAAAATCTTAAAGCTTTCAATGATCTACCTGGCTGACCAGTTGTGTTGGGTAGAGGTTCAATGCTAAGCAATATTTCTGTGTTTCTAGGCAGTGTGTCAATATGCTATTTGTGCTAAATAATACATTTGTTACACTATGGACTTTCTGGTGAGATAAAAGAAGGTATCTATATCCTAGGGAGCCATTATGGCAGCAATGGACATTGTCAGTCTATATGCCTCTATTAGTCACAATAGAGAAATGCAGGCAGTAAAATGTGTGTATCGAGACACTGAATGCTTAAAAGAAGAAATCTGTGTCATCCCGTACATCATTTCACACACTTGAAAGGGACAAATTATTTACAGTTCCATTGCATCTAAAATTAACAATGCTAATTAGTATTAATTAAAACTATTTGCACAGTTGCTTCAGTGGACAGGCACAATGAAATTAAAGTACGTTTTAGAATAAATGAGTATGTGACAGTGAGTCAGGATAAGCAAATGTTTAACGATGCTGGTTTTCGAGTCTGGAATTTAATAGGCGAGGCAATGACACAGTATACAATAATAGTCAGTGATAATGCAGAGGTCGTAGCATATTAGGTGTTGTACTTCAAGGAGTTGTAAGTCTCCTTTCACACTGCCTTTTGAGCCTTCCGTCAGAGGTGTATGTCAGGAGGACTCCAGATGTATACCTCAGACAGAAGGCTGTGACGTATGCCACTGTATAGGCATACAATAAAATTATTTGCTAGGCCAGATAGCCCCAGTGATGTATCTGTCTATATATATATATATATATATATATATACACACCACAGTGTGGTTGAGTATTAGTAACGACTCTCGTTGTGAGAGCTTTCCTCGGGTAGTGTCACTGAGTCTTCCCGACGTATACGTTTAATAGAGGATAGGGATGGATGCCATACAGTGGCATCCATCACCAATAGGCTATAATAGCATCCATTAAACATATATTTTTTTTACTCGATGTCTCTGGAAAGAATAACGTAGTTGACTATGCTACTCCAGCCAGCAAAAAAAATGGTATAGCCAATGTATAAGATCTGGTTGGCAGCCAAAAGGACTTTATTTTGGCCTATGTTGGTAGAATGGAAGCCTATGGGTATGTATGTGCCCAGAGTTTTCTCGACACATACTTCAAATGTACAGAGAAAACGCAGTACAAAAGGGGCATAAGGCTGCAAGGTGGAATGGCAAATTGACATAATTGAATGCAGGCTAACCTGTGGTGCAGAGTATAACTAATCCCCTAGTCTTCACCTTGTACTACCGGGGGTATGGACCTTACTGCAAAGGTATTTCCAGGTTGCGGTCCCCAGGATAGTCCCCTAATTTTGGCTGGACTGCATGTGAAGGAGTACAACGGAGAGGGTGATAAGACATAGTTAATGGTATGCAGAGTTTGGTACAAAGGACCTCAATAGTGGTTTAAGCAATGGAAAGCTGAATTACTGGCAAGCCAGAACAATCTGGCACATGAAGAACAAAGCTGTGGGTGAATATAGGGCAACAAATAATGTGTTTGGCTACATAGCAGATGCAATCAATAAGTAATCACCAAGAGCAGCAAACACCTGGCTGGGACAAAGCTAGAACAAGCAAGGCTCTCTGTAGCAGAGTGGTCAAGGACGCAAAGCAAGACTAGAGAAGTTCAGTTACTGACAGACTGTGCTAGAGTGTGAGTGTATAAGGGTGTGTTCACATAAGCGTCAGGTTCCATTCGACCTTTCCGTCGGCAATGTCACCACCACCACCTATGAGGACCTCTCAATATCGGCGTGATAACCCTTTGCAGCCACTCTTCTCCTAGGATAGGGCCATGTTTAATGCCCCCAGATACTACACCGGTGGCCACTACAGCTACCCTCAAGGGCATGGAGGGGATCATCCAGGCAGAAGTGTTCCAAGCGCTTTGTCTCAGGAATTTGTTGATTTGTAAAAAAAAATGTGGGTTTGTGTACAGTTCTGCAAAGTTATTTATATTTTTTGGTGTTATTGTAAAAAAAATTGTTCTAAAAAGAAAAAGTATCATTGTCTTTTCTTGTTTATATGTGTTTGTCTAGTTTATGTATAATAAATAAGTACATTAGCTCTATGTAGAAGGTATGGCTATGTGTTATTTATGTGGACTGTATGGATACTTGCGCTGTATGTGGACTGTATGCTAAATGTATGTACACTACACAGTACATTTATTATTTAAACAACAGTCATCTTGTAGTGTGCATGCATTTTTTTTTACCAGTTAGTTTGATCATCACGTTTTGTTTTGGAAATTTTTTATGAAGTCTTCTTGTTTTATTTATTGTGTTTCAAATGTTATTAATACAAAAGTTCTCATATCACATGCTTAATAATAAACAAAGGTAGAAAATGTTAAAAATAAGGGCCCAAAAGCAGCGCTGCCGACGTCCCTTTCGGAATTTAGCGCAACATCAGCAGTGCTACCTTCGTGTCCTTATTTTGGAACTTTTCTACCTTCATTTATCTTCCTTGCGGTATCTATCTTGCTACCAGTTGCAACCTAGCTGCAGCTGAGTTATCTTTCTCTGCCTACATTAGAGTTGTGCCTGAAGTTGCAGAACCTATACAGTTGAGCATACCTGCCACTATTGTAACTTACTCAACTTACTTTGGTGACCTGCACCATGTCGCAACACGTATTTTCCTTTTTTTACCTATAGAGCTACATATGTAATAAAGTATTGTTATGTATTTCTGCACACAATAGCTCTATCCAAAAAAAGTAAAAAATAAAAAAAAGAGATTTTGGCAGAAATATATAAGCTCGCAACCTACGTCAAGTGTCTTAATTCTCTTGCGAGTCCCTCATTAATACCTTAAACAAGGAAGAACTAACTAGAGAAACAGTCCAGAACCATATCCAACTATCTACCGCCATGGATTGCATCCATCTGCCAAGGAACCACTCCAGCAGAGGACTCAAAGTAGTCCGCATAGAATTCCAGAGTCAACAATCCAGCTGCTCCAGGTCTTTCATACAGGGTGTTGTCCACAGGGATGGTAGAAGTCATAGGCAACTGCTCTAGGTCACTGTCAAGTGCAGAGTCCTGTATCTGGCAGAAATTGTGTAGAATAACACTGGCTTGGATAACCAGCATCACGTTCTGTGGATCCATTTGAAGAGGGCTCTGGAATACCCACCATTTGCTGCTTAGAATCCCAAAGGCACACTCCACATACCGTCTTGCACGGGTGAGCCGGTAATTAAAAATATGCCTCCTTTCATCCAAACCACACTGAGGAAATGGGCGCAAAACATGGAGGGAAAGTCCAAAACCTTCATCTGCCACGATGACGAATAGAGCGGGAGATGCAGTCGATCCAGGCAGTTATCTTGGTTCTGGAAGGGTGAGCTGGTTGGATTGAAGCCGTTCACCCATTCTGAAAGCCTTGAAGATTCCAGCATCCGAAGAGTTTCCATAGGCCCCTATATCTACAATAACAAACATGTAGTCGCTGTCAGCCAAGGCCAACAGCACCACTGAGAAATACTGTTTGTAATTGAACTATAAGGACCCTGAGTGAGGTGGCTTCTTCACAGGAATGTGTTTCCTATTCAGCGCACCCACACAGTTGGGAAATTGTGCTTGGTGGTAGAAGCCCTCGGCAATTCGAAGCCAGTCTTGTGTCTTGAGCTCTGGCATCACCGCTGCTCCCAGCCGCTCCCAGATGACTTTACAGGTCAGGCAGATGAGAAATGGTGGAGCACCCCAGCAGAAACTCAAAATGCAGGGATGCAAATGGGTTCCCTATTGCCAGGAATCTGTTAAAAAAAAAATGATCAAAAATAAATTGGTGCTAGCATTACCAGGGTGACATGGTGGCAATGGACACAGGGGAAAACTATGGTTATACTACCTGTAGCCGAGTTACATGGTGGCAATGGGCACAGGGGACAACTGCAGTTATACTACATTTAGCAGGGTGACTGTTAAAGGGATGGAGTAATGGTGGGCTTCACTGGCTAGTGTCACCCACTCTTACCACCTCCTGTATATCAGGGTCACTATGGTTATGCCTTGTTCCCCTACCTTCTTCCTGTATTAACGTTAGTCTATTTGCTTTGCTACTCAGTAAGGGAAAACGACTGATATAGTAAATAAAGGTAATATTTATTATTACAAACAGTAATCACTCTTACATATAAAATACACCAAACACAGTAAATAATCACCATATAGTATCAGTGTATCCTAATACACATAACAACTTAATATGTATTGAATACACTGATCCTACAAATGGTACAGTATAAATAAGGTATTACAAACACTAATCTATACCACCACCCACTTACCTAACATAATTCACAATATAGCATCAGCATACCTCAATACATATAATAACTACACGTGCCACATTACCAGTACAATATATTAGAATACTATACTAAAACCCACCCACTTAGCTTACGTACATACAAGTTACAGTTTATTCACTCATGCTTGCTTCTGCGACCCACCCCCACCTGGCTCTAACTTTCCCTATACAATTAAGGGGTTAAATACCAGGGGAAATCTGTAGACCAGGGAAGGAAAAGAATTACCAGGGAAAGTAGGGTTAATGGTGAGAAGGGTAGGATGGGGGAGAGTGAGTGGGAGGATACTTAGCACATGTTGTCCTAGGTTGGTGAGAGCTCTAGGTGTCTGGTAAGCAGGAGGCAGGAGCAAGAGAGGGGTCAGCATGCCAGTTGCCCCCTCTTATACCTTGTCCGTGCACATCTGTATGACATCACATGCTGATGCAAGTGGGGGGGGGGGCATGGGACTGTTTATGGCAACCACCCATGTAATCTTTTGCAGTGGGAGTCTTTTGCTTCCCCCAGAATCTCGAGGGGGGAGGGAGGTAAGTTAATCAATGGGGATGTCCTGTGGTACACGAGTGCATCACTGGATTCATCCCCAATTACCTCTCTCGTCCCCTGCAGAGTATGGAGACAGGAGATCAAAAGCAGTCTCTGCTGTCTCACTCTCTGCTAATCAAATCAGGAAATCCCCTCCATCTCCATTAAAAGGGGACACTTCCCTTTTACAGTGACATTGCGGCAATCGTCACAGGGGACAACTACGGTTGTAATACATGTAGCTGGGTGACATGCTGACAATGGGCGCAGGGGAAAACTACGGTTATACTACCTGAAGCAGGGTGACATACGGCAATGGGCGCAGGGGACAACTACGGTTATACTGCCTGTAGCCTGGTAACATTTGCGGCAATGGACACATGGGACAACTACGGTTATACTAACTGTAGCCAGGTGACATGGCAGCAATGGGCACAGGGGACTACTGCAGTTTTATATCCTGTAGCAGGGTGACGGCAATGGGCACAGGGGAGATCTAAGGTTATACTGCCTGTAGCCGGGTGACATGGGCACAGGGGACAACTATGGTTATTCTACCTGTAGCAGGGTGACGTGGCGGTGATGGGCGCAGGGGACAACTATGGTTATACTACCTGTAGCAGTGTAACATTGCGGCAATGGGCACAGGGGACATCTACGGTTATACTAACTGTAGCCGGGTGACATGGCGGCAATGGGCGCAGAGCGATCATGTGACCTTTTTAAGGGTTTGGGACATGTTGGTAACATCATTTGCAGCCTCTCTTTTTTTCTTTTTTTTTTGCAGATCCGTATATACGGATGTACTACGGACTGTATTTGCGGACACTGTGCCATATAAGCCCATGACTATGGATCCATATTTGCAGACATTAAAAACCATTACGGTCATGTGCATGAGAACTTAGGCCCCCTGCACACGGCCGTAGTCGTAATCACGGTCCCTGATTATGGGCACGGCCGGCCGCGGATAGTCACCCGCATTTGTGGGCCGTGCATTCATTATAGAGTATGGGAGCACGGTCCGTAAAATAAAAAAATAGGACATGTATTATTTTTTGCGGATCATTTCTACGGCCCAGACACATTCCCGTAAATATAGGGGCCATAGAGATGAATGGATCAGTATTTTGATCTGCAATTACGGTCTGTAATTGCCAATCAAAATTACGGTAGTGTGCATGGATCCTTATTCTGGAGAAATGTGACTTAACGTAAGTCATTCCTGATTATCCTTTGATATGCACAAATTGGCTTTTCTTTTGCTATTTATATTAAGAGTTTAGATAGCAGTAAGAATTTGGAGGTGCTTGTTTCTTCTTTTATAGTAATTAAATGAGTTCTATTGTTTGATACACAGTAGATATGGGTCAAATACATATTGACATTTATTGCACTGAGGACTGATCTTGAAGTGTTATATAGTGCAGTGTATGGCACAAGTAGGATAAGGATACACGGTGCAGTGACGGTGCGATTATGTTGCATTTTTAAACTGCAGCAAGTCATTTTTCAATAGAAGTCAATGGTGAAATATTTGTTATGGACAGACGGCTGCTATTATATTACAATGTGTTTTTTGTGCAGTTAACTGCATCTTCATAATGTCCAACCGCATACAGTTAATGACCGCGCTGCCAAAGTTGTTGCTGAACTGCTTGCGTTTTTGCTAACAGTTCTGCAATGCATTGTAATGAACTATATACAGGAAGCACCTAACAAACTTCAACACGGGTGAAAACTATGTCCATAAACTATGTGCTAAAAATGCAACAGAACTGCAGCATTACAGAGACAAAAAACACATGCAGTTGACCGCAGGCGGTTTTCAAATGCAACAAAACCGCGTCAACGACGCACCGTGTGGCCTTACCCGTAAATAGAGTGTGACTCCTTACATTCTGTGAAGCCAGATTTCATAATCTAATCTAATCTAATCAGGAAGCACCTAACAAACTTCAACACGGGTGAAAACTATGTCCATAAACTATGTGCTAAAAATGCAACAGAACTGCAGCATTACAGAGACAAAAAACACATGCAGTTGACCGCAGGCGGTTTTCAAACGCAACAAAACCGCGTCAACGACGCACCGTGTGGCCTTACCCGTAAATAGAGTGTGACTCCTTACATTCTGTGAAGCCAGGCTTGATTTCATAATCTAATTTCTGCCATGTTCTCTGTAACTGCAAGGCCAGGCGTTTCTTATCACTTGTTGGATTTAGCTAGTCTTAGAAAATATGTGTGTGGTATAAACAATTCTTATAATCATAGTTACGTAGGTATTAGAAGTCGATTTAATAGAGTGAATTTGTGCTGCCATTATTTTTATTACAAGAAGTTATAGACTGCAACTTCCAGCAGGAGATTTTCTGTTGCCAGTGGTCAGCATTGATGACTTATCTTCCTGTACCTCAGATACATCTCTCCTCCAGGAGCAAAGCTAAGGAATTTGTTGTTTCACTAGTGCCTTTATACTTTATATCTTGTTACCTTATCTTTTCTCTTTTTCCTACAATAAACTGCTCATTAAGGCCCCATGCACACAACCATAGTGGTGTGCACGGCCCGTGAATTGCAGTTCAGACGGCCGCGGAGTGCCGTGCAAATGGTTGTGTAAATTAATTTCAATGATCCCGGACCTCAAAATGCGTCCCATATAGGACATGTTCTATCTTTTTGCGGTCCAGGCTCCCGAGCAACGCACGGATCTTGGAAACCACGGTCGTTTGCATGGGCTCATAGAAATTAATGCGACCGCAATTCACCCGCATAATTGTGGGTGAATTGCGGCCGCAAAAACACGTTTGTGTTCATGGGGCCTAAGTGTATTACTGTCTTAGATTTGGTGCGTTAATCTGCTTATCATCATTAATGGGCTTCAGTGTTACATGGCAGGAATTGTGTATTACATTGGTTTGGCAAGAGATAACATTATCTACGAAACCCTTAAAACAAACTGTAATATTATCCCATTGCACAGTTACAATTTTCCAATAATTGCCAATTGATGCTTATAAATATAATTTCCTCTGCAGTCTGATAGGCAAGGCAAACTGAAAACCTCAAATACGCTGAACCAGTATGAACCAGTAAAATGAATTTGCATAGCAGTAGTAGTTGAAGTGATGCTATAGATCAGACTTGGGCAAGCTGTGGCCCTCCATCTGTTATCAGACTACAAACGCTGGCTGCATTTCCAGAACAGCTGGGGAACCGTATGGTGTCAACCTCTGGTATAAATAGTGATTGGGTGGGGCTAACACAGATGTCATGGGTACCAACTGCTCTACAAAATACAGCAACACCTAATATATTTTAGATTTCATTTTAGAAATAATTTAAAATTGAAATTATTTATTCTAAAGGGGGACAACATCTTACCTAACAAAGGCAAAATGTAAACAGCTAGTGATAGTTTATTTTAAATTGAAAGATAAATTCCCACAATTGAAATGCTGTTACTATTATTACTCTTAATAATAATACCACCAATAATAATAGTAGTAGTAGTAGTAATAATAAAAATTGTAATAATAAGAATGTTTGCCATTAACCCCTTAAAGTCCAAGCATTTTTTTTTTCCTTTTTTCACTCCCCGCTTTCCAAAAGCCATAACTTTTTTAGTTTTATGCCAATTAAGCAGTGTGAAGGCTTATTTTTGGTGGGAGGAGTTGTAGTTTTTATTGGCACCATTTAAAGTACCAAATAATGTACTGGGAAACTGGAGAAAAAATATCTGTGGGGTGGAATTGTGAAAGACTTCGATTCCTCCATTGTTTTTTGGGTTTAGTTTTTTTACGGCTTTCACCGTGCGGTAAAAAAAGTCCACTTAACTTTATTCTGCTGGTCAAAACGATTACAGCGATACCAAGTTTATAGTTTTTTTAAAATCTTTTACTAATTATACAAAGAAAAACTTTCACAGCGACCAGCGTAGAAGCTGGATTGTAGAGGGAAAGCCTGCGCCAATTTGTTGAAGACTGGCAGCACGGCAGCACAGCAGGTATGGTGTGTGTGCATGCGCGCGTTCATATGGGTGTGTGTGTGCGGGGGTGCTCGGGAGGGTGTGGGGTGCGTGTGCGGGGCTGTATGTGGTGGTGCTTGTGGGGTTGGGGGGATTCTTGTGGTGTCGGGGGGTGCCTGTGTGTTGTTTTGCATGTGGGCGTGTGTGCATGGGTGGGGGGGTCCGTGCAGTGGTGGTGGATGTGTGCGGGGCCCTCGTGGGGAGGGTGCAAGGGTGTGTGTGGGGGTGCTTGTGTGTGTGTGGAGAGTGTGTGTGCAGGGGTGGGGGGATGCTTGTGTGGTTTGGGAGGTTGCACTGGTGGAGGTGCTGCGGGTGTGTTTCCGGGGTTGCATGTGGGGTTGTGCTTTTGGAGTTGGGGGTGCTTGTGAAGTTTGGGGGGTGCATGTGGAGGGAGGTGCTGATCAAAACGATTACGGTGATACCACATTTTTAGTTTTTTTTGTCTTTTACTAATTATGCAAAGAAAAACTATTTCTTAAAAAAATTTGATTTGTGTCGCCACATTCTGAAAGCCATAACTTTTACATTTTTTTTCGTCAATTGAGCAGACTTGTGTTTTGCAGGACGAGCTGTAGTTTTATTGGTACAATTTTTTGGAACATGCGACTTTTTGATCACTTATTATTACAAAAAAATTTAGCGCTAAGGGGACCAAAATACAGCGATCCTGGCGTTTTACTTTTTTTTTTATGCCATTCACAGTGCAGGTAAATAATGTTATATTGTAATAGTTCTAACTTTTACGGACGCAGTGATACCAATTTTGTTTATTTTTTACATTATATTAGAGGAAAAATGGGTAAAGATTTTTTTTTAAAAACTTTTAATATATTTTTTTTCACTACTGAAAAGGTAATTGAACAGTTTTTTTTTTACACATTTTATTAGCTCCCCTAGGGGACTTAAACCAGCGATTGTACAATGCACTGCAATACTAATGTATCACAGTGTATTGGAATTTTTACAGGTTCCTGTTAAGCCTTGAGACGCGTCGGAGGGGGCAGCCCCCTCTTTCTAACCGCTTAGATGCCGCAGTCAGTATTGACTGGCATCTAAGTGGTTAAATGGCAATGAACAGCGTGTTCCACAGCATATGGAGTGGGCTCAGCATGTGAGCCCGCTCCATACATCACCCCTGCACCATGACGTGCAGTTACGTCATGGTTCGTTAAGGGGTTAAAGGAGTAGTTCGCTTTGCACTAAGCCGTTTTCGTTAAAAGGGCTCCCTAGCAATAAGCTGATCAAAGGGTTGGCTGCTGCTTGGACACCCAGCAATCTTATGTAATCTATAGGAAAACCCGGCAACAAGTTTTCAAGTCTCATTTAGCGCCACAATGGAAAGAAATTAAGCATTACACAGTTTTCATTGAAATTTATGGGCTGTCTGTGTAATGCATGGGCATGCTGGGTTCCCCAGAGGTAGAGTTGCTCTTTGTGGTGGCTCTGCTCTGACTAATGAAATGAGGGTCTTGAATAGGGACCTATTCTAATATTTTAGAATGCCCTAATGCAGTATGCGAAAATAGGTTTTCTAAACTAAACCCTTTTTAATTGGGTAGATATTGTTTTTCTAGAACATATTTTTCTTCTCCTCCCTATCCAAGGAGCTGACACGACATGTACTATGCGAAAAGAGAAGGATCTATTTCTCAAAAAAAGATTTTCAAACATGTGGAGAAATTTCATGTGTGTAACATCAAGAACTTTGAATCCTGGAAGAGCTAGATATCTCCATATTCACAGCTTGATTGTCACAATGGACCAAGAGATTGGACTATGTGTGGCTATGGCCCTGTAGACACAATGTCACGGTGCCATGCCCTGATTGGTTGCCATGGTTATGTGTTATGTGACATGATGTCACTCCCAGTAGGACTAGTGCCGGGTAAAGAAGCAGGCTGCAGTGGTTGAAACTATATTTTTCAAAAATGTAAATATATTTAAATAAATTATTTTGAAATTCTCCCAGATCAAGGTAAATCCCTATATTATTCAGTTAGTTTCTCGTCACTTGGTCCTTGAAATAGACTACAAACTGACACAATCAGCATTCACTGTACTCTAAAGAGGACCATTTGCAGTCTTTTGCCAAGGGGCATGTAAAGAGAAACGTAACATTTCTTTGTCTTGGGTTACATCCTGCATTCACAATGTTGCTAGCGTCCAAGATTAAATCTCCCAGCATTTTTTTCCACGCTTAATGTCTGTACACACCTTTCTCTGGTGATTTTCATTGTAGAAAGTGTAGTCTTTATACACTGTAACGGTAATGTCATATAGGAAATACTAACTCTACCAGTGATTTACAGGTGTTCAAATAACAACCAGGAGAACTGTGAATGCAGCTCTGGGATATGATACATGCGTTTACACAGCACTACTACAAGAATATCCATTAACCTAGCATGCAGCAGACTTGAGTAAAACTGACACTACACTTTTAAGAACTAAAGAACAAAAAGCCAGCCCAGCTTTTGATAAAATCTAGAGAGAGAGGTGGTCGATGCCTACCAAAAATGACAAAAGAGAATGCCATTTTACTTGCCTTGAGAACTGTAGTCGAGAAGCTTTTTTCACTTGTCTTTCTGTTTTTTTTTTTTTTTTTTATTATTATTCTAACATTTTACAATGAGGGATATGATTACATTTGTCATAAACCCTAGTTCCTTATGGTATACTGGTATTTGAGTAATACAAACTGCATTTAATATAAAAAGTTGCACTGAAGTCTGCACTGGTGTACATATAGGAATAAATACTTTTTGTTTGTAAAAGCATAGTTCTGTGTTATTGAGACCTGGTTCCAAGCACAAACTTTCAATTGATCATTTCATACTTGAAAATCAGCTCGGAGTGTTGTGGATTAAGCTCAATTTTAAATTCAAGACTTTGCCAGAACTGATTAATAATGATCTATTTCATTACATTCGTGCTGAGGCGTTGAGAGCTTACCTGGCATTATATAAATTTCTGATTTTATTCCAATATGTATTTTTCTGCCACTGTACTGATTCCAGTTGAATGGGTTATATGCTGGCTTTGCTTAAAGCGCAATATCATGATGCACTAAGCAGAAATCATCTTTTAGATGTTAAGTTTTTTGTGTAGAACCAACATTTTATTACAATTTTTAAATCGAAAAATACATGTAGCAAAGAAATAAACACAATATTATATATACATAATGTTTGTGGAAATGAAAAGAACAGTGATATAGCAAGCTTTAGGCAAAGCAGGCTTAAGTGGATGTTGCATACATTCAATGCATGTGTATAAAAATTATTTTTTACTAAGTTTGAAAAAAACAACTTCTTTTGAAAACCCAGTTTGGATTTATAGAATAATAAAACACTTGTATTTACAAGTGCTGGCTGGAAGACATCTTTACAACTTAATCCTGCATATTTTTCTAAGTGTAAGAGTGTCCTTTTAACCCCTTCCCGACGTAAACAACTTTCAGAATTTAATTTTCGTTTTTTCCTCTCCACATTCCAGAAGCCATAGTGTCTTTATTTTTCCGTCGATATAGTACTATGAGGGCTTAATTTTTTCGGGACAAGTTGTAGTTTTTCGTAGCACCATTTATTTTGCTGTAAAATGTACTAGGAAACGGGCAAAAAAATATTTGTGGGGTAGAAAATGAAAAAACAGCGATTCCTCCATGTTTTTTTGTGCGCTGTTTTTACGGAATTCACTGTGCAATTAAAAAAACATGTTAACTTTATTCTGTGGGTCAATATGATTACGGCGATACCAAATATGTGTAGTTTTTTCTATATTTTACTACTTTTACAAGTAAAAACCTAAGTGCAAAAAAGAAAATTTATTTTGCGTCGCCAAATTCCGAGAGCCATAACTTTTTTACTTTTCCGTCGATTAAGTTGTATGAGGGCTTATTTTTTGCGGGATAAGCTGTAGTTTTTAATAATACCATTTTGGTGAACATGCGACGGTTTGATCACTTTTTATTTCATTTTCTTGTGGGAGATTAGGTGACCAAAAAATAGAAATTCTGGCGTTTACAATTTTTTTTTTACGGCCTTCGCCGTGCGGGTTAAATAATGATATATTGTAATAGTTCAGACTTTTACGGATGCGGCGATACCAATTATGTATATTTATTTTTTTTTTTATTATGCTCTAGGGGGAAAATGTTTTTTTTTTTAACTTTTAGTTTTTCTTCTTTTTTTTACACAAAAAAAAACTTTATTTAACTCATTTTTTATTTTTTTATTAGTCCCCCTAGGGGACTTCAACCAGCGATTGTTAAATCGCTTGCACGATATACTGCAATACTAATGTATTGCAGTATATCGTCATTCTGACAGGCATCTATTAAGCCCTGCCAGAGGTAGGGCTTAATAGGTGTACAAAGATGGCGGACCTGGGGGTCTTCATTAGGCCCCCAGGCAGCCATAGCAACCATCGTCCCCCCGCGATTGCGTTGCGGGGGGGGGCGCGATGAGCTGTTAGAGGGGGTCGCCCCCCTCTTTCTCACAATTTAAATGCTGCAGTCGGTATTGACCGCGGCATTTAACTGGTTAAATAAGAGGGATCGCGCTCAAGCGCGATGCCGCTAGTTACTCTGAAGTGTCGGCTGTAACATACAGCTGACACCGGCATCGTATGGAGCGAGCTCACTCCGTGAGCCCGCTCCATACTTCCCCCTTCCCGGCTATGACGTAATTGTATGTCATATGTCAGGAAGGGATTAAAAATTGTCTTTTCTAACTGTCCTATGTTTTTAAAGTTGGAAAAGGCATTATATTTAACATATGTGTTTGACCTTGTAGAAAACAGCAAGGCCTGCTTAAGACAGAAGTTATTTACATGCAAACTTCCAGAACATATCCACACAACAAGGAAACTAATCCCCATTCTTGAATAGAGGGTAGGGACTTGCAAAATGTTCCTTTCTGAACATAGTTGGCCACTGTGTTGTCTTTTTGTGATATATCTTAATTATATATCTTGCCTTCTTATTCCTGTTGTACTCCTGGGTGTATTTGCTACTAGAGTACAGAATCTTTTAGTTAACTAGTGAGTTCTGACTACAAACAATGTCCTATGTTGTCAGGTTCTACTATTTTCTCTAGTGATTGGTCCTGCAGCTGCATCCTCTCTCAAATATCACAGAGCAGGTTGCAATGACTAAAAAAAACATCTCTACAGCAGTGAGAAAGGGAGGACTGAGGAGACATTATAGTCCAAATGGGTAGAAAGAAGTGGGCTGCCTCAGTTTAGGAGAGAACAATCTCACACAACTGGGGGTAGATGGAGACTGTGTAGTATGTGCCACAATGCAGTTTACTGTAATGAGACTGTGATCACACAGCAGGAAGAAGGCAAAAATCTGAAAACAACTATTGGCTTCTAATTTTACATCTTTCTGAGGAGCCATCCTGAAAAGAAAAAGTAAAACAATTAGTACTGTATTTTTTTTAATCACTTTTTAAAAAAAATATTTTTGGGGTAAACTTTCAATTTAAGAATGTTACATTGCACCCACTATCCTTCTAGAAACAAATTGAAACAATTGTGTTAACCCCTTCCCGACATTTGTCATAAGTATACATCATGGAAAGCCAGTGCTTGCCGCAATTTGTCGTATACTTACGACAAATGGATGACACGGGCTCAGAAGCTGAGTCCGTGCCGTCATCCCCGGGTGTCAGCTGTATGTTACAGCTGACACCCTGCTGTAATGGCGGGGACCGAAGTTAGCTCCGATCCGCGCCATTAACCTCTTAAATGCAGCGGTCAGAAGTGAACGATGCATTTAAGGTGTTTGCAGCTAAACGCCATTGCTGCAACGAGATCGCCGGGGTGCCAATGGCTGCAGTGGCAACTTGAGGCCTAACACTAGCCTCCCGGTCTGCCTAGTATGTAAGCCGATTAGACCCCATCTGGAGGTGGGGTCTAAAATGCTTCTGATACTGATGGCAAGATGGCGTATGCTACAGCTGAGAACCCTGCTGTAACAGCAGGGACCGGAGCTAGCTCTGATCCCTGCCATTAACCCCTTAGATGCAGTGATCGAAATCGATCGCCGCATCTTAGTGGTTGTTAGCAATTCAGCAGCCCTGCGACGGCTGCTATGGCAACAGGAGGCCTAACAATGGCCTCCTGGTCTGCCATTATAGAAGCCGATTAGGCCCCGCCGGCCTCTGTTTTGGTCCCACAGGGGCTTTGCAAATGCGACATGGTGCCAAGAAAACAATCCAGCAAAATCTGTGCTCCAAAAGTCAAATGGCGCTCCTTCTCTTCTGTGCCCAAACAGCAGTTTATGATCAGATATGGGGTATTTCCGTACTCTGGAGAAGTTGCTTCACAAATGTTGTGGTTCTTTTTTCCCTTTATTTGTTGAGAATTTGCTTTACAAATATTGGAGGGCTTTTTCTTCTTTATTCCTTGTGAAAATTGATTTTTTTTGTTTAGCTAAAATGACATCTTATTGAAAAAAAAAATAATTTTTAATTTTCACCTCCAAATGCTAATAAAATCGATGAAACACCTGTGGGGTCAAAATGCTCACTACACCCCTAGATGAATTCCTAGTGGGTGTAGTTTCCAATGGGGTTTTTTTTTGGGGAGTTTCCAATGTTTCGGTATCACAAGACCTCTTCAAACCTGACATGGCGCCTAAAATATAATCTAATAAAAAAAAAAAGCCTCAAAATCCACTAGGTGATCCTTTGCTTTTGAGAACTCTGCTTCAGTACATTAGCACACTAGGGCCACATGTGGGGTATTTCTAAAAACTGCAGAATCTGGGCAACAAGTATTCTTTTGCGTTTCTCTGGTAAAACCTTCTGTGTTACAGAAAAGAATGGATTGAAAATGAATTTCCGCAACAAAAAAAAATTGATTTGTAAATTTTACCTCTACATTGCTTTAATTCTTGTGAAACATCTAAAGGGTTAAGAAACTTTCTAAATGCTGTTTTGAATGCTTTGAGGGGTAAAGTTTTTAAAATAGGGGGATTTATGGGGGTTTGTATTGTATGGGCCTCTCAAAACCACTTTGCAACTGAACTTGCCCCTGTATAAGTAGCCTTTTGAGATTTTCTTGAAAATGTGAGAAATTTCTAAGCCTTGTAACATCCTAGAAAATAAAAGGATGTTCAAAAAATTATATCAATCTAAAGTAGACATATGGGAAATGTTAATTAGCAACTATTTTGTGTGGTACAACTATTTGTCTTACAAGCAGATGCATTGAAATTTATAAAAATGCAAATTTTTGCAATTTTCCGCTAAATTTTGGTGTTTTTGGTGTGTTAAACACTAAACGTATCTACCAAATTTTACCAGTAACATAAAGTCCAATGTGTCACGAGAAAACGTTCTCAGAATCGTTTGGATAGGTAAAAGCATTCCACAGTTTTCGCATAAGAGTGAAAGGGAAATTGGGATTTTAGTGCATTAATGCCTGGATTTTTTTTAATCTAAAATCATATCCAAAAGATACTAAGGCTTTTTTTTATTTATATATAAAACATCATATTAATTTTCCATGATCTCAATGGATGTTCCATTCTTGATCATTATTCTTGTGCTGGTGATGTTAGAAATTCTCTCCAAAATATGTTTTTTCAATAAGGTTTTTATTGTTCTTGCCTTATTTTAGAGACCAATTATGTGTGTTTTTCCTTTTGGTGTATGTGCTCCTTTTGCAACCATTTTACTAATGATGTATTTTACTATATTTTACTGAACACTGTTCTAAGAACCCCTTTATTTTGAAGGCTTGTATCCTAGATAAACCTTTGATTTGTATTGAAATTAAAGCATAATCTAAAACTTCAGCTGAGCTAAAAATAGGTTTATTTTTCTTGAATTATATCTTGTGAACCAAAAATCAGAAAATGACAGTAATAACATTTCTATGAGTTAAAAAAACCCACCAAATTCTGTCTCTCATTAAAATTAGAATTGCTGTGAAGCTAGAAAAGTACTGTGACCATAACTGAGAACATACATTCTGCCTACCAAATTCAGCAATCTCGACAGCTTTGATACTTCAAGTACGCACAACAAAAAATCTGTAGGGTTTATCAGAAAAAAATCCATTACAATGGAATGAATTGAAATTCCAGCACAGTAAGAAGTATATTTTGATTTTTTTCAGTGGCCACACAAAACCTTTAAAATTGTGAGGTTTTTTTAAGTAGTAGAAAATACTTCTCATGTTATGCTGTTTCACTGGCTTTAGATTAAATAATATTGACAGCATGAAACATTTTGGAACTGCACATAACACATCCTTTTATTATAATATTTTATAGCATACTGTCATCTCAATAACCCAATTGACCTTAACTGACTCCTGTTACTTATAAAGAAAGGCAATTGGGTTCTATAGGAATCTGTCTATCTAGGTCAGTTATAATGTACATAAATAACCTAAGTAATACAGGGTGAGTAAAGTACCGCTGCACAACTATGCAGATGTATTCCACACAGGAAAACTACACCAGAGGTCCCCAAACTTTTGTAGCTTGCGAGCCATTCTTAAATACAAAAGGTAGTGCTGATCCACACTGAATAGTAAAAGGGAAAAATTCTATTGAAGATATGACTAAAGGATATAGCTTTTAGGCCAGATGTCTCCATGAGCTAGACAGAAAAAACATTGCGTACAGCGTTTCTCTGTCCTGCTATGGATGCGGGAGCGGTGCATAAAGTGCACAACTTTGTCATCAGGTGTGTCCGGCTCAGGCATAAAACTAATGTCCAGACACAATTGATATATGTGAGTCCATCCTTGCCCTAATGTTAACGGCCAGTGATATAGTATTGCTATGAAATCACTTGTTCCACTATAGCACAAAGCTATCTGTAGCTGCCAACAACTGGGGTCGACATGCAGGAGCCTCTGGTTTAGGGAACACTGCTGCAATCCCTTGGCTGTCATATCGGTTTTCACACTTGGCCTCAGCATTGTATTTTCTAGGCGTTTTTGAGGTGCTGTTTCTACTTGCATTTTCTACCATAATGTTAGTTGCTTTCCATCACTCTCTTTTTGAATGAACTGGAAGTAAGGCCTCAGTCAAAGGGAACATAGTGGTGTAATTCTTCATTTCCGATAATGTGTATAAATGACAGTTCATTTTTTCTTAGCCTTCTAGTATAGGAGTTCGTCCTTGTGGTCCTCTTTCTCTATGTACAAATATAAATGCAGTTACTCACCTCTTGTTTCCTGTTTCCCCATCTGATTTAATAAAGTCATCAGATATCACTAGTCTTTTTCTTTTGCCTTTTTTTTTCCTTTTTTAATTATCATTTTATTATTTCCTATAAAATACACAAAGAATACCTCACTAGCACATAACCAGAGAAAAACCCCTACACCCAACCTACACCCATCCAACCAAAACCCTCACTGGAGCAGGCAAAAACCCCAAAAACAAATTATTATTGTAATCTTTTATTGGTTTCTTATGAGGCCCCGATGTTTCGCTAACCATTTCGTCCAGCACTTATTCACTTCTTTGCCTGCAATTGGGGGAATTATATTTTCCAATACACCGTAATTTGCCTTTAGCTGTTTCCAGAGAAGAATTGAGGGTGGGGAACTGTTTTTTCAGTTTCTTGTGATTACTCTTCTGGCTAAAATCAGTACTTAAAGTATGGTGTATATATATATATATATATATATATATATATATATATATATTTATATATTATTTTTTTAAGACCCTATAATGCAGTCAGTGCCCATAACACATGTAACTATACCAGAGAGGATTACAACCTGAAATGTTTCCTCTAGAGTTTGCCTATACCCTCTCCAATACCTGAAGAAATTCGGGCATCTCCAGATGTGAAGCATATCTGCACCAATGTTATAACATCTAGGACATTTGCTGTTGGTCCTCATTCAAAAAGCATTTAGCCATTTTGGCATATAGTGTTACATATGTAGAGTATACAGTGCATTTGGAAAGTCTTCAGACCCTTTTCATGTTTTTCCCCATCATTCTGCACCCAATACCCCATAATGACAAAGTGAAAACAGAATTTTAGAAATTTTTGCAAATTTATTGAAAATTCAAAACTCTAATTTCACATGGACATAAGTATTCAGATCCTAAACTATGATACTTTCAATTTAGCTCTGGGGGCCTCCCATTTCTCTAGATCATCTTTGAAATGTTTCTACAACTTAATTGGAGACCACCTCTGGTAAATTCATTTGATTGGACATGATTTGGAAAGACACCCCCATGTCTAAATAAGGTCTCACGGCTGACAATGCATATCAGAGCAAATTCCAAGCCATGAGGAGGAAAGAACTGCCTGTAGAGCTCAGAAACAGGATTGTGTGGAGCCACAGATCTGGGGAAAGGTACAAAAATCATTTCTGCTGCACTCAAAGTTCCAAAGAGCATAGTGGCTTCCATAATTGTTAAATGAAAGAAGTTTGGAACAACCAGGACTCTTCCTAGAACTAACCGCTCTACCAAACAAAGTAATCGGGGAGAAGGCCCTTGGTAATAAAGATGGCTAAGAACCCAATTGTCACTTTGGCTGAGCTCCAAAGACCCTGTGTGCAGATGGGAGAAACTTCCAGAAGGCCAGCCAACACTGCAGCACTCCAAAAATCTGGGCTTTGGAGCAGAGTGGCCAGAAAGTAGCCTCTCCTCAGTAAAAGACACATGAAAGCCCACCTGGATTTTACAAATAAAGCACCTAAAGGACTTGAAGACTGTCAGAAACAAGATTCTGTGGTCTGTTGAAATGAGTATTGAACTTTTTGGCCTCAATTCTAAGCATCATGTCAGGAGGAAACCAGGCACTGCTCATCACCTGCCCAATACCATCCCTACAGTGAAGCATGGTGTTGACAGCATTATGCTGTGGGGGTGTTTTTCAGCAGCTGGGACAGGGAGACTGGTCAGGGTTGAGGGAAAGATGAATGGAGCAAAGTACAGAGATATTCTTAATGAAAGCCTGATTCAGAGTGCTCTCGACCTCAGACTGGGCTCAAGGTTCATCTTCCAACAAGACAATGACCCTAAGCACAAAGCCAAGACAACACAGGAGTGGCTTAGGGACAACACTGTAAATGTCTTTGAGTGGCCTAGCCAGAGCCCTGAATTGAACCCAATCGAACATCTCTGGAGAGACCTAAAAATGTCTGTCCACCGATGGTCCCCATCCAACCTGAGAGAACTTGAGAGGATCTGCAGCGAAGAATGTCAGAAAATCCCCAAATCCAGGTGTGCAAACCTTGTGGCATCATATCCAAGAAGACTGGAGGATGTTATCGCTGCCAAAGGTGCCTTTAACTAAGTACTGAGTAAAGGGTCTGAATACTTTTGACATACTTTGCAATATTTTCGTTTTTCCTTTTGAATAAGATTACTAACATTCTGTTTTCACTTTGTTATTTTGGGTTATTGAGTTCAGAATGATGGGGGAAAACATAAATTTTTTTTATTTTAGCACAAGGCCTCAACATAACAAAATGTGAAAAAATTGAAAAGCTCTGAAGTCTTTCCTAGTGCATGGTATACCTGGCAAGTTTAATATGAATTTATCCTTTAATGTCTTAGGTGCTAGCTTCAGTGCACGGGTTCGTTTTTCCAGGGTAATATCCACACTACCCAGCTGCCATTTTTTATAGCTATTATTTAGAAATGCCATAGACTTATAAATAACAAACATGTTATACTGTACATCTATGCCATAGAGCCTTTCTTCATTTTTCTATTTATCATAAATTAAATGAATTTTGACTCCATTTTCTAAAGGATCTGGTTATCATTTGTGCCTTCAGTGCGTGCCTAAGTTGTGTATAGTAAAAATAAAAAAAATGTTTACCTAACACAAAATCTTTCAGAAAGTCTGTTAATTCTTTAACAGCATTTTTATCTACTACTTCACTATATCTAATTCCGTTCTTGTGCCAGAACATCCCTGATTCCAGTGAACTGAGATGCCCCAATATACCACTCCACCAGGGACTAAAAGAGAAATACCCTGACAGTCCCAATCTAGTCCTAAGTGCCTCTCAAATTTATAGTATCTTGCATGTAGTGGGCATATCTGTTTTGTGAATTGTAGAGATAATACCGCTCTCTAACTAGAAAAACATCTCAAAATCCTCATAATATATAAATTCTTTTTTAAGATAGTATTTTAATTAATCTGCTTCCCAAACAGTTAAGTGTTATATTTGTTAGCCAAAAAAATATAACTTAAAATCCGGCACCTGAACATTTAGGTGTTCAAAGAATTTACATTTTAATCCTAGGCCTTTTACCATTCCACAAAAATACTTACAGTGGAGGAAATAAGTATTTGATCCCTTGCTGATTTTGTAAGTTTGCCCACTGTCAAAGTCATGAACAGTCTAGAATTTTTAGGCTAGGTTAATTTTACCAGTGAGAGATAGATTATATAAAAAAAAATAAAGAAAATCACATAGTCAAAATGATATATATTTATTTGCATTGTGCACAGAGAAATAAGTATTTGATCCCCTACCAACCATTAAGAGTTCAGCCTCCTCCAGACCAGTTACACGCTCCAAATCAACTTGGTGCCTGCATTAAAGACAGCTGTCTTACATGGTCACCTGTATAAAAGACTCCTGTCCACAGACTCAATTAATCAGTCTGACTCTAACCTCTACAACATGGGCAAGACCAAAGAGCTTTCTAAGGATGTCAGGGACAAGATCATAGACCTGCACAAGGCTGGAATGGGCTACAAAACCATAAGTAAGACGCTGGGTGAGAAGGAGACAACTGTTGGTGCAATAGTAAGAAAATGGAAGACATACAAAATGACTGTCAATCGACATCGATCTGGGGCTCCATGCAAAATCTCACCTCGTGGGGTATCCTTGATCCTGAGGAAGGTGAGAGCTCAGCCAAAAACTACTCGGGGGGAACTTGTTAATGATCTCAAGGCAGCTGGGACCACAGTCACCAAGAAAACCATTGGTAACACATTACGCCGTAATGGATTAAAATCCTGCAGTGCCCGCAAGGTCCCCCTGCTCAAGAAGGCACATGTACAGGCCCGTCTTAAGTTTACAAATGGATGATTCTGAGAGTGATTGGGAGAAGGTGCTGAGGTCAGATGAGACTAAAATTGAGCTCTTTGGCATTAACTCAACTCGCCATGATTGGAGGAAGAGAAATGCTGCCTATGACCCAAAGAACACCGTCCCCACTGTCAAGCATGGAGGTGGAAACATTATGTTTTGGGGGTGTTTCTCTGCTAAGGGCACAGGACTACTTCACTGCATCAATGGGAGAATGGATGGAGCCATGTACCGTCAAATCCTGAGTGACAACCTCCTTCCCTCCACCAGGACATTAAAAATGGCTCGTGGCTGGGTCTTCCAGCACGACAATGACCCGAAACATACAGCCAAGGCAACAAAGGAGTGGCTCAAAAAGAAGCACATTAAGGTCATGGAGTGGCCTAGCTAGTCTCCAGACCTTAACCCCTTAAGGACGCAGCCTAGTTTTGGCCTTAAGGCTCAGAGCCCATTTTTCAAATCTGACATATTTCACTTTATGTGGTAATAACGTCAGAATGCTTAAACCTACCCAAGCGATTCTGAGATCGTTTTCTCGTGACACATTGGGCTTCATGTTCGTGGTAAAATTTGGTCGATATATTCAGTGTTTATTGGTGAAAAATTGCAAAATTTAGAGAAAATTTTGAAACAATTGCATTTTTCAGAATTGAAATGCATCTGCTTGTAAAACAGACGGTTACACCACCCAAAATAGTTACTAGTTCACATTTCCCATATGTCTACTTTAGATTGGCATCGTTTTTTGAACATTCTTTTATTTTTCTTGGACGTTACAAGGCTTAGAACATAAACAGCAATTTCTCATATTTTTAACGAAATTCCAAAAGCCTTTTTTTTAAGGTACCTCGTGAGATCTGAAGTGGCTTTGTGGGGCCTATGTATTAGAAACCCTGATAAAACACCCCATTTTAAAAACTAGACCCCTCAAAGTATTCAAAACAGCATTTAGAAAGTTTTTTAACCCTTCAGGCATTTCACAGGAATTAAAGCAAAGTGGAGGTGAAATTTGCAAATTTAATTTTTCTTGCTGAATTTCAATTTTATTCATTTTTTTTACTGTAACACAGAAAGTTTTACCAGAGAAACACTACTAAATATGTATTGTCCAGATTCTGCAGTTTTTAGAAATGTCCCACATGTGGCCCTACTGCGCTCGTGGACTAAAACACAAGCCCTAGAAGCAAAGAAGCACCTAGTGCATTTTGAGTCCTCTTTTTTATTAGAATATATTTTAGGCAGCATGCCAGGTTTGAAGAGGTGTTGAGGTGCCAAAACAGTAGGAATCTCCCAATAGTGACCCCATTTTGGAAGCTACACCCCTCAAGGAATTCATTTATGGTTGTTGTTACCATTTTGACCGCACAATTTTTTCACAGCACGTATTTGAATTGGGCTGTGAAATGAAAAAAAATTCATTTTTTCCAATAAAATTTCATTTGTGATCAAAATTTCTTATTTTCACAGGGAACAAAATACCCCATTTTGTTGCCCAATTTGTCCTTAGTGTGGCAATATCCCATTTGTGGTGATAAACTGCCGTTTGGTCCCATGGGAGGGCTCAGAAGGAAAGGAGCGCTATGTGTTTGTTGGAGTCCAGATTTTGCTGGATTGGCTTTCGGGTGCCATGTCGCATTTGCAGAGCCTCAGAGGTATTAAAGCAATGGAAACCCACCAAAAGTGACCCCATTTTGGAAACTACACCCCTCAAGGAATTCATTTATGGTTGTTGTTAGCATTTTGACCACACAGTTTTTTCACAGCACCTATTTCAATTGGGCTGTGACATTAAAAAAATGAATTTTTTTCCAATAAGATGTAATTTTTTATCAAAATTTCTTATTTTCACAAGGAACAAAATACTCAATTTTGTTGCCCAATTTCTCCTGAGTGCAGCAATACCCCAGGTGTGGCAATAAACTGCCGTTTGGGCCCATGGGAGGCCTCAGAAGGGAAGGACCATTTAGACCCCATAGTTTCTTCACAGAACTTATTTGAATTGGGCTGGGAATTAAAAAAAAATATATTTTTTCCAATAATATGTCATTTTAGCTCAAAAAAATTCTTATTTTCACAAGAAATAAAATACTCCATTTTGTTGCCCAATTTGTCCTGAGTGCGGCAATACCCCATTTGTGGTGATAAACTGCCGTTTGGGCCCATGGGAGGGCTCAGAAGGAAAGGACCACCAATTGGCCTACTGGGGATTTTCTAGTGCAAAGTCATGTATGCAGAAGCCCCTGAGGTACCAGTACAGTTGAAACCCGCAAGAAGTGACCCCGTTTTAATAACTACACCCTTAAGGCATTCATCTAGAGGTGTAGTGAGCATTTTGACCAGAGACCTACACCCCATAAACTGTAATGTGGGTTCTCCCGGGTATGGCAATACCCTACATGTGGCTGTTATCAGCTGCCTGGACACACAGCAGGGCTCAGAGGGGAAAGACGAGGGGGGATAAGCTGTGCGGAGTGCATCAGGGTAAGTAAAATTGGGGTAAATTATAAACCAAGGGATGTATGATAAATTTTAAAACACTTTCATACAGAGCTCTGGTTATTCGGGACACGTGTCACATTGATATATTGTGTCATCCCTTATCGCCCTCTTATAGCAGACTTTGCACCTCTTTTGACTTTTTCCCTTCTTGCCAGTTTGGGGAACTTCTCCTGGAAAGTGTTGCCGCCTTGGTACGATGCGTGTGGCCCCGCTTCCAGAAGTACTGGGTGCCCCCTCTTCTTGGTCCCTAAAGATTAGGTTCTTGATAATCACCTCTTGAAATTCCAGGAAAGTTCCCGTCTGGCCTGCACATCGACGTAGCACGTACGCATTGTACAAAGCCATCTGTATGATGTGCCCGGCCAGCTTCTTATACCACACCGCATGGCGCTGTAGGGCTTCAGGGCTAAGTCCATCCCTCCCATGTACCTATTGTAGTCCAGGATGCAGTTTGGTTTGGGGGTGGCCTTTCCTTCATATATCCTAAACCTGTAGGTATACCCTGATGCACTCTCGCAGCTTATACATCTTCACGCCATACCTTGCCCTCTTACCCGGCAGGTACTCGCGGAATTGAACCCTCCCTTTAAAATGTACCAGGGACTCATCAATAGAAATACACTTCTCGGGGGTGAATTCTTGGGAAAACTGGGCACTGGAACGGTCTAATAGGGGTCTCCGTTTATACAAACGGTCAAAACTGGGGTCATCTCGGGGTGGGCACGGCTCATTATCAGTATAATGTAAGAAGCAAAGTATTGCCTCATTTATTTATTTTTTTAGGTTCCAGTTCAGTTCTGAAGTTGCTTTGAGGGGCCATATATTAGAAACCCCTATCAAATACCCCATTTTAGAAACTAGACCCCTCAAAGTATTCACAACAGCATTTAGAAAGTTTATGAACCCTTTAGGTGTTTCACAGAAATTTAGCGCAAAGTAGAGGTGAAATTTACATTTTTTTTTTGTCAGAAAATCCTCTTTATACCATTTTTTTTTATAACACACAAGGATTTATCAGAGAAACGCAACTTAATACGTATTGCCCAGATTCTGCAGTTTTGAGAAATATCCCACATGTGGCCCTAGTGCGGTAATGGACTGAAGCACCGGCCTCCGAAGCAAAGGAGCACCTAGTGGATTTTGAGGCCTCTTTTTTATTCGGCACCATGTCCGGTTTGAAGAGGTCTTGTGGTGCCAAAACATTGGGAACCCCCCAAAAGTGACCCCAATTTGGAAACTAGACCCCTTGAGGAATTCATTGTAGTTTTCTTGGGGTGCATGCGGCTTTTGGATCAGTTTTTATTCTATTTTTAGGTGGCGTGGTGACTAAACAACAGCAATTCTACTATTGTTTTTTTATTCTTTTTTTTTTACTGCGTGCACCGTGCGCTATAAATGACATATTCACTTTATTCTGCAGGGCGATACGATTACGGCGATGCCATATGTTTATAGTTTTTTTCTATGTCTTATGGCGTTTGCACAATAAAATACGTTTTGAAAACAATCATTCACTTTTTGTGTTATCATATTCTAAGAGCCAGAACGTTTTTATTTTTCAATTAATAAAGCCGTGCGAGGACTTATTTTTTGCGTAACGAACTGTAGTTTCGATCAGCACCATTTTTCGGTACATGCGACTTTTTGATCTCTTTTTATTCCATTTTTTGGGAGGTGAAGTGACCAAAGAATTGTGATTGTGGTACGGTTTATTATTATTTTCTTTTACGGCGTTCACCGTGCGGGATAAATAACGAAATAATTTTGTAGTTCAGGCCGTTATGGACACGGCGATACCAATTATGTATAGTTTATTTGTTTTTTTATATATTTTTATTAATAATAAATGACTGATAAGGGAAAAAGGGGGATTTTTACTTTTAATACTTTTAAAACGTTTATTTTCTTATTTTGACACATCTTTTTTTAACTTTTTTTTTACTGTATTACTTTGTCCCACTAGGGGACTTGAGGGCAGGAGGCCCTGATCGCAATTCTAATACACTGCACTACATGCATAGTGCAGTGTATTAGAACTGTCAGCTACTCACTGACAGCAAGCATAGTGGGTCCTGACGTTGTTAGGACCCACTAGGCTTCCGTCTATGGCATAGCCGGACGCCATTGTTTGGTGTCCGGTTGCCATAGTCACCATCGCCGGCCGCTATCGCGTAGCAGGCCGGCGATGGCAGCTTAACCCCTAAAAAGCTGCGATCTCTATAGAACGCGGCTTTTAAGGGGTTAATCAGCGGGGACACAGCGATCGGTTCCCGCTGTAGGAGCTGTGACAGCTGCTGAACAAGACAGCAACTGTCACAGCTCCTGTATGTGTCGGGAGGACGGCCGAAACGGCCGTTACTCCCGAGACGTACTATTAGGTCATGGAGCGCGAACGATACAGCTGCCATGACCTAATAGTACGTCCAGGAGCGGGAAGGGGTTAATCCCATTGAAAACTTATGGAGGGAGCTGAAGATCCGAGTTGCCAGGCGACAGCCTCGAAATCTTAATGATTTACAGATGATCTGCAAAGAGGAGTGGGCCAAAATTCCATCTAACATGTGTGCACACCTCATCATTAACTACAAAAACGTCTGACTGCTGTGCTTGCCAACAAGGGTTTTGTCACCAAGTATTAAGTCTTGTTTGCCAAAGGGATCAAATACTTATTTCTCTGTGCACAATGCAAATAAATATATATAATTTTGACAATGTGATTTTCTTTTTTTTTTTTTATATAATCTATCTCTCACTGGTAAAATTAACCTAGCCTAAAAATTCTAGACTGTCCATGTCTTTGACAGTGGGCAAACTTACAAAATCAGCAAGGGATCAAATACTTATTTCTTTCACTGTATATGATACTATTCAACATTTAAAATTTCGCATTTGGTATACATAAAGGTGAAATATGGAGGACCTACAGTAATTGACATAGAATTACCATTTTAGGCAGTACAACTCTTGCACCAATCAAGATTATATGGCGCCCACAAATTGATAACTTATCTCTGTTTTTTTTTTTCAATATTTGTCCTCGATTTAATTCGGTATATTCCTCAGTATGTCTGCTTATTAAGATACCCAGATATTTAAAACAATTAGATGGATTTATGCTGTAGCCCTCAGCTATAGGCGGCCTATCCTGATCCAAAAAGACAAGAGAGTCGCTTTTTTCCTATTTACTTTCATCCCAGAGTATTTAGCGAATCGCTCCACCGCTGCAATAACTCTGGTGCATAAGTTTCTAGCATCCGCCAGGAAAAACAACATATCATCTGCATAAGCCCCACTAAGCCCTCTGGCTGCAGCGGTCACATGCTACATGCATTTAAACAAGCAGCGGGACTGCCGCCGGAGCAACCGCGCTGGATAGCCAGGTGCAAGGATAGGTAAGTATTGCTTTTTTGTTTTATTTATTTAATTTGCAGCCCCTAAGATTTTTTTTAAATTCCCAGATAACCCCTTTAACCAGTTATGGATGAAGGAGATGATATTGCCAGACTGTTCCTACAGGGAAACCAAGCAAGCAAAGAATAGACTGGTTAGACCGGTCTTCCAAATCCCTCACTTTCTGTTCAAGCTGCCCATTGACAACCAATAATGTATCTAGTTTTTTCATTAACACCGCAACATTTTCTTCCACCTTGTCTACATGCTACTCGGCCCCTGACAAGCGATCCCTATATTTTTGCATGTCATTTATTATCAGCCATTTTTCTGCTTTAATGCATGAAGTTTGGTCAGCTAAGGACTTGAGTTCAAAAATACAGCTCTGTACTAAAGAAAAATATCATGTAAGGTAGGTTCTGATACTATTTCCTTGCTAATCTGGTGAATTTTGCACTTCAAGGCTACCTTGGGCTAGCATCACTGTAGTGATTTTATCTGTTTTTTAGTACGGGTATGATGGTCCCCATTAGGTAGGGATATGCAGGACCCACCATAGGCGGTTGTCGGTTCAATTCGCTATTCATCGGGGATTCTTTTCCTATTTTAAGCTTTTTGACTGAACTGGGTGAACTCCAAAACATATCCAGCATAAAAACTTCAGCTCCACTTGGGGGCTCCATTTGCGATTTATTTCCACCATTTTCGCTGGCAGAACTCGTCAAAATACTTGCAAAGAAGCCTTAGGGTAAATATATTCTTTATATGCACTGGCGGTATAATTCTATTTCATTAGGATTCTGCCCCCTTTCTCCTAATATAGAAGCTTACCAAAGCAGTGCAGTCCAGTGGCTAAAGAAGGCTTTAAATAGGCTTACCCCACAGCAGGGCTTATAACGTTGACTTAAGTTAGGTATCACCTCTCCAGCAATGTTATTTAGATAAAGAAGGATATTGGAAAGTTCTCATCCAGTTCTAGCTGCTGTGACTCCCTTTGTTCAGCCAGAAATTTCTTTCTGCAGCTTCTTTATTATATGTTTTGTTACTTGTTACAGCAAACATCACTTTTTTTTTTTCTCCCGATCTACCAGTTCCGTTCATGCGCATTCCTTTCTCTTCTCTACTTCCAGGAGCGGGGCGTTACTGTAGATTTCCTGGCATGCCCCAAGTCTTCTTATCTGCAATGCATACACAGCTGTAGGATTAACTAAATCAGACTTTCCCCACAACTACACAAGCAGTTGCTCTGGAAGATAGCCCTCTCACACGTATGACTAGGGATTACTGACGCGCCGTACGTAAAGGCTCCAGGAGTTGGACCCACCACATGCTCCAGAGCTACTGCTGTGTAAGAGTAATAGCTCTGGAAAATAGCCCTGCCCCATGTACGCCATGTTATTGATGACGTTGTGTTCATTGGGGCAGTGCCATTACTGGGGTATGGACATGTGACCAATGTATGCGACGTTAGAGTGGCGAAGAAATTTCCAGTGGCGGCGGTGGGATAACATGACCGAGCTATGAATCTAATAAAGGGATTTTTTTTAAAATTTGTTGTTGTTTCATGAACAAAGAATGACACGGAGGCATTTGGGTCAAAAGTAAGGAACAGATATAGATATACATTTTGTAGTGTTCACTCTCATGCTGTTGTGGGCTTCGTAGTTGTTTGACCTCATAATTATTTTTGTTTTCTTTATCTCTAAAGGAACATTCCAGATGAAATATATACACTGTGTTATGGGCGTAGGTATAGGACTTGAGAGGAAGGTGCATGACCTAGATTTGATGCACACCTCATTGGTGTTTTTTAAATTTCTGGGTCATGTACCACCCCCTTAGAGCCAAGGCACTAGGCAACCCATAATTTGGGCTATGATGGGACTGGTGTGCATAAGGATACATTTGCACTTTAAGTTTGACAATAACAAACTATATGTTGACAATAAATAAATAGTTCCATTGTCATCCCCGAAAATATCAAGTATATTTCTTAGGTGAACACAAAACATTAACTTTTAACAATGAAAATATCTGGAAAGCCACCGGTAGTTAATTTGTCGCATATATCTTTTTTTTTTTATTACAGAATGTGAACTAGAAATCTGTAATGCGCTCTGTTCATATGCAGTAAGGTGCATGTTTGTATGGTTTGTTATCTGAAACGTTGTCCCTTAGTATTCTAACAGTGCGCTGAGCCTTTCCTGGCTCAATGATTAATCTTTAACGGATGCTGTTAAAAGGCACCTTTTATCTAGATGGGTTTGTATTCTATAGTATTGCAGCTATACAGTGTTATATTGTAGGCATCCGCTACATGACGATTACTTGAAGTGCCAATCAGGATCCAGAAGAAATGAGTTCAGTTTCTATTTTACAGTTATTCAGTAGAGCTGGTAGGGATGTGGGACCTGCTTCCATGCATCAAAAAAAGATGTAGATGTATTTTTAAGATCCAATGTCTTAGGCCCTGTTCACACAGAGTTTTTTTTTACGTGGAAACCCGCATTGGAAAAGGCGCAAAAAACGGCCGAAAATGCTTCCCATTGATTTCAATGGGAGGCGGAGGAATTTTTTTCTCGCGAGCAGAAAGAATGTCTTGCGGGAAAAAGAAGCAACATGCCCTATCTTCGGGCGTTTACGTCTCTGACCTCCCATTGACATCAATGGGATGCAGAGAAAGCGTTTTTCGTGGCGTTTTTGCCCAGGCGGAATTTTGAGGCAGAATTTTATGCCTGCAAAAAACTCTGTGTGAACAGGGCCTTAGGTTATCAATTTAACAGTTTGCTACAATGTATCAGTGATGGTAGGATGTTGCACACAGAGAACTGCCTAGCCTGAATACTAAATTTGAGCAAACTGTCAGCTGTGAGAAGAATGAAATCTGTGCCAGTTTTCCTTCTCCGGAATGTAATGATAAGGCTTAAATGGGTGGGCCACGTCAAGAAAACGATCAGTAGTTCATTCTAAACTGAATTTTAGCTAATGTTCTATTTGACTTTATATTCAGATATATTCAGTTTTTCTGGGTTTTAAGCCATGTCCCCTTATGCCCACATCTCCCATCCATAATATGGCCAAGGAGCTTGTGACGAGGCACGTCACTCTGCATCCCACATTGTAACACATTATGTCTGCCTTAGTTTCCAGGACACACTGTGTCCTGTGTCCTGCTTTCAGGATGCACTGTGTCCTATGTTTTGCGGAGCCTTTCCATGGCACAGACACCTTCCCGTAAATATAACGGAAGGTGTCCGTGGCAATAGAAATGAATGGGTCTGTAATTACGGTCCGTAATTACGGATGAATTCTACGGTCGTGTGCATGGGGCCCAGGTGTACCCACTACTCAGACAGTTAAAAACATTTTCTGCCTAAAAACAAAATCATTCCAGTAATTGGGGGCAGCGTGAGAGAATCCTTTGCTTGAGAGTTCTCACATCATCCAGATAGACAGGGTTTCCTCTACCCTGCCTCACCTTATAGACTGATTCCGAGATTGCATTGTATGCACTTACTGCCTACTCGTTTTATGTTCATTATGTGAATTCAAGGGGTTGACCACTTCAGAAAACTATCAGAATCACATTCTAAACAGTATTTTAGTAAATGTATTATTTGACTTTATATGCAGTTCCGCACTGTTGATCTGTGTTTATAAGCCACACCCCCTTGTGAATACAACTGTATCTTCTTTATGCCCACAGATCCCATCCACAATATTGCTGAGGATGGAGGAGCATGTGACTAGACACACCACTCTGCATCCTCAATCCATACCCTATTTTTAGCTTTTTACAGACCGTGCTCCCATACTTTATAGTGGGAGCTTGGGCCGCAAATGCGGACGACTGTCCACGGCCGGCCGTAGCCGCAATCACGGACCAGGATTACAGATAAGGCCGTGTGCAGGGAGGTTTAGATCTCACTGGTTAACCCTTGAAAGACACCTCTCAGATATTCACATCTATGAAAGTAACATTTAACGCATTATGTATTTTTTTAGTTTTAAACTTCTTTATTATAACTAATTTTTCAATGTATCCCTATCATACATCCCTTCACAAAGCATCAATAAACAAACAAAAGGCAAAAAAATAAATTTGAGATATATATACATATATATATATACATACAGTGAAGGAAATAAGTATTTGATCCCTTGCTGATTTTGTAAGTTTGCCTACTGTCAAAGACATGTCTAGAATTTTTAGGCTAGGTTAATTTTACCAGTGAGAGATAGATTATATTAAAAAAAAAACAGAAAATCACATTGTCAAAATTATATATATTTATTTGCATTGTGCACAGAGAAATAAGTATTTGATCCCTTTGGCAAACAAGACTTAATACTTGGTGGCAAAACCCTTGTTGGCAAGCACAACAGTCAGACGTTTTTTGTAGTTGATGATGAGGTTTGCACACATGTTAGATGGAATTTTGGACCACTCCTCTTTGCAGATCATCTGTAAATCATTAAGATTTCGAGGCTGTCGCTTGGCAACTCGGATCTTCAGCTCCCTCCATAAGTTTTCGATGGGATTAAGGTCTGGAGACTGGCTAGGCCACTCCATGACCTTAATGTGCTTCTTTTTGAGCCACTCCTTTGTTGCCTTGGCTGTATCTTTCGGGTCATTGTCGTGCTGGAAGACCCAGCCACAAGCCATTTTTAAAGTCCTGGTGGAGGGAAGGAGGTTGTCACTCAGGATTTGACGGTACATGGCTCCATCCATTCTCCCATTGATGCAGTGAAGTAGTCCAGTGCCCTTAGCAGAGAAACACCCCCAAAACATAATGTTTCCACCTCCATGCTTGACAGTGGGTCATAGGCAGCATTTCTCTTCCTCCAAACACGGCAAGTTGAGTTAATGCCAAAGAGCTCAATTTTAGTCTCATCTGACCACAGCACCTTCTCCAAATCACTCTCAGAATCATCCAGATGTTCATTTGCAACTTCAGATAGGCCTGTACATGTGCCTTCTTGAGCAGGGGGACCTTGTGGGCACTGCAGGATTTTAATCCATTACGGCGTAATGTGTTACCAATGGTTTTCTTGGTGACTGTGGTCCCAGCTGCCTTGAGATCATTAACAAGTTCCCCCGTTTAGTTTTCGGCTGAGCTCTCACCTTCCTCAGGATCAAGGATACCCCACGAGGTGAGATTTTGCATGGAGCCCCAGATCGATGTCGATTGACAGTCATTTTGTATGTCTTCCATTTTCTTACTATTGCACCAACAGTTGTCTCCTTCTCACCCAGCGTATTACTTATGGTTTTCTAGCCCATTCCAGCCTTGTGCAGGTCTATGATCTTGTCCCTGACATCCTTAGAAAGCTCTTTGGTCTTCTTGCCCATGTTGTAGAGGTTAGAGTCAGACTGATTAATTGAGTCTGTGGACAGGAGTCTTTTATACAGGTGACCATGTAAGACAGCTGTCTTTAATGCAGGCACCAAGTTGATTTGGAGCGTGTAACTGGTCTGGAGGAGGCTGAACTCTTAATGGTAGGTAGGGGATCAAATACTTATTTCTCTGTGCACAATGCAAATAAATATATATAATTTTGACTATGTGATTGTTTTAATTTTTTTTTATATATAATCTATCTCTCACTGGTAAAATTAACCTAGCCTAAAAATTCTAGACTGTTCATGACTTTGACAGTGGGCAAACTTACAAAATCAGCAAGGGATCAAATACTTATTTCCTTCACTGTATATGTAGTGTCCTATATATATATATCTAGGTTCCTAAATTGAGAGTGGAGTTGAGAAATCATTTCTTTATTTTTATGGGTCTGCAAAAGTTTTCAAATGTTGAACTGGAAGTCCTAGATGTAATAAAAACAGATTTAAAGAATGTTGAAATGAAGCGATGCATTTTCATATATCTAAAACGTTCTCTTAAGGAGGTGTTCATATAATTTCTCAATTCTTTAAAAGATTTAATTTTCCCATTTCAGTGGAAGATGGACGTGAGGTGTCAATGTATTCACCATTAAAAGGCAGCAGGAGTCTGCCATGAGGGGAAATGTGGGTTATGAAAAACGTTTTGCAAAGAGGAGTGGTTGGACATTAGGTTAAAGGGGTTTTCCAGCCAGTAAAATTTGATGGCCTATCCGCAGTATAGGCCATCAATAGCTGATGGGTCGGGGTCCGACTTCCGGGACCCCCTCCGATCAGCTGTTTTTAAGGGCGTGCAGCACTTATACGAGCGCTGCTTTCCCTTCATTTCTTCTTGCTCACTGTGAATCTTCAACACGCATTTAACGGCGATTCACAGGTATTGCAGCCTTTTCACCAATTTAAGTGCGAGCGATGCACCTCCTACAAAAAACAGCTGATCGGCAGGAGTCCCGGGAGTCGGACCCGACCCATCATCCATTGATGGCCTATTCTGAGGATAGACCATCAATTTTTACTGGCTGGAAAACCCCTTTAAAATTATTTCTATGAGTATACCAGAGTCATAGGGAATGTGTGACCACTTTATTATTAACTGAACTTAAAGGGGTTTTCCCATGAGAGAAATTTAGGACATATCCACAGGATATGTCCTAAATGTCAGGTAGATGCGGGTTCTACCTCTAGGACCCGCACCTATCTCCAGAACGGGGCCCCCTAAACCACGTTCAGCCGTTCTGTGTTGCGGCTGAATGAGGTGAATTCCGACCATGAAAAAAGTTACATGGTCGTGAGTTACTTAAATCGCATAGCTCGCTGAACTACGCTGTTTCCGTAAGTCCCATAGAACTGAATGGTAGTTATGGAAACAGCGTAGCTCGCATGCTATGCTAGTTCCGTAACTGACATTCACTACTGTGGGAGTTACAGAAACAGCATAGCTCAGTGAGCTATGCTGTTTACGGCACTCACGACCATATAACTTTTTTCATGGTCGGAATTCACCGCAGTCAGCCGCAACACAGAGCGGCTGAACGGGGTTTAGGGGGCCCTGTTCTAGAGATAGGTGCGGGTCCTAGAGGTAGGACCCACATTTACCTGACATTTAGGACATATCCTGTGGATATGTCCTAAATGTCTCTCATGGAAAAACCCCTTTAAGTGTGTGTGTATAGATGAAGGGACCACATCAGGGCTCGTGCGGTAGAGTGAGACATAGAAAGTAATTCAAATAAGGCCCACTTCCTGTGATGTGGGTTATCATTCCACACTGAAATTTAAGAAAATAGCGCAGCAAGGTAATACAATTTTAGATTTGGGAGCCACAGGCCTCTAGACATTGGACCTCCGATAGTCTGTCTACAAACCCTGGGTCTGCAGCAGGCCCAGATAAATTAGCCAATAATGCCCTTGATATTTGCCAGAACATGCTTGGGGACAAGCACAGGTAAAAATCTGAATAAATATAGCACCTTAGGAAAAATAGTGATGTGGATAGTTGACAATCTCCCTATTTAAAGAGGAGCTGTCACTAGCTCCTACAAAGTGAGTTATTAGACTCACGTAATTGCTGCTGTGTCTGTGAGTCCAGCGGTGGGTGTTGCTTACTTTTGCATTTTCCCAAATGGGCGGAGGTAGCAGGGAGTCTCTGACGCTGACCTATCAGCGTGAGGGCTTATTTAGACAAGCGTGTAATACGTCAGTGCAACACGCGTGATTTTCACGCGCCTCGCATGGACCTATGTTAGTCTATGTCTATGTCTGTGTCCGCTGCGTAAAACTCACGACATGTCCTATATTTGTGCGTTGTTCACACATCACGCACCCATTGAAGTCAATGGGTGCGTGAAAATCACGTGCAACACACGGAAGCACTGATTCGCACAACAGCAGTAAAAAGTATGAATGAAAACAGAAAAGAACCTTCTTTTCTGTTTACAAACATACAAACAGAGTGTCATAATGACGGCGGCTGCGTGAAAATCACGCAGCCACGCATCATACGTGTCTGACACACGGAGCCGTTGAGTACCTTTTGCGCGCGCAAAATGCAGCGTTTTTGCACGCGAAAAACGCACACGCTCGTGTAAATCCGGCCTGAGGCTGTTTCCTTCAGACAATTCCTAGGCCAGCGTCATCACATGAGTCTTAAGTGCATCATCGCGTGAGTGAAATATTGGGGCCCAAAGCTTCAAACTTAGCGAGGGAGAGCAGTTTAATGGCCTCTGCAACTTCCTCCTCTGTGATGGCAGAGTTTAGTGAGGAAGTAACTTTGGAGGAAATAGTTTGGAGGCCCAAATCCGAGAACCACCGACTGACCACATCTATTTGTATGGGCGTAGAGAAGTGATATAGTTTTGCACAGTATAAGTGCGTGCTATCTAACATTAGATCAGGGTCTGAAGTGAGTGTGCCTTGAGGGATGTGAATTTGGTAAATCAGTTTGCCTCTAGTCTGCGCATTAAGCTTTTTGTTGTTGGTGTAAGTAGAAAATGTAGTTGTCCCCCATCCAATCGCTTTTTCTGCCTTCAATTCTTAAATGCGCATTATAGATTTTTGATAATTCAGAATTTATGATATCTGTGGGATTTTATTGTAACTTCTTATCTAGTCTAGTGAGTTTGGCTAAGGGTCATGATAACTCAGCATGGTGTTGATTCTTATGAGCCAAGCCCCTTTGGATGAGATGTCCTCTAATTCTGCATTATGGATTTTTTTTAATACCAGTAGGGAGTTGTTCTGTTTCTTCTGTTTTTTTAAGTAAAATATTTTAAATGTGTAACTTTTATTTGTTCATTCATTTATATGCAGTATTTCAACAGTACAAGCTGATTGTGCCAGTACTTCGCAAATATAGCAAATTGAATTACAGTTAGGTAGGCTTCTATGGAAATAAAGAGGTTAATGTTTAATGAAAATTCTTTTTTAAGATTCTGCATTTCTTTTAAAAGTAATAAAAAGCCTTGAGCACCAGAGAGGTGTTATATAATTGAAGGAAGAATTAGTAATTGAATTTAGTCAGTAGGGGCCACTTCAAATACCATAATCCAATGACTTGGTTTTGTTCTTTAAATATACTTTTCTTTGCAAGAAGAAAAAAATATTCGCATTTCATGTCATAAAAAAAAGGCTCTTAGGTGAATGAAGAAGTCACTTTGACATAACAAAATAGAATAAAAGCTTCATTTTTTTCTATGTACAAATTTTTTTTTTTACTTATAATATCATTACTTTTAGCTATCATTCTCAGAAATACTACTTTTTCCTATTTTTTACATTTCTTATATATATTCATTCTGTAAAGATAGGCAGTACTGTTGACAGCTTTTTCAGACAGTTTTCCTGAAAACCGAGTGGTGTGGCTTGATAGATGTGACAATAAGATGAGATTAGGGACATCTAAAGACTTCTAGTGCACTTTGTATGTCAAGTGAACTTATCGCATTGGTGGGCGGCCCAAGTGGGAAATGGCCAGAAAATGGCATCTCCTGTTCCATCTGTTGGAAATGCACATTGTAAATAGATAAATAATTAATAATAAATATAGTTGACAATATTTAGTTTGTACATTTTGTAAGCAATGTGTAAGTAGCCAAAGGAACTATTCATGTAAACACTGCTTACCATTGTAGGGGAAACTTGGTATAATAATAATAATAATACTAATAATAATAATAATAATAATAGAATAATAATAATAGAATAATTAGGATGTAGTTGCATACTTATATTCGCAGACATTAAATATAGGCAATTATTTATGACTAGAGATATTTAATAAATGGGCATGGATTGATGAACACCCTGGTAACTGTATGATGCTTGGTAAATTTGCTAGGAGGATAGTGAATATTTGTCTTGTGGTACAATATCTCGCCTTGTGTACTGCAGAAGAGTTAGAGTATGTGCACACACAAAATCAAAAACGTCTGAAAATACGGAGCTGTTTTCAAGGGAAAACAGCTCCTGATTTTCAGATGTTTTTTTAAGCAACTCGCGTTTTTCGCTGCGTTTTTTACCGCCGTGTTTGGAGCTGTTTTTCCATAGAATCAATGAAAAATGGCTCCAAAAATTTCTCAAGAAGTGACATGCACTTCTTTTCCGCGGGCATTTCAATCAATAGGCAGATGTTTGGAGGCGTTCTGCTTCCGATTTTTCAACAGTTTTTCGGCCGTTTACAGCCCGAAAAACGTCAGAAAATAAGCTATGTGAACATATCCTTATAGTGATATTTCAGTATATTAAAATATAGTCTGTTACTTAGATGTAAATATCTGTAATTTGTTAAAAGTAAATACATTCTGGATATGGAATTTTTTTCTCAAAATTCATAGGATACAAAGAGACACTGCTGTGCACGTATAAATACCAGTAACATAAAAAATGTCAGTAAATAAAAAATTGTATGTATTGTATTTCATGGTATGAAATATTTAAAAGTTTTATTTTTCATTCCGTACCACAGATTATAGATTTTCAGCAATGTCACATGCTTACTCTTTTAAGCACTCCTTTAGTAGGTGGATTTACATCTCCTCAGCAACACTGTATATAACATATCACCGTGCATCAGAGAGGCGCTACTAGTCAGACAATCAGCAAGCGCTCCTTAGTATTACAGTTTTAATATATTTTGTTATATGGCTCGATGAACCTAACAGCTAAGGCCATGTTTTCACGTTCAGGATTTGATGAAGTTTTAGGTGCAGAATACTGGCCTAAATCCCCGTCAAACCCATACTCATTTCTCATCCAATCCTCATCAATTACACTTACATTCCTTATCCAACGCAAGTGATAATGCAAGCTATAACCCATTATTTACATGCAGCACGCAGACACTCATGCAGATTTTTGAAAAAAAGAAAGTGACATGCTCATGTAAATTTCACACAGAAAGGCTGCAGATTAGCTACATTAAATAACATTGTGGCTAATCCACATGTGGATCCGCTGGCACGTTTGTGGCAGAAATCAGAGTATCAGCCTCGGATTTCTGCCACGGATTCTTTGTAAAAAAAAATGTGTTGGATTTGTTCTTGCAGTTATAAAATAAAAGCATTTTTAACAATTTTTCATAATGCTTATAGTCATTGTGCTCTGTTCAACATCTTTACAAATGTCAAAAGCATTTACTAATATCCAGGTATTAAAAACAAAAAATATTTTTTACACTTAGTAAAATTAATATCCAATCTTGAAATGTATCAACTAGCGCCCTAAGGCACATAAAAAAAAAAAAAAAGCTGGATAAAGAATATGAGCAAAAAATATCAAAAAAATATCATCTTTCAATATAATGTTACCTGTGACATTTACTCCCTTCATTGTATGTAATTTACTAAAACAAAATATTTTGTCTGTTTTATCAGTTTAAAACATTTTACGATCAGAAAGATATATTTTAAGTGAATTACTCTCCAAAAATCTCCCGCTGTACATGATAAACGTTTCCATAGTACTCCATTAGCCCGACGAAGACCAAAAGGGTATCCTTTCGGTCTCCTTCGGGCTGGTATATGTCCATATACCTTTTTTTTGTGTAGAATGGAATAGCGTAGTAGACTACGCTATTCTATTCTGAGGGTTCCCGCAAAAAATTACAGTGAGGTATATGTTTTTTTAACATGGGTGCCTATGGGTGTACGATGACTCTGTATGGCATTTGTCATAGGTATACTTTAAACAGCAGTGATGTCAGGAGCTTTCCAATGCCGGATTTTCCCGGGCAGAGCATCGGAAGCGCTCTATCTGTGGACTTTGGTCCTGGGGTAGCTCCTGACATCACTGTGGACAATGATGCCAGGTAATTTCCCAGGCCAGAGTTTGCTCTGGCTGGGGACTCGATCATTTTAGGTTTTAACTTCACTGTTCATATATATTCAGTGGTCAGGGACTTTTCCAGGATCGAGTCCCTGGCCAAAGTACTTGCGATGCTCTGGCTGGCAACTACGGCATTGTAGCTCCTGACATCGCTGTCCATATAAGGACAGTGACATCAAGAGCTTTACCAGGCACAGTTTTTCAGGTAGCCCTCTATCTGGGGGTTTGGACAATGTATCCCAATGTATGCTTATACAGCCTTCCATCCGAGGTATACGCCAGGAATCCCCAGGTATACATACGATGGAAGGCATCGGACCTTTGTTTTATTTATTTGCACCATATTAAGGCATCTTAAAGATATTGTAATATCTTTATATTGTAGAGCTATATTACTAGATGCATTCACAAATGTTGAAATTCAACAAATTCTTATGAACATATGCTGATCTGCAGCAAAATAACGCACGCAATAAAATGACTGCTGCAGTACTTTACTGCTGTGTGAAAATGCAACTTATACATTCGAACTAAGGGACTAATAAAACAGTCCATCTGTCTGCGCCCATCCATAGTATGTAAGCATTCTGTGATGCCCGGTGTCGATGAACAGCGGCATTCCCCTCTTACCGGCAGCTGTGACTGCAGGACTGTGAAACTCTGCTGGCGTCTTCCTCCCCAGGGATGCCGGCGCACTCTGCTCTCTGCCTCCTCCCCCTGACTATGCCCGTAGGGCACGCCCTGGTGCTCATTCTTAAAGAGACAGCACGCGCACCAGTAAAGTGTCCCCAGCCTATCCCAGGACAACCTGTACTATTTAAAGAAATCTATCCACCAGCCCAGTGCCTGAGCAATGTTAGCGCTAACCCAGAGTTAGTCCGCGAAGGTTCCGTATACAGTTCCCCAAAACCTGTGTCTGTAACTATCCAGTATCCAGTATGTCTGTCCAGTGTCCGTGTCAAGTCCTGTATCCGTGTCCAGCGTCCGTGATGACTCCTGTGTTGGTGACGACTCCTGTGTTGGTGACGACTCCTGTGTTGGTGACGACTCCTGTGTTGGTGACGACTCCAGTGTCCGTGATGACTCCAGTGTCTGTGACCAGTTCAGCTTCCGAGAATTTGGCACAAGCCAGCTTCCGATAATCCAGCAAAAGCCATCTTCCGGTAATCCAGCACAAGCCAGCTTCCGATAATCCAGCACAAGCCAGCTTCCGATAATCCAGCACAAGACTGCTTCCGATAATCCAGCACAAGCCAGCCATCAAGGTACTATTGACCAGTGACTGTTAAATACTTGTCTGGCCAGCAGCTGCTTCGTTACGCAGAGTAGCCCAGTGGGTACACATTCCCCGTGAGCGTGACACATTTTATGAAAATGTGTCTATATCTTTACTTATCTGAATCTGAAACTTTCGAATATTATGTGGTTAATAGCTACATTCTTTATTGTGTTTTTTTTTTGTTAAAGCGGAGAAGATTTCTCCGGGGGTCTTTAAAATATATGGAATTAACTTAGTCATGGATTTTCGTGGGGTAGAGTGAATCAAATTTCTAAAGTTTTATCAAAGACTTGAGTGTTTAATACAGAATAGTGCACACCTACACAAAGCAATTAACAGCTATCATACTGTACGTGTGCTGTAGTTACAATCATGTAAAGCTAGTACATTATTCTGTAATCCATTCTCTGTTATTTGATGGATTCCTTCGCATTATGTTTTTAAGTCATGCACTGCAGGTTGTGGGGATTAGATCTATAAAGATGTTTAACTCTACCTATTATTTACATCATTCAGTAGGTAAGAAAAACACCTACATACAAATAAAAATCTCTCAAATATTTCCAACTGTATTATTATCTAAATCTAATTAGGCAGCATAGGATTGTCCCACTGTCCTATATTACTAAATAGAAAAAGTAAATTTGACTGGGGGAATGTTGTATGACAGCACTAGTGGGAGCTGTTAGGGTCAGTTCACATGTTGCCTAAATATTGCGGATTTTCCGCAACGGAATTAATTGCGGAAAATCTGCAGCATAATACAGTAGCAGCAATGTGGATAAAACAGAACAAATCTCATCCACACGCTGCGTAAATACGGAGTGGAAAAATTGCTCAGAAATTGACATGCGGTGGTGAAAATTATTCTGCAGCATGTCAATAGTATTTGCTTAAATGCTGCTTATTTGTTGTGCATTTTCCCCATTGAATCCGGTGAGGAGGTAAAACACGCAACAAATAGCCGTTATTGCAGCGATTCCGGAAGTTTGTGTTTCTTTCCACAGGACGGCCTAAAGGGATGACATTTCACCTCATGTAATGAAACATTATCCCAGGAGGCCGGCCTGTTAGCAGGCCGGCTGAATGCTGCAATTTTCTGCAGCGGACATTCTGGGTGAAAAACTGCACTGGTGGCAGATACGCTGCATGCTTTTACGCAGTGAATCTGCCCCGTGTGAACACAGCCTAATGGTAGCTACCAGCATTCTAAGCTTTCCTAGACACAGATATAACTTAAAAATGGTTTAAAAGAGTTTTTTGCATATTTTGAGTATAACATTCATTATCCTTAGGGTATGTTCACACGTAGAGTCAAAAACATCTCAAAATACGGAGCTGTTTTCAAGGGAAAACAGCCTCTGATTTTCAGAAGTTTTTTGAGCAACTCACGTTTTTCACTGCGTTTTCGCTGCGTTTTTTACGGCCGTTTTTGGAGCTGTTTTCATTGGAGTCTATGAGAAAACGGCTCCAAAAGCGTCCCAAGAAGTGTCCTGCACTTCTTTTGACAAGGCTGTAATTTTACGAGCCGTCTTTTGACAGCGACGCGTAAAATGACAGGTCGTTGGCACAGTACATCGTAAAGCCCATTGAAAGTAATGGGCAGATGTTTGCCGCCGCATTGGAGCCGTTTTTTCAGACGTAATTCGAGGCGTAAAACGCCTCCATTAGGTCTGAAAATAGGTCGTGTGAACCCAGCCTAATCCCTAAATAATTTACTTCTGTCTAACATTTAATTTTTTTCTGTTTTATGTGATATTGTGTTCATTGTATTCACAATGCACTACCAGTGGGTTTTCAGAGACTACTTGAAGGACCCGAACGACCACCCGCTGTCTTTTGATGGCGGACGGTGCAGACCCACAGTTTACATCTACGTCTTTTGGCGTCGCTGTAGAAAAGGCATATGAGCACTCTTGGGAGTGCTTAATCTCTAAACAGAAGCTGTAATTAACAGCTCCTGAACTTAAAGAAGCCTTCCGAGTACAGCTGGGATCGGAACAAATTCTGACCCCAGCTGTTTAACCGTTTCATCGCCACGGTCCGTAACCGCGGCATGATCAAAGAAAACTCCTCTCTTAGATTGCACCACCGAAAACCTGGTGACGTAATCAGAGGCTGGAGAACCCTCTGCAGTCAACCCTGGTGTCCTGAACAAAAAGAACCCCAGGGCTGTCTGCTCAAAAAGCTTGCTGTTAGGACACATTATGTGCTACCCCAACGGCAGCATGTGTCAAAGTGACACAGTGTAATGAATTAGTACACAGGAGTATGCTAATCTCTCTCTCTCTCACTCTATCTATCTATCTATCTATCTATCTATCTATCTATCTATCTATCTATCTATCTATCTATCTATCTATCTATCTATCTATCTATATAAATGAATTTCTGATGTCTGTTCTTTATGCACGGCCAAATGCCGGGAACAATCTGCACCACATTTGGCACATAAGTAAATCAAGCGCTTCTGAAGGTTTAGACTGGTTTCAGCTTCACAAAAGCAAATATGACACCACTGGCTTCCAGATCAAGGACCTTCCTCCATATCACATGACCCGTATTAGCCAATAGAAGCTCGAAGGTTCTTCATTCTTAGACTCACTCACATACGCACAGTTTTAGACCAGGTTTCTATAACAACCAAGCCATTTTTCTTTACTCAACGTGTTGCTCGCTGTAAACGAACTGTACCTATACTGGATTGGAGCATTGTCATAAATTGAAACCCTTTCATACCAGTCATGCCTCCAAAAAGGAACCTGCAATTAGACTAAATACTCCTGTGGCAAAGCACATGGCTGCTGCCCGAGCTGCTGAAATGTCTTAACAGAACCAAGCCCGTGGATTTCAGCATTCTCATAAATTTAACCCCTATCAGACCCGTCATGTCTCCAAAAAGGACCCTGCACTTGGACTTTATTGGATATGTCGGCTTCATGTTAGTAGGAAATGAAGTTTTTAACCACATACACAAACAACAAACAAATAGACCAGTGTGAAGCCGGGGAACTCTGCTATTCTATATTATAAAAGTCTATGTCTGTTTGTCTGCCCTCTGTAGGCATCCAAACACCTATACCATTTGACCCCTAATTTGGCACACAGGTGCATCGGGTGTCCAGCAAGGTTTCTTTAAAGGAGAGAGATTCCACAGCACTGGACCACCAAAGGGGTGCACGCCTCTACAGAACCTGGTCCATGGTCCTCAATATTGGGCAAACAAGAATGAACAAGGAGGCAGCACTTCCAAAAATATAACAGCTTTTAATCACCCATGCGACATTTCAGTCCAACAGGACACATCAAATCACAAATATTTAAGGACTCACAGAGTCAATTGACAATGATCAATTAAAAAAAACACTATATATGTATTCAACATATTACAAATAGTTAAATCTAACATCACAGACATGAATAAAGGTGAAAAAGTGCATATAAATACAGTATAGTAAGGGACTGGTACAGACAATAAGCAGTCAAAATGTCAATAATGTGTTAATCATTAATAACTCACCCAGTGGGGAATAATAAAATAGATTGCAGAAGCAGGAAGCAGATGAACATGCTCCTCATGTAATTTTGGCGTCCCTGTATCCAAACTACGCATGTCTCACATGTGAATAGAGAGACATGCCTAATGAGACATTGCGAAATCCCGCGAGATTACGCTGTGTACTTCCCGCGCATGCGCAGTAAGTAATTAACTGTCGCAGTGGACATCTTGGAAGATGGCGATGGGATAATCAAGGTGTAGACAACTCGCTGTCCCCGATTGGCTGCAAAGCAACAATCTAGAAAATGGACTAGAGGGTCCGTTTCACACTATAGAACCACAAAAGTAGGAAAATAAGAGGAGGGGGAAAACGATAAGAACACTAACAAATCCCACCACTACGTTATGTGACCTTAAGTCAACAGGTGATGCATACAGTCTGATGTGTGAACATCCAGATAGATGCAACAATCATAACATGGAGAAATAATCATTTCCTAATGTATAAATGCAATACTATAATATTGTCCCCAATCCCTTTTTTATTAATTGATAACAATGGAATAGTGTAAACAAACTTCTCTCAAAATACTGTCCCACTTCCTAGAAGCAAACATATTAAATTGTAGGCGATAGAGTATGCTCTGTGTGAACGGCTATATCAGGGCAGCGGGAGACAGGGGAGATAGTCCAATCCACAAAATGTATCTGCAAATGACAATGAGAAAAATTCTATATATTAAAAATGTATGTTTTGCTATAATTAGATCATCGTCATAAATGTGTTCAGATTTCACATACAGAGGGAGATACTCTGCCCGGCTTTCTCAGCAACAGATCAGAGAGGTGGTTCTCAGAAGCGCAGAGACTCCTGCCCGAACCCAGGCCAGAAAGCAAGCTGATAGAGCACATCATGATGTTCAGCGTGCTAATAGTGAGCTTTGATACATGATGCTGTTTGCAATTATGATCCAACCATATTTGATGGCCAACTGGTAATTAACTCCTTAACGCCGAAGGACGGATATATCCGTCCTCAGCAGCTGCTAGTTCGCGCAGGAGGACGGATATATCCTTCCTGTGATCGCGCGGGTACTGACAGCGTACCCATGCGATCAGCGGCAGGAGCACGGCTGTTATACACAGCCTGGCTCCTGCTGCAACTGCCGGAATCGAAGCGCGCTCCAATTCCGGCAGTTTAACCCATTAAATGCCGCTGTCAATAGTGACAGCGGCATTTAATGTGTTTGACAGAGGGAGGGAGCTCCCTCTGTCACCCGATCGGCGCCCCCGCAAACAAATCGCGGGTCACCGTCGGGTTTCCATGACAGCCGGGGGTCTAAAAAAGACCCCCAGGTCTGTCTTCAGCATCTGCCTGTTAGGCGATGCCAGAGGCATGACCTAATAGATTGCCTGTCAGTTTTACACTGACAGGCAATAATGCTTCGGTATACTAAGTATACCAAAGCATTATATATGCGATCAACAGATCGCATAGTGAAGTGTCCTGATGGGACTTAAAAAAAAAATGACAATCAGTTAAATAAAGTTTGTGAAAAAAAAAATAAATTACAAAGTCAAATAAAACTACTTTTTTGGCCCAAAAAGTGGTTTTATTTAGTAAAACTGTCAAAACAAATCACACATACACATATATGGTATCCCCGCGATCATAACAACTTGACCAATAAAATGAACACATTAATGAAACCGCCGGATGTACGGCGTCCAAAAAACCCGCAAAAAACAACGGCAAAATTCTCTCTTTTCTCCCATTCCCCCCATAAAAAATAAAATAAAAGTTAATCTATAAGTCCTATGTACCCCAAAATAGTACTAATGAAAACTACACATTGTCCCGCAAAAATCAAGCCCACATACGGCCACATCGACGGAAAAATAAAAACATTACGGCTCTTGGAATGCGGCGATGCAAAAACAAGTAATTTTTTTCTAAAAGGGTTTTTATTGTGCAAACGTAGGAAAAACATATAAAACCTCTACATATTTGGTATCCCCGTATTCGTGCCGACCCATAGAATAAAGTTAACATGTTATTTACGCTGCATAGTAAACGGCGTAAATTTATAACGTGAAAATTAATGCTGGAATAGCTGCTTATTTTGAATTCTCTCCTAAAATAAAGTTAATAAAAGTTAATCAATATGTTATAAGCATCTAAAAATGGTACAATTACAAAATACAACTCGTCCCGCAAAAAACAAGCCCTTATACGGCTATGTCGACGGAATAAAAAAAAAGTTACGACTCTTGGAATGCGACCGTGAAAAAACAAAAAATAATCCTTGGTCATTAACGTGCAAAATGGCCCGGTCATTAAGGGGTTAAACTGCCAATGTTGTTAATCAACAGGCTCTGTCACAGTCTTATGACTCCATTTCCTACCAGTTTAGCTATTAGGTATTTTGGATGTTAACCCCTTCCCGACTTCCGCCGTATATATACGGCGCTGTCGGGCATGGCTTCCCGCAAAGCGCAGTACCATTACGTCGCGATGATAGTGGAGCTGAGCGCGCACCATCACCGCTGGGTGACAGCTGTATGTTACAGCTGGCACCCTGATGTATCAGCCAGGACCAGAGCTAGCATCTGATCCGGCCGATTAACCCCTCAGATGCTGCGTTCAATAGAGATCGCGGCATGTGAGGAGTTTTCAGCCACTGGCACCCCAGCAACATGATCGCTGGGTTGCCGGTGGCTTCAAAGGCGATCGGAGGCCTAATACTGCCAGCAATGGAAGCCTCCTATGCATGTATGTTACAGCGGACACCCTATGTATCGGCATTAATCCCTTCGATGCAGAAATCCAATGCGATCGCTGCATCAAAGTGGTTTGTAACAAATAGGCAGCCTGCCATGCGATGCCAAGGCTGCCAACTGCTACTAGGCCTAACAATGGCCTCCTGTTTGCCATTACAGAGCCTGATCGACTTGCTGTCAGTGAATAACTGACCATTCTAATACATTGCACTACATAGGTAGTGCAATGTATTAGAACATCAATCAAACAGTTGAAGCTTCAAGTCCCCTAGTGGGACTAAAGAAAAGTGTAAAAATAAAAGTTGTAAAAAATAAAATAAAAGTTTCAAGTAATAACATAAAACACAATCGCCCTTTTTCCCTTATCAAGTAATTTATTATTGTAAAAAAATAATAAAACCATACATATTTGGTATCGCCGCGCCTGTAATGACCTGAACTATAAAAAATATGATGTTATTTGTTCCTCGCAGTGAACGCCGTAAAAAACAACCTAAAAGATAATTCCAGAATTGCTTTTTTTTTGGTCACTTTGTCTTCCAAAAATTGAAATAAAAAGTGATCAAAAAGTCGCATGTATCCAAAACTGGTACCTATAAAAATTATAGCTCGTCTCGCATAAAACAAGCCCTCATACAGTTCCGTCGACGAAAAAATTAAAAAGTTATGGCTCTTATAACTTGGCGACAGAAAAAATACATTCTTTTTACAAAAGTAATTTTATTGTGCAAAAATTTGTAAAACATAAAAAAGTTTTATAAATTAGGTATTTCCGGAATCGTACTGACCAGCAAAATGAAGGTAACATGTAATTTATAATGCATGGTGAACGCTGTATAAAAAAAACCTAAAAAACTATTTGCTGAACAGAATTGCTGTTTTTTGATTACCTTGCCTCCCAAAAAAAAGGATAACAAGTGATCAAAAAGTCGCATGTTCCCCAAAATGGTAACAATAGTAACCACAGCTCATCCTGCAACAAAAAACAGCTCTCATACCACTACGTCTATGAAAAAATAAAATTAGTTAAGGCTTCAATAAGTCAAGAAAAAAAATATGCAGTTGTGCCGGCCCGAAGGGAACTTTTCTTCTGTTTCAAGTGGCGATTTATCAAGGCCCTAAAATTAGGGAACCAGGAAGGGGAGGACTCAAATATATTTGCTGGAAGCGAAGGCACCCGTATTATACCAAGACAATACTTCCCAGCAAAATTCCTCAAACTGCAAAGGTGTGGAGTGTGGACCAAATGGGAGATAAGTAAGGACACCATTTATCAGTGTGACACCGTCCTGTGCAGAAAGAATTGCTTCACAGCGTAATAAATATTTATGGATTATTTTATTGTTTACCCCATTATTATACAACCTGACTATGCCCCTAATATACTCTGCCCAGCTTACATATGAGCCCCAAATTATAAACTGAAATACCAGTAAAACTCCAAACAAAACTACTACCAAGCAAAATCCATGCTCCAAAAGCCAAATGGCGCTCCTTCCCTTCTGAGCCCTACAGCGTGCCCAAAACAACAGTTTACTTACACATATATGGCATGGCCATACCTGGAAGAACCCTTTGAACAATTTTTGGGGTGTATGTCTCCAGTATCATAAGCTGAGCACGACATATTTCCCACTGAAATGTCATATCTAGGGAAAAATTATAATTTTTATTTTGCACCATCCACAGCGCAATCATTTATGGAAAAGACCTGTGGGGTGAAAATTCTCACTACACCGCTTAATAAATGCCTTGAGAGGTGTAGTTTCCAAAATGGGGTCACTTCTCAGGGGTTTCTTTTATTATTTCACATCAGAGCCTCTGCATTTGTGAACCAATATTGTTTAAATTGCCAAATTAGGCCTTAATTTTGCATGGTACTCTCTCACTCCTGAGCCCTGTTGATAGTTCAGGCAAAAGATTAGGGCCACATGTCGGTTGTTTCTAAAACCGGGAAACACAGCATAATAATTAGAGAGTTGTCTTGTTATGGTGGCACAAGCTGGGCACCACATATTGGTATATCTATGGAAAAAATAAAATTTTCGCTCTGCAACATCGAGTGCACACTAACATCTGAAAAACACCTGCGGGGTTAAAACGCTCGATACACCCCTAGGTGAATACCTTGAGGGGTGTCGTTTCCAAAATGTGGTCACTGTGTGGGGTTTCCACTGTTTTGGTCCCACAGGGGCTTTGCAAATACGACATAGTGCCCAGAAACCAATCCAGCAAATTTCTGAAATAAAGTGGTGCGGTTAAAATGCTCACTATACCCCTAGATAATTTCCTTGAGGGGTCTAGATTCCCAAGTGGGGTCACTTTTGGCGGATTTCCACTTTTCTGGCACCGCAAGAGCCCTTCAAACCTGACATGGTGCCTAAAATATTTTCTAATTAAAAGGAGGGCCCAAGATCCACTAGGTACTCCTTTGATTCTGAGGCCAGTGCTTCAGTCCATTAGCACACTAGGGCCACATGTGGGATATTTATAAAAACTGCAGACACTGGGCAATAAATATTGAGTTGCATTTTTGTGGTAAAACTCTCTGTGTTACAAAAAAAGAATTAAAAATGAATTTCTGCAAAAAAAAAAGGAAATTTGTAAATTTCACCTCTACATTGCTTTAATCTCTGTGAAATGTCTAAAGGGTTAAGAACGTTCTAAATGCTGTTTTGAATACTTTGAGGGGTGAAGTTTTTAAAATGGGGTGACTTATTCGGGGTTTCTAATATATAAAGCCCTCAAAGCCACTTCACAACTGAACTGCCCCCTGTAAAAATAACCTTTTTACATTTTCTTTAAAAATATGAGAAATTGCAGCTAAAGTTCTAAACCTTGCAACGTCCTAGAAAAATAAAACAATATTCAAAAGACTATGCCGATCAAAAGTAGACATATGGAGGATGTTAATTAGCAACAATTTTGTGTGGTATAACTGTCTGTCTTACAAGCAGATACATTTAAATTTAGAAAAATTCTAATTTTTTCACTTTTTTACTATATTTTGGTGTTTTTTCACAATTAAATACTGAATGTATTAAGCAAATTTTGCCAGTAACATAAAGTCCAATGTATCACGAGAAAACATTCTCAGAATTGCTTGGATAGGTGAAAGCATTCTGAAGTTATTACCACATAAACTAAAACATGTCAGATTTGAAAAATTAAGCTCTGCCAGGAAGGTCGAAAGTGGCCAAAGTGGGAAGGGGTTAAAATTGAAATAAACAGTGTGTAACTGCCGGGGTATATAGAGCTACTAGCGATTTCCCCGTAAACCAAGAAAATACGAGGGCATGGATTGGCCTCCTGGGCACCCTTGGAATAAATCCAATGAACACACAAACAGACAGACCCGGGCAGTGCCGGGTACTTTTTCTAGTACATTATAAGTAAAAACTAAAGTTGTAAATAATGTTATCCCTTAATGGGATAAAATAATATATTTTATTGCCCATATATTACATAAAAGCAAAAAACCTACACATATTTGGTATTTACATGACTGTAATAACCTAAAGAATTAATTTAACAGGTTATTTAGCGTGAAACGTGAAAAGGATAAAAAAATAAAATAAAATGACCGCAGGCCACTGCTGATGGTGAGGAGGGGCAATGAGAGCAATAGCAGGGGCAGGCTGGGACAGAATAGGGCCACTGCTGATGGGGAGGAACAACAATTGCAGGGACAGGATAGGACTAGCAGATGTGCATCACTGCTAGTGGTAGAAGTTAGAACACGTCTATCTGGGGATGCGCGCACCTCCAGAGAGGAACAGGAGAGCAGGTCCGTGGTCATGCGGTCAGGTTAGTGTGGTAATTGCCTCCTTCCCCAGCCAACTTTAAACTGATCGGCCAACCCTTGGGGGGGGATTAATTATACAGCAAGGGAGGGTCCATCTAAATCATTGCAGAGGGCTCTATGGGGGATAATACTTTTCCCCCATAGAGCACTCAGCAGTCAGACGTTCAAACCCCCCCTTCTATATAATAAATACTGAGGACTTCTATGGGGGTCAGGGGGATTATTCCCCATTCATAGAGTCCTCTGCAGTCCCTGTGGTTAGACCCCCCCTTCAGTATAATCCCCCCCTACACGTAGAGCCGTCAGTAGTTACTAATGTATTGCAAGGGGAGGTCAGATTGTCTAACTGACCCCTGGGGGCTCTATAGGGGGGTCTGAGCGACTAACTGCTGAGGATATCCCCCACCCACAAAGACGTCATCGCCAGACACTCAGATTCCTCAGCAGTCAGTGAGGCAATCTGACCTCCCCTTGAAATATAACCCCCCCCCCCATTCGACGCTCAGTAGTTATTTTAGTACAAGTGGAGAGCTGTCTGACTACTTAAAGAGGTTTCCCCAAGAGGGAAATTTATGACATAGCCACAGGATATGTCATAAATGTCAGATAGATGCGGGTCCCACCTCTGGGACCCGTACCTATCTCTAGAACAGGGCCCCCTGAACCCCATTCTACTTCTTTCTGCTTTCGCTGCCTCCGGGCCACTTCCTGACTTCATGGTCCGGAGTTGCAAAAACAGCGTAGCTACGCTGTTTCCGTAAGTCCCATAGAACTGAATGGTAGTTACGGAAACAGTGTAGCTTGCATGCTACGATGCTTCCGTAACTGCCATTCACTACTATGAGAGTTACCGACTCTTACGTTAATAAGAAAACCCACTCCAAGGAAGACTTCACAACATATAAAAATGCACTTCTCAACTCCCAATCTGTACTTTAATTCCATACTTCATTCCCCAATGCCCCTTCCCACATTTTTCATCTCAGCTAAGGACTTTGCCACATATTTCAAACACAATATCGACAACATTAGAGAAAGCTTTAACCTACACTCCCTGTAAACTCTATCCACAACAGCTTAGTGCTCTTCTCCTATAACCTGCTTCTCCACCATCACAGCTAAAAAGCTGTCCACCCTACTCTCCAAGCGCACACCAGCTGTTCACTTGATCTAATGCCATCCCACCTCATTCCCAACCTTACTACTGTGTTCATCCCTCCACGAACCCATCTCTTCAACCTTACACTAACCACTAACAAAATAGCTTCTTCATTTAAACAGGCAACCATCACAGCCATCCTTAAGAAACCATCCCTTGACCTGTCCTTTTTGTCCAGCCATCGCTCCATCTCACTTCTCGTTTTTCCCTCAAAACCCCTTGAACAAGATCTCCACCTTAAAGTATCCCTCCAGTTATACTCTCCTGCCTGAAGTAACATTGGGCGTTAAGAGACAATCTGGCATGCTGGGGGTGGTACTGATAGACACCAGAGTGTCAGAGTGTCTATCATCTATATCCACCTTCTTATCCTCAAACTTTCTAAAACTCAACATGAAGAAAACTGAATTCATCATTTTTCCCAATTTCAATAGACTCCCTTACCAGTACTATCAATCACAGTTAATGGCACCACACTTAACCCAGTTTCACAAGTATGTTGCCTTCAGCATAACCTTTGGTTCCATCTTCTCTTTTAAGCCGCACATCCAAGCCCTAACCCCCTCCTGCTGCCTCCACCTCAATAACATTTCTTGAATCTGCACTTTCCTCAAGTGTAAGTAAACACAATTGCCTGCACTACTGAAACATCCTTCTCTGTGGCCTTTCATCCAACACTTTTGCATCCCTCCAATCCACCCTCATCTCTGCTGCCTGGTTAATCTACCATTCCCCTCATGACGTCATCCCTGTGCAGGAGCTCAACAATTGGTATGTCACTATGTTAATTCCACATTTGTTGTGGATGCATCACTTCTACATAATGTATTAGTTGAACTAACCAGGGGTCTACTTGAGGCCCAGTTGGTGCTAATTTATACGAATACTTATCCCCTGGTTCTATTTATCGTAGCAGTCAATATTATTTGACCTTATATAGATTATACTTCTACTCATAGATGTATGCATCTCACAATGTTATATCTTTCCTCTATTGCCCATACATTAATGTTTACATATGCTCCTTGCACCGGCTGATGCCTTTTTGCATTGTATGACTCATTTTTAATCTTTTGTATACATTGTTCAAAAGTGATTTTATTTTTCTATTTTTAAATATAAATAAAAACAATTCCAAAAAAATTCATTATTTAGCATAAAATATATTTTATTGCCCGCACTTTACATAAAAACAAAAAAACCTACACATATTATGTAGCTACACGACCGCAATGACCTGATAAATTAATTTAAAAGGTTATTTAGCGTGAAACATAGCCACAAAAATCAATTATATAACTTACACAGTAAATGTTTTCTATCCTCATGCAGAAAAAATAATAATTTTACCCACACAAAACAAGTCCTCATATAGCTACGTCAATGAAAACATAAAAAAGTTATGGCTGCTGAAAAGCATAGAGGCAAAAAAAACAAATTTAGCAGGTCATCAAGGCGTTAATAGCATCAGGTATAACGAGGGCAAAAACCATGAAACAGCTGTCTACAGATGGTCTTCTCTCCATTTTGGAGGAGACTCTAGTTTGGCTAAAATCCCTAATCGTGTTTCAAGGCTCTCCTATGGGATGGACATTGACTTACAGGGAAGCTACCTACAAAATGTGCCATTAGAGAGAGAGTTTTCCTTCTCTTGTAGGAGATCTAATATGCATAGTTTTTTCCATGGCGCATAGCCTGTAAGACTCCATAACAGCTGCGTATCTTCCCGACTAAAAGTATTGGGAGCTGAATGAACATGATGCTCTACAGAATGCTGTAGGCCCCTGAGGAGCATACCCTGTAAAATTCTTACGTCTCTTCCCAAGGGAAAGCAATGGGCACCGAAGGGGCATGATTCTTAGCTAGACTGTGGGGTCTGCAATCAGTTGGAGGCTCAGTGCACGGACCCCACTGATGAAACGTCTGACTCCTATATGATATGTCGTAAGTTTTCTTTTTGTTTGCCAACTGTACTAAGTATGTAACTAAGGCTGGATTCACATGAACATGTTCGGTCCGTAAAGGACGGAGTGCATTTTGGCCGAAAGTCCCGGACCGAACACACTGCATGGAGCTGGGCTTCTAGCATCATAGTTATGTACGATGCTAGGAGTCCCTGCCTCGCTGCGAGACAACTGTCCCGTACTGAAAACATGATTACATTGCCATTCCCCACGATCAGCTAAAAGCTCCCGCCAAAAAACGTCCGAAACCGCCTCCCATGGATTTCAATGGGAGGCGGTTTCTTACATTTTTTGGTGCTGATTTTGATGCAGTTTCCCTGTCAACATTGGCACAAAAAAATCTCTTTGTGAACTGGCCCTTAAGTTTATCGAGTAGTCCAGACTACACATCAAGACTATTATAATAGGAGGAGGTCCAAACTACACAGCGAGACTGCTATGATAGGAGAAGGTCCAGATTACACAGCCAGACTGCTGTTATAGAAGAAGAAGGTCTAGTCTACACAGCCAGACTACTGTCATAGGAGGATGTCCAGACTAGATAGACAGACTAATGTTTTAGGATAAGATCCAAACTACACATTCAGACTACTGTTATAGAAGGTGGTCAAGACTACTATTATAGGAGAAGTTCCAGATTAGGCTCTATTCACATCTACGTTGGAGGCTCCATAAGATTCCATATATTTTGCAGCTTGGTGGAACTCGACGGAGGCCATAATAAGTCAATGAGGTCCGTCGGGCAATGATGGTGTCACAGCATTGTAACATTCCATTATAAATAGAAGCCACAGTGCAGATCTGAGCAGAGTCTAGCCTGCTGTTATAGAAGAACGTCCAAATTACACAACCAGACTGCTGTTATAGGGGAAGATCCTGACTACACAGCCAGAATACTGTTAATGAACACTCTTTTGTTGTCTGAAAATATTGTGTTACATTTTACAGTTATAGTTCTGATTTACACAATTTGGATGACATGCGATCAGTTTTTGTGATTTTTATAGAGCAATTTAAAAATGACTGCAAATATATTTTTGAATTTTTATAAGTCAAGTTAAATTACTGCTAATCAGTGGTTTTGGCAATAAACTTATGGCCAACTGTGAAAACGGATGCACTGCACAAATGTTCTGTGAACCACTAAAATTAATTTAAATTCTGTAATTTTCCTATAATCCCTCAAAATTAGATAAAAAAAAATCCTAATGAAGAGAATAATTAATGTTAAAAGTCCAACTATTGGGGGGGGGGGGGGGGGTATTGCTTGGATGACAACCTAGACATGTGTGCCTGAGCTATTGTTATCCTGTATTGCAATCTTGCTAATATCTCTGACATACTTTGCCTGTTGCCTCAAAAAACTGTGCTCTGCCTGTTATAGGACCCTTAGAGACATATCTACAGCCCTATTAATTGTATTAGCAGCCCCTGACCATAGTGCCTGACACACCTTGGCGCTTCTCGAGCTGCTGATGCAGCCATCTCAAAGCTGAATTTCCTCCACTCCGGCTGCCATAACCACCGCTGTGCATCCATCCTCTGGTTTGCTGAGTTTTGAGGATATCCCCAGATTATCCTGGTTTCCTTCTGGGTGTGTGGTGGTGAGTGGTGAACTAGAGGAGCTGACTTTGTTGTGGTCCGATGCAGCCACTATCTCTTCAGACTGTGGCCTGTCTTTTTCTGGAAGCCCTGCGTGGCCTAATCCTGCTAGCATTGGGTCTTGGCCGCTAGACATTGTTTCCTCGAGGCTGCTCCAGCCTCTTGACAGAGGGTTCCATAAAAGGGACATCAAGCTGATATAGGCAGTGTGGTACTGGTTACAAAAAATTAAAAATTCAGAAACAAAGCGGACACTCTTTGGGATAATAAAATTAATATAGATTTTATTTAAATTTCATTTGATTTCTTTAGTATAAATTTATAGAAAAAGATTTAAATAGAAATACTCTTTCCAGACAAAATGTACACATATAATTAATTAAAACACCTCCTGGCCAGGATACCAATACATCCCATTCCCATAACAATGCTTCCAAACCTATTCACCCATATGTAGAGTAATATACTTCTATCACCGAGATTATACACTAGCAAGAAGGAGCCCCAAAAACCGCTTGTCAAGGTGCCTGGCACCTGCGCTGCCATCATCTGAGGAAATTCTCTTGGGCTAAATCTCTAGATAGAGATGTGTCGCCTACCCCTTCACTGTTTTTTTTTTTTTTTAGGGCTCTCCTAGCCCTTCTCCACCTAACTCACTGCAAAAGTATCCTTCTTCTGCCTCACAGATTGACAGGAAATTTTCTGAAATTCTCACAAAAGGTGATGACAAGCCTTCACTATAGTTGAACCTGATATGCAGAAACTTCTGGAACGTACTTCTGAGACAGAAAGGCGCATTTCTGATCTTGAAAATGCACATCAGCCTCTCCCTATTCAGATCTCGATATTACAATGTCAGATGTCGGTATCTATAGAACGTGCCGAAGACTTTGAAAATCCACAGCGGAGAAACAACATCTCTATAGTTTGCCTACAGGTAAAAATGGAAGGCAATGATGCAGTCAACTGTCTTGAATCCTGGTTCAAGAACTTGCTAGACGCTTTTACTTTATTCCCCTTCTTCACCATTGAGAAAGCCCACCGAGTCTTCAAGAGACCGGGTCCGCCAGGGGCCTCTCCTGGAACCCTACCATTTAAACTTGTACACTTCCATGTCCAAGATGCTATTCTTTGAGTTCCAAAAGCGTCATTCTTTATAATAACACCAGAGTATCTTTTTACCCTGACTTTTCGGTTGCTGGGGCAAAACTTGCTAACTCAATTTAACAAATTCTGAGCCGAACTACGGGAAAAGGGTTATTCGTGTGATATGATCTTCTGAGTCAAATTGCGCATTGTGAATGGTGACGCTACACACTGCTTTATGTCTCCGGTAGGGGTGCTAGCATGGATTACAACCACTCTGCAGGTGTTTCTAAATAACATGCCACCAAGGAAACTTTAACTGTGTAACACTAGGGTTCTCACTTTTCAATAGGGATTATTACATTCTGCCCCTAAGGCTAAGGTTTGGACCAACCTCAATATTTCAGAATCATTTCCTCTACAAAGTGGCGCACAAAAAAAAGATGTCTCATATCTTCCCTATTGTTTCCACTCACAATTGAGCCCCTGGCAGCGGCGATTAGAGAGTCACCCTCTGTTAAGAAGATAGGTTTCACTTCCCTGTGCTTCGCAATCTATCTTTCAATATCTAGGTGTTCAGGTAACTGTTGAGGTCAATCACCATCATCAGCTCAATCTTGATCCCCTCTTGATTTCCACAGAGCAAATGTTAAAGACATGGTCTACACTTCTCCTGTCATTTATTGCCTATATTAAAGTATTCAGAATATTTTTGCCTAAATATCTTTACCTTTTTCATAATTGCCCCATGCCACTTCCTTTTTCTCAATAGGTACACAGTGTACTAAGTTTTGCTGGGAAGGTAAACTCCTGAAGTTCAGTCTTGATACGCTGCAATCTCCAAAAGTACAGGGAGCCTACTGGCCCCTGATTTGTGTTATTAGTTTTTGGCCTCCCAGTTAGTGTATGCATAAAAATGTGCTATTTCATTATAAATGAGCGTCTTATGGTATAAAATATTATGAACAAGCTTTGCCCAGCTCATCTGGCTTCCAATGTTTCCAGGAATTTTAGGAAACCTATTGTATTCCTGATTCTATTTTTTTCAGATAATTATAGCTCCGTAATGCCATGCATTCAGAGTTTGGATCTCAACAAGTTTCCCTCACTAGCTCTAGTTTAGAGAATTTGCTTGGCACAGCTGACTTAACAAAACCCCTTCCGGACTTTGACAAGTCCTGGTCTGACTGATTGGGAAGCCCTGCTACCACACACAATGATGCGGTTTAAGATGATGGTCCCTGCAACATGTACCAGGGAAAGAGGAGAGCGGCAGACATATAAAAGTTGTGTGTGACTGTGTACATGTTTGTGTGTCTGTGTAGGTATGTCGTTAATTGTACACAATAAATATTCAGCATTCACACGTTGGCGTTCGGAATATACTTTGTTATTTGAATACATTGCATTAGCTGTACAGTACTTGTGGTGATATATATAACTCCAGCTGTTGATGGTAAAATACTGTTATGTTTTCGTTTATTTTTAAGATGGCAAAAATAAAACCTTTTTAAAACAGTTCAACTATTGTTCCTGAACACTGAATATTCGTGCACATAGATACAATTATTTTATGGTTTATATAATGCTGCAAACTCTTGATTTGTGCTGAATAGACATTTGCTTTCCTCACTATTCTGTCATTTAAGTGGAAGTACAAGATCTCAATTGAAGTAAATACCTGCAAGGAAACTAAGCCTGTATATCCTTATCACTTGTCAGATGTTTGACACCAGTAAAGACACCATGCAGCTCCTGAGGACAGTCAGCTGTTGTACTACCGCTTGACAGTCTATATTGTAAAGAAAAACATCTTGTTCTGGAATGTACTGTATGTTTGTTTTGCCAACATTAAAAGACAATTACTTAGCACATACATAACACCGTTGTATAGCATTTTTTTTTTTTACTGGTATAAGTGCATGGCAATCATTCTGATTCCGATCATTCTAATAACCCTTAATAGTACCGTACCTTCACTTTTTGCAATAATGGTGTGTTAGAAATCTGCAGCATTATCACACCACAAAACCCATGGTTTGCCACTGTTTTGTCAAAATTGCAATGAAGACACTTGCTTGCCACGACATACTGCATGACTTGAAACCACACTGTGTGAATGGAATTCCATAAAATCCTGTTACTTACTGTGAAGCACTGTGTTACGAGCAGCAGGTCTATTCCTGCACGCTCGTCATCTCCTCACTATTGAGCAGTAGGTGGGGCAATTGCTGAGGCAACTGCTGCACAGCTAAATAATCAGAGTAAGTCAGGTGACCACACTGAGGTGGTTACTGTGACTAGTTTAGAGAGAGGTGACCTAATTGGTCTGCTTCGCCTTAAGTATCCCTGGTCTCAGCATTCGGGTGTCGGCTATAGTGCTTGCTTTATGCGTTTGCCGTGTGAGAATCATTTAATGTGTTCCAGACTAGTGTTTTATTTTTCCAGCTGAGGCTAAGTATTTCCTCAGTCCGTGTTTGCTTGTTTAGTCCTGTTAGTTGATTAATTTCATCCTGTTTCAATGTGTTCTTTCCTGCTTGCCTCGTTTCCCTGAGTTTGCTATCAGTTTGTGCTGTTTTAATTGCCTCTGGTTCCTAATGTTTTTCTGGTATTGTGTTAGGCAAAGTGTTTGCAGATTAGGGACTCCATTAGGGACAGTGTTTGGGACAGTGAGGGTTATAGGTATGGTGTTAGGGTTGGTGCTTAGGGACAAATCCAGGAATATATGCTGGAGGGCCACATATATTGCAGGAGGGAGCCTGTCGTAGCCGGGCACACTATGGCGAGTAGGCCGGATGAGGAAGGAGATTTGCTATGTTCAGTTCCTACCCCAAGCCTCCTTTCTTTGGCTTCCTCTGGAGAGGATCAAGCATCTCCCATAGGCGCAGTGAGTTGTGATTTCCACAACTGTAAATAGTGCCAGACAGCTCGACCTCCCCTTGTATGAAGTGCCACACAGCCCCCCCAAAAAAATAATTGTACTTGCCTAGTCTTGTACTTGCCTTACAATTAAATGAGCCTGTGCCGCTTGATTTATAAATGTTATATGCCGGGCGGCGCGGGCCCCCTCTTGCCTCAGGCCCTGTAGCGCCCCCTATGGCTGCTATATTGAGTAGACAGTCCCAAAGAGGTTGGTGGCCCTGGGCAATTACCCAGTTTGCCCCCCTAACGTCGGCCGTGGACGTCATTGTTTGTCAGGATATGATTGCCCTTCAGATTTTCAACTGATGCCTCTACCTCCTGCCAGAAATTATGTGTAAATTGATGTTGGGATAATTACAAACATGATATCGCATGGATGCCATCTACTTTTTTTGTTTGTTATTTTCCTATGTTTTGACTTTGTGTTTACACATCATATATGGGGATTTTGCACAGGTCTTGTTCTAAACATCATAGATTGTAGAAATTGCGAGTGCAGGAAAGTCTTAGACCTTTGTCCCTGTCACATTACACACTACACATTACAGTAGAAGCAAAATGGATGAGATTTTAACAAATATGCTGCGGAAAAAAATCTACAGAGAAAACATTGAATAATTGACCTATGGTGCAGATTTTTAATCCGCAGCATGTCTATTTATGCTGCAGAATCATTGTATTTTTGTTGCAAATTTTCCCCATTGTGTTTAATGGGGAAGTAAAAATCCACAACAAATTGTAAATGTTGCGATTTTTGCAGTGGAAAAGCTGTGAATCTGTAGGAAAAGGAAAAGTCATATTTCCTGTTTAGTTTTTTTTCTTAAAAAAGGCCATACTCCCCTCCCCTGGCGATGCCATAGTGACAGCTCGTTGTTCCCCTGGTTGTTCTCCGTTATTCTGTCTCTCTTATTTCCTCATAGATTGTAAGCTCTTGCAAGCAGGGTCCTTACTCCTCTTGTTTGAATTGTTAATTCGTTTTGTCACTATATAATGTTTGATATTGTCTGTACATCTGAATTCTAAATTGCTGCAGAATACGTTGGCGCTATATAAAGATTATTATTATAATGTTTCATACCATGTGACTGCTGCAGCGTCATCATCAGAAGCCAGCTTCACAGAGATCGTATGTGGAGAGCAGGGATGCAACACCAGGGTTCTGGGTCGGATTTGCTGCAGAGTTTTCTGCAGCAAATCTGCCCTGTGTGAACATATCCTAAGTATGCACACATTGTATATAAGGATTTTTTATAGGCACTGTAGTTATCGCATTTACTTATCATAGATCGTAACAATTTAGTGTGTGATATACCCTATGTCCTTATGTTTGAGTACTTCTTGTTTTCTTTGCTCTCTCTAAAGATGGCACCTGTTGTTTAATTAAGTACCATCTATGTATCCCCCATTTGCACTTATGCCACCCTAATATTAACACCCTTGGCTCAGGGGCTCTTTTGGCAATTTTATGCCGCCTAGAGGGGTTGGTCCCCTTTGCTTAGTTGCAGTGTATTGTAAGCTGATACAATACACATATATTAAACCAAAAATATGCCACGTAAGCAAATACAGACTAGGGACTTCAACCCGTAGCCTAATATATCACCTATGAAGAATATCTCTGAGTAGATTTACATATACAAACATAATTTTATTATACCATTGTTAAAAATTATACAGACATCAAATAACAATCGATGGAACAACCCGGAATAAAACCGGCATCAGTTGATCACATAAACCCACAACTGTAGACGTTTCTTAACCCCTTAGTGACCACCAATACGCCTTTTTACGTGATTCACTAATGGGCTTTAGGCTAGGCTGACGCCTTTTCACGTCAGCCTAGTCTAAGTCCTGCACGGGTCTCCCGTGCAGGTAGGAGCCGGGGCTCTGCTGTCTGATGACAGCTGAGCTCCTGCTCCAACGCCCGCGATCGAAGTTTACTTAGATCGCGGCCGTTTAACCCGTTAAATGCCGCCGTCAATAGCAACCGTGGCATTTAACTTTGTTTACAGAGGGAGTGAGCTCCCTCTGTCACCCATCGGCGGCCCGTGAATGAAATCGCGGGTCTCCGATGGGGTGTCATGGCAGCCGGGGGCCTGATAAAAGCCCCCAGGTCTGCCCTGGACATATTCCTGTTAGGACGCGCCGGAGGCACGTCCTAACAGATTGCCTGTCAGATTTACACTGACAGGCAATAATGCTCTGGTATACGAAGTATACCAAAGCATTATAGCAGCGATCGGAACATCGCACAGTAAAGTCCCCTAGTGGGACTAATAAAATCAGTCATCAAAGTGAAATAAATATTATTAATAAAAAGTACAGTAAAAAAATAAATAAAACCATTTTTTTCCATAAAAAGTGGTTTTATTTAGTAAAAGTGTAAAAAAAAAAAAAAAGTACACATATGTGGTATCGCCGCGACCGTAATGACTCCATTAATAAAGTTAATATGTAATTTAAACCGCAAAGTGAACACCGTAAAAAAAAAACGCAAAAAACCATGGCGAAATTGCAATTTTTTTCCATTGCCCCCCAAAAAAGTCATAATAAAAATGAATCAATAAGTCCCATGCACCCCAAAACAGTACCAATCAAAAGTACGTCTCGTCCCGCAAAACAAAAGCCCAAAAAATCACTACATTGATGGAAAAATAAAAAAATTACGGCTCTTGGAAAGCGACGATGCAGAAACAAATAATTTTAGTTCAAAAGTGTTTTTATTGTGCAAAAGTCGTAAAACATAAAAAAACCTCTACATATGTGGTATCGCCGTAATCGTACCGACCCATAGAATAAAGGTAACATGTTATTTACGTCGCATAGTGAACGGCGTCAATTTAAAAACGCATAGAACAATGGCGGAATTTCAGGTTTTTTTTATAATCCCCCCCAAAAAGGTTAATAAAAGTTAATATAAAAATTATATGTACCCAAAAATGGTGCCATTAAAAAGCACAACTAATCCCGCAAAAAACAAGTCCTCATACAGCTATGTAGATGAAAAAATAAAAACGTTATAGCTCTTTGAATGCGACTATAGAAAAACGAATAAAATAGCTTGGTCATTAGGGCCTAAAATGGGCTGGTCACTAAGGGGTTAAACAGAATAGTCTATACTAAGCAGAGGAGGAGAATGGAAATAGATCTAAACTAAATAACTATGAACAGTCTGGAACTACTATGCAATTCTATTATAATGCAGCATCAGTCTATGGTAACTTCATGAATAACAGTAATCTGGTGAAGTGAATACAGAACTATCCTCCAACAAACGCGTAAATATTACTGGTATGAACGCCAATAGTAATTAAAGGAACCAGGTACTTTAGCTATAGTAGTGGAATGTGTCTGCTGCACTGCCCCAATGCTCGTTTTATGTGTGCTTCGTCAGGAGAGTGGGCAAAGCACAGGTGAAACACGTATTGGGGCAGGTAGGTGGACAAAGATGGCAGACCTAGGGACTAGAGATGAGCGAACCAGGACAACTGAACACGGTTTCGGTCGGAACATCGTGAAAAGTTCGGTTCGCAGCGAATCCGAACTTCACCGGGTTCGGCCGAACACGTTTTGGCCGAACCCGGCTTATGAGTCACTGATTTTCCGGTAAGCGACATCAGGAGATAGTCACTGTCCAAGGTGCTGAAAGAGTTAAGCGATCGGCAGTAACTGTTTCAGCACCCTGGACACAGGCTGCAGCCAATCACAGGCCAATCCCAGGCTGCAGCGGTCACATGGACTGCCGCGTCATCCAGGGAGGTCTGGCTGGATGCCGAAAGAGGAACGCGTCACCAAGGCAACGGTGACGCGTCCCTCTCTTGACATCCAGCTCGACATCCCTGGATGACGCGACAGTCCATGTGACCGCTGCAGCATGTGATTGGCCTGTGATTGGCTGCAGCGGTCACATTGTCTGAAACGTCATCCAGGGATCTTGAGAGGGACGCGTCACCAAGGCAACGGCCAGGAGACAGGACTGGAGGAAGAAGCAGGAAGTTCTCGGTAAGTACGAACGTCTTTTTTTTTTTTTTTACAGTTTGCTCTATATTGTGATCGGAATTCACTGTCCAGGGTGCTGAAAGAGTTACTGCCGATCAGTTAACTCTTTCAGCACCCTGGACATTGACTATTTACGAACCAGCCGAACCGAATTTATCATAAGTTCGCTCATCTCTACTAGGGACCATCATTAGGCACCAGACTGCCATGGCAAAAATCGACTGAAACCCGCAGCATATGCAGCGGCCTCCGCTTGTGAGCTTCATACTTCCCCTTCAGACTTTCGCCACACATGTACATCGGATGTTGGGGAGGGGTTAACATCTAATTATAACACTATTAGATTTTTTTCAAGCCAGAATTATTTATGATCGAATTTAAGTATGAGAAGCATAATTCAAAATAGAAAGCTTAGTTTTGACTGGATTAACCCCTTAAGGACATGGCCAATTTTGGCCTTGAGGACAGAACAATTTTTTTATATTTCCCTCTTTGCATCTCGACGCTCATAACTCTTTTATTTTTTGTACAATGTAGTTGTATGAGACTTTGTTTTTTGCGGGACAAGTTGTACTTTATGTAGGTACCATTTTTTGGTGCAAATACATTATCGTTTAATTTCTATAAATTTTTAGTTTGGCGAAAATGCAGAAAAAAAAGCAGTTCCGCTGCAGTTTTAATATTTGTTTTTTACACCATACACCGATCATCATAAATAATGTTATACATTTGTTGTACAGGTTGTTACGGTTGTGGCGATACCAAATATGTCTTTATTATTTCATGTTTTGGGACTTCTATTTTAAAAAGTTTATTTATTATAAAAAATGTGTGTTTCTGTGTATTTTTTTTAACTTTTTATTTATTTATCATTCATTTTTTTACATTCATTTAACTTTTTTTTTAATCCCATAAAGGGATTTATCATTTTGATTTTTATTTTGTAACTGTAATGTACTGGCATAAATCTATATGCCAGTACATTAATCTGTGTACTGATTGTACACAGGCAGTTGTTAGGGCATACCTCAGTATGTCCTAACAACAGGAAATATGTTCAGACAGCCCTGGGGTCCTTCAATGGACCCTGGGTTGTCTGGCCATACGAGTTGTGGGCTTTGATCGCATCACAGTTATCTTCTGTGACGCGATCAAAGTGCAGTCCCCCCTCTTTGAACGCCGCGATCAGCTTTCATCGCGGCGTTCAAAGGGTTAACGGCGGAGAGAAGATGTTTGTCTCCTCTCCACTGTCAGAGCGGGGCCATGGCTGTGTATTACAGCCGCTGCCCCGCTCTCGATCGCGCGCAGAGACGGCTGACACACAGGACGAGAATGCTCGTCCTAATGCGCCAAGTGCTCGCCGCTCAGGACGAGCATTCTCGTCCTGTGTCGGCAACCAGTTAAAAGGATTTTTTTTATTTCCATTGATGGACTATTTTTAGTATAGGTCATCAATATGCACTTTTTAAATGTAGTTTTACATATAGTTTCTTAAAATAATATACAGGTCAAACTATGGGCCAGATATATAGCCTGTGCAGCCTGTTTAGCTGCACAGGGGCCCAGAGGGAGAGGAGCCCATTCTGGCCACAGGAAGTTCTAAAACAAGTGTCCTTCTTCTGTTAACCTATCCTCCTGCCTGTTCAAACTCTCCACAGGTATCTCATAAATTACACAGACTCTGTATTATCCTAGTCAGCCAATCACAGAGAATGTATGCCACATCCTTTACTACAGGTTGTTAACCTCTTCACAGGCAGTTAACTTATCACTGAACTAGACCATCAGGGATGTTATTATTAACCCCGTCACTTCTCTAGACCACCAAAGATGTTATCATTGTCTCCTACACACTCATAGCCAACCAGGGATGTTACCATTAATTCCTTCCCTACTATAGACCCCAAAGGATGTAAACATTAACTCTTCCACTACCCTAAACTACCAGGGATGTTACCCATCATTGCAGCGGAGTTAAGTCTATCTGGCCATTTTCTAGAAAGATAAAAACAAAAAATATTTTTTTACATTTATTCATTTTAAATATGAGAAGATGTAGGTTGCAGATATACTGGTGGACGGTGGCCAACACAATGCTTTTGCACAGGGGCCTTTAATTTACTGTGTGTCCTTCTAGAAACCAATGTGTATGTAGAATGGAAGAAATTCATATGATAAGGAACAAACTGGCAACAAAGTACTTTAATCAATTAGTTATTATATGTTTACCCTCAGGACGTTTTAGATACACAATGCCTTATCTACATTATTAACCGTATTGCCATTCAATTTTGGTCTTACACGGGTTTTGAATTCAACCTATTTATTTTGGCAAATATGAGCCCTTGTAACTCTGCCTACTTTCCTTTATTTGGCACAATTTTTACTATATAATGTGTGTTGTATGATTCCATTTTTATGCTCGCATTAGTCTGAAGTATGGACTGCAGGGCCCTGAAAACTTGACATGTAAAGAGGTTTTATCCCACTAATAAATCATAAGGAAATTCCTTTATTTGTAATTGAAACTTGATTAGGCGCTCGGTCCAGGTGAAAGTAAATTTTTTTCCCTTCTACAGAGAAACACTGGAATCCCATATATATCTATCGGATACTCCAGTGACTTCTGGACCTCACTGCACCCCACTATTGAAGGCTTGTCCATTGTTGTGTCTAATTCAGAACCTTAAAAAGATGAGCGCATAACCTATAGCCTGCTGTTATCAACTACTTTAATGCCTATTTCAGATATACTGCCCTATGAAGTGCCTTTGCAGGCTGTTTTCTCAGAGGAAATTGTCAAGAAACCAAAGTAATGTGGCTTAGCACATCCAGTATACAAAAAAACAACCTAATGAATAAAATACAATAGAAAAATGTGAGAGCCCATTGAAGTGTAGTATTTGGTGGCAAAGGATCATCTAGGGTTATTTTTTTAATTTGTTGTTGTATGACAAAATGAGACCTAATTGCATAGTGTTGACCGGTTTAACCGTACTCGTTACTTTTCGGTGCTTGAATAAGGACATATTTAGAGCTGGAAACAGGCTATTTCAATACATAGAGCAATGTTAATTGGAATTTTGACAGTGATCATATGTGGTTACTTCAGTCCCTGTTATTAAAATGTTTCACTTGAAGCTGTAGTAATGAGCCGATCGGCACAGTTGTTTTTGTGTACTGCAGGTTTTCTGCACCGCCATCCATCTATCCTTTAGAGTGGATCTGGATTTCAATGTCAGATCATATCAGAGGTGATTGTTCATCTGCTGGGCAATCAATGTCTGCTCCATAATAGAAGACCTCTCACATTATACATGGTTGGCAGAGGTTCCAAGTATTTCTCATTTCAAAATGTCAAGAATAAAATGATTTATGAGTAAGAAATTCATATAACAACCTTCTAATTCTACTGTGTTTTGTATAATCATTAAAGCATCAAGATGATGATAACAGCTTGCTTTTGTATTATTGCTGCTTTTGTTAAAGTTGTATAGCAATTTTGTTCAATAAGTACAGTATTCCGATAATATATTATGAAGGAAAATGATATATACTGCTGAAATCATTTTAGCTCTCTTTGAAATAAAGTTCAATTAGATTTTTTTCACCTGGTGTTGCCCACTTAAAATGATTTTATGAATTTCTATTTTGTTCTATTTTATTTGCATTTTTAAATGAATTAAGTGATGAGTAATAATAATTAGGTTATGTCACCTGTAGGTCAGAATTCTAAGACCCCATGCACACTATCTTTGTTTTATGTCCATGTGCTATCCGCTGTTCAATGGGTAGCACACACACCTATTCATTTCTAATGGCCCCATGCACATGACCGTAATTTCCACTGATCCATGTGAGAGCCATGGGACAGAGCCGCAAAACTCGGAGCAGGTCCTGTTCCTGTCTGTGTTTGCGGCTCTGTCCTGCCCATAGAAGTCTATGGGAAGTCTGCAATAACAGACGGCACACAAATTTCATCTGTGTGCTGTCCGTTCTATGCAATTTTCTCCTTCGCGTAGTGCCTGAGGCCTAGTCTGGAGAGAGAGGAGACACCACTGCGCAGCAGATCACAGTAGAGGCAAGATGTCACGACTGTTTGTTGAGCGGCTAATTACTTTAGTGCAGGACCGGCCAATCCTCTGGAATAAGAGGCAAGGGGATTATCATGACTGTTCCCGCAAAGACCAGGTGTGGGACGACCTTGTGCAGGAGCTGCACCCCGAGGAGTGTGAGCATGGAACAAGCAACCAGCGGATAAGCTATGTAAGTTGCGTCCCTGATGTCCACTATTTTATCTCTTTGCACCCATGTTGTTTTTACAATGCAACTAATATTTTTCTTTTTTACAGTGAAAGACGTCAAGACCCGCTGGAATTCATGCTGTGATTGGTTCCAGTGTGAGTTATCAGAAAAGGGGAAGAGCGGGGACAGACATTTACAAAAGCGTGCATACATATACACACGTCAGCTGATGTTTTTGCTCGACGTAATGAAAGTTGGGCCGTAAGTATATATTATTAGTGCGGTTTATGTAGTTGTCATTATATTTGGCAATATGCTATGGAAGGTACCAGACAGTGGCGTAGCTATAGAGGTCGCAGTGGTCGCAACCGGGCTCCGAATTCAAGGGGCCCGTGGCCCCCCTCACCACGTCTATTAAAAGTTACTATAGTAACTGGGACATATGTAATAATCTACATGAGCCCCTGTTACTATACTAACAGTATACTTACCCTCCTCGTTCTCTGCGCAACGGAGGTCCTGATGTCTTGGATGTCACGTCGCAGTGCGCCACGCACAACGTCAGGACCTCCGCCCGGCTTGGCGCCAAAGAGGAGTGTAAGTATAATGTTACGGTCTGCTGGATACAGACAGTATCATACATGGGCCCTGTATATAAGCCTACCACATGGTAGACTTAGATACACTGCCCCAGGAGACAGGATCACACATGGCCTGCATGGTAGGCTTGGATACATGGCCCATGTGTGATTCTGTCTGATGGTCCCTGTATCTAAGCCTACCACATGTTAGGCTTAGATACATGGCCCATGTGTGATCCTGTCTGATACTGTATAAGATTACTGACTGCTGGAGCAACGTATCTAAGCCTACCATTTGGTAGGCTCAGATACAGGGCCCATCAGACAGGATAACACATAGTGTGATGCTGTCTGCTGGGCCCTGTATCTATGCCTACCACATGGTCAGCTTAGATACATGGCCCATGTGTGATCCTGTCTGATTTTCCCTGTATCTAAGCCTACCACATGGTAGGCTTAGATATAAGGCCCCAGAAGAGAGTAATCTTATACTGTATAATATTACTGTCTGCTGGAGAGCTTTATCTAAGGACTACGATATGTTAGGCTTAGATACAGAGCCCATCAAACCGTATCATGCATAGGTCCTGTATCTAAGCCTACCACATGTGTTACTAATGGGTTTTTGTTGTGTTTGTGCTTTTTTTTTTACAGGTTTGGTTGTTGGACTACGTCAAATTTCAGGAATACTTTGATGACGGCTTTTTTTTTATTTTCATAAAAATGGTTAATGAGCGTTGTGTGCTTTTTTTTATTTCAATAAAATATTTTTTCTATTTCTTTTATTTAAACTTTATTACTAACGCCTTAGAAATGTCCGCTGGCTGATTGACAGCATCTATTACTAAGGTGGGCTTAGTGTTAATTGGTGCAGAGGCTAACACTAGCCCCCATTATTACCTCTGGACACTGGGGCGGCTGCAGGCTGGTACTTTTAGGCTGGGAAAGCCCAGAAACGTTGGGCCTTCCCACCCTGGTAATGCTAGCCTGCTGCTGCTACATATGTTGTATTTGGATGGTTATGAAAAGTGTGGGGGGGACTGCTAAAGATGTTTTTTGCTGCAGCCTGGCACAACACCTCAAGTGTGTTCCCCTAGAAATGCAACTCCGCTGCCAGTTAGCTCTGTGGGGGTTGTGAAGGTATTTTCCTCCAACTCTGACCACCACGAACTGTACCAGGCAGTGGAGTGTTACCGCTCTAGGTCAGAGAAGACAACAACATCTCTCCCTTACACCCCAAGACCTCCACCACCGCGGAAACGAACTTACAGGCCGAATGACGGCTGTATTCCCAGGACAGGGCCATGCTCACCCCACCTGGTCCTTCCTTTTCCACAGTCCATCCGACCCGGCCCTTTCTTCAACAGTAACATGGTTTTGACCAGGGGGTTGGTAGTAACGGAGCACCTCCTTCCCCTGGATGTTTCACTAGGGAACTTTTTGAAATGTGATTTTTTTTTAATTTGTATTCATGTTATTTTACATTCCTTTTTTATATACAAAGTTTATTACACTTTAATTTGTCTTATTCATTTATTTTATCCATCAACTTTTGTTGGTGTGTTGAAGTCAAAATGTATGTGATGTATGTTTGATGCAAGTGTGTATGCTTTTGGTTATATAGGGGTATATGCAGGGCTGCACCATCCATGAGGCGAGATGAGCATCTCGCCTCAGGCAGAGGCCGGCTGCGTCTCAGAGTGGGAGGCGGCAAGACTGAAACCAGCTGCTGCCACCCCCTCCTGCACTATAATTGCACCTGCATCTATAGGACGCATATACAATTACATGCATAAGTGCTGAATGGCACGGCACTTCAGTGCCTTTCAATGACGTAAACGGCGCGATATCGTAATCGCGCTGCTTGCATCGTTGATTAACAGGACAAGGCAGCCTGCCAATTAGCAACGCAACGCATTAGCGATGCAACGTTGAAAGGGTCGCTGATTGGCCAGTGTACAATGATTTGTCTTGCCACTCAGTGCCTTTTAACGAGGAAAGCGGCGCGATTACGTTATCGCGCCACTTGCATCGTTAATCTCAGAAGAGAGCCAGTCTGAATTGCAAGAGGGTGGCACTACCTACAGTGGGGACAGTACGGATGTCGTCTGTGTGCTGTCCGTGTATTTCACGCATCCATACGCTTCAATGGGCGACAACGTCTGCAAAAATTCACCAATATAGGGCATACGGTGAGTTTTACACAGCGGACACTTGAAATGCATGGGTCCGTGTGCTGTCAGTAATTTCAAAGGACAGCACAAGGACGAGGAACACGCTCATCAGAATGAGCCCATAGACTCCATATAGCATCAGAAGTCCCACAACGAATTAAAGTAAACATCACAAAAAATGCATGTGGCAGAGTGTTGGAGGGAAGATGTGTCTGCTTATCAGGGTTTACAATACCTTATTTTGTGTCCTGTTCAATGTCCTTGTCTTTATCAAATAAAGTTTATTTGTCTAGAGCAGAGGTCTCAAGCACGCGGTTGGTGAGAGAGCTTAGCTAACGATCCCCCATCATGGCCCAACATGAGCTGTGTAAATCGGTGCCGATGAACGAGACAGCTTGTTAAATGGTGCTCGTTTGCTCCTTTCACAAGGAGCTATTTATGGGGACGAACGCTCGTTACTATAATCGCTCATACCCATACATTTCTACCGTGTCGGCAGTGTTACACACGGAGATGTGCTGCCGACAACAATAATATTTTAGGATACAATCAGCCAATGAACGAGTATTTGCTCGTTCACCGGCTGATCATCACCCTGTTTATGCTAATTTGCCTGATAATTTGCCCGTGTAAAAGGGCTTTTAGGGTAGGCTAAGAAGAGGATGAGTGCTGTACTTTGAAGAGTACTGAAGAACAGTCTGTGAGGAGAAGTTTTCCCTGGGCCTCATAGTCACAACTGGGTTATAGACTTTCGGCTTGGCTCCATAGCTTTTGGCAGCTTACATGCTGCTTTTGTGTGCAGATCTGTGACTCACAGTTACAAATCACAGAAAATTTAAATATATGTTTACCCTGCCATTGGGAACAGCATAGGACAGAAAGTGTAATTTGAGGAATTCAATCAGAGCAACAGAATTGCTGAATTTGAGATATGGGAAACCTTGCTCCAGCACAGCCAGCCTATTGTTGGAAAACTGTTTTCTAAGAACTGTGTGCCTCCATCTTGGAAGTTTTCTGCAACCTGCTATCAGTAAAGGAACCGTGAGTTTTTGTTCAACTTTATTACAGTCTCCTGCCTATCGTTTGCACTACACCATCAAGGGCACTCCACCTTCCAACAGTCAGGAGATATTTACACAGGAAAAAAGTGGGACATATATTAAGATTAAAAACACAAAAAATGGCCATACTCACAAATTGGGCAGGTATAATCCCAACAGGACGCAGCCAGGTCAAAAATGCTGCTGAAGGAAATTGCACAGGTGTGTTTAAATAATAATAGCCACTCCCACTAGCCTGTAGGGGAGTGGTGTGTGGTGCATGGGATATGTAGTAAAAAGTAAATGAATAGTGTATAATGTGCAAGTAGTAATAATATGTGTGAAATATAGGGGGCAGTACTGAGTATAGTGAGTGGTGAATAAAGTGTAAAATATAGGGGGTAGTACTAAAAGGGTCAGGATTGTGAGTGATGCATGAAGTGTGGGTGCAGTGTGTAAAACATGGAGGGCTAATGCGTAAATCATGAGGCACAGCCTATATAGCCTGGTAGCAGCCTATTTGTAACGCCATGATAGTACATAGGGCGGGCTGCCCTGCTTGCTATGCCAGACCGCAACTCACCATGCTCTCCCAGCATTGAAGACCTGGCTGCGTCCAAAAAGTAGTAAATATAATACAAGTATACATGGGGTATTGGTTGTAATTTTGGCCAAAAGAACGCAAGCTCGCAATCCTCGTCACGGATCCCCACACTTGCGAGTCCCTAACTGGAACTTTTCGTTCCAAACTTGAAGCTAACCACAGAAAAAAAGTGGGTCATATAATAAGATTAAAAACACAAAAAATGGCCATACTCACAAATTGGGCAGGTATAATCCCAGCAGGACGCAGCCAGGTCAAAAGTCCTGTTGGGATTATACCTGCCCAATTTGTGAGTATGGCCATTTTTTGTGTTTTTAATATTGACATTTACACAGGGCGTGCCCAGGGGAACAACTAGCACCATCATTTAAATGCAACACTCTCATCACTGTGCCAGCCCTAGGAGTGTGAGAGGTCTAGTGGAGGCGGGCCCGGCCACCGTGAACACAGTGACCAGACCATGATAGAGGACTACTACTCCCAACGTCCTGCCTGTCGGCTGTCTCACTGGGTCAAGCTGCACTCCCCCTCGGTTGCTGCAATAAGACATCTAATAAGATGTTAAAATGCTTTCTAATGCTACTTTCACACAGGCGTGTCCGATTTGCGTGCGCAAAAAAACAGAGCGTATTTCCTACTTTTCATGTCCGTGTGCCATCAGTGTGCTTTGCGTGTAGCATCGATTTTTCACGTCCGTGCAAGTACTTCCTATTATTTTTTTTTTTATTTCTCTGCATTTCTTAGTAACTCATGCGTGAAAAAAGGACAGCACACGGATGTCGTCTGTGTGCTGTCCGTGTATTTCACGCATCCATACGCTTCAATGGGCGACAACGTCAGCAAAAATTCACCAATATAGTACATACAGTGAGTTTTACACAACGGACAATCGAAATGCATGGGTCCGTGTGCTGTCAGTTATTTCAAAGGACAGCACAAGGATTAGGAACACGCTCATCAGAATGAGCCCATAGACTCCATACAGCATCAGAAGTCCCACAACGAATTAAAGTAAACATCACAAAAAATGCATGTGGCAGAGTGTTGGAGGGAAGATGTGTCTGCTTATCAGGGTTTACAATACCTTATTTTGTGTCCTGTTCAATGTCCTTGTCTCTATCAAATAAAGTTTATTTGTCTAGAGCAGGAGTCTCAAGCAAGCGGCCCGCATGCGGCCCCTGGGGCTGTCATCTGCGGCCCGCGGAACACAGAGGCGGCTCTGCTCCGAGACTCTGGAATTCCCTGACATCGCTGTCCACATATGAACAGCGATGTCTGGGGCTTCCCCAGAGCCGGAGTCCATATATGGACAGTGTGTCAGGGTCTTCCCCGGAGCGGAGTCCCGGCCAGAGCGCTAGTATCGGCTCTGCTCCGGGACTCTGTGGAATTCCCTGACATTGCTGTCTATATATGGACAGTGTGTCAGGGTCTTCCCCAGAGCGGAGACCCGGGCAGAGCGCTAGTATCGGCTCTGCTCCAGGACTCTGTGGAATTCCATGACACTAGTGTCCATGTTTGGACACACGATGTCTGGGGCTTCCCCAGACCCGGAGTCCCAGGCAGAGCGCTAGTATAGGCTCGACTCTGGGGAAGCCTCTGACATTGCTGTCCCTACATCGACAGTGATGTCAGGGACTTCCCAAGAGCAGGAGTCCCAGTGATGTCAGGAGCACAGCTGGAGTCCCAGGAAGAGCCTACTAGCGCTCTGCCCGGGACTCCAGCTCTGGTGTTACCCCTGACATCTCTGTCCATATATGGACAGTGATGTCAGGAGCAGAGCTGGAATCCCAGGCAGAGTGCAAGAAATGGCTCTGCTCCGGGACCCCAGCTCTGGGCAAGCCCCTGACATCACTGTGGCAGCATCTGCGAAGGGCACTGTGGCAGCATCTGCGGAGGGCACTGTGGTAGCATCTGCGGAGGACACTGCGGCAGCATCTACGGCGGGCACTGCGACAGCATCTACAGAGGGCACTGCGGCGTCATCTACAGAGGTACTGTTGGCAGCATCTAAAGAGGGCACTGTGGCATTATCTACAGAGGACAGTGTGGCAGCATCTACAGAGGACACTGTGGCAGCATCTACAGAGGACACTGTGGCAGCATCTACAGAGGACACTGTGGCAGCATCTACTGAGGGCACTGTGGCAGCATGTACAGAGGACACTGCGGCAGCATCCACGGAGGGAACTGCGGCAGCATCCACGGAGGGCACTGCGGCAGCATCCACTGAGGGCACTGCGGCAGCATCAAAATCACGCGCACCACACGGAAGCACTTCCGTAGGACGCGCGTAATTTGCGCAACAGCAGTAAAAAGTATGAATGAAAACCGAAAAGCACCACATGCTTTTCTGTTTACAAACATACAGAGTGTCATAATGATGGCGGCTGCGCGAAAATCATGCAGCCACGCATCATACGAGGCTGACACACGGAGCTGTTAAGTGCCTTTTGCACGTGCAAAACGCATGCGCTCGTGTATATCCGCCCTTAAACTGGAAAACTGGATTGTTGAAATAAGCACAGAGAATTCTCTCAAATTGTAAACCTAGCGGTATTATTATAGTAATGTAGTATTATTATTATAGTAATGTAGTGTTATAGTAGATCAAACAACTAATTGATTAACAATAATTTTGTATTGTATCAAATTTGAAAGTAATGCGGCACGTCAGCTCATTTTTTCTATATGTGGCCCACTTACCCTGCCGAGTTTGAGACACCTGGTCTAGAGTACACATTCTGCATTTTTTACACATCCTACTTTCCTTTTTTGTGTACATGTTATGGTTTTTGGTGTGTGGCATTTATAGTATAATTAATATATATATATATCTCACAAGTCAGGGGCATAGCTAGGGGGGGGCAGTCGGGGCACGTGCCCCGGGCGCAGTTCAGAGGGGGGCGCCAGCGCCACCTCTTCCTGCACTATAATTGTACCTGTGTCGCAAAGACACAGGTACAATTAAAAGCATGAATGACCGGGCACGTTCCGTGCCCGGCCAATTAGCACATCTCCACCAATGAAGCGACTGGCACCTTTTGTACCAGTGACGCTTCCGTCGATGAAAGGCGCTGACTGACTGACAGGGAAAGTCATCCTGCCCAGCCAATCAGCGCCTTTCATAGACGCTGTGTTCAACCCCCTGGAGACCTGCGCAGAAGAGAGCAGGTCTCCATGGCTGCCGAACGGCGTGGGAGCGGGATTAAGGTGAGTTTGAATATTATTATTTTTTTAAATTGTAATAGAAGTGTGTGTCTGTGTCTGTATCTGCGGGGGAGGGGGGGAACTATATCTACAGGGGTGGGCTATATACAGGGGGACTATATCTACAGGGGGGCTATATACAGGGGGGCTATATCTACAGGGGTGGGCTATATACAGGGGGACTATATCTACAGGGGGTGGGCTATATACAGGGGGACTATATCTACAGGGCTGGGCTATATACTGGTGGACTATATCTACAGGGGGTGGGCTATATACAGGGGGACTATATCTACAGGGGGCGGGCTATATACAGGGGGACTATATCTACAGGGGGTGGGCTATATACAGGGGGACTATATCAACAGGGGGTGGGCTATATACAGTGGGACTATATCTACAGGGGGTGGGCTATATACAGGTGGACTATATCTACAGGGGTGGGATATATACAGGGGGACTATATCTACAGGGGGCTATATACTGGGGTGGGCTATCTACAGGGGGACCATATCTACAGGGGGTGGGCTATATACAGGTGGACTATATCTACAGGGGGGCTATATCTACAGGGGGTGGGCTATATACAGGGGGACTATATCTACAGGGGGTGGGCTATATACAGGTGGACTATATCTACAGGGGGTGGGCTATATACAGGGGGACTATATCTACAGGGGTTTATATACTGGGGTGGGCTATCTACAGGGGGACCATATCTACAGGGGGTGGGCTATATACAGGGGGACTATATATACAGTGGGGCTATATACTGGGGTGGGCTATCTATGGAGCACCATATACAGGGGTGGGCTATAGCTACAGGGGGGGCTATATAGCCCACCCCTGTAGATATAGCCCACCCCTGTAGATATAGCCCACCCCTGTAGATATAGCCCACCCCTGTAGATATGGTCCCCCTGTAGTTATGGTCCCCCTGTAGATAGCCCACCCCTGTATATAGTCCCCCTGTAGATATAGTCCCCCTGAAGATATAGCCCACCCCTTTATATAGTCCCCCTGTAGATATAGCCCACCCCTGTATATAGTATCCCACAAATAGCTCCCAATATAGTGCTCCACAGAAAGCCCACCCCTGTATATAGCCCCCTTGTACATATAGTCCACCCCTGTATATAGTGCTCCACAGATAGCCCACCCTTGTATATAGTATATACAGGGGTGGACTATCTAGTGGAGCACTATATACAGGGGTGGACTATATGTACAAGGGGGGCTATATACAGGGGTGGGCTATCTGTGAAACACTATATACAGGGGTGGACTATATGTGGAGCACTATATACAGGGGTGGGCTATATCTACAGGGGGGCTACATACATGGCTGGGCTATCTGTAGAGTACTATATACAGGGATGGGCTATATCTACAGGGGGCTATATACAGGGGTGGGCTATATCTACAGGGGGCTATATACAGGGGTGGGCTATCTGTATAGCACTATAGGGGGAGTTATTTGTGGGACACTATACAGGGGTGGTCTGTATGGGAGCACTATCTACAGGGGATCTATGGCAGGCACTATCTACAGGGGGCTCTATGGCAGGCACTATCTACAGGGGGCAGAGTGTGTGTGTGTAGGACACGGTGTATGGTGCTATTATAATTAGAGGTGCAGTGTATGGCGCTATTATATTTAGGGGCGTAGTGTGTGGTATAATGATAACTTTATATTTATTTATAGGTGCAGAAATGTTGGAAAAGTGAGAAGCTGAAGACATGTGAGCGGAAAACTTCAGAAATGGTCTGTGACCGGGAGAAGCCACCATAGAGGTCTGGACCGGATGGAGAAAAAGAACTAGAATCTGAGATGTCACCGGTGAGTCACTTAATGTAAATGTTTATTCTGCCTCTAATCAGCACTGTAGTCACTGTATGATCTGCAGCGAGATGATGGGTGATATGATTATGATAGGATTTATTTTTTGTGAAACGGCATCTCCCACCATATGCTTATCATTGTTCGGGCCATGCTGGGAGCTGTAGTTTTATGCCGTACACACCTATACGGCAGGGGTTGCAGTAAATTGAGCTGTATTTGTGCTGGTGTTGTATATATGTAGTGAGCTTGGTTCTGGGGCTGTATATATGTACTGAGCTTGGTTCTGGTGTTGTGTATAGAACCATATTGCTTGTAAAATGTACAAATGTTTTTATGCTTGCGTTACATAAAAAGAAATGACATGTCGATTGGTAGAGAAAACAAACACGGCGAGGGGGAAGGAGATGTCGGGAAAGAGGTTGGGGGGGGGGGGGGCGCGGCACCAAACTGAATCTTTGCCCCGGGTGCTGGAGAACCTAGGTACACCTCTGCGCAAGTAATACACTTCTGATTCACATCACTGTGAACAAAGGTTGGCTTTAATGCTATTTACTGTACCCTTTTGTTTGTATGTTCACATATGGATACCTCCTTGTTTAATTGTCACTGTTTCCATGTGCACACAAAGCAACAGAGATCGCAGGATGTATATGTGTAATATTACATTTCTTTGTATATGCTTTAAAGGCTTTTATGGCATTTTACTATATTGGTTTGCTTTGGGGACCCCTACTGGTTCTAGCCATATATTGGGACACATTTTAAATAAAAGTTTCATTTTGGTGTCATTTTTCTGTCAATGTAAAGGGCACACATTTTATTAAACATTCAGCATATTCTTGAAAATGTCACACTGACTTATATTTAGGAAATACAGTTTTGCAATAAAGGGCAAAAGCAACACGCAAAGCTACCAAATGAATCAAGTACGATAGGTGCGTGTGAACACTTCTTTTATCTTCAGGCCTAGTTCACACAAAGTTTTTTGGCACCAAAAAAACGCCCGAAATCGACTCCCATTGATTTCAATGGGAGGTGGAGGCGTTTTTTTCCCGCGAGCGACATGCTCTTTCTTCCCATGGTTCCCACACTGACCTCCCATTTAAATCAATGGGAGGCAGAGAAAGCGTTTTTTGCAGCGTTTTTTTCCCGCCGCGCTCAATGGCTGCAGCCGAAAAATAAATCGAAAAAGGAATTTTGAGGCTGATTTTTCTGACTGCAAAATCTCTGTGTGAACATACCCTTATGTGTGTGTTAGGGATCTGCCAGGTACTTCATCTAGCTATACTCCTGGGATTAATCAATCCACACCTGAGGCCAGACCTGTTCGACTGACACCATCTCCCACCAACCAGGGTGGCAGGCTCAGGAGTGGGAGAGCCTATCGTGGCCTGGTCTGTCGGAGTTAGCTCCGCCCCCTGCCCTTTATTACCTGCCCTGTGCTCTCCCTCAGTGCTTGTAATTCTTTTGGATTCCTGGCCCCACTGCTGCTTGCTCCAGCCTGCTTCTGCCGTGCTTCTTCTGCCTTGCTGCAGTTCTGCTTGACCTGCTTTGCTTTGCCCCTGGCTCGCTTCTGTCTCCGTGCCCGCTCGGGTGTACTCACTTCGTCCTGGTCCTGACTGTTCGTTCGCCGCCCCGTTTCCTCGTGGCGTTCCGTGGCTACTGCCCCTTCCCTTGCGTGTTCCCTGTTTGTCTTCCTGTGCACTTAGCCAGCGTAGGGACCGCCGCCCAGTTGTACCTCGTCGCCTAGGGCGGGTCGTTGCAAGTAGGCAGGGACAGGGCGGTGGGTAGATTAGGGCTCACTTTCCCTTCACCTCCTTCCTGCCATTACAGTGTGAGAGAAATATATGCCTGGTAAAGTTATTTGGTGCCTAAAAAAAGAAATAAAAGCATGCTTTATCTTCAATTGCAAGTGTGTCCTATTTCATCCTTTCTACATGCCCTTCTACAATATATGCCAGGTCTGACCTGCATTACCTGGTGAACAGCTTTTTGGAGAAAATGTATAAACACAATTATATTTCTGTAACAATTTAAAGGGTTTTTCCCACGAGAGACATTTATGACACATCCATAGGATATATCATAAATGTCAGATAGATTATTTAAATACAAAGACTCAACAGGTTGAATCGCAAGTTAGGTGCCAGTGATAAGTGTCCGAGCACCTCTAATATAGGTTTATATAATGGCAAGCTTCATTGCATAATAAAGAACTAGGAGAAAAAGAAGCCATAACACCACAAATGTTTGAAGATATAAATTACAAATGTTATTAGGACATACAACATAAAAATGACATTAATGTAAAATTTTAAAGGGATCTAAAAGAAACAGTGTGGTTGTTTCAAAACTATTAATTCCAGGGTGTCTTGCACAACAGAATCTATAGCGGTTGTGTAAGCCTCACAACGACCAACAATTACGTGCCTGAATCCTATAGTACGGGCGTATATGCAGCCAATATGTGAAAACACAAATATGATCTTAAGGGAGACACAGGGTTAAGGTTAACACCATGTGCTCCAGAGTACCCAAAATCAAGAGGCTGTATAGCAAATTACGCCAGAGTGAAAAGGATAGATTATGGGAGGGAGGTCAGAGTCAGGCAAGCACAGCCGAACAGAGGTTCAAGTATCTAGAACGTTCAAAAAACAGAAAGAGTCTGTACATGCATAATAAATATGTCTGCAAGCTTACCCATGGTAATAGATAGTGTGATGGCCCCACACTGCAGCCTGATATGATAGCGCCACCTCTGGGACCCACACCTATCTCCAGAACAGGGCCCCCTAAACCCCGTTCAGCCGCTCTGTGTTGCGGCTGAATGAGGTAAATTCAGACCATAAAAAACGTTATATGGTCGTGAGTTCCTAAACAGCGTAACTTGCTGAGCTATGCTGTTTCCATAAGTCTCAGAACTTAATGGTAGTTACGGAAAAAGTGTAGCTCGCATGCTACGCTGCTTTTGTAACTGCCATTCACTACTATTGGAGATATGGAAACAGCGTCGCTCAGCGAGTTACGCTGTTTACATAACTCACGACCATATAACCATTTTCATGGTCGGAAAACACCTCATTCAGCCGCAACACACAGCGGCTGAATGGGGTTTAGGGGGCACCGTTCTGGAGATATGTGCGGGTCCCAGAAGTGGAACCCGCATCTATCTGACATTTATGACATATCCTGTGGATATGTCATAAATGTCCTTCATGGGAAAACTACTTTAAGGTTAAGCAGACCCATAGTCACAAAACTGTCATCCACAAGAAACTTCACAAAAACTCCAAAGTGCTGTATGCATTAGCTTTTATAAATGTGCAGGTGTGCACGGTGCAGCAGCAGACTTGGTTGGGCACCATATGTATGCACAGTACATGTGCATGAGTCCTAATGCTTAAAGTATCTAATTTGTTTCCATCATTTTGTATGCCTAGCTATGATAAAGGTTATTAACTAAATATATAATGCCCTTACAGAGATCTCTTTAGAACTAGCACATACACGCAGGGTAACTTTGCAAAATAGGATAGAAGATGATTTTTTTTCACTGGCCGTGCAAGGTGGTGTGTGTGTGTGCGTTAACGGGGAATGAGTGCTGTACTTATATTTCTGATAGCTCTGATATTTAGCAGGGCATTTACAGAAAGTAAAAGAGCTTCAAGGGTTAAGATCGGAGTTTGATGAACTAGAGTGGGGTCCGGTCTCATGGATGGGTTCAACAAAAGCTTGGTTGAGTGTTTTTGTTTTTGGATCATTCCTTAAACCAAGAGTTGGAAAATTGTTCTTATTTTTTTTTGCAGTTTTTGATGCATTTTTGTTGCATTTTTCTGTGCATTTGTCATCCCTGTATTTTCCAAATGCTCATAAAAGCAGCATTAAGGTTGTGTTAATAAAAGTGTTTATGTAATAAACAAAATGGGGAATTGATAAAGAAAAATAATCATTATAGTTTTTGTTAATAATTAGTTGATAATGTTATATGCTTATGCTATATATATATATATATATATATATATATATATATATACACGCATTGTGAGACAGTGACAGGTAAAGTCATTGAGGGAAGGTACATTTCCCCTAGAATCCTGTCATATGTATCCTAGGCTCCAGGGAATGAGTAGTTCTTGCAATAGAAAGCTCTAGTTTTCCAATCTCGACTTAAGGAAAAGCCGGAAAAAAGGGCCTGGAGTTGGATTGGAGAAGAGCAGGGCGGGTTCCCAAATCCCTAGTCCATCTCTGTTTGTAGGACAAGGCTGCTGCTCAATTAGCTGCACCTGTAGCCTGTGTATAAAAAGGTGCAGACACAGTGTGTGGGAGTCTCACCCCTGACTCAGACTGGAGACTACTAAGGCTGGAGTAGCCTGTATTCTATGTGAGTAAAGACCTGTGTTACTTTGTGTCCAGTGCCTGATAGGAAGGCACTCGGTATAGTTAGATAAATATCTTGTTTAGTTAGTGCTCAGACGAGCAGGATTTATTTTGTATTTTGCCTTGTTGTACAAGAGGCTGTTTATTTGACAAGAATAAAAACACAGGCAAAGCCCTGTTATGACTTTTAATGCACGGTGTCCCTGTCTCTGGCTACAAAGAAACCGCTGTACCAACCTCTCCTGATGCTAAACCCTCACATATGGTGGCCGATGCGGGCATGGTCTTAAAGAGACATACACCTATTTAAAAGGACTTTTGCTGCTCCAAGTGGAAAATCGTTGCTAGGGGCAACAACACAATTTTTTCTCCCCGAGAGTGCTTGGAAGTGTATGTCTTGTGTGAACAGGGCTAAAAGAGACTGTTAAAATGGATGAAATACTTAAACAGCTGATTCAGGCTAATATCAACCAGGGGAAGATAAGCACAGCTCTGCAAGAAGCCAGCGCGACTCAGCGAATGGTGCATGAGGAAGCCATGCGTGCACAGGCTGAAACCAATATTCTGCTGGGTGAAGCCCACAGACTGGCCTTAAAAGAACAGCAGCAAATTAATCGCTATTTGCAAGACCAAATTCAGGCCTCAGTGGAGAGGTCAGCGGGGCCTCATGGTTTGCGCCAAACCACTTGTGCAGCGGTACAGACATCTCGGCAGTAGATGACATCCACCGACGACGTTGAGGCCTATCTCATGGTGTTTGAGCGAGTGGCAGAACGAGAGAAGTTACCCTCAGATCAGTGGGCAGCAGTGGTGGCACCTTTCCTAACCGGAGAGCCGCAAAAGGCGTACTTTGATCTCAATGAGCAGGATGCCAAGGATTACTCCAAGCTGAAGGGTGAGATCCTTGTCCGTCTGGGTGTTAATATGAATGTGCGTGCTCGACGGGTGCACAACTGGACTTTCGTGGAACACCTACATGCGCAATCACAAATTTATGATCTTGTCCATCTTGCAAGGAAATGGCTACAGCCAGAGGAATCAACCCCTGGGCAGATCGTGGAGAGAGTGGTGCTTGACAAATACATCCGCTCCTTACAACCGAAGGTTCAGCGTTGGGTCGGTCAAGGAGATCCTACAGATGCGGAACAGCTGGTGAACCTGATTGAAAGGTACAGAGCTACTCAGGATCTACTCCAAGAAGTACCGCCTGGATGTTCTAACCCCAGGAACAGCAAATCGTGCGGAGCACCCGGTAAGACTGTTCCATTTACTAGAGGGGTGAGAAATGTCTTTAAGGGAGGTGGCTCAGAAGGGGAGAAGACGGAGGGAAGAAATCCCAGAGAGACACTGAAGGCCAGACCAGGGTCTCAAGTTGGGGACTGTCGGTGTTATGGACCTGGGCATATTGCTGCCAATTGTCCCCTGACTACTGAGCCAATGGAGTGTGATGCAGCAAGGCGAATATCCTTGTTTGCACGTCCTGTTTGTTCTGCTGAGACTGTTTACGAGACTGAGCAACAAATGTGTGTCGTAAAAGTGGAAGGGTGTACTGTGAGTGCCTTGCTGGATTCTGGGAGTCTGGTTACCCTGGTGCATGCCAGCCTGATAGACCCTGGAACATTCAGCGGACATAGTATAGGGGTCCTGTGCATACATGGGGACACTAAAGAATACCCCACTGCTTTGGTCACTCTAGAGACTTCCTGTGGAACCGCTTGCCATGAAGTGGGTGTGGTCAAGTCCCTGATGCACAGTGTGATCCTGTGGAGAGACTTCCCAGTGTTCTGGGACTTGTGGAGGAAGAAAGATGTAACCTCGACTGTAAATGTTAATGATGGTATTAATGTGTGCGCTGTGATTAGCCAAGAACCCTTTAACGAAGATGCTGAGGTGCCAGCAGTAGGGGTGACCACTGAGCCTGATAAATTTCCTCTGTCTGTTTTTGCTGGTGAAACAGATGAGCAGGAGGAAATTTCTGAGATACCAGAGTTAAATGTATCACGTAACAATTTTGGGACCGCTCAATTAGCGATCCCACATTGGTAAAAGCCAGGGAAAATACTAAGGTATTAAATGGAGTGCCTCAACATCCAGGGGCTGATAAGGTGTTTCCACACATGGCGGTTAACCAGGATTTGCTGTATCGGATAGATAACGTACGTGGGGAGGTTGTTGAACAGCTGGTGATACCCCAACCGTATCGTAGAACGGTTTTGGACCTGGCTCATAAACACGTGCTGGGTGGACATCTAGGTTGCGAAAAGACCAGAGAGCGTATCTTACAACGATTCTTCTGGCCAGGGGTATATACGGAAGTTCAGAGGTATTGCGAGTCCTGCCCGGAGTGTCAGATAACGGCTCCTATGCCACATTTTAGGAGTCCGTTGGTGCCTTTGCCTATCATTGGGATCCCTTTTGAAAGAATTGCCATGGATCTGGTCGGCCCTTTAGTCAAATCCTCTAGAGGACATCAATATATCCTAGTGGTGTTGGACTATGCCACAAGCTACCCTGAGGCAGTTCCTTTGCGAAATTCCTCTTCAAAAGCCATTGCAAGAGAGTTGTTTTACATGTTTTCCCGTACTGGTTTACCTAAGGAAATCCTTACCGATCAGGGAACTCCCTTTATGTCCAAAATCACCAAGGAATTATGTAAACTGCTAAAAATTAAACACCTGCGTACCTCTATATATCACCCTCAAACTGATGGTCTTGTCGAAAGATTCAATAAGACATTAAAAGGCATCTTGAGGAGGGTGGTTAGTAAGGATGGGAAGGATTGGGACTGTCTTCTGCCCTATTTGATGTTCGCTGTACGTGAATTTCCTCAATCATCCACAGGGTTTACTCCTTTCGAACTTGTATACGGCAGACAACCCCGTTGTCTCCTGGACATAGCCAAGGAAACCTGGGAGCAAGAGTCCACACCTTATAGGAGTGTAATTGAGCATGTCACGTTGATGCAAGACCGAATCGCTGCGGTCATGCCGTTAGTTAAGGAACACTTGGAGCAAGCTCAGGATGCTCAGAGCAGGGTGTATAACCGAACGGCTAAAGTTAGAAATTTTAACTCTGGTGATCGAGTGTTGGTCTTAGTGCCAACCGTAGAAAGCAAATTTCTTGCTAGATGGCAAGGGCCGTATGAGATAATTGAAAAGGTGGGGGATGTAAATTATAAAGTTTACCAACCAGGTAAAAGGAAGACAGTGCAGTTATACCATATAAACTTAATTAAGCCATGGAAAGAAAGAGAGACCCTCGTGGCAGTAAGGACCCCCTATAGTCCTAACCCAGATGTGTATGTGTCAGAATACCTCGCAAAGCCACAGAAACAGGAGACAAAAGAGTTTGTGCAGAGAAACACAGGCGTGTTTTCAGAACTGCCAGGACAGACCAGTATAATAAAACATGACATTGTGACCGAGCCTCAGGTTCGGGTCCACTTGAAACCCTACAGAGTCCCTGAAGCTCGTAGACAAGCCATATCTGAGGAGGTCAAGAAAATGCTAGACCTTGGGATTATTGAAGAGTCAAAAAGTGAATGGTCAAGTCCCATTGTATTGATTCCGAAACCAGATGGGTCATTGCGTTTCTGTAACGACTTCCGCAAGTTAAATGAGATGTCAAAGTTTGACGCATACCCAATGCCAAGAGTTGACGAGTTAATAGAGAGACTGGGCCATTCAAGGTATTTTTCAACACTTGATTTAACCAAAGTCTATTGGCAAGTACCCCTCACGGAGGGCGCCAAAGAGAAAACTGCGTTCATCACCCCGGATGGTCTGTTTCAATATATTTGTTTACCATTTGGGCTACATGGGGCTCCAGCGACCTTTCAAAGGTTAATGGACATAGTCCTCAAACCCCATCGTCGGTATGCTTCGGCATATCTGGACGACATTATAATCTTTAGTGATGACTGGGAAAGCCACTTACCAAAAGTACAAGCAGTACTAAACTCCCTCAGAGCCGCGGGGTTAACAGCAAACCCAAAGAAATGTTCCTTAGGCTTGGAGGAAGCACGGTATCTGGGGTACATAATTGGGAGAGGGGTGATAAAGCCACAGGTCAACAAAGTTGAGGCTATCCAAAACTGGCCCCAGCCCTCAACCAAAAAGCAGGTCAGAGCTTTTCTAGGAATTGTAGGTTATTATTGCAGGTTCATTCCAAACTTTGCCAGCACAGCAGCGCCCCTGACAGATCTTACCAAGGGAAGTAAGTCTGTCATGGTCAAGTGGGACACGAAGGCTGAAAGCGCCTTTCAAGAGTTGAAACTGGCCCTGTGTAACCAACCAGTCTTAGTCACTCCTGACTTCAAAAAGGAGTTTGTTGTCCAAACTGATGCTTCTAATGTGGGGCTCGGAGCAGTTCTGTCACAAGAGGTGGGTGGTGAGGAACATCCTGTGACCTATTTGAGCAGAAAACTTACCCCGGCTGAGAAAAACTATAGCATAGTTGAACGGGAGTGCTTGGCAATTAAGTGGGCACTTGAGTCCCTGAGATATTATTTATTGGGTCATCGGTTTAGGTTGGTTACAGACCACTCTCCTCTTACGTGGATGTGTCAAGCTAAAGAGAGAAATGCAAGAGTTACACGGTGGTTTCTTACTTTGCAGAACTTCAAATATACTGTGGAACACAGAGCAGGAAAACTGCAGGGCAATGCTGACGCTTTGTCTAGGACACACGGCCTTGTAGCTAAATGTGTCCGATCCCACGGGCTCGAACAGAGGAAGAGGGTATGTGAGACAGTGACAGGTAAAGTCATTGAGGGAAGGTACATTTCCACTAGAATCCTGTCATATGTATCCTAGGCTCCAGGGAATGAGTAGTTCTTGCAATAGAAAGCTCTAGTTTTCCAATCTCGGCTTAAGGAAAAGCCGGAAAAAAGGGCCTGGAGTTGGATTGGAGAAGAGCAGGGCGGGTTCCCCAATCCCTAGTCCATCTCTGTTTGTAGGACAAGGCTGCTGCTCAATTAGCTGCACCTGTAGCCTGTGTATAAAAAGGTGCAGACACAGTGTGTGGGAGTCTCATCCCTGACTCAGACTGGAGACTACTAAGGCTGGAGTAGCCTGTATTCTATGTGAGTAAAGACCTGTGTTACTTTGTGTCCAGTGCCTGGTAGGAAGGCACTCGGTATAGTTAGATAAATATCTTGTTTAGTTAGTGCTCAGACGAGCAGGATTTATTTTGTATTTTGCCTTGTTGTACAAGAGGCTGTTTCTTTGACAAGAATAAAAACACAGGCAAAGCCCTGTTATGACTTTTAATGCACGGGGTCCCTGTCTCTGGCTACAAAGTAACCGCTTTACCAACCTCTCCTGATGCTAAACCCTCACAATATATATATATATATATATATATATATATATATATATATATATATATGCTTTGCCTCTGAAATGTAATTTGTATAATCTTGCTAGCTAAGATTTGTTCTTAAACAGTATTCTCTGAAATCAGATTGCTGCTCTCCTTACCAGACCTTTAAGGCCATTCTGATATAAGATTGCCAAGTTTATTGAAGACAGACATGATATTCAGACAACATAAATGTTGTAAATAGAATGATGCGTTATTAATATGCATTTCTTGTGTGGTCAATAACTTGTAAGATGGTACCTTGAAGGCAGTTAGCCAGAAAAGACCTTTAACCCCTTAATACCGAAGCTATTTTTTCCATTTTTCCATCGTCGCATTCAAAGAGCTCTAGCTTTTTATTTTTCTGTCGACATAGCTGTATAAGGATCTATTTTTTGCGGGACTAGTTGTATTTTTTTAATAGCACTATTCTGGGTACATATAATTTATTATTTAACTTTCATTAACTTTTTTTGGGGGGTAATGGAAAAATAACCAGAAATCTTGCCACACTTGTTTACATCTTAAATTTATGCCATTTACTGTGTGGTATAAATAACATAATAACTTTTTTCAACGAGTCATTACGATTGTGGCGATACCAAATTGAAATAGTTTTTTTATGTTTTAGTACTTTCAAATTTTTTTGTTTTTATTTCGCTATATTTTAAGAGCCATAACTATTTTATTTTTCTGCTGACATAGCTCTATGCGGGCTTTTTTTTTTTTGCAGGACGACTTTTAGTTTTTATTGGTAGCATTTTGGATTACATATGACTTTTTGATCACTTTTTATCAAAGTTTTTGAATGCAGGATGAACAGAAAACAGCAATTCTGACAATTTGTTATATTTTTTATTTTCAGTATGGGACTTCACTATGCGATCATTTGATCGCTTTCATAATACACTCCAATGCTTCTGTTTTGCAGTGTATTATTGCCTGTCAGTGTAAAACTGACATGCATCTGTTAGGCCATGCTCTTGGCATGGCCTAGCAGGCAGTTACTAAAGGTAGACCTGGGGGCCTTGTGATTGCATAGTGGGTGTGGCAATAGGGATGAGAGAGGGAGTCCCCTCCCTCTAAAACTAATTAGATGCGGCGGTCGCTATTGACTGCCGCATCCAAGTGGTTAACGGGCGGGATCGATGCTGACTTCGAGCCCGCCCACTAAAGTAAGTCTGCTCCAAACCCTCAAGTACCTCCAGAGGCTGAGAGCAGGGAGCTTTTACGCCTCCCTGTGGAGCTGTTTTGTTCGGCAGAGCCGTAAAAAGACTACTGCATCAAGTTAAAGCCTTTTAGTGACATACGTAAAAATACCTATGGGTGGTCACTAATGGGTTAAAAGACTAATCTAAAAGTCAGTCTTGAATTGTTCTGTCTAAGGCCTCATGCACACGACTGTACCCGTGTGCATGGCCCATGATTGAGGCACGCATGCCCGCGGAGTGTCATCCGCGGGCCGTCTCCAAATCACGGACCGTGCACACATTGATTTCAATGAACCACAAATAAGGCCCGTAATAAGATATGTCCTATCTTTTTGTGGTCCGGGCTCCCGGCCAATGCACGGACCGTGGAAACCACGGCCATGTGCATGGGCCCATAGCAATGAATGGGTCCGCAATTAACCCGCAGATCTACGTGGCAATACCTTTCTTATTTCTTACTTCTCTCTCAACTTATTGTAACTTTTCTTTCTTAATAAAGCTTTCATTTAATTTCACCGAGAGACAAGAGAGTTTAAGATTTCCTTATCAGCTATTATATACAGTGAGAAATTGCTAAAAATAAATAAAAGCATATATATTTTTATATTCTTTATATAAAAAGGGGCTATCGTGGAATACAATTTTCATTGGGTCAAAGGCCACTTTCACACAGCAGTATTTTAGTATTTTGTATCAGTATTTGTAAGCCAAAACCAAGAATGGAAAATAAACAGATAATGGATCATGAAAAGATCTGCAAGGCCCTGTTCAGACACTGTGTTGGAATCTGCGCCAAAAAACGTCTGAAATCGCCCCCCATTGATTTCAATGGGCGGCAAAGTAGTTTATTCCCCGACAACTTTTGGCCACCCGTGGCATGTCCTTTCGTGCTGCGGTTTCTGCCTCTAACCTCCCATTAAAATCAATGGGAGGCAGAAAGAACCCACGGCACTCGTTTCCAAGAGTTTTTAGTGGCGTTTTTTGCCCGCGGTCCTTGCATTAGTTTCAAAGGCCGTGAGGGAAAGTTGCAAAAAAAAGACAGTTGAAAATCTGCCTCAAAGTTCCTGAAGGCATTCTGAGCCAGATGTTTTCTGCCGGCAAAAACACTCAGGTTGAACAGTCCCTAATTCTGTTTTGGACTTAAGTCTGGTTTTGACTTTTAAATACTGCTGTAAAATACTGACTAAACTACTGCAGTGTGAAAGAGACCAAACTGTGTATTTTCCCAAGCAAGCGTCCTCCATATATTGAAGTGATTTACAGAGAAAACCACATGAAACTGATCATAAAGGGTAATGACAGCTCAACTCAACTCAAAAACTCAAGCTGTCAGGATGGAGGTTTTGATCCTGTGCTGCTAACTGATCATGTCACTGCACTATATAAAGGAAGCCTGTGGAAAACATAGCACAGTAAGAAAGAAAATGCTTTCTTTGGTGAATATTATAACATTAACTTTTTTATTATTAGTATGTAAATCAACATCAGATGTAGATTTAAAGTGTTCGTCCACACATAGCTTAAATACTGTGGAATTTCCATCCGGATTTTCCATACGGAAATTCAACGGCATATTACAGTAGCAGGAAAGTGGATGAGATTTGAATAAATCATCCACATTCGGAGGAAAAAAACCAACAGAAAAGAGGCAGTGCGGAAATCGACCTGCAGTGCGTTATATGTATATCAATCTGCAGCATGTCAATTTCTCTTGGACATTTACACTTAGGCTGAATTCACAAGTGCCAGATTTTGTTGTAGACATTTTTGCAGCTGAAAATCAGTTCCATTCGTTTGAATGTTGTTGTTTCTGCGGAAGGCACATGGATTTCTGCAAGTCCTATTTAGATAAATGAAGCTGAATTTTAGTCGCAAAATTTCTGAAACATAATCTGCGACGTGTGAATCCACCCGATCTGATATATGGGCATGTACGGTTGCCTCAGCAACTGTGGTGCCCAGCGTGAACCCTTCATCTCCCCACACCATATGTTAGATCGGGCATAAGAATTGTTTCAGAGGGACACTTTATAACTGGATTCACAAATGGTGAAATTCACAGTAGGGACAAATCCACAACCGACTTCGCTTGATTATAGGGATATATAGAGTATTGATATATAGTGATATATAATCTAGCACTAGATTATAGGAATATATAGCATACAGAACTCAGACTCAAATCAACCAGGGGTTGCTTTTTTCTGAACGCCTGAATAGCCTTTGGTTGGTTACTATCAGGGATAGTGCTTATACAGGTGTGAGTGAGTCTCCAATAACCTAACATCCATAGGGGGGGGGGCACTTAGGAGGATTAATACCATTCTGCCTGAGAGCTAACTGAACGATAGGGAATACTTGTTTCAAAGAATTAGTATCAAGTATTGCAATACTTATTTTTTGAGTCTTCGGTACGTCCTGATTTACCTAACAGTATTCAACAGAACACCAACATCAGGCTGTTTTTGGTCTTTTCAAATTTTTTCCACATTTTATTTATAATTTAATAAAAGTTACATTTTAAGAGAGGACTTCCCTGCCATTAGTAAATCATAGAATTCTATAAATTGGAATATTCCCACTCTGCATTGATGCCAATTCTTACTTGACCTCATGTTTTCTGTTCAAGATTTTTGTCTTTACAATCTGAATTATTTGGATTTGGGTGCAGTTTAAATGGTCTGTCATCTGAGATCAAGGACGAACTGGCTGCTCGTGATCTACCACCTACGATGGATGACCTAATTTTACTTGCTGCCCGGGTTGACATGAGGCTCAGAGAAAGATCCCAAGAGGTTCGTCGAGAGAGAAGGCTTCCTAGGTTGGCTCCCAACTTCCAGCAAACCCTCTTGTCCTCATCTGTTGCTCCAGGTCCTTATGCAAGTAGATCAACTTAGACTATCTGTCCAGGAGAAACAGCGCAGGCGCACTTCTGGACTTTTTCTATATTGCAGCCTCGCTGGCCTTGTCGTGCGTCTGTGTCCCCAGAAGCCAAAAAACTCCAACGCCTAGGATTGGTTGGAGAGACAACCCTGGGCGACACAACATTTGACAGGGAACTTTCCTCCAAGCGGTGCATCCCTGTGACTATTAAAACCACAAAAAAGGCCATACTCACTAGGTAGGTGGGTGGGTGAAAACCCGTTCCCATCAGGACGCAGACGGGTCAAAGAATGCTGCAGAAGGAGTGTGCATTAAGTAGTGATAGCCACTCCCACTAGTCTTGAGGGGAGTGGCGGACTAAGTGCTCAAAGGTGTGCGATAAATGAGTGTCAGTGTAGTGCTAGGGTGTGAATGGATGGTAAAAAATAAATATGTATGTGTGAAAGTGTGTAATAATGTAATAAAAATAAATAAATAAATAAATGTGATGAATAGGGGTCAGTGCTGTGAATAGTACATGGGGTGTCAGTACTATGTGTAATACGTGGAGGGATAATGTGCTGGTCGTCAGGCATGGCGTATCTTGCCGAATAACAGCCTATTTGTAACGCCGCTAGTGTTAGCTAAAGCGGGCTGCTCTGCATTCCAAACCAAACGCCAGCACATCATGCCCTCCCAGCATATAAGACCCGGCTGCGTCCTGAAAAAAAGTGTAGTATACGTAGTAAGAAATATCCATGAAACATGGGGTATTAGTTGTTATTTTGGCCAAAATACGCAAAGCTCGCAACCCAACGTCAAGGGTCCCCAGTGCCTTGCGAGTCCCTAACCAGAACTTTTCGTTCCTAATTTAAAAACACAAACAGAAAAAATGGGACATAAAGATCATCAAAACCACAAAAAAGGCCATACTCACTAGGTAGGTGGGTGGGTGAAAACCCGTTCCCATCAGGACGCAGACGGGTCAAAGAATGCTGCAGAAGGAGTGTGCATTAAGTAGTGATAGCCACTCCCACTAGTCTTGAGGGGAGTGGCGGACTAAGTGCTCAAAGGTGTGCGATAAATGAGTGTCAGTGTAGTGCTAGGGTGTGAATGGATGGTAAAAAATAAATATGTATGTGTGAAAGTGTGTAATAATGTAATAAAAATAAATAAATAAATAAATGTGATGAATAGGGGTCAGTGCTGTGAATAGTACATGGGGTGTCAGTACTATGTGTAATACGTGGAGGGATAATGTGCTGGTCGTCAGGCATGGCGTATCTTGCCGAATAACAGCCTATTTGTAACGCCGCTAGTGTTAGCTAAAGCGGGCTGCTCTGCATTCCAAACCAAACGCCAGCACATCATGCCCTCCCAGCATATAAGACCCGGCTGCGTCCTGAAAAAAAGTGTAGTATACGTAGTAAGAAATATCCATGAAACATGGGGTATTAGTTGTTATTTTGGCCAAAATACGCAAAGCTCGCAACCCAACGTCAAGGGTCCCCAGTGCCTTGCGAGTCCCTAACCAGAACTTTTCGTTCCTAATTTAAAAACACAAACAGAAAAAATGGGACATAAAGATCATCAAAACCACAAAAAAGGCCATACTCACTAGGTAGGTGGGTGGGTGAAAACCCGTTCCCATCAGGACGCAGACGGGTCAAAGAATGCTGCAGAAGGAGTGTGCATTAAGTAGTGATAGCCACTCCCACTAGTCTTGAGGGGAGTGGCGGACTAAGTGCTCAAAGGTGTGCGATAAATGAGTGTCAGTGTAGTGCTAGGGTGTGAATGGATGGTAAAAAATAAATATGTATGTGTGAAAGTGTGTAATAATGTAATAAAAATAAATAAATAAATAAATGTGATGAATAGGGGTCAGTGCTGTGAATAGTACATGGGGTGTCAGTACTATGTGTAATACGTGGAGGGATAATGTGCTGGTCGTCAGGCATGGCGTATCTTGCCGAATAACAGCCTATTTGTAACGCCGCTAGTGTTAGCTAAAGCGGGCTGCTCTGCATTCCAAACCAAACGCCAGCACATCATGCCCTCCCAGCATATAAGACCCGGCTGCGTCCTGAAAAAAAGTGTAGTATACGTAGTAAGAAATATCCATGAAACATGGGGTATTAGTTGTTATTTTGGCCAAAATACGCAAAGCTCGCAACCCAACGTCAAGGGTCCCCAGTGCCTTGCGAGTCCCTAACCAGAACTTTTCGTTCCTAATTTAAAAACACAAACAGAAAAAATGGGACATAAAGATCATCAAAACCACAAAAAAGGCCATACTCACTAGGTAGGTGGGTGGGTGAAAACCCGTTCCCATCAGGACGCAGACGGGTCAAAGAATGCTGCAGAAGGAGTGTGCATTAAGTAGTGATAGCCACTCCCACTAGTCTTGAGGGGAGTGGCGGACTAAGTGCTCAAAGGTGTGCGATAAATGAGTGTCAGTGTAGTGCTAGGGTGTGAATGGATGGTAAAAAATAAATATGTATGTGTGAAAGTGTGTAATAATGTAATAAAAATAAATAAATGTGATGAATAGGGGTCAGTGCTGTGAATAGTACATGGGGTGTCAGTACTATGTGTAATACGTGGAGGGATAATGTGCTGGTCGTCAGGCATGGCGTATCTTGCCGAATAACAGCCTATTTGTAACGCCGCTAGTGTTAGCTAAAGCGGGCTGCTCTGCATTCCAAACCAAACGCCAGCACATCATGCCCTCCCAGCATATAAGACCCGGCTGCGTCCTGAAAAAAAGTGTAGTATACGTAGTAAGAAATATCCATGAAACATGGGGTATTAGTTGTTATTTTGGCCAAAATACGCAAAGCTCGCAACCCAACGTCAAGGGTCCCCAGTGCCTTGCGAGTCCCTAACCAGAACTTTTCGTTCCTAATTTAAAAACACAAACAGAAAAAATGGGACATAAAGATCATCAAAACCACAAAAAAGGCCATACTCACTAGGTAGGTGGGTGGGTGAAAACCCGTTCCCATCAGGACGCAGACGGGTCAAAGAATGCTGCAGAAGGAGTGTGCATTAAGTAGTGATAGCCACTCCCACTAGTCTTGAGGGGAGTGGCGGACTAAGTGCTCAAAGGTGTGCGATAAATGAGTGTCAGTGTAGTGCTAGGGTGTGAATGGATGGTAAAAAATAAATATGTATGTGTGAAAGTGTGTAATAATGTAATAAAAATAAATAAATAAATAAATGTGATGAATAGGGGTCAGTGCTGTGAATAGTACATGGGGTGTCAGTACTATGTGTAATACGTGGAGGGATAATGTGCTGGTCGTCAGGCATGGCGTATCTTGCCGAATAACAGCCTATTTGTAACGCCGCTAGTGTTAGCTAAAGCGGGCTGCTCTGCATTCCAAACCAAACGCCAGCACATCATGCCCTCCCAGCATATAAGACCCGGCTGCGTCCTGAAAAAAAGTGTAGTATACGTAGTAAGAAATATCCATGAAACATGGGGTATTAGTTGTTATTTTGGCCAAAATACGCAAAGCTCGCAACCCAACGTCAAGGGTCCCCAGTGCCTTGCGAGTCCCTAACCAGAACTTTTCGTTCCTAATTTAAAAACACAAACAGAAAAAATGGGACATAAAGATCATCAAAACCACAAAAAAGGCCATACTCACTAGGTAGGTGGGTGGGTGAAAACCCGTTCCCATCAGGACGCAGACGGGTCAAAGAATGCTGCAGAAGGAGTGTGCATTAAGTAGTGATAGCCACTCCCACTAGTCTTGAGGGGAGTGGCGGACTAAGTGCTCAAAGGTGTGCGATAAATGAGTGTCAGTGTAGTGCTAGGGTGTGAATGGATGGTAAAAAATAAATATGTATGTGTGAAAGTGTGTAATAATGTAATAAAAATAAATAAATAAATAAATGTGATGAATAGGGGTCAGTGCTGTGAATAGTACATGGGGTGTCAGTACTATGTGTAATACGTGGAGGGATAATGTGCTGGTCGTCAGGCATGGCGTATCTTGCCGAATAACAGCCTATTTGTAACGCCGCTAGTGTTAGCTAAAGCGGGCTGCTCTGCATTCCAAACCAAACGCCAGCACATCATGCCCTCCCAGCATATAAGACCCGGCTGCGTCCTGAAAAAAAGTGTAGTATACGTAGTAAGAAATATCCATGAAACATGGGGTATTAGTTGTTATTTTGGCCAAAATACGCAAAGCTCGCAACCCAACGTCAAGGGTCCCCAGTGCCTTGCGAGTCCCTAACCAGAACTTTTCGTTCCTAATTTAAAAACACAAACAGAAAAAATGGGACATAAAGATCATCAAAACCACAAAAAAGGCCATACTCACTAGGTAGGTGGGTGGGTGAAAACCCGTTCCCATCAGGACGCAGACGGGTCAAAGAATGCTGCAGAAGGAGTGTGCATTAAGTAGTGATAGCCACTCCCACTAGTCTTGAGGGGAGTGGCGGACTAAGTGCTCAAAGGTGTGCGATAAATGAGTGTCAGTGTAGTGCTAGGGTGTGAATGGATGGTAAAAAATAAATATGTATGTGTGAAAGTGTGTAATAATGTAATAAAAATAAATAAATAAATAAATGTGATGAATAGGGGTCAGTGCTGTGAATAGTACATGGGGTGTCAGTACTATGTGTAATACGTGGAGGGATAATGTGCTGGTCGTCAGGCATGGCGTATCTTGCCGAATAACAGCCTATTTGTAACGCCGCTAGTGTTAGCTAAAGCGGGCTGCTCTGCATTCCAAACCAAACGCCAGCACATCATGCCCTCCCAGCATATAAGACCCGGCTGCGTCCTGAAAAAAAGTGTAGTATACGTAGTAAGAAATATCCATGAAACATGGGGTATTAGTTGTTATTTTGGCCAAAATACGCAAAGCTCGCAACCCAACGTCAAGGGTCCCCAGTGCCTTGCGAGTCCCTAACCAGAACTTTTCGTTCCTAATTTAAAAACACAAACAGAAAAAATGGGACATAAAGATCATCAAAACCACAAAAAAGGCCATACTCACTAGGTAGGTGGGTGGGTGAAAACCCGTTCCCATCAGGACGCAGACGGGTCAAAGAATGCTGCAGAAGGAGTGTGCATTAAGTAGTGATAGCCACTCCCACTAGTCTTGAGGGGAGTGGCGGACTAAGTGCTCAAAGGTGTGCGATAAATGAGTGTCAGTGTAGTGCTAGGGTGTGAATGGATGGTAAAAAATAAATATGTATGTGTGAAAGTGTGTAATAATGTAATAAAAATAAATAAATAAATAAATGTGATGAATAGGGGTCAGTGCTGTGAATAGTACATGGGGTGTCAGTACTATGTGTAATACGTGGAGGGATAATGTGCTGGTCGTCAGGCATGGCGTATCTTGCCGAATAACAGCCTATTTGTAACGCCGCTAGTGTTAGCTAAAGCGGGCTGCTCTGCATTCCAAACCAAACGCCAGCACATCATGCCCTCCCAGCATATAAGACCCGGCTGCGTCCTGAAAAAAAGTGTAGTATACGTAGTAAGAAATATCCATGAAACATGGGGTATTAGTTGTTATTTTGGCCAAAATACGCAAAGCTCGCAACCCAACGTCAAGGGTCCCCAGTGCCTTGCGAGTCCCTAACCAGAACTTTTCGTTCCTAATTTAAAAACACAAACAGAAAAAATGGGACATAAAGATCATCAAAACCACAAAAAAGGCCATACTCACTAGGTAGGTGGGTGGGTGAAAACCCGTTCCCATCAGGACGCAGACGGGTCAAAGAATGCTGCAGAAGGAGTGTGCATTAAGTAGTGATAGCCACTCCCACTAGTCTTGAGGGGAGTGGCGGACTAAGTGCTCAAAGGTGTGCGATAAATGAGTGTGCATTAAGTAGTGATAGCCACTCCCACTAGTCTTGAGGGGAGTGGCGGACTAAGTGCTCAAAGGTGTGCGATAAATGAGTGTCAGTGTAGTGCTAGGGTGTGAATGGATGGTAAAAAATAAATATGTATGTGTGAAAGTGTGTAATAATGTAATAAAAATAAATAAATAAATAAATGTGATGAATAGGGGTCAGTGCTGTGAATAGTACATGGGGTGTCAGTACTATGTGTAATACGTGGAGGGATAATGTGCTGGTCGTCAGGCATGGCGTATCTTGCCGAATAACAGCCTATTTGTAACGCCGCTAGTGTTAGCTAAAGCGGGCTGCTCTGCATTCCAAACCAAACGCCAGCACATCATGCCCTCCCAGCATATAAGACCCGGCTGCGTCCTGAAAAAAAGTGTAGTATACGTAGTAAGAAATATCCATGAAACATGGGGTATTAGTTGTTATTTTGGCCAAAATACGCAAAGCTCGCAACCCAACGTCAAGGGTCCCCAGTGCCTTGCGAGTCCCTAACCAGAACTTTTCGTTCCTAATTTAAAAACACAAACAGAAAAAATGGGACATAAAGATCATCAAAACCACAAAAAAGGCCATACTCACTAGGTAGGTGGGTGGGTGAAAACCCGTTCCCATCAGGACGCAGACGGGTCAAAGAATGCTGCAGAAGGAGTGTGCATTAAGTAGTGATAGCCACTCCCACTAGTCTTGAGGGGAGTGGCGGACTAAGTGCTCAAAGGTGTGCGATAAATGAGTGTCAGTGTAGTGCTAGGGTGTGAATGGATGGTAAAAAATAAATATGTATGTGTGAAAGTGTGTAATAATGTAATAAAAATAAATAAATAAATAAATGTGATGAATAGGGGTCAGTGCTGTGAATAGTACATGGGGTGTCAGTACTATGTGTAATACGTGGAGGGATAATGTGCTGGTCGTCAGGCATGGCTGGGAGGGCATGATGTGCTGGCGTTTGGTTTGGAATGCAGAGCAGCCCGCTTTAGCTAACACTAGCGGCGTTACAAATAGGCTGTTATTCGGCAAGATACGCCATGCCTGACGACCAGCACATTATCCCTCCACGTATTACACATAGTACTGACACCCCATGTACTATTCACAGCACTGACCCCTATTCATCACATTTATTTATTTATTTATTTTTATTACATTATTACACACTTTCACACATACATATTTATTTTTTACCATCCATTCACACCCTAGCACTACACTGACACTCATTTATCGCACACCTTTGAGCACTTAGTCCGCCACTCCCCTCAAGACTAGTGGGAGTGGCTATCACTACTTAATGCACACTCCTTCTGCAGCATTCTTTGACCCGTCTGCGTCCTGATGGGAACGGGTTTTCACCCACCCACCTACCTAGTGAGTATGGCCTTTTTTGTGGTTTTGATGATCTTTATGTCCCATTTTTTCTGTTTGTGTTTTTAAATTAGGAACGAAAAGTTCTGGTTAGGGACTCGCAAGGCACTGGGGACCCTTGACGTTGGGTTGCGAGCTTTGCGTATTTTGGCCAAAATAACAACTAATACCCCATGTTTCATGGATATTTCTTACTACGTATACTACACTTTTTTTCAGGACGCAGCCGGGTCTTATATGCTGGGAGGGCATGATGTGCTGGCGTTTGGTTTGGAATGCAGAGCAGCCCGCTTTAGCTAACACTAGCGGCGTTACAAATAGGCTGTTATTCGGCAAGATACGCCATGCCTGACGACCAGCACATTATCCCTCCACGTATTACACATAGTACTGACACCCCATGTACTATTCACAGCACTGACCCCTATTCATCACATTTATTTATTTATTTATTTTTATTACATTATTACACACTTTCACACATACATATTTATTTTTTACCATCCATTCACACCCTAGCACTACACTGACACTCATTTATCGCACACCTTTGAGCACTTAGTCCGCCACTCCCCTCAAGACTAGTGGGAGTGGCTATCACTACTTAATGCACACTCCTTCTGCAGCATTCTTTGACCCGTCTGCGTCCTGATGGGAACGGGTTTTCACCCACCCACCTACCTAGTGAGTATGGCCTTTTTTGTGGTTTTGATGATCTTTATGTCCCATTTTTTCTGTTTGTGTTTTTAAATTAGGAACGAAAAGTTCTGGTTAGGGACTCGCAAGGCACTGGGGACCCTTGACGTTGGGTTGCGAGCTTTGCGTATTTTGGCCAAAATAACAACTAATACCCCATGTTTCATGGATATTTCTTACTACGTATACTACACTTTTTTTCAGGACGCAGCCGGGTCTTATATGCTGGGAGGGCATGATGTGCTGGCGTTTGGTTTGGAATGCAGAGCAGCCCGCTTTAGCTAACACTAGCGGCGTTACAAATAGGCTGTTATTCGGCAAGATACGCCATGCCTGACGACCAGCACATTATCCCTCCACGTATTACACATAGTACTGACACCCCATGTACTATTCACAGCACTGACCCCTATTCATCACATTTATTTATTTATTTATTTTTATTACATTATTACACACTTTCACACATACATATTTATTTTTTACCATCCATTCACACCCTAGCACTACACTGACACTCATTTATCGCACACCTTTGAGCACTTAGTCCGCCACTCCCCTCAAGACTAGTGGGAGTGGCTATCACTACTTAATGCACACTCCTTCTGCAGCATTCTTTGACCCGTCTGCGTCCTGATGGGAACGGGTTTTCACCCACCCACCTACCTAGTGAGTATGGCCTTTTTTGTGGTTTTGATGATCTTTATGTCCCATTTTTTCTGTTTGTGTCCCTGTGACTATTGTCGCTGGCGAGAGGTCCCACCTGGACTCTGCCTATCTGGACTCTGACTCTGCAGCCAATTTTATACGCAGAGACCTTGTGGATCTTCTTCACTTGCCTACTACCCTTCTGGAGAAGCCGTTGATCATTGCCTCAGTAGATGGACTGCCGCTGCCCGACCCAATATCGTCTGTGACCAAACCGCTGAGGCTTCAAGTGGGAGCCCTTCATTCTGAGCTCATCTCCTTTTTTGCCCTACCCAAGGCCGTCAACCCCGTGCTGCTGGTTTTGTCTTGGCTCCTTCTACATGCCCCAGTCCTGGATTAGAACTACGGAGAGGTTCTCCTGTGGGGCCCCAAGTGCCTCAACCGCTGTCTGGGGCATATACATCCACTTCAGCCTCCTCTGCATTAGTCATTGGAAGGGTTGCCCTCTTGCTACTTTCAGTTCTCGGATGTCTTCATCAAGAAGGAGGCAGAGACGTTGCCGCCACACCGAGCGTATAATTGTCCTATTGACTTGGTCCCTGATTAGACTCATCCTCGCCGTAGAGTATACCCTCTCTCCTTACCTGAGACCCAGTCGATGTCTGCCTATATTGAGGAGAATTTAGAGAGCGGCTTCATACGCAAATCCTCATCCCCGGCTAGGTTTTTCTTTGTTAAAAAGAACGACTGATCCCTCCGACCCTGCATTGACTACCGGGGTCTCAACCAGATCACAGTAAAGAACAGATACCCATTGCCTTTAATCTCTGAACTGTTTGATCGCATACCAGGAGCAATATGTTTTTCCAAACTAGACCTGCGGGGGGCCTACAATCTAATCTGGATTCGTCAGGGTGACGAATGGAAGATGGCATTTAATACACGTGATGGGCACTACAAATACCTGGTTATGCCCTTCGGCCTGTGTAACGCCCCCGCGGTCTTTCAATAGTTCGTCACTGACATCTTCCATGATCTCCTCTATGTGTGTTGTGGTGTACCTCGATGACATTTTGATTTTTTATACCCAGATCCAGCGACTTATCAGAGACATATCCGCCAAGTTTTTCTTTGACTAAGGGAGAATCACCTATCTGCCAAGCTGGAGAAGTGCGTGTTCGAGAGAAAGTCTTTACCCTTCCTGGGCTACATCATCTCCGATCAGGGCCTCAAAATGGATCCTGAAAAGGTAAAGGCTGTCTTGGAATTGCCACGCCCTCAAGGCTTAAGGGCCATACAGCGCTTCCTAGGTTTCGCCAACTTCTACCGGCTGTTCATCCCCAACTTCTCCTCACTGACTGCTCCCATCTCTACACTCACCAAAAAGGGCATGAATGCCAAGGTGTGGACTCCCGAAGCAGAGGCCGCGTTCAGGATCTTAAAGAAGGCCTTCATGTCAGCCTCAATCCTTCATCATCCTGATGTGTCCCTACAGTTTTCGTTGGAGGTGGATGCCTCCTCTGTTGGTGCTGGCTCACTTCTGTTCCAGAGAGGCTCCAAAGGCAAGACTGTGGCATGTGGCTACTACTCTAAGCTTTTTTTCTCCTGCAAAGTTAAATTACTCGATTGGGGATCGGGAGTTACTGGTCATCAAGCTGGCTCATGCAGGAGTGGAGACACCTACTAGAGGGTGCAGCTCATCCAATCCTGGTCTTCACGGACCACAAGAACCTCAACTATCTCCAGAAGGTCCAAAGGCTGAACCCTCGTCAGGCCAGGTAGACACTGTTCTTAGCTCGGTTCCAGTTTGAGCTCCACTACCGCCCTGCCGACAAGAATTTGAGTGCCATTGCCTTGTCTAGGTCATTCAAGACAGAAGACACTGTGGAGTCCCCACGGAATATCATTGACCCTTCCTGCATCATCTCTATTGACCCTCTGCATGTTAGAGACATTCTCCCGGGGAGGACCTTTGTGCGTCTGGAAGACAGAGGAAGAATCCTTCGCTGGGGACACAGTTCCAAGCTGGCAGGTCATGAGAGTGCCCGTAAGATCCAAGACCTAATTGCCCGTCAGTTCTGGTGGCCCACGCTGCCCAAAGACGTCACAGATTTTGTCTCCTCCTGCACGGTGTGCGCAGCAAATAAAGTTTCCCACTCCAGACCAGCTGGTCTGCTCCAGCCACTGCCTGTGCCCAATGCCCCCTGGCGACATATTGCTATGGACTTTGTCCCGGACCTGCCTCTCTCTGCTGGATGCAGTACGGTCTGGGTGGTGGTGGATCGATTCTCCAAAATGGCTCATTTTGTTCAACTGACTGGTCTGCCTTCTGCTTCCCGACTGGCCGGCCTCTTCATCTAACACATCTTCCGTCTGCACGGCTTGCCCCTGCATATTTTCTCGGATCGAGGGGTTAAGTTCACCTCAAAGTTCAGGAGAGCCCTCTGCGGTCTCTTCGGTGTGAAGTTGGACTTTTCCTCGGCCTACCATCCCCAGTCCAATGATCAAGTTGAGAGGGTTAATCAGATAATAGAGAACTATCTGCGGCATTTTATCTCCAGGCAGCAATGACTGGGTGCAGCTGCTTGCTTGGGCTGAGTTCTCTCACTACAATGATACTAGTGAGTCCACCACCTCCAGCCCATTCTTCATTGTCTACGGCCAACATCCATGAATACCTCTTCCTGTTTCCACTATGTCCCAGGTGCCTGCAGCTGACTCTACTTACACAGACTTTCTGCAGATATGGCAGCAGACCCGATCTTCTATTCTGCTGGCGATCGACCGCATGAAGAGAAAGGCAGACACAAGAAGATGAGAGCCTCCCCAGTTTCTTCCAGGCACTAAGATTTGGCCGTCTTCCAAGAATATCCGGCTGAGGGTGCCATCTTGCAAGTTTGCTCCCAGGTTCCTCGGACCCTTCGAGATTCTGTTGAAGATAAATCCTGTCTCTTACCAGCTTCGGCTGCCTCCCACCCTCAAGAGCCCAAACTCCTTTCACGTCTCTTTGCTGAAGTCTGTGGTCCTGAACTGCTACTCCAAGACTCCTAGTTCCGCAGTGGTCCTAGTGACTCGTCAGGGAGGTGAGGGAGATCTTGAACACCAAGAGAGTAGGAGGAAGAACGTTTTATTTGGTGGATTGGAGGGGATTTGGCCCAGAGGAGAAGTCTTGGGAGCCAGAGGAGAACATCAATTCTCCTGCCCTCGTGAAGAAGTTTTTCTCCCGCTCTGGTCCCAAGCAGAGGGGACATAAGAGGGGGGATACTGTAACGTCTACGGCCGCGGATCGTCGTCCTGACAGACCCTCTGACGGCCGCGGCCATGAACGAGCGAGTTCACGGTGGCATCTCCCTCCTGGGAGACGCCGGCACTCACTTCCTGGTCTGGACACTGTCTCCCGCAGGGTGCGCATGCCCGGCCTCAAAGGGCCAGTACGCGCACATTTGCAAAATAGCTGCAATTAGCCCAGAATGCTTCTGGACTATAAAAGGGGCTCTTCCCTCTCGATCATTGCCTGAGCGTTGTTGTGTTACCTTTAATTTGTCCTTTCAAATGGTCTCCTAGTGTTTTCCAGTTCCCAGTGTTTCCCTTTCCTGTTGCCTGTACCCTGTATCCTGTGCTACCGTGCCTCTGTGCCCTCAAGAGTTGGAGACGTGTTGTGCCCTCCGCTGCATCTATTGTGTCGCACCCCGCCAGGAGTCTGTCTACTGTCAGAGCCTCGTCTTTGCCTAAAACCATGGCTACTGTCTACATTGCCTCAGGTACCCTTTCAGAACTGTAGACATTGCATTACACCTGTTTGGCCAGCTGCTATCCCGCTACATGGTACGGCCCAGTGGGTCCACACCCCGCGCCGTGACAGTTGTTTAGACTTGATACAACTTTATCCACCTCTTAGGTATGAGTAGGATTTAGTCAGGTCAAGTTTTCAGCCTTTGGTTATAAACAAAAATGTTCCTATTCTCTGCCAACAAGCAGAGAACTTGAACATCATGGTAAATTGAGACACAATTAAGCTTTGTTTACATAAGAATGTGAAATTTCTTTAATACATCTCATAAACTGGAAGGTAATTGATTTCTCAACTGCAAAATTAAGACCCAGTGCACAGTAACATAGGGAGTGCCTTAAAGGGGTAATCCGCGCTAATAATATTGATGGACTATCCTTAGAAATCAAATCGGTTGGGGTCCGACTGATGGCACCCCCCGCCGATCAGCTGTTTGAAGGGGCCGCATCGCTCGTATAGCCTCTTTATTGATTACATGTCTCTCCTCAAAGTTCGTAGTTGTACACGCCGTTACATTTGTAGTGGGCGTGCAAGGCATTGCACCACGCTCCCATTCAGTAAGAGCACAATTTATTCATCAGAATCCATTCTCTCTCTGTGGAACAAAGTGTCTAGTGGCCAGTCCTACTCAGTGATTGGCAGCTATTTCTGTATGTACATTAATGCAGAAAAGAATGACAATCATTGAATAGGACAACCCTTTGGACTCTTTAGCCCATAGTGAGCAGGGATTTAAATGAATAAATTACAGATTATCTTGACTCCTTTCCTATAAAGCTATATATCAATCTATTCATCTCTTCCTGCTCTACAACAGAATGCCTACAGATTGGACAGGATTCTCAATGTGACAGATTCCCTTTAGGCTTTAAGGACCAATAATTTTTTTCTGTGTTTTAATCGTCGCATTCCAGGAGCCATAACTGTTTTATTTTTCTGTCGATGTACCTATATGAGTGCTTATATTTGCAGGAGAAGTTGCTTTTATTCAATGGCACCATGTTGGGGAACACATATTTTGTTGATTGGCTTATATTTTTTTTTTTTTGGGGTGTGGAATGTCAAAAAACGTAATTCTACCATTGGTTTTTCAATTATTTTTTTCACGGTTAACTACATGGTAAAAATAACATATTTACTTTCTTCTACGGGTTGGTATGAATATGGTGATACTAAATAAGTATAGTTTTTTTCTAATTTTAGTACTTTTGCACAGTCATTTTTGTATTACCACATTCCAAGACACAACTTTTTTATTTTTCCATTGACGGCTTGTTTTTTGCGTGACGTGTAGTTGTTTTTATTTGTTCCATTTTGGGATACATATAATTTATATTTATTGTATATTCTCAGAGATAGAACAACGGGCTGGTTCCCGTTATACCCTCCTACTTTGAAGCAAATATATACAGTGAAGGAAATAAGTATTTGATCCCTTGCTGATTTTGTAATTTTGCCCACTGTCAAAGACATGAACAGTCTAGAATTTTTAGGCTAGGTTAATTTTACCAGTGAGAGATAGATTATATTTAAAAAAAAAAACAGAAAATCACATAGTCAAAATTATATATATTTATTTGCATTGTGCACAGAGAAATAAGTATTTGATCCCTTTGGCAAACAAGACTTAATACTTGGTGGCAAAACCCTTGTTGGCAAGCACAGCAGTCAGACGTTTTTTGTAGTTGATGATGAGGTTTGCACACATGTTAGATGGAATTTTGGCCCACTCCTCTTTGCAGATCATCTGTAAATCATTAAGATTTCGAGGCTGTCACTTGGCAACTCGGATCTTCAGCTCCCTCCATAAGTTTTCGATGGGATTAAGGTCTGGAGACTGGCTAGGCCACTCCATGACCTTAATGTGCTTCTTTTTGAGCCACTCCTTGCCTTGGCTGTATGTTTCGGGTCATTGTCGTGCTGTAAGACCCAGCCACAAGCCATTTTTAATGTCCTGGTGGGGGGACAGAGGTTGTCACTCAGGATTTGACGGTACATGGCTCCATCCATTCTCCCATTGATGCAGTGAAGTAGTCCTGTGCCGTTAGCAGAGAAACACCCCCTAAACATAATGTTTCCACCTCCATGCTTGACAGTGGGGACGGTGTTCTTTGGGTCATAGGCAGCATTTCTCTTCCTCCAAACACGGCGAGTTGAGTTAATGCCAAAGAGCTCAATTTTAGTCTCATCTGACCACAGCACCTTCTCCCAATCACTCTCAGAATCATCCAGATGTTCATTTGCAAACTTCAGATGGGCCTGTACATGTGCCTTCTTGAGCAGGGGGACCTTGCGGGCACTGCAGGTTTTTAATCCATTACGGCGTAATGTGTTACCAATGGTTTTCTTGGTGACTGTGATCCCAGCTGCCTTGAGATCATTAACAAGTTCCCCCCATGTAGTTTTCGGCTGAGCTCTCACCTTCCTCAGGATCAAGGATACCCCACGAGGTGAGATTTTGCATGGAGCCCCAGATCGATGTCGATTGACAGTCATTTTGTATGTCTTCCATTTTCTTACTATTGCACCAACAGTTGTCTCCTTCTCACCCAGCGTCTTACTTATGGTTTTGTAGCCCATTCCAGCCTTGCGCAGGTCTATGATCTTGTCCCTGACACCCTTAGAAAGCTCTTTGGTGTTGCCCATGTTGTAGAGGTTAGAGTCAGACTGATTAATTGATTCTGTGGACAGGAGTCTTTTATACAGGTGACCATGTAAGACAGCTGTCTTTAATGCAGGCACCAAGTTGATTTGGAGCGTGTAACTGGTCTGGAGGAGGCTGAACTCTTAATGGTTGGTAGGGGATCAAATACTTATTTCTCTGTGCACAATGCAAATAAATATATATAATTTTGACAATGTGATTTTCTGTTTTTTTTTTTAAATATAATCTGTCTCTCACTGGTAAAATTAGCCTAGCCTAAAAATTCTAGACTGTTCATGACTTTGACAGTGGGCAAACTTACACAATCAGCAAGGGATCAAATACTTATTTCCTTCACTGTATATATAGAGGAAGGAATAGTTTATAAGATATAACTTTTAATTTTTAAATAATATAAAATGGAATAACAATAATGGTATAGATTGTGCTATTAGACCATATAGTGTATACACAATTTAGCATTCAATTTGCCAGGTATTTGATTTCCGTTCCATAGTGTATACAGCAGGATTTCTCAGGATCAGAGGAGTTACACAGTGGAGTTCTGCCTGTCCCTATAGCCTAATGTAACTGTTGACAGCGTACCGGGCACCCGTTCTAAAAAGAACGACCCCGTTGTCTTTGGAACCTGTCCCTGTAATAAAGTCCGTATTTCTGACTACAGCTCCTATGCGTTTCACCAGGTTTGCTGGCTCATCAGGGAGATAGTGAGCACTCTCTTTTTGCGTGTATATTAGCTCCGCCTCTACCGGGGGCTCGATCTTTGGACGTCCAATAGGACGGGAGCGCTACTCCGTCATCACCCTCCCATTACTATCGCGTCCTAACTACCTCCACAGTGGGCTGGTTTAGCGATATCATATAGAGGTTTGATTCAGCCTTACTCCTATGTGACTTGTAAGCTTTCCTAAATCATGATTGCATTTATAGTATAATAGGTCTCAGAGGACATAGAGAAAATTGCATCATCTGGAATTTAGTTAGGAGAAGGATGATACATTACTAGATAATTTAGCCACTTTATAAATTTGGAGGAGGGCGATGCAAAAAACCCCCCAGATATGTTGCAGGTTTTTGTGTTTTTCCCCACTGTTTACCATATGGTAACAAGTTAATTTTATTGTACAGGTACGTAAATCTGTATATATTTTTTTATTGTGATCTATTTTTTAAAAATAGGATAGAAAATTGCTGAAAAATGGGTTTCTTTATTTTGGGGTAGAAACTTTTTTTATTAAACTGTATTTTACTTGAATTTAAATATATTTTTTTAACCCCCTAGTGGACTTGAAGTAGTGATCGCTTGATCGCTTCTATATTGCTTTGTTATACATAGTATTCCAAAGCATTATTGGCTGTCAGTATAACACTAACAGGCAACCTACTATATTGGGCCATGATTTTGGCATAGCCTAATGGACACATATCTTTGGCAGACCTAGGTGCCTTTGTAAGACCCTCGGCTGGCATGGTAATCCATCTACACCCTACAAGTTGGGGCGTCGAAGGTTTGACAGAGGAAACCCCCTCCATCTGTCAAATACCTTAGATGCAGCAGTCGCTATTGACCGCAGCATCTAAGGGGTTAATCCGATCCTGGCGATTACAGTGGGAGCCCGGCTGTCAATCACCACCAGGCTCCTGTGACCGCGCAATCGCCATGATGTACATGTACGACATGGTTCCTTTATATAAAGCATTCCGTACCATAAATGTACATCATGGTGCGATAAGGGGTTAAATACTTGATCTTCACTACATCAGTACTAACTACTATATGGCTGGGTTTGGACAGGACGTTTTGCTACTGTATTTTTTTTACATTAGGAATAAACCATCACACACATGTTAAATCTAACTGTATGGGAATTTATGAATTCCTACTCTCACAGTACAATTTTTAAGCCCGTGGTAAATTCTCCTTTAAAGCAGCATGGTTGACTTTGGTGAGAAAAAAAATGGAAGCTCATCCGTATTTGTGGCACCACTTGTGTTTTTGAAAAGGTTAAAATTTCCTTTCAATTTCTTAGATTTTGACGATTTCTGTCATTCGTGCAGGAAATTAACGCACATATGTTTGTCAAAATGTTGAATGTGTTCCTGCCTTTTCTGGCAGCAACAGATTAAAAACAAACTACTATTAGATCAAATACACAGGGACATTTAACTGAAAGCACCAGATTCAAGTGAAAACTTTTGGACATTGCTTTTGGGTACGTTATTCTGTTGCAGCTGCCAAAAGTTAAACTAAAATGCCCCAAGCTTTGCATCTAAAACTGCATATCAAAAGATATTTTCTTTGTGTGTGATAATCCATACCTGATTTACAACTAAGGAGCCTATAGATACAGATTGTCTGCCATCTTAAACTCAACCAATCAAGTTGGCCACAATTAAAAGGGGCTGTATGCTTAGGCAATCACTTTTTTCTTAAAAGAGCTAAACACAGGGTATCCCACTATTGGGACCCTCAGAGATGAGCTGTAAATGGTGGGGGATCAAGTGTCCCATTTCACTGCCATGCCTTCACAGGAGAAATTAAATATTACACAGTTCCCATTGAAATCAATCAACTGTCTGTGTAATACGTACACGTGCTGGTCCTGTCCTTCGGAGTGAATTAAAGGGGTTTTCCCACGAGTGACATTTATGGCATATCCACAGGATATGTCATAAATGTCAGATAGATGCGGGTCCCACCTCTGGGACCCGCACCTATCTCTAGAAAGGGGCCCCCTGAACCCCGTTCAGCCGCTCTGTGTTGCGGCTGAATGAGGTGAATTCCGACCATGAAAAAAGTTATATGGTCGTGAGTTACATAATCAGCGTCGCTATCTGAGCTACGCTGTTTCTGTAACTCCCATAGTAGTGAATGGCAGTTACGGAGGCAGCGTATCATGCAAGCTACGCTGTTTCTGTAACTATCATAAAGTTCTATGAGAGTTACAGAAACAGCGTAGCTCAGCTGTTTATGTAACTCACGACCATAAAACCTTTTTCATGGTCGGAATTCACCTCATTCAGCTGCAGCACAGAGTGGTTGAACAGGGTTTAGGGGGCTCCATTCTGGAGATAGGTGCGGGTCCCAGAGCTGGGACCCGCATCTATCTGACATTTATGACATATCCTGTGGATATGTCATGAATGTCTCTCGTGGGAAAACCCCTTTAAGCTCTTTGTAAGCTGTGTGGTTGCCTATTTAACATATAAAATAGCTCATTTACATGTAAATACGCATCAGGAGTACTACCCCCTGGGCTTCCACGAGCCTAATGTTCCCATAGGTAAATTTGGCGCTGGTTATCATGGTGTGCTTCCCTTAGTGCGATCCTGGACTAAGCGTAGATTTTTTTTTTTAATGCACTAGTTGGGAAACTTTTAGCCACATTCAATATTCATGTACTGTGCATTCGGAAAGTCTTCAGACCCTTTCACTTTTTTCACATTTTGTTATTTTTAGGCCTTGTGCTAAAATAAAATAAAAAATTGAAGATTGTCCCCATAATTCTGCACTCAATGCCCCATAATGATATAGTGAAAACAGAATTGTAGAAATATTTGCAAATATACTAAAAATACATTTTGCATTATTGCACTTACCAGATTGACAAATACCATAATAATAATAATCCAAAGACAGCAGGATATTTTGCTCATCATTTTAATACCTTAATATTGACAAGATACATGTGAATAATTTTTACTACTTTCTGTAGAGCAAGTATTACTTGTGTACATCATTTTCAATTTCCAGATGCATCTTTGTGAGTTTAAAAGTCTCTTTAATCCAAAGCTTGACTGCATTTTACAAAGCATAACGCTTCGTGATTTAGATCTTTTTGACGTTTAAGATCGAGTATGAATGTTAATATTTCAACTCAACCTGCCATCTCTACATAACACTGTACTGGTAGCAGCATCAAGCAAAACGGTCTAAAGGACTGTGAGTAAAAAAAAACAGAAATAAGTCTTCTTCTGATCTCTATGTTGAAGTAACTTGCATTCGACTAGAGAGAGAGAAACTAAGCAGAATAAAAAAAAAGGGAAATTATTGAATGGCCCTTCTTCACATAGACATATTTGTAGGTATAATATATAATAATTGCATTAATGGTCATAGATGAAATACTGATCCTCATCAGTGAGATGGAAAAAGAACTCCAGAACTGTCCTCTTAAGCATTTTAATGTTCTATATCAGGCCGGATGTCCAAAGCTGACAACTGCTAGTGGAAGCCATCACAGTGGCCATAGGAGTTGTCGGCCACCATGCTTTCCAATGAACCTGAATGACTAAATCTACAACTTCCCAACACAGCTCCACCTGTGTTCAGACATTACATTCATAAAGAATGAAGCTAAAGTGACATTTGTCACAGAGTGTACTGCAGTTTATGTCATTTGTAGAGAAGTTTGAAATTGTGAATTAAAATTTCTCCTTCTTTGTACATGGATTGCAAAATCTCTCCAAGTGCAGTGTGCGCTACACTCTTGAATATGGAACGGTCTTAAAGGGGTTATCCCACCACTGAATTTACCCCCAAACCCTCCTATTTTCTTTACAAATATAATATTATGTATCCTCACGCCTATATCGGTTTCCAACATACCTTCTAATGTTAATTTTGTATATTTGAATCTCTTGTTGAAATGTGCCGCAAGACACTCAGAGGAGGGATCTTCTGGAGGCACACATGACTGGACTTGTAAGACTTGTAAGACTGTCACCTACATTTCTCAGAATGTCGTTCGTGATATTGTCCCTGCCGCTGCATCGCTGCCTGAGCCTTGGTCTTCATCCCCACTCTAAGGAACATTTTTCAACTGCGCATTCTCAGCTTTCTCAATACAATGACATAATAGAGCTCAGTGAGGGATGCTTGGCGGAGAGCACCTTTTGGATTCATCTGTCACTTGGTGCTCTCTAGTTCCGGCCGCACACTAGAGCTTCACTGGAAGGATGTGCAGAGCAGCGGAGATAGGAAACAGCAGGGGTGCCATAGGAGGGATCAAAAGGTAATATCTGGAGATTGGTCCCATTTTTTTTAATACGTTTAAATGGCAAATTTAACTTTGCTTCAACTTTGTGAATGGCATCATTTTAGGCCCACTTGCTATGGTGGGACAACCGCTTTAAAACAATTCCAGATTGGACGTGACATTGTTTTCTGCCACTTTTCTAATCAGGAAAGTGGAGAAAGTCAAGAACTTTTTTTTTATACATTCGGATATGTTGAAATAAGTGGCGGAGGTGCTTTCCAATTGTGATGTTAGAGCCGAATGTCATTTTTATAATGTACTAACACAAGAAAACTGTTGTAAATACATTAATAAATCTGCCCCAATGTTTGTGAACTATTAACGTGTTTTCCTTATAATCAAATTCTTTCGTTCAGGTAAAATATTTAGTTGATTCACTTCTTTGTGCTAGTGAACAGGTTAATATCACTGCACTGATAGTCTCTTTATTAAAATCATTTCATATCCTGTATCTTCCAGTATTTCAATTTAACGGTGAAGGACAACATTTCTAAAATGCATGCCCTTTTTAAGGACTTAACTATTGTAATAGTCATCTCATAATATGCACGCTTTTCAGGCACTGTGATAAATGCAGAACATTAGCATGTGTATATCTCTGCCGATCACCGCTTATTATTTCTAATAAATTTAATCTGTTTTATAATGGAATTGTCTTCTTTTTCTCCAATGAAGCAGAAATTCACCTGACATGTTGTGCAGTGCAGCTATTAAAAAGTATATAAGAAACTGCCTGTCTGGATAAATCACTGTGTAACTTAAATGGGAACATGACAGATGTTTATTAATACAGGGTCGGAAGTGCCAGGGTGGGTACAAATTACGATTACAGTTTAAAGTCTTGATCAATCAAACAAATTGTTACATGGTCAGCAGGGCTTATTACTAGCCTAGTATATACTAATAAGAAACTTCAGTATATTTCCACTAGATCTAATGCACATGTGGCACTATACTCCGTATGGTTATTCAATGCTGCCATCACCTGATACAAGTCCCCTATCCTATTAGACAAAACTGAACAAATGAAATTGTGTCACTTAGCCAATGTCAGGGATCATTACCATGTATATTGTCTGAAAAATATTATCCTCACACATATGTATATACATTTCAGTTCTTTGTGTAATATACTGATATATATAACAAGTTCTTTGTTCATGTCGGACACACCTATGGAAGACACCGCCCCCTGGAATGCAAAGAGGAGTGTGCAGAAGAATGTATAGGAAAACTTATAGGGAGGGGCATGTGTCTTCTCTGTGTGTGTTTCTTTGTTCTGAATAAAGTTCAGTTGCTCCTGGCTGACATTGAAGCTGTACCTCAGACATTTGTGTGGTGTACTTCTCTCCAGGCATGCCTTCAGCTTTCAATTTACAGAGGTGGTTATTCGGTGTGAAATACGGACCTGACATTTGGCGACCCAGATGGGACCTCACTCGAGGAAATATCAAAATCCGGACAATCGACAATCACAGGGTGAAACAGAGGACTCAAAGTTGCCCACTGAAGGAATTTGATCACCTCCGCAATAACACGGTAAGCGAATTGATTTTATAAATCTTCGTCTTATCTGTGTTAGTGGACAGTCTTGTGGCGATCTGTAGAACCCTTTTGTTGATTTCCTGGACTATCTCAGGCGACAGAGGTGATATTTTCCGCTGTGAGGTAAAAAACCTGTGAGACCTTAGTCGCGCCCGACTAACCATCCTCCTGGGTAATTAGGGACTAGATAGAAAATACGCGGGCACAATATATATGTGTGATAAGTCGTGGATAGTATTATAACCTGTCTTATACAGGGGCACGCGGGCATAAGTACATGTGTGATAAGTCGTGGATAGGCACGCGGGCATAAGTACATGTGTGATAAGACGTGAGACGCGGGCACGCGGGGTGCAATGATGCACTGATAAGACGTGTGATAAGACGTGAGACAAAAACACTGATAAGTCGTGTGATAAGGCATATGCGGGGTGTATAAACTGAAAAAAAAAAAAAACTAAAAAAAACAAACTGTTAAGTCGTGTATTAAATTGTAAGTAATATAGTGGCCAGACAAGAGAGTTGTAGACCGAAAATTGTTATATAAGTTACGTGTATAATATAGACTGTTAGAATGGATGGTTTACGGTCCATATTCAAATCATCAGGATCACCCGATCCTATTCATGATTTGGTGAAGTGAATGGAAGTTAGTAATAAGAAAGGTATTGTATGTTATATGTATTAGAAAACACAGGACCAGCCGACGCCCGGTAATGGTGTCCGTAACCTCATGTTGAGTGTGTCCTCATTGTGGGTGGGGAACCCCCCCCCCCCTTCACAGCTGCGCAATGTGTTTCCAATGGGAGAGGCTGCCCCCCACCACCCACCCCTGATGTGGCCACGCCCGGCCCAACCAAATCAGTATGAAATAATCACCTTGTTAATTTTGTCATTTGTAGTGTCTTTTCTATTTACAGAAGTTCCAGTCTAGTTCACTGATGAAACAACACGTCATCATAATATAGAGATGGTGGCCGACAGATTGTACGGTTAAAGATGTGTTTGATACGTAGATAATTCCTATACAATGGTGTGATGAATGATTGCAGATACGTATGTTGTTTTGCCGGCATTGAAAGTGTTAAGATTGTGAGAAGCTGTGAGAAGTTGTGAGAAATGAGTGTGTGACCCCCCCTCCCTCTCCCCTGTAGTGTGCTGTGTTTGGGAGGAGGAGGGGGGCTGACTGGGTGCAGTCTGCAGGGCTGATGGGACAAAGGGATTTCAATATGCACTGCTGAGATATATATATATATCAGTAATGTCTACAAACCGAAATAAATTTCTTCTCTTTTGCGCATGCGCTGTTGTTTATAAACGTTCCGATATTTATGTGATCAGATTTCATGTGTTTTGATGTTAATTCAGATGTATTAAACTACAGATACTGTGAGACACGGGGTTTTGAAAATGTATGTGCCCCCACCGTTCCCTATTTATATATACAGTTTATTGGTTTGCAGTAATTAATGTTATCAGAGATAATATTTTTTGTTTTATTGAATAACTAACTACAATTGTTTTGTTTTTGATTTCACACATGAGTTGTGTCATTGTAAAGATCAAATGTATTTTCGTCAGGAAAAAGTCATTTTTGTTTCAGGCTGTTGCACATTACAGGGGGTTAAACTAGTGCCAGACTTTGTTATGTTGAGATGTAGTTTTGAACTCTGCTACATTACTTTCGCAGAGTCCACAAAGGGGGGAAGGGTGAAGGGACTGATCAGGTACAATTTTGGTTTGTTTTGAGTTAATTAATTTGGTTTCAGGAGATCTAAAAATGTGTAAGAGACCATCTCCCACCAGCAAATTTACACAGGAGGCAGAGGTGACGTCACTCACACGAGTCTTTATGGATTTAGATGAGGGAGAAGGCAAAACAAAAATTGTCTGGACATTGTTAATTTGATGTAAAGTTTTTGGGAATGTTTTCTTTTTATTTGTTTTTGTATTAAGCAAGTATTTGCAGAACCTGATAAAAGTGAGATTCTCAAAGTATTCTGGATTATCAGATGAGTGTGGAGAAGTGTATAACATTTGGTTTTATTTTAGAGGATGAAGACGCCACCCCTTTGAGATGTTCTATCTATATGTGACATGGGTTTTTAATGTAAATTTGTAATAAAGAGATTTTATTATACAGTATGTACAAGCCGGGATACGAGGCACCAGGTAAATTACCCAGAAACCACTCTCACCTTCTTGTTCATCTCAAGGAGCGGAGCTGGAGGTGCTCGCTGAGGCTTGTAACCTGGCAGAAGGTAAGACGGCCGACATTTACACTGACTCTGGGTACGCTTTTGGCATCGCCCACAATTATGGGCCCATTGGTAGTAGGAACTTTATTGGATCATCGGGTAAGCCAATTGAGAGAGCGAGAGAAGACAGAACTGACAACAAGGGTATGTGCGGCCAGTTATCAGTAAATTGGCTTGTCCCTGGATACAATAATGCCACCACTAGGTTTGTAGCAGCCGGCGTGATGTGCGCACGGCATGACATAGGTAAAACAGCAAAGGTACCTGTGAAGCCCGGCCAGATTACCCGTCCCAGCGACTGCAGAACATACAACTACCCGAGGTAGAAGTGTATGACAAAGTGCTCATGTGTGTAGACCTGTTCTCAGGGGGGGCCTGAAGCCCGGCCGGTATCTTCCCCATTGCAGACATTGTGTGTAAGTGACGGGGGAACAATGTTATCCCAAGTATTGAACTGGTGTTTGTACAATGATAAGATGTCAGCAGTTCTCTAGACATTGTCCCAAGGTTAGTTTGTTTAATAATTGTATTTAAGAAGGGTTGTGGGAATATTAAATACTGAAGTTAAGTTTTATGTAAAGTTCTGGACCAGCCTTAGCATTGGACTATTAGAGTCATGCGTCAGATAAAAGGTACAGAAGTGGAATATTCCCATTAGAAAACATTTTTATTTGTTTATTTTTTATTTTTGTTGTGAAAGGGAAATTTTAGAGCAGAGAATTCTGTGCAGTGTATATGTGTAAGTATAGATATGTATATAAAGAAGAATCAGTTTGTAAGTTTTAGTTACTGACCAGTGTGAACGTTTGATGTAAAGATGCTATTTGTTAATGTTTTTCTTCAAATTAATTATTTGGGTAAGATCTAATTGGTATGTCCCAGGTTTTACAGCTGTCGCTGCTAAATTCTGTTAGAGCTGTTTGATTTGCCTACAGAACAGTCCTGGCAGACCGGTGCCAACCTTATCATACCCGCCTCCTACGAAGAGAACCGACCTTGAGAGGCCTTCCCAGGTAGAACGAACCAGATTAGAGTAAGAAAAATAGGTTTAAGACGCTTGTCAGATAAACATGTGGAATCTGTGTATCTTTCTGTGAGGTGGAGATGTTCCAGGCAATCAGCTGAGATCAAGGTACAAATCCTGCTGAAAAAGTATCACCAAGTGCAAATGAAATGTACCCAATAATTACACATCTTCTAGGTGCCCTGTCCATTGTAACAGAGAAGTTTTTCCTTATATAAAGGTGTTTGATGTCATTTAGGGGCCTGACATTATTGTATGTACTTAGAACAACGTTTATAGTGTATGCGGATGATGTTATCACCAGATTAGTATTTATTTTAACAATTGACAAGAGTTGGGGGTCCCCAGCAATTGCCAGTAAATATGAACTAAAAGACTTTTAACACGATGAACTCCATCACTGAGATGCGGCAGGCACAGCCTGAGCCAGTACAACGCGTTTATCATGAACTGACGGCAGTGTCACAATTCTAAGCGGCCACCCAGACAAGTAACTTGCCAGAGGAAGAGTACAGATGCGGAGGGTTTGATAGTCACAATACAACTCCACTAATCCGCCTACGTGGGATCTCACCCCAGGCTCACAACATGAGGTGCTATGTACAGCCTGATGACGTAAACCAAAGGAGACGGTGTCGGACAGATGAGAAGGACCAAACCAAGTCCTGATGACATCAGCAAAGTAAAGACCAAAGACCTGAGTGAATCCGACAGCAGGATCAAGTGTTTTGATAAGTGACCAGGAGGGGGTAATAATAACTCCCCCACTGGACACCAACGTAGTCTGACTCCACAATTGTGTGGGTTACCCTGAGGGTGACAGTCAGTGAAGAGCAGAAGACAGGAGAAGAAGAAGATGATGGTGTACAGGACTGGCAATGAACTGATGGGACCCGAGACCTGAGGGTGATAGCATGAGATTGGTGATAGCATTATGTTATTAGCTGAGGCCCTATTGTTTATAATGTCTGAGGTTTATAATTATAATGTGTGTAAATATGCCGCGGTGCTGCAAATTACAATCTGAGGAGTTTTATGTGAAGGTGTGAGGTGAAGGTCACTGTGCTGCCCATGACCTGTCATATCTGCAGGGGTAAAGTCCCATTAGGACAGTAAGTGACAGTGCGACAATTATTACTGTTAATAAAAATGTAGACTGGATTAATATATATATATTACAACCAGCAGTGGTTTGTAGATTATATCAAGACAACCATCCTGTATCCAGAGGAGAATAGGGAAAGTTAGGACCACTCCGACACCTTGGAAGTCCAGGTACAAAGGGGGGTTACTCATCAGGAGTAGCTCGTCTCAAGCTGGTGAAGAAATCCAAAACCCCTACTCGCCTGGTTCGAGTGGTCAGTAGTTGGTTGCTAGGTAAGACTCAGGGATAGAATAATATTTTTAGGGGGGACTGTCAGGGATCATTACCATGTATATTGTCTGAAAAATATTATCCTCACACATATGTATATACATTTCAGTTCTTTGTGTAATATACTGATATATATAACAAGTTCTTTGTTCATGTCGGACACACCTATGGAAGACACCGCCCCCTGGAATGCAAAGAGGAGTGTGCAGAAGAATGTATAGGAAAACTTATAGGGAGGGGCATGTGTCTTCTCTGTGTGTGTTTCTTTGTTCTGAATAAAGTTCAGTTGCTCCTGGCTGACATTGAAGCTGTACCTCAGACATTTGTGTGGTGTACTTCTCTCCAGGCATGCCTTCAGCTTTCAATTTACAGAGGTGGTTATTCGGTGTGAAATACGGACCTGACACCAATAGGAGTTTTTAAAGAATACTCCAAATTCATATTTATGAGTCTGGTTTATTTATGTAGGTAGCGCTCCCTCGGCCCCCCTCCCCCTCTCTTGGCAGTAATTGATAGCTGGCTGCAGTGTGTCTCAATACACAGCAGCCCATTAATCACTGGGAGGATGGCGGGATCATTTTTTGTGCTGTTTTGGCTCATAGGAAAGTGAGCCTGTCCTCATATTTTGCTGCCCTTATATAAGGCAGCATAGTCTGATGAGAGATCTGTTTTAAAAGACATTAGAAGCAAAATGTGCCATTTTTTTTTCTGATGACTGTTACTATTTCCACTAGACAACCTCAACAAAGTGCTAAGGGGATAAATTCAAGCAATATTTCCTATTGTTCCATTCCTTAGTGAGACTTCTAAGGCAATAAGTAGCCCCTAGAGGGCTCACATAAGGTTTACCCGCTCCTTAGCATACAGAGGACACACACTTCTTTTTGGCCCCTGTATAATTTCTTCGAGGAACCACGAACTACGATTGAAGTCACTGGCTTAATATTCACAGAACTTTTTTTTTTTTCTTGGCAGGTCTGTAGTTTTATTTATTTATTTGTGTGGGGTGGTACTGAAAGCATAGGATGAAGCATAGGTACAGGCCATGCCTGACATAGGTTTCATAACATTTAAAAAAATAAAAGAGGTATGCAGAGTTTTGTGTACAGCGTGTGTTTATATACATTATAAAGCCATTTAGTAACACGTAACAATAGTTAGATCATACAATGCAAATTCTATACATACATTTATAGATTACAGGACATCTACTAGAATACTGCTGATCTTTTACACATTATATTTTTGTATGTTATGCGGCTATTTTGTGTTAGCAAGGCATTACTTTTAAAGTACACCAATGTTATTACTTTAATTTGCTTCTTCTGCGATGCTACCTTCTGTTAGCCTGTGTCCTGTGAGGCCTCTACAATGGCAAGCATGATATAGCACACATATCATCAAGAGAGCTCATTTAAATTTTAATGAGCACATGCTGTGTCAGGTTGTGTGCCCAATTAAAGCTTTTGCCATTGGGATAGCAAGGCATTTTTCCAGCGCTTACATTTCTCCACAGTGCTCTGCACTTTACATTGTGTACTGCTGTTCCATCCCGTGACTGTTACCTACAAACCAGCAGCCTGAAAACTTTCAATTAACATGCTCATTACAGCCATTTCCTAATTTGCCACAGTGGAAACTAATATAAAATGTTTTTCCTACACAGGCAGTATCATTATATCATAGTTTGTAAGTCCAAAAAAGACACATGTCCATCCAGTTTAGTCAAGTATTCTGCAGTGTAAATCCAGAGGAAGGCAAAAGCCTCATGAGGCAAAAAACTATATTACTAATTTAAGGGAAAAATTCCTTCCCCACTCCATTAGGACAATTCGAATAAATCAATGGACCAATGAGCCATCTATAGTAATCTAGTAACGATAACTTGTAATATTACTACACTCAAGATAGGCATCCAGGCCTCTTTTGAACTGTTTTAGCGAATTCACCATAACAACTTCCTCTGGCAGAGAGTTCCATAGTCTCACTGCTCTTACAGTAAAGAATCCCCTTCTATGTTTGTGTAGAAACCTTCTTTCCGCTAGATGTAGAAGATGCCCCTTGTTACAGTCCTAGTTATAAATAAATCATGAGAGAGGTCTCTGTATTGACCTTTGATATATTTATATTTTGGTATTTGTTCACCCCCTCAGATGTCTTTCTTTCTTAACTAAATAATCCTAACTTTGATAATCTTTCCAGGTACTGTAGTCTACCCATTCCATTATTACTTTAGTTGCCCGTCTTTGAAACTGCTCTAGCTCTACTATAATTTTCCAGGGCATGTAGACGAGATTCGTTCAAATCTCATCTACATGGCTGGTACAGTACTCTCTGCAGATTTTTTTTATACAGAGATTAGACGGAATATCTGCAGCATTTATGCTATCTGTGCACGAAGGCCTCATTCACACGACAGTATCTAGGATAAAGTTTTGCTTCAATATTTGTAAGCCGAAATTAGGAGTGAGTCCATGACATTGAAGATGTGCAAATTTTCCCATAAGGCCATTTTCACATGAGCATATAGGTAAAAGTCTGTAATACGGATCCGCAATATGGACGTATTACAGATAAAATCGCATCAGTATATTATCAGTATTACAGATTGGTAATACTGATGGGTTGTTTTCTAGGCAGGAAATTGAACCACACAAGACATACACTCTGAAATACGGATGCAATACTGATGGCTTACGGATACAATACAAATCAAATATGAATTACATACGGATGCATTTGTATTTTAATCACTCTCTAGGGACTTCAATGAGTGTTTTACATCTGTAAAACTGAAGACAAGAAGTGCAGACTAGATTTATTTTTCTGTTTCTCATGCAGTGCAAAATGCGCCAAATTTATTAAAACGTGCGCTTTTTAATATATATGGCACAAACCGCTACAACTATCACTTTTTACTAAGACCGGTGTAAGATACGTGAGTCTTAGTAAATGTGGCCTATGTGTATAGTCTGTTCTGTATGTATTACCTCATACGAGTGGTAGAGAAAACAAATGGCCGTTATTTGACCTAATTTTAGTTGCATCCAATGCACTGCTGCTATTTTTTCTATAAATTAATCCAGAGCTCTATTGCAGATGTAGCATGGGCAACGTTTAAAAACGTAACCATACAAATGACTTCTATGTGCTTTTCGCTTTCAATTATCATACTTACAGTATGTAAGCGATTCTCTTTAGTATATTCATCCCTTATTTATATACCAATTTCATTTTCAGTGGAACTTAAAGCTGTAAATGAAGATGGGAGAAAAATTATTTTTATAAAAATCTTGCAGACAAAGTGGAAAGCCACATTTTTTGCATTTAGTTCATCCTTTTTTCTATCTGGCATATGAACAAACACAAATAATTTTTTTTGCTACTGAATGCATTAAATACATAGTGAAGATGAAACCAGGCAGAATAAAAATGATGAAAAATACTAGTCCATTTGTGTGTTCAGAAGCGATTATTACACCTAATAATATTCAATCCTTTAAGAAACATATTACATTTTATCAAACTTTGTATATGGATTTAGAAACAAAATAAACAAATATCTCAATTACAAATAATTTCTTTATTCTACTCTTCCTGAACAGAACAATGGGACACAAGAATCAATACGTAAAGATTCCCAATGGACACATGTGGGTGGAAGGTGACCATCATGGGCATAGCTTTGACAGTAATGCCTTTGGACCTGTAAGTCTTGCATTATTTTGGTATTTTTCAGAATTTATGTCTATATGAGCTGTTTTTATCGCTTGTTTAAAGAATTATTGCAGATGTGACCTGCTTTGTATGGGAGCTTTTTGTAAAATGAGTTATTCTCTCTAAATAAAAATAAGTAAGACTGATTCAACCTGAGCGTACTGACCTACAGTGCAACTGTAGTTTTGAGCAAGTTAAAGGGAACCTGTCACCAGCATTTCACCTATTAAACCATCAATACCAGGTGGTAGTGGGTGAAAAATCATTTCTGTATAACCTATAATTATCTTGTTAGTCGGCTCTGTAGCTTTAGTATTCAGTTTTTTAGTGTTCCCACACCGTATGCTAATGAGCAGAAAAGAGTCATATCTTCGTTTGAAAAGACTAATATCTTCATAAGTCTTTCCGAGTTTACCCCGACTTGCTTACTATTGATTGACAGCTCCTCGCCTTCCCCCAGCACACAAAATCCTGCGCTTGTGCATTGTTGTCCTCTTCTGATGTGTTACGATAAAAGGCGCAAAATGTTTGCAGACCGTTGTTTACAGTCAGTGGAGGAGTTTAGGAGAGGGGATAACTGCAATGAATTTTATATAGCATCGGCCAGTGAGGGATATGTAAAGTTCAATAGGTGAAATACTGGTGACAGGTTCCCTTTAAACCCTTTCACATAAAGGTATTTTCGTTAGATTTAAAAAAAAAAAAAAAAGTCTGACTCTACAGGCCAACGCACGAGGGCAACAAACTAGAAGAAATTTATTAACTAAGCCTGATAAAGCAAAATAAACAGAACTGAGTATAAGGCTAGGACTACATGGTGACTTTACTACTGTGCTATTTGTCTGCGACGTGCTGATGCATTGAAGTTGCGCGACTGTTTATGGTGCAATTTAATTTAGCATTTACAACACCCATAAGACACTTCCAAAACAAAATCACTGACATCACAAATGAGCTGCAGTCACACACGAATTATATTGCACCCAATGCTAGAAAAATAACTTGTGATTTGCAATAAACAACCACAATTCCTAACCCTAGCCTAATTGGTTTACATTATTCATGGCTGACACCTGAATAATAAAAAAAAATGTCTCTTTCCCATTGTGGAATTGATGAAACAAATAGAGCCCCAAGTCAAAATCTGTATTAGTGTTACCCAACAGTCACACGTAATTTATAGTACTGGTCTCTTCATATGAGGTAGAGTTCCTTTTGGATCTCCTCAAGCTCCAGGGCCCGGGTGCGATAGGTATAATTTTTTCCTTTATATTTTTCTTTGGTTATGGTCAACTTCTTTCATTGACTAAAAAGAACTGCATCAAAAACAGCACCAAAAACCGAATGTGTGATTCCAACCTTATCAAAATATTTTACATGCTTCTGCTGTCAGCCCCTTTAGTTCCTGGTGGACCGTGGGCTGGCAGTATATGAGATATGTTCAATCCAAACAGATACTAAGCAAGCACTGAAGCTGTCGCCGAAAGCTGGATTTGATGAGTTTGAAGTCCGTTAATGTCTTTCTTTCGATTTTTGCAGACAGTTTTTGATGTAAAACCATCTTTATTTTCTAGAGTATTCATGTATATTCATGTGCTATTTATAAATGAAGTGCTTTACATATATTGTTTATAAGTGGCATCTATCTATCTACACTATGCATCTATACCGCCTATCAGTCAAATAGATAAAAAATTGGTTTCCGACTTTCATCTCTTCAGTGGCTGTTATCATTGTGCTTTTTCTAGGGGCAATGTTCTAATTTTAGAGCCACTGTTTTGGAAGGTGTTTTCCTTAAGGTTTCTCTCTTCATAGCAGCTTGTTTTAATTTCTTTGAAATATCATAATGCTTGGTTCTTTGCTTGCAAGTAAGACCTCCAGGTATAATGCTGAGTTTATTTTTATTCTTCAGCTTTTAAGGGTGATTATTTAGTCATATTGTAGAACTATGAGTGCTCATTCTTAACTGACAGCCATCGTATGGGATTTATTGCTTTAAAATGGTAATTTGCTGAAAGTATACAGTATGTTCATGTTGGTATATGATTTCTTCTACTCGTAACATTGTAATAGCTTTTGATATTTTATACTTCTCAATTTACAACTGCATTGCTGAGTCATTTGAGAGCTCTCAATACGTTGTAAAAGAATCCGTTTAGTATATTTGAGTATAAGGGTTTTGAACGTTATATTATAAATGATTCTGGGCCAGCATGTCGCAATATCAGGTCTACAGATATAGAATACTTTGGGAAACAATTTCATGTCAGTGTCGATAAAGCACAAACCTTTTGTTATCACCTACAGAGAAGTGCAAAAGTTGCTGAATGAAAGCTTATTCCGCTGACTAAACGATTAAATTTCTGGGTCTAGAATGTAGCTTAGCTATGATATTGAAAGTCTATGATGTGGTATCATCAAATGCGTAAAGCTATATGTACTTTTGTAATCCGTTGGGAACACATACTTTCCTCTAATTTCTTCACTTCAAAATATGCTTCTTTCTTCCAGAAAATTCAAATCAATGTGGTTTTGAAGACATTTTCTGACATGAAGCCAGATCAGTGTGGGTCTGACCATCAATCATGTTGAGTACAAGGGTATGTTCACACGGCTTATATCCGGCCGTTTTCCAGGTCGTAAATGGCTGAAAAACGGCCGCAAAAAAGAAGTGCAAGTCACTTCTTGAGACGTTTTTGGAGCCGTTTTTCATTGACTCTATAGAAAAACAGCTCCAAAAATGGCCATAAAAAATGCGACTTTGAATAAAAAAAAGTCTGAAAATCAGGATCTGTTTTCCCTTGAAAACAGCTCCGCATTTTCAGATGTTTTTGATTTTGTGTGTGCACTTACCCTAAAGGAGTCCTTTCCCGATTTCAGCTGTGAGTTGGCCTCATATAAGTAGACAATCTCCATTGAAATGAATGAGACTTATGGAAACCCATAAGTGCTGCAGTCTACCTTAATTGGAGCCAAGGCAGGACTAAACAAAAACATTGTACACTGTTTCTGATGCCTCTATACAACTCTCATACAGGAATGTTATCTAATTATCAGTTATAAAACTTTTGAGCAGCACAGAAAGAAGGCAGCAGGAATGAGAACCTGATGGAGATGGGTCAATGTACTTTGCTTTATTCCTTTTTGTAAATAAAAAGAATAAACATACAGTTAAATAAAAGATCTCAAGTCATACTTTTTACGGGGTTCGTTAGGTGGTTACACGATCAACAGAGCAAGTGATGAGAGGGCAGCTCCACAATGTTTATTGTGTCAAATGATACCAGAACAGGTAGCAGGAACAGAACACAGAACACAGTCCACAGTCCACAAAATAGGGTACAGTTCAATAGAGCACAATACATCAAATTAATTATAGTCCACATGAAAATCCTCGGGATGCTGGCCATAGCATCAGCTCCCTTTTTCAATCGCGATCCACAGACAAGTCTCTCAAGGCAACATATATCCCACCAATATTCTTCAGAGGATCTGTCCACCACCTCAGCTACTCTTTCCTATAGGGATTCTCATGCAAGTCACTTTCCAGTGTCCCTCAGAGTGCTGGCCTCAGCTTCCACTCCTATTAAGGTCTACATCCAGAACTATATCTCAGGTCAAGCCCTTACAACCCTAAGTAGGGGAACAACGTGGCAGTTTCTAGTCAACCTCAGCAGGGAGGAATGTATTCCATAATCAGGCACCACATGTAGTGACTCCAGCAGATGGACAATCAGAAGAGTCACAGAGGAGCAGTACACAAGGCATTAAGTGTCCTCATTGTCCAGTCTCAATAGGGGGTCATCAGGAGACACCACCATCACTCAGCTAGGGTGTAGATGAGCAAACTAAAGGCCCTTTTACACTGGCCAATTATCTGCTTAATAAGGGCAACGATCAGCCGATGAACGAGAAAACGCTCTTTCATCAGCTGATTGCATTGTTTTAATTGCCAAAATATTATCGTTGCCGGCATCACATCTCCTTGTGTAAACAGGGAGACGTGCTGCCGACATGATAGTAAAGTATGGGGACGAGCGATCGGAGTAACGAGCACACGTCCCCATACTAGCTACTTGTCAAAGGAGCAAACGAGCGCCGATCAACAGGCTGTCTTCTTCGGGCCATGTAAGTGGACCTTAAGTAGATCCAATTATCACCCCCCACTGTGTTCTCATGCTGACTGTGGCAGACAATAGTTGGGCAATACACAAAAGGCCAAAACTCACATACAAACAGTAGAAATATGAACTAAAGTCAGAATTATAACAATAAACATGATTTAAAATAAACGACATATAATGCGCCATCACATTACTTATATACACACTAATGAAATATTAGCATATTATAACCAAATAATAGTTTGATTCCAAAATCATACTCCACCATCAACCATTTATACACACACACACACACACACACACACACACACACACACACACACACACACACACAAACCTAGGATACATTGCGCACAGATGAGACTCACATGCTGCACACATGCAACATATTCTATGCACCACTCACACCTAGGACACATGCCGCACTCGCGCCACACACCTGGGACACATGCTACTCACACCTAAGACCCATGCTTCACACATGCCGCTCAAGCCTAGGACATCGACTTACAATGGGGTACATCGAGTTTCAGAATGGTGTCTGTAATTTTGGAGGGAAAAGTAATGCAGCATATAGCGCTATTTTTACGTTAAATCTGTCATAAACTGTGACAGAGGCTTTGATGAAGATGTGAACAGAGCCTGACTTCCCTGCAGCTACTAGGGGTGTTGGTTTACTGCAGAAAGGAATAGAGAGTGGCCATGATTAGTACCTGCTGTATGTCAGTTCCAGTGTCTGCTTATTTGTTTTGAATACAGCAGCTACTCAATAGTGTCATTCTCTCTTTAATATAATGTGAATATAAGGCTGGATTCACACGAGCATGTTCGGTCCGTAAAGGACAGAACGCATTTCGGCCGCAAGTCCCGGACCGAACACACTGAAGGGAGCCGGGCTCCTAGCATCATAGTTCTGTACGATGCTAGAAGTCCCTGCCTCTCTGTGGAACTACTGTCCCGTACTGTAATCATGTTTTCAGTACGGGACAGTAGTTCCGTAGAGAGGCAGGGACTCCTAGTGTCGTACATAACTATGATGCTAGGAGCCCGGCTCCCTGCAGTGTTTTCGGTCCCGGACTTGCGGCCAAAATACGTTCCGTCCTTTACGGACCGAACATGCTCGTGTGAATCCAGCCTAATAGTGAAATCTGCCAGTGTGGCCCCACCCTTGCGGACAAACCAGTGAACTTATCAATGCTGGGATGGTGAGCATGTTTTTTCCTTCTGGGCAGAGGAGACACTGCTTTCTCACTGGCGCTTGATTCTTGTTCAATTATACGGAGGCAGCGGACCTTATCCCTCTTCTTCCTCTTGTCATGTCTCTGAGTGTCTGATCAGCGGCTGCATACAGATAAGCTTGATCAGACAACCAAAGTGAGTAAGTTTCAGACTTTAGCTATAATTAATAAGAACAGTGTGGGTGGCAGCCAACCGGCCGACTGTGCATTAGCCCATCTGGCATTTGCCAGAACTGGCAGATGGCCAGTCCGGCCCTGATTTGAGCTTTGAACAACATGGGTTTCAGCACCTTAACGTGTTACTCTCTCTCTTTGTCTCTCTCTCTCTATCTCTCTCTCTCTCTCTCTCTCTCTCTCTCTCTCTCTCACTCTATCTATATATATATATATATATATATATATATATATATATATATATATATATATATATATATATATATATATAGCAAACAAGAAGGCAGCAGCACTCACACAAGAATAATCGACCAGGTGCCCAGCAAAACGTCCCGATCCTCGGACGTATTATAATATATAGAAGAAGAAACTTTGCAGCACTCCAACATGAAAAAGGTGGCGGTTTATTCAATCCAAAACAACAGCAACGTTTCAATCCTACAATAGGATCTTTATAAAGATAAAGATCCTATTGTAGGATTGAAACGTTGCTGTTGTTTTGGATTGAATAAACCACCACCTTTTTCATGTTGGAGTGCTGCAAAGTTTCTTCTTCTATATATATATACATATATATATATATATATATATATATACACACACACACAAATTCTCACACAGTATTTATACAGTATATATTGTGGCAGTGCAGCTACTGGACGGTGCAGAAACTGTCAGATTTTAAGCAACCAGGGAATATGTAGAGCAGAGAGGGTTTTCTCTGCTGTTGCTTTGGTGTAAAGCCAGGAATACGGCCTAGTTTGCTGGAGTGTGAAGGAGAAGGGTGGCTTCCACTCCATACAGACTGTCCGTGTCTTGGGCTGTCTGATGAGCCTAGTTAGGCTTCACCTGAGGCGGCTCTTTAATTCAGGTGTGTGCTGTTCACACAGGGCTCTCAGTCTGGGGAAGACAGGCATGCTAGTCTGTGAGAGTCACCAACGTGTAAGGGAAACTGCCTATGTTTTGAGGTACTGGGCACAAGGCTCAGTGTCACATAATGAGGGACACTGAATGTGTTAGTTAGAGGCTGGACGGCCTAGGGTTTGTTTTGAACTGCTGTGTAAAACCATTTTTCATGTGTGAAGATAATAAAGCTGATTGTGGCCAGTTTTAAACCAAATCCCCTGTGTTGGAGCGGAAATTCTTGTGTGCCAACCATCTTACCCTGAAGCTGGCGATCCTGTGAGCTAAGTCGTCCCTAGGTTGTCACTATATATATATAGTTTCCTTGAACTCAGTTCAAGGGTTACACCAATTAGCCATTACATTAAAACTATTGACAAGTAAAGTGAATAACATTAATTATCTCCATACAACGGCATTTGTTAAGTGGTGGGATATATTAGGCAGCTAGTGAAAAGTCAGGGCTTGAAGTTGATGTGTTGGAAGTTGAATAAATCCTAACACATACTTAAACATTGTTGCGGATCAAGTACAACCCTTCATGGCAACAGTATTCCCTAATGGCAGCGGCTTCTTTCAGCTAATGATAATGCGCCCTACCAGACTGCTAACATTGTTCAGGAAATGTTTGAGGAGCATGACAAAGCTGTTGACTTTGCCTCCAAATTTCACAGATCTCATTCTGATCGAGCATCTGTGCCATTGAGCACAGCAGGCAAAAACGCAGTGAAAAATGCTTTCTCTGCCTCCCATTGATGTCAATGGGAGATCAGAGACTTAAACGCCCGAAGATAGGGCTTCTTTTTCCCGCGAGCCAGTTTTACCGCTCGCCGGAAGAAAACGCCTCCGCCTCCCGTTGAGATCAATGGGAGGCGTTTTTGGCGTGTTTTCCGACGCGTTTTCTGTGTCAAAAAACATGTAAAAAAAACTCTGTGTAAACAGGGCCTTATTAAGAAGTCAGGCGTTAATGTTCAGCCTTGCTTTTTAAGTGGCATAGTCATTTTAAGTTCTGTGTTTTTTAAAATAGCAACTTTATCTCTGGGACTTCGGGGGATTTTAGTAGGAGATAAAATCATGTTTCCAAGTTCGCTAGGACCTGACACACTAATTCAGTAGAGGCTTCTGCAGACTTTATTACTTTGTGACATGTATGTTTTCTGTTTAATTATCTGTTTTGTGAGTATAACCTGACTGTCTTCTTTCTTATTTAGAATTTTTTATCTTTACACACCTATCTAAAAGCTCAACATTAAGCTCAGCACCTAACATTGCAGATATACATTGTGCAATGCTTTACTATATCGCATTTGAAAGATCTGGTAATATCTCCGTAAATTGGCAATTTGAGGTCTATTCAGTGACCTTCAACAAGAAGAAAATGCAGCTATTTCTCCCAAGTACACAACTCCTAGCTATCTGAGATAGACATTTTTTAAATAATTTACCTTTTTTCCTTGACAGCAGCTACTTAATGACACCACTTCTTTATATACTTCTCTTGTAAAATTAATTTGTGAAAGTCCATGGCAGTCAACTTGACTAACTAGTGGGCATTTCGATGAGATGATAAAGATTCAGATAACTGTCAAGTCTTCATCTCTCTATTGATATTTATACTATAGGATTATTAGCATGGCATGAGATATAAAATTATTTATGCATAATTAACTCTACACAAAATATATATTGTAGCCACAGTAACTATATGCCTTCATTCACTTAAGAGCATTTCCTTTTAAAATAATACATTCCTGGAAATATAAATCCTTTTGATTTCCTCTTGAGTTAAGATTTTTAATATTTAGTCATTTCTGTAGACAGCTATGCTTGTCTAACATATGCTGAATAATAGGGTGACACTTAGCCATTACAGTGGCTAAGGGGGTAATTATCAAACTTTCCACAGATCTTCAATGCTATATAAATTATCAAAACTATTGTACAGTATGCTATAACATTTGAGATTTGTTTGCCATACCAGGTTTGTGAAAAGCTTAGTGAGTACCCCTATGGGTTTCCATAAGTATTTATTTTGCATCTGCTACTCTTGAATTAGACTAGGATAAAATAAATTAATATAATGGGAAAATATTTCTCAATAGGAGAACAGAGCACTACAGGTATATTATTAACTCATTTTTTATTTATAGGTTGAAATGCTCTTATATTTCCATGTTTATATCTATGAATATGTTAATTGTTAATTGACGACACTATTGCAGTAGTGACTAAAGGTGTCCATTTACATAAGACTAAGCGTTGGCAGATTCGGATGATAATATAATTTGTATGGGGGCCACCTGAGTCCCGCAACATCAGATGCCATGGGAAAAAAGGATCGGGCATTTTGTATTTTAACATGCCTGATCCTTTGTGCCCACAGGACATAAGCCGCTGCCAGGAGTGTCTGGCAGTAGCTTATTCCCCACTCCCCATTGAAATAAACATTCACGCTCGACCAAACTGAACATGCATGTTTATGAAGTAGTTGGGAGAAATAACTGTCAGCTGAACGAGCGTTCGGCAACAGTTATTTAATGTGTATGGCCACCTCAAGAGCAAGATGTTTGACATTTCTAATTTGCCATATGTTATTACTGAACTTTACATTGCACAATAGTGCACATTGTAAATTTTATTGGAAATCTAGACTAAAAAATGCTGAAGTTTTTTCTTACTTTTGATGTCGATGCAGTAATACTTGTATTTAAATTACCAAAGTCAAGATGTTTACCAAAGTAAGGGTTTAAAAATGAATTAATCTGTACTTATTCTGAATCAATTCCGCTAAAACGTGTCCCTCTTTGTCATGTAAAGTGTTTTCATTGTGCTGTCATTTATAAAACGATATATGCATGACATAAAGCCAAATACACAGCTGATGATCATACTGTGTTTGGCAATGGAAAAACAAAACCGCTCGAAGTAATTGAATCCAGATGGTTGTACCTCATCTTTACCAAGTCAACTGATGCTGTTCCTCTGTGTCCTGAATGCCCAAAATAACATTAGTTTATGCACTCATCATTGTGACTAGACCATGAAAACATATGGGCTTCTCATAAAGAAATCCATTGTTTGTTAAGAACTAATATGCCAAGATTGTTCGGGAGTTGTTCATCTTTTTGTCTTTAAATGGTATGCAATTTTAACAAAGCGCCATAACAAAGCGGTAAACCGCTACTAATATACGCAGCACCAATGACTGGATGAACCAGACACCAGGAGGTACAAGTGCCTGATGAAGGTCTAATATACGACCGAAACGTCGCACTAAACCTCTGGCATCAATTTTTGATAAAATAAAACCGAAAGATTTGCTAAAATCATCACCTTGTGTGCCGTATATTTCTTTACTACACCTGCACATTATTTTATTGCTGAACCACACATTGTTAGCAATGATCCCAATGCCCGCACCTATGCAATATACAGTAGAAGAGGCAGGTATTGTGTAGTAATGGAATTGTTATCAAGTCTCTTCTTGACAGCACTGTGTCTTTTCTGTAGTTACTGTATTTCATAATTTTACTGATATTTCTAACAATTTCTTGGCCCTGATCATATCGGGCAGCTTAGTTCATTTTTTTGTGGCCTTAAAAAAAATATATGTTTTCAAATTTGGTGTGAAAGGGGCCGAAAAATGATAAATGTCAAGCAGTGAGTAGGAGAGGAGTGATTATTATTACTTTTACTCAATATTAAAATGTACCTCAATGAAAAACCATATGCTGCTATTTGCTGCTTTAACTTTGCAATATAATTATCAAAGTTCTCCTCATTTCAATGTCTTCTAGGCATCTGTATGTAGCCTCACTGTGCTGCTGCTATTGAAATCAATAAGAGATTTGCAGTAGAGACTTCCCGCTGGCTATGGATACCTCGTACACAGTACATAGGACTCTCTGTGCTGCTGGAGCTTTTCAGTCAGTTTCAGGAGTCTGCAGCACGGCTGTCTGTACTGCGGCAGCTCAGAAATGAGGAGCACTTTTCTCATCAACAATATTGTAAGGTTTAGTAGTGCAGTATATGATTTTTCATGTATAACTTAAAGTACACTTTTCCATATTACCTACTACAAGTCAGTGGTGTTTTTCAGTTTTGGTTTTCTATTACTACCATGCAAAATACATATCTAAAATATAGTAGGGATTGGACAGTATTAGCAGCACATTACATAAAGGAAAGGGGCCTGCATAACAAAAATCAGAATGTCTTTCTTTTCATTTTATTGAAATCTTCTGTGGTGTTATCCACAAACTTGTTTCCACCTTCCTTTTTTGTGGACTAGTGAAACTATGTGTGGGTTCACACTGCTAATGGGCAAGAGGAAAGAGGACAACTTGAGTTGCCCTCTTCATTGGACCCATGGCAACCACAATCTAGATGTTTATTTTCCCTTTTTATATAGGCTTGAGACAGGCTCCAGGGGAAGGAGCTGAAACGTTGCTTATGGAACAATAAAAGTACCCTCTTTTTTTCACCTTTACAAACAGAGTGCTGCCTAATTTTTGTTCTATACACAATTGGGATTTTGGTCTAGTCTCTTGGGCCTGCACCCACACTATACCAGTGCTGCTGGATCCATTTGTCTATCTATCTATCTATCTATCTATCTATCTATATATATATATATATATATATATATATATATATATATATATATACACTACCGTTCAAAAGTTTAGGGTCACTTAGAAATTTCCCTATTTTTGCAAGAAAAGTACAGGTTTTTTCAATGAAGATAACATTAAATTAATCAGAAATACACTCTATACATTGTTAATGTGCTAAATGACTATTCTAGCTGCAAACGTCTGGTTTTTAATGCAATATCTACATAGGTGTATAGAGGCCCATTTCCAGTAACCATCACTCCAGTGTTCTAATGGTACATTGTGTTTGCTAACTGTGTTAGCGTATGTTCACACGAGGGCATTACGTCCGTAATTGAGGGACGTATTTCGGCCGCAAGTCCCGGACCGAACACACTGCAGGGAGCCGGGCTCCTAGCATCATACTTATGTACGACGCTAGGAGTCCCTGCCTCTCTGCGGAACTACTGTCCCGTACTGTAATCATGTTTTCAGTACGAGACAGTTGTCCTGCAGCGAGGCAGGGACTCCTAGCGTCGTACATAACTATGATGCTAGGAGCCCGGCTCCCTGCAGTGTGTTCGGTCCGGTACTTGCGGCCGAAATACGTCCGTCAATTACGGACGTAATGCGCTCGTGTGAACATACCCTAAGAAGGCTAATAGATGATTAGAAAACACTTGAAAACCCTCGTTCAATTATGTTAGCACCGCTGTAAACAGATTTGCTGTTTAGAGGAGCTATAAAACTGACCTTCCTTTGAGCTAGTTGAGAATCTGGAGCATTACATTTGTTGGTTCGATTAAACTCTCAAAATGGCTAGAAAAATAGAGCTTTCATGTGAAACTCGACAGTCTATTTTTGTTCTTAGAAATGAAGGCTATTCCATGCGAGAAATTGGCAAGAAACTGAAGATTTCCTACAACGGTGTGTACTACTCCCTTCAGAGGACAGCACAAACAGGCTCTAACCAGTGTAGAAAGAGAAGTGGGAGGCCCGCTGCACAACTGAGCAACAAGACAAGTACATTAGAGTCTCTATTTTGAGAAATAGACGCCTCACAGGTCCTCAACTGGCAGCTTCATTAAATAGTACCCGCAAAATGCCAGTGTCAACGTCTACAGTGAAGAGGCGACTCCGGGATACTGGCCTTCAGGGCAGAGTGGCAAAGAAAAAGCTATATCTGAGACTGGCTAATAAATTGAAAAGATTAATATGGGCAAAAGCACACAGACATTGGACAGAGGAAGATTGGAAAAAAGTGTTATGGACAGACGAATCAAAGTTTGAGGTGTTTGGATGACACAGAAGAACATTTGTGAGATGCAGAACAACTGAAAAGATGCTGGAAGAGTGCCTGACGCCATCTGTCAAGCATGGTGGAGGTAATGTGATGGTCTGGGGTTGCTTTGGTGCTGGTAAAGTGGGAGATTTGTACAAGGTAAAAGGGATTTTGAATAAGGAAGGCTATCACTCCATTTTACAACGCCATGCCATACCCTGTGGACAGAGCTTGATTGGAGCCAATTTCATCCTACAACAGGACAATGACCCAAAGCACACCTCCAAATTATGCAAGAACTATTTAGGGAAGAAGCAGGCAGCTGGTATTCTTTCTGTAATGGAGTGGCCAGCACAGTCACCAGATCTCAACCCCATAGAGCTGTTGTGGGAGCAGCTTGACCGTATGGTACGCAAGAAGTGCCCATCAAGCCAATCCAACTTGTGGGAGGGCCTTCTGGAAGTATGGGGTGAAATTTCTCCCGATTACCTTAGAAAATGAACAGCTAGAATGCCAAAGGTCTGCATTGCTGTAATTGCTGCAAATGGAGCATTCTTTGACGAAAGCAAAGTTTGAAGGAGAAAATTATTATTTTAAATAAAAATCATTGTTTCTAACCACCTCAATGTCTTGACTATATTTTCTAGTCATTTTGCAGCTCATTTGATAAATATAAGTGTGAGTTTTCATGGAAAACACAAAATTGTCCGGGTGACCCCAAACTTTTGAACGGTAGTGTATATGTATGTATATATATATATATATATATATATATATATATATATATATATACACTGTTAGAGAATGGCTAATTTAATTAGTTGAAAGACCTAATATTATAAGTTCAGGTACTTATTATAATGTCATAATTAAATGAAGAAAGGATGCCCACCTAATTTGAGGACAATTTGCAGCTACTCTTATAGGATTTGCCTGCCTCTGGATCAACACTGCTGGAAATAGTTCGAACTACCGTTTTTACTATAAATGGAACTTGTCAGTAAGATCATGTTGCAGTAACTGCAGGCAGTATGACTTGTGACAGATCCCACAAGCCTAATGAACTATATTTTACTCTAAATCTGCCAGTGGTGCATGCCAGTCTTGCTGAGAAGTGTCTGTTGGGCGTCTCTCCTCTGGAAAGCACAGTACGATTGACAGATTATGCTCTATATATAAATAAGGATCACACGTCAATCATATTAAGCCAGGTGGAGATAAGCCACCCAGTGGACACTTCTCTCCGAGTTTGTCAGAAATTGAAAGGTATAGTATTTAATATTAAATTTCCAATTTTGCCAACTTACTTTGGTCATCAGCTTTATACAATCTGTACAATGCAGGTGTGTAAACATACCTCCCTAATATACCTTACAAACCGTTTACATTAAAAATAATTTCAACAGACTGAAGTGGTTATTATCTTTTCTGGAGTTTGTTAATTTATTTTAGGAAAACTTTTAAATGTATTGTATGAGCAGCTACAATTCCCGGAAATTCTTTCTGTTCCTTGAATTCATGTACTTTATGCAGCAAGCCAAGGAGCATTAAAATGTATAAAATACTATTATTGTTCATTTAGGATCAGACTCTCCTTATGAACACAAGCATATAGATTAAAACTGTTGACAGTTTTTTTAATGTTCCCAAATAAAATCTGTTTTCCGGGACTGTATCCTGTTTCATTATAGGTATATCTCAGGTGAACAAATCTTATGTCTGCAGTGAAGACAATTACTTGTGCTTTACTGTGTGGAAGCTTTACCCTTGATATTATGTTTTACCATCTGTGCACATTACAGCAAGTCAGCTGTCCTCTGAAAGGATAATAATTTGGCTAACAAAATTCAGTACATATATCACACCAATTTAGGCTCAGTTTTGTTTTATCAGTAGATAGTATAAATGCATATTAAATTCATGATGATGATAAATTAAAGGTTTTAACACTAATATACATATATATATATATATATATATATATATATATATATATATATATACATACATACACACTACGGGAGCTTTTATGACATGCCATTCTAAATACATAGGCATTAATATGGAGTTGGTCCTCCCTCTGCAGCTAAAACAGTTTTTACTCTTCTGGGAAGGTTTTCTGCAAGATTTTGGAGTGTGTCTGTGGCAATTTTATCCAGAGGAGCATTTGTGAGGTCAGATACTGATGTTGGACTAGAGGGCCTGACTCGCAATTTCAGTTTGATGGGGTGAGGTCAGGGTTCGGTGCAGGACAGTCAAGTTCTTTCACACTAAACTCACCCAACCATGCCTTAGGGTTAGACTTTATAGACCTTGATTTGTGCACTGGGCACAGTCATTCTGGAACAGAAAACCGCCTTCACAAAAATGTTCCCACAAAGTTGCAAGCATACAACTGTCCAAAATGTCTTGGTATGCTGAAACATTAATATTTCCCTTCACAGGAACTAAGGGGCCAGGGCTAACCCCTGAAAAACAACCCCATAGCATTATCCCTCCTCAACCCCATAGCATTTATCCCTCCTTAACCAAACTTTGGTACAATGCAGTCAAGCAGGTGACGTTCTCCTGACATTCGCCAAACCCAGACTCGTCCATCAGACTGCCAGATAGAGAATTGTGACCCGTCACTCCACAGAACACGTTTCGACTGCTCCAGAGTCCAGTGGCAGCGTGCTTTACACCACTCCATTTGACGTTTGGCATTGTGCTTGGTGTTGTAAGGCTTGCATGCAGCTGCTCAGCCATGGAAGCCCATACCATAAAGTTCCTTGGGCACAATTTTTGTGCTAATGTTAATGCCAAAGGAGGTTTGGAACTCTGCATTTATTGAGTCGGCAGAGCGCTTGGGACTTTTATGCACTAGGCGCCTCAGCACTCAGCGAGCCCGCTCTGTAACTTTACGTGGTCTGTCACTTTGTGGCTGAGTAGCTGTGGTTTCTAAACACTTCCACTTATTAACCCCTTAAGGCCCTGTGACATACTATTATGTCACGGGCTGTGGACTGTTAGCGCGAACTGACATACTATTACTTCATCGCGTTAACAGGGTACTGTGTCTGCATACAGCTATCACTGCTTCAAGGCCAGGACCAGAGCTAGCCTCCGATCCAGCCGATTAACCCCTTATATGCAGCCCCCAAAACCGAGCTCTGCTTCTATGGTGTTTTACAAGCGGATCGGAACTCTGCAATGACTGCTCTGGCAGACTGGAAGCCTAACAATGGCTTCCTGGCTGCCTAGAACGGATGCCTGCTAGGTCCTGCCCAGAGGCGATGCCTAAAAGGTGTCCGGCCGCAGTAACAAGATGGCGCAGGCTCAGAAACTGAGCCTGCGACATCAGCCGCTGGTGTAAGCTTTATGTTACAGCTAACACCGTGCTGTAACAGCAGGGAATGGAGCTAGCGCCGATCCCTGCCATTAACCCCTTATATGCCCCGATCAAAAGCGATCAAAGGCATCTTAATGGTTTGTAGCGATCGGCATTGACACGGCATGATCGTGACGATGCCGATCCTTGCTATGGCAACCGGAGGCCTAATAATGGTGTCCTGGTCTGCCATGTACGATAGCCTATTAGGCCCTGCCCACATACGGGACCTAATAGGCTTGCTGTCAGTGAATGACTGACAGCTCTAATGCATTACACTACGTGGGTAGTGCAATGCATTCGAGTAAAGATCAGAGGTGCAGGTCCTCAAGTCCCCTAGTGTGAAAAAAAAAAAGTTGAATATAAGTGTAAAAACAAATGTTTCAAGTTAATAAAAACAAACACTGACTTTTTTCCTGTAATAAGCCTTTTATTAAAGTAAAAAAATAAAACCGTTAAAAAAAGTACACATATTTGGTATCACCGCGTCCGTAACGACCCAATCTATAAAACTGTAATGTTATTTGTCCCGCACGGTGAACACCACAAAAAAAAGCAATAAAAAAACCATGCCACAATTGCTATTTTTTTTTTATTACCACCCCCTCACACAACATGGAATGAAAATTTCGAATTTACAGGATCTATAGACATGTTAATGATATGCAAATGGTAAAAAAAAATATTCCAAACATTTTGATTTATTCAGTATAGAGTATGAGCGCCACGCGCAGAAATACACACACACTTACATGCCTTGGCTACCAGGTTATTAATGGTTGTATGAGGAATGTTATGCCACGCTGAATGCACTTGGGCACGCAAATCATCAAGATTGGCTTCTGGTAGCTCCCTTTGCAGTTGCTGTCCCAGATGTGCTTGATGGGAGACAAGTCTGAAGACACTGCCAGCCATGGTAGCTTATTTAGGCCACACACGCTGCTCACAGTAGCACCTTGTCCTGTTGAAAAATGGCTTCGGGGACACTTTGGAGAAATGGCCAAACCACTGGTTTCACAACCAAATCAATCTAACGGCGAGTTGTTAGTATACCTGAAATGAACACTAGAGGGGTCCAGCTACCGTACATTGTGCCACCCCACACTATAATCCCGGAATTAGGACTGGTGTGACATTCCCTTGTGAAGGCCTCTCCATGGCATTGCCCACGGGGTCTCCAGATCAATCTTCGGCTATCATTGTGTCTGAGACAAAATCGGGACTCATCGTTGAGGAGGATAGACTTCCATTCCAGCCCCCATTGCTGTCTTGCTATGCATCATGTTTGCCTTTGAGAGCGGTGGCGTGTGGAACACCTGTTGTTGGACATCTGCCTCGTAGCACAATGTCATGCAAATGCCTTTTGATGGTCTGTGTCGACAATGATTTCCGCCCTAGGCTTGGGATGTGATGTCCAATTTCACTTGCAGTACAGAATGGATCACTATGCGCCATTCTTCCAATCAGATGATACGTAGATGCAGAGGTTTGCTTTCGTACACCTCTTTCTATCATTCCCGTGCGTTATTGTTCTCCCAACCTCCGGGACACGCAACGTTGAACAGTGCTGACATCTCAGCCTAGGCACGTATACAGGGTGGGCCATTTATATGGATACACCTAAATAAAATTGGAATGGTTGGTGATATTAATTTCCTGTTTGTGGCACATTAGTATATGGGAGGGGGGAAACTTTTCAAGCTGGGTGTTGACCATGGCGGCAATTTTGAAGTCAGCCATTTTGTATCCAACTTTAGTTTTTTCAATGGGAAGAGGGTCATGTGACACATCAAGCTTATCGAGAATTTCACAAGAAAAACAATGGTGTGCTTGGTTTTAACGTTACTTTATTCTTTCATGAGATATTTACAAGTTTCTGACCACTTATAAAATGTGTTCAAAGTGCTGCCCATTGTGTTGGATTGTCAATGCAACCCTCTTCTCCCACTCTTCACACACTGATAACAACACCGCAGAAGAAATGCTAGCACAGGCTTCCAGTATCCGTAGTTTCAGTTGCTGCACATCTCGTATCTTCACAGCATAGACAATTGCCTTCAGATGACCCCAAAGATAAAAGTCTAAGGGGGGTCAGATCGGGAGGCATTTCTTCTGCGGTGTTGCTATCAGTGTGTGAAGAGTGGGAGAAGAGGGTTGCATTGACAATCCATCACAATGGGCAGCACTTTGAACACATTTTATAAGTGGTCAGAAACTTGTAAATAACTCATGAAAGAATAAAGTAACGTTAAAACCAAGCACACCATTGTTTTTCTTGTGAAATTCTCGATAAGTTTGATGTGTCACATGACCCTCTTCCCATTGAAAAAACTAAAGTTGGATACAAAATGTCCGAATTCAAAATGGCCGCCATGGTCAACACCCAGCTTGAAAAGTTTCCCCCCTCCCATATACTAATGTGCCACAAACAGGTAGTTAATATCACCAACCATTCCCATTTTATTTAGGTGTATCCATATAAATGGCCCACCCTGTAGATCTGCCGGAGTGATAAACCAAGGTCTCTCAGTTCAAGGATTCTGTCCCTCTGAGTTTGCGACAAGTGGCGATTACTGGCATGTCGACGAACAGGAGTCATCGCACATTCATCCCACACCACTTGATCCAATGCTTGAGTTTTCATGTGGTAAAAAAAAACTGTGCTTTCAATCTGGCTTTTATGCCCCTCTCACATGCCACAGATTGGAGCTAGATGCTTGAAAATTTGATTAGTTGCAGATCCTAGTGGCACCTGCTTCTTCCTCAGTTTGCATAACCTTACGGCTTGTCCTTCTTGGTGCTGCAATTTCAATGTTGAGGAGTGTGTATATGTATATATACAGTATGTGTATGTGTGTGTATATATATATATATATATATATACATATATATATATATATATATATATTTTTTATTATTTTTTTTTAAATATAAATATATATATATATATATATATATATTCACAAGCTGCGATTCACTATGTGTTCTGCCAACTTTCTATCATAGACAACATTAACGTTTTCATCAATTTGTGCTACAGTAGGTCTTTTATATGATCTGACCAGACCGGTAAGCCTTCGCTCCCTATGTTCATCAATGAGCCTTGAGCGTCCATGACCCTGTCGCCTATTCATGGGCTGTCGTTCCTTTGATCACTTTTGTTAGGTACTTACTACTGCATACTGGTAATTCCCCACAAGACCTGCCATTTTGGAGATGCTCCCACCCAGTCATCTAGCCATCACAATTTGCTCCTTGTTAAAGTCCATCAAATCCTTACGTTTGCTCATTTTTCAGCTTCCAACACATCAACTTCAAGAACTGACTGTTCACTTGCTGCCTGGTATATTCCATCCCTTGACAGGTGCCACTGGCATGAGATAAGCATTGTTATTTGTCAATGGTTTTAATGTTACCAATTACTGGTGTATATAAGTTAAAAGTTAAATGATATTGGTATTTGGTTTCTTTAGTGGACCAAATTGACTGGTTGTCCTACTGAATATTTGGAAATAACATAATGATCACTGTTCCATTTTCCAAATTGTAATCTTGCTTAATAGGCCTGCACATTGAGTTTTGTATTTCTGTTACTTTGGAACTTGTAAGTCCCATGCCTTCTTACTGTCTAGTGAAAACCATGTATTAAGATCTGACTTTGTACTTCTGCTATGATATCAGATACAGAGTATTGTAACACCACATCAAGTTATTGCTTGGTTTCCTGAATAAATGGATCAACTGAAATAAACTAACACGTTAGGTAAAAAAAAAAAAAGATTAAAGAGCAACACATGTAAGTATGATTAATAAATATTATCTATTCGCCACAATATACGCAATACATAGACGAAAATAAAGTGTATTAATGTTACTATATATCATAACACTTAAAAAGAAAAATACAAGTTATCTGCTTCATATTTTATGTTTTAATATGTTTTTTATTGAATTTTTCAAACAAAAAATAATAAGAGCAATACAAGGTAGAAATATTATACACTGAAGGTGCAATATACTGTAGAACAGAAAATGTCCAAGAAGAAACTTAAATGTAAGGAAAAAAAAACAAACATAAAGTCTTAATGCCAATAACTAAAAGTATCACAAAAAACTTACAATATCATTCAATTCAAACAAGCCATAATAAAAAAATTCAAATCACATGATTAAACAATTTGGAAATTTGGAACAGTGTATGAGGGATTACATTCTCCTATTTGGTAGGTTGGGGAAGGCAATAAGAGTGCGTAAGGAGGGTGTAGAAAAAAATATTGGGCCTTTCTGAGGAATTCTAAATTTTAAAGTGCAGGGCTTCTATACCCTATACAACCTAACACAATACAAGGGGGCTAAAATAGTGAGTTAGTGTAGAAAAAGAGAAAAGCAATATAAATGTATAAAAGGGTAGGGGTTGAATGGGGCACACAATTTGGGCACCCATCTAGTCAAGGAAATCTCAGTTTAGTAGACTTTGAACAAGGCAGAGCCCTTAAATAGGATCCATCAGGACCATCTCATCACATTTCTCATTTAATAATCTATTCTACCAGCCTTTGAACCCTCGGTAGCTCTCCCATATTCAAGCCATTTATGAAATCTGGATAATTCTAAGTTAATTAAGTTTAATATCCTCGATTGACATCTCATCAAAAGAGGATCCTCAGAATCTAACAGCTCTTTAACAGGGAAACCAAAAAGTTTCAATTAGTGCAAACAGTTGGTCGGTCACACGCCATGCACAGTCACCGTTATGCTTATAAGGCTGAAGTTGTACAATACAATTGTTATAAATTCCATGGAGAACACTGGGGTTTACCGTGTTGTTATTTCTCTGTATTAGTCCCCTAAAAATTAATATAGCAACAATTATGTGTTGATGCCAAAAGATTTTATTATTTTTTTTTTCTGCCTCATTATCTTCATTTTCATCATTTTATCAAAATTACAGACAACAAAACCAGCAAATCAAAAAGAAATTCATAAAAAATAAGTAGAACTTTCTGAAGATGTAATATTTTTAAGGAAAGTGTGTAGCAAGCAGCTGTCAAAGTTTAGCATTGTACATAGTAATGATCTTGTTTTTTCATCTACTAGGCAGACAGCCTTGAGTCTATCCTATACTCCGACTATAATACCATACGTCTCCTGACTACCAAAGCAATTAATTTATTACACACATTTGTTATTCTTTATGCATGCAAATGGAGTGTGGTTGAATTTTATATTTTTTTTATACTTTTACAGTATATTTCCTAGTTATTTATTTTACATTGTGTGAGCTTAATTGCTACTTACCTAGTAACCCTGGGTTATTTTTGAGTCAGTGTCCATCAAATTTCTTTAAGGGTAAGGCAACACGGAGCGTCCCTGACACGGTCGCGTCGCGGCTAACAACTCCGCCGTCACCATGTTCGGTGCGGCTGTCAAACAGCCTGTTAGTGGCCGCATGTTAACACGGGTAAACCGTCCCTTTATCTGCAAAATCGTGCGGCCATGAATTAATACACCCTTTATGGCCGCACGGTTTTGTATATTACAACAACTTACATCCTATTCATTCTCTATGGCAGCGCCGGAAAAAGCCAAACACTTCTCCCATAGAGAATGAAAGGAGCGGCAGTGCGCATGCTCATATCAGCGGAATACCTCTTAACGAGGTACATGGTGCCGGCACGGTAGTTGGCCGCGTTGCGACCATGTCAGGGCCGCTCTGTGTTACCGTACCCTAATAATAGAAAACGTGGGTTTACATTCAATCATAGATATTCATTCACATTTTTTAACAAATTTTCTAAATTTTTAAATATTTTAGAGAGTTGCAAACCAACAATTCCAACATATTTCATCTCACTTCAAATATTCGTACAAAATAACATCAATAATAATAGTAATAAACAAAATATAACTCTATGCTGATCATGCTTGCTTACATAACAAACCAAATAGATAGTGAAAATACTGAATAATCGGGCTTTTAGTAAACATTAAAGCCCACCTTTATAATGTAGTTTACGTAAACTGTGCCAAGAAATGTCGCAATCTGTTACATGCAACAAATTTGTGTTAAATTTAGAACGTGTGTTTGTGTGTTCTCCAAGGAGACATCGTTTAGGCCACATGTATTAAGAAAATTTTGGAAAATGTTTGCACATATCTATGATTACAGGCATACATGTTATATTCAATTCAAAGTACGCCTTTTAATAAATTTGGTGCAAAGAAATTCAGCTATATCCTTTACTTAGACTGGCATAAGATATGCAAGTCTTCGTAAATGTGAGCCTAAGTGTACCATGATAACTACAAATACAGTTGTATGAATGTGGTCTGTGGTAGTACCATCCTAGTAGTTCTTTTATTCATTACAAACCCTATACAGTTAATAGTTGAATGCAATTTATAGAAGTGAGAAATCAACATTGTGGTAGCTGAAGAATAGATTATCATAAATTAGCGATTTTAAGAATAGGATGTGTTAGGTATGGATGAGCCAAATTTATGGAAAGAAAAACTGCAATGAGTGTAATGTGTGGGACACTATTCAAATGCTGAAGAGGAAATGGATGTGAAGCCTTCTTGACAAAGGAATACTTTACATGTTAATGTATCCAGTTGTTTGATAAAAGTATGAAAAATTATTAGCTAAATTATGTGAAAATTAATGTTAACATTTTGTTTCATATTTGGTAAAAGCTTACCTTTTTACAATAAAATTAATATCTACATTCTCTATGATATTGTCAGGGCCGTATTTGGAGTTGTGCTGCCCTAGGCACTTTTAGTACTGGCGCCCCCGATAATGCAACTTTTCTGCCACAAAATCGCAACATGTGCTAATTGTTGCAGGTTTTATCTCCCCAATGAATTAAATGGGGGAAAACCTGCAGCAGAAAACAGTGATCCCGCAACATAAAATGACATGCTGCGGATTAAAAATAACATTTTTTGGGCTTTCCCAGCCTAGCAATACCAGCCTGCGGCCACCCCAGTACCCGGCCATCACTTCAGAAGTTCGGGTACTCGATTGTACCGGCCCTTCCCGGCACCTCTGGTGGTGGGTATCGGGGTAATAATGGGGGGTTAGTGTTAGCCTCTTCACTGGCTAAACCTAATCCCCGCCTTTGTAATGGACGCTGTCTATCAGACAGTCGCCATTACTAAGGCAAAACACCGACACACAGAAAAAATATTTTATTGAAATAAAACCCTTGTTAACCAAATTATTGAAAATAAAAACGCTGCCATCTATGTAGTCCTCAAGTCCAACGTAGGTTAATGACAGAACCTGTAAAAAAAACACAAAAAAACATAAGTAACACTAATAAGTAAAAAAGAAAAAACATTATCATACCAATAATCATATCAGAACCAATAATATAAAAACACATATCTTAATATAAGACGAAGGCCTGTAGCCGAAACGCGCGTCGGGGTGTGACGCCAGGTAGCCATCTCTACTTTCATTGTAAGTTACTATTATGTAACTACATGTGTCATCTATACACGGTTGTAGTTTACTAAAGGTTATTTAAATTAAACTTAAACCTCCTATTTTTTACCCATGTTGTGATGTATGTAGGTTCTGTACCTTTGTGTAATATTGATTGCTGCTATTTGGTGTCCACTACCGCACATTGTAGTTATTCATCTCTGAATTTTATATTGAGATATGTATTTTTATATTATTAGTTCTAATAAAAATGTATACTTTTATAATTATTGGAGTGTCATAGTCTCTGTTTCGTTATAGGTTATTGTTCTCCATTTTGAGCTAGATTTCATGATTTGTTACCTTTGTCTAACATTAGGTATACTTTTCATACCTCCCCTACACATTTGTTAAATATATAGGATCGCGCTAATTATGGTAGAGGAGGTCTTTTGGTTGATCCCTGCTTTAGGTTTAGTGCGCTATTATAAACCTAGTGCGAGGACTCCTTCAGACACAAAGGAGTCTCCACGCTAAGAGTTACTAGTGTCAGCGGGGCTCACCAATTAGTCTTTTCTGATCAGGCCTGCTGCAGCGGAACGACGGCAGCAATGATGTCATCACGCCGCCTGCGCAACAAGAAAAGCGCCGAATGGTGAGGAAGGGAACTGATGGTTCTCAAGGCTTGAGAAAGGCTCTAGTGGACAGAGCTGAAACGTTGCACATGGGGCACTAAAGTACCCTCTTTTTTCACTTAAACCACGGTGTGCTGCCTGTTTTTTGGATTTCTACTCAGATATATATATAGATAGTTTATATATATATATATATATATATATATATAAAATCTATCTATCTATCTATAAATAATTGTATCCTTAACATTATCCTGCATCATTTGTCTTTTTTTAAATTAATTGTACTGTGTATAAAAAAGGAAATTGATCAAAAAGAGCTCCAAAAAAGTAAGGTCTCTGAC